>NC_064649.1:165622526-166222526 GCF_023864345.2 Schistocerca serialis cubense
AAGACGGTCGTGTGAAACCCAGCTCGCGCTATTCGTCCACGAGACTCAGAGGGCCATAGACACGGGTTCACAGGTAGATGCCGTGTTTCTTGACTTCCGCAAGGCGTTCGATACAGTTCCCCACAGTCGTTTAATGAACAAAGTAAGAGCATATGGACTATCAGACCAATTGTGTGATTGGATTCAAGAGTTCCTAGATAACAGAACGCAGCGTGTCATTCTCAATGGAGAGAAGTCTTCCGAAGTAAGAGTGATTTCAGGTGTGCTGCAGGTGAGTGTCTAAGGACCGTTGCTATTCACGATATATATAAATGACCTTGTGGATGACATCGGAAGTTCACTGAGGCTTTTTGCAGATGATGCTGTGGTGTATCGAGAGGTTGTAACAATGGAAAATTGTACTGAAATGCAGGAGGATCTGCAGCGAATTGACGCACGGTGCAGGGAATGGCAATTGAATCTCAATGTAGACAAGTGTAATGTGCTGCTAATACATAGAATGATAGATCCGTTATCATTTAGCTACAAAATAGCAGGTCAGCAACTGGAAGCAGTTAATTCCATAAATTATCTGGGAGTACGCATTAGGAGTCATTTAAAATGCAATGATCATATAAAGTTGATCGTTGGTAAAGCAGATGCCAGACAGATTCATTGGAAGAATCCTAAGGAAATGCAATCCGAAAAGAAAGAAGGTAGGTTACAGTACGCTTGTTCGCCCACTGCTTGAATACTGCTCAGCAGTGTGGGATCCGTACCAGATAGGGTTGATATGAGAGATAGAGAAGATCCAACGGAGAGCAGCGCGCTTCGTTACAGGTTCTTTCAGTAATCACGAAAGCGTTACGCAGATGGTAGATAAAGTCCAGTGGAAGACTCTGCAGGAGAGACGCTCAGTAGCTCGGTACGGGTTTTTGTTGAAGTTTCGAGAACATACCTTCACCAAAGAGTCAAGCAGTAGATTGCTCCCTCCTACGTATATCTCGCGAAGAGACCGTGAGGATAAAATCAGAGAGATTAGATCGCTCACAGAAGCATACCGAAAATCCTCCTTTCCACGAACAATACGAGACTGGAATAGAAGGGAAACCCTGTAGAGGTACTCAGGGTACCCTCCGCCACTCCGTCAGGTGGCTTGCCGAGTGTAGATGTAGAGGTATACTGTACACATTTGGAATTTTGAAAACTTGTATTGTCTTTGGAATGGTTGTCAGGCATCTGGTAATAACTCTTGATGACGGGTTTCCTGTGACGTGAGGTAGTTGAGGAGGGAGCGGGCAGAGCACGTATCGCCGCCTTTTGGTCATTGTTCTCGGCTGGGTAAGGCTTCAGCATATTATAAGCCATCTGCGTGCTGAAGTGTTAGCGTGTGGTCAACTAGATTGGACAGTCATTTCAGCTCATCAATTTGCAACTTCATAATGTGTATTCATTCCGCATTAATATTTGCTTTTGGTGCTGAACATTGAAATCAGTCCGAATAGCAATTCAACAGCAACTATTAAAACTGAGGAATTGTTTCCTGTCAACGTTGTTTGAATGAGTGACATGTTCCCTGCTGCCTGTGCGTGCTCTGCTTCCTCTGACCGCACTGCTGTTTCAAATCACATTTGTTACCCTGCCTGTGTATAACATTAGCCTCTGTAGTTGTCAGTACATCCCTGTCCTAATAGCATGTTACTGTATCATTCAGTTTAGTATTTGATACGTGTTTAGAAATTCAATCACCGAATTTACCTTAGGGTGGGCCTTTATGATTCACATACTTCTTTACGGCAAAATGCAACGTTGCACAACCAGACGCCTACATTAGCAACAGAGCCACTAAAGAAAGATAATTTACTGAAATGAAATACAGTTCCAGATACCTCTGACACTAGTGATGTATATACGCCGACTGAAGTGGCGAATGAAAATTTTTACGAATGGCTGGATTCGAACCCAGGCCCCTTGTTCACTTAGCAGACACCCTAACCTCTACGCCACCCTGTCATAGTGGCTTCGCAGAATCGCCCCGACTACCCTAGCACGCTTCCATCCTCCATCGTTCCACATCACACTTGGTATTCCCAAAAAGCTAAAAGCATTGCTGAGGCTCTCCAACTGTATAGGAATAGCACCTCAGCATCTAATGGAATCTAATTTGTTACTATCCCGGCACGGCAGGATATGCACACACCTGTAGTTTCATTTGCCTCTACTTTATAATTTTGTTATAAAACTAGCAGCCAGAGGCTAAAGGAGTCATGGCCTGCGCGACCCACGGCTGCCGGCTCTTCTTCAGAGCCTACCGCCACAGCAGGTAAGCCCTCCTGTGTTCCAGTTAAAGATGGGGAAAAAACAAGGAATCCCAGTAGAATGCTACACCACGATGCCAGATCCCATCGTGCCATCAGACTCAGAACCCAATTTCGTTCGTGTTCTTCCATTCCAAACGGAGGAGGTAGAACAAAATATTGGTCATCAGTAGAGGGAACTATAAACAGTGGTAAGCCGTGGTGGATGCCGTAACGAACAACACGACTCCCGAGATTAAGACGAGCCTCCTGTGAGCACGATCATTTTCGGAGGCAAAATATTCGTCATACAGTTTGAGAGATCAGGAAAGAAGATGCAAGAACAAGACCAACTGTTTTCAGTTCAAACTCTTCCTTTATCGCCTGATCGCCTGGCAGTAAGATCCACCCTAGCACTTTGATAGGACCGTGACTACTCACTGCCTCGATTGTTGCTTAAGTAGGGGGTTTAGGTTTTGATGTTGCTAACGTCACGTAGCGCTCTGTATGAAAATCACTGGCTGTGCTGTGCTGTGTGCAGTCTGGATGGTTGGCATTGTTGGAATATCCGCTTTGTAGTGTTAGGCAGTCGAAGGTGAGCCGCCAGCAGTGGTGGATGTGGGGAGAGAGATGGAGTTTTGAGAGCGGACGATCTGGACGTGTGTCCGCCAGAAACAGTAAATTTGTAAGACTGGATGTCATAACCTGATATATTTATTATGACTTTTGAACACTTAAGGTAAGTACATTGTTCTCTATCAAAATCTTTCATTTGCTGACCATGCCTATCAGTACTTGGTGCCTTCAGTAGTTAGAATCTTATTTAGCTGGCAGTATTGGCGCTCGCTGTATTGCAGTAGTTCGAGGAACGAAGATTTTTGTGTGTGATTCATTTTGTAGGGATTTTTGTCAGTCAGATTGCATTGCGCTAAAAATAGTGTCAATTTAGTGTTGATCGGAATAAGTAAAGAGCGAAATGTCTGTACATTCAGTTCTGCTCAGCTGTTTGAAAATCAAATAACCTAAGATGTTTATCAGCACTGTCATTCATTAATTATTCAAAGGTGATGTTTCAGTTGCTCGAGGTTGATGCCCAGGTCCTTAAAAGAGGAATTGGCTACCAGCACCCAGCCTCTTCCTTACTGGTCTCACATCTGTCAGGTGTTCCTTTCAGCCTACAGGTCACAGCCAATGTAAGCTGGTATCAAACAACACCACGCTCAGAAATTTCCAACAATCTGATTTTTTAAAAGTCTCTCCATTTTCTCAGAAATCTTAGTTCCTAACAACCCACGCAGTCCTGCGGAACTGATCATACGGGGTGCTTCACGAAGACATCCAGACATTTTAATGTCTTGTTCTACAAGTAAGACTAAAGGAGGAAGTTTACATGAGCATAGGTTCGCAAATGTTTAGTTGCAGAGTTACGGCTAATAAAATATTTTACCTGAAATTTAGCAACTTTGCTAATGCTAAGCCATCGCAAAACTATACGGCGTTAAAGTGAACCACAATTTCCATTTATATTGTTATTGGTCTGGTGAATCTAATGAAACATGTCCCAGGCGTGTATCTGCATTACTTGCCCTTATTATGAATGCAATATACGAAATTAAGAACCACCCTGCGAAGCTGAAACGAGCAACAAAATCTTTTCATACACGTACAGCTAAATGCACTGAACTCTGTGGAGACATTTTTGAACATTTATTGAGAAATTGTATGTACACTGAACAACTCCCTTAACACTGTGTTTTGTTTTCCGGTCGAACGTGAGTTAACGTATGGCATGGTATTAACAAAAGCGGGTTATCTGACATTCACACACATTCAGTTAACGTTATTACCATCATTTTTCGAAAATTAAATTCTCTACAGCTTCTGTTTGTCTATAGTTTGAGAAAGAAATTGGGTCAAGTAGTTAATAAATTACAAATTGTACGAAATTACTTCTTTGCCCCTCTGAATGTTTTGGAAAACTACTGCAGATACACGTCTGGGACATGATTTATTGGAGTCACCAGACCAATAACAAAATAAATCTTTCTTTGCTTTAACCTCGTATAGTTTTGAGATGGCTTCATATTAGCGAAGTTGTTAAATTTCAGGTAAAATCTTATTAGCCATAACTCCGTAACTAAACATTTGCAGACCTATGTTCATATGAACGTTTTTCTTTAGTTTTACTTGCAGACTGACATATTAAAATATTCGCAAAGTTACTTGTAAGGCTAACGCACGTGATACCAGAAACCCATTGCGAGGCCGACATTTAAGCATTCCAAGGCCTTGTACAAGAACCGGACTAGCTGCCGAGGACACTCAAATATCTGAAATTCAGTTGTTTTGTCTGTATGACGAAACACTTATGAAATTTATGTACCATCCGATTGCCACGGACCCCAAAGGCATTAAAAAATTGTGGGAGTTAAGTTTAGTATGAACAGCCATGACCAGGTGAGAGCATTTGCATACAGTGGTGTAAAGATTGTGGAGGTTACATCTGTGAACCCAGGATATAATCCTACGACAGAGTGTCTGGCAACAGTGACAAGTGGCAATTGAAACAGGGGATTTTCTCGAAAATGAGTTGGTGCCACCATTTTGTTCTCTGTGCTGCCATCTATCGATTACGCTCTTAAAACACGAACAAAACAGGTTTTTTCTGCCCTAGAATGTACTTCGAAAACCGTCTACAGATGCAAAACTGTCTTTCCACTTCTGGTTGCAAAGCAAAAGAGTGAATCCATTGTATGATGAAGTAGTAGAACTTCATGTATCCTTAGCATGCGCCATTATTAAAAAGGTTTGAAAATACAGAACTCTTTGTATACATTATGTATTTTGTCCGAATAACACAGTCTTCCCAGCTTATTACTTCATAAACTTTACGTTTGAGCCTATGGGTGGCAATTTGTCAAGTTGTCCTTACTGCAAACTAATGTGAAACAAAAGACATTTGCACGTCAACTGTTACCTAGCCATATTGGCGCGTCTTTCTCGGCTTGGCTTGTTCGGGAGTGCATGGAGAACGTTTGTGGTATTGTTGTTGGATAAAATACGAAGAGTGCTTTATCATTTCCTCCATGATATGGATGCTACTGATAGAAGCCAATTACAATCAGTTACAAAAGAAAAAGGTCGTAAAAGTCTGCCATTCCTTCTGACTGGAAGAGGAACAAAGCGAAACACATAGTTAAGATTTAGTCCTCAACCCCAGTATTTTATGCTATTTCACTGCATGGAAATAACATAACGAACATTTCTGTAAACAGTAAGTTACACTGCGATGTTTTAGGTTTATGTTAATGTAAACTATAGTCATTTTATATGGCTGCAGACAGGAACGATTTTCGTGATTGAACAGTGCATCACTGATTATATAATCATTTGTTTAGGAAAACTTAGTACAGTATATGATTTTTTAGTGCATTATCCTAGCTTTCTCCTTATTAGTACTGTTCTTTGGTAGATATTCCGCAAGTGGATTTCCAGTTCGTACCCATTGCAAGCATGCAGCTTCATCAGTAGACCAGTCTGCAAGAGTATCAATGCAGAATATAAGGAGATCACACCGGGCCTTTTGTAAAGTTGCAGACAAAATTAAATGCGCCAAAATATATTTACTAGTGTTCTTGGCATATCAACAGCGAGAATACAAATAGTCTGTACACGGTACTTAGAGACAGAAGCTCCAATTGAAAGACGAGGTGGAGACCGAATGGCGAATATTTATCAAGGAAAACGGGGTGTGGTTAAGGAGTTTGAGAAGCTGAAACCAGTGCAATCACACGCTACTGCTGTGGAAAAAACAGTAGACTATGTCCAGTGAATTATCGATTGCAAAGCTTTGGAAAATGTTTAATGCGGATCCAGAGAAAACTGTGGATAAAGTTACATACGAGTTTTTCAGATTTATTTTTATATCTGATATCAGTTTCGCTTCCCCAGAAACCGACTGTTGCTCAGTGTGCATCAGTTTAGAACAACAAATACAGCACCCGAACAACTGGACATGAGGTGAAGAAACAAGAGTTAACAAAACTTGCTTTATACAAAGCTAAGGCAAATGCTTTTTATGATATGCTGGAAATTGAGGACAATGGTGAAATAACCCTGACATTTGACTGCTAGAAAAACCTTCCACTGCCTAAACTGCAAGATCAAACTGCTTATTATACACGTTAAATATACGCGTATAATTTTACAATCTGTCAAGGACCATCTGGTTCATTGCAAAACAAGAACACATTTATATACACATGGAAAGGAACAGACTTTGCAAAGGGATCCAATGAAATTGTATCTTGTGTACATCACAGGTTAACATCTACAGACGTAACTACCATCCGACTGATGTCAGTTGTGGAGGGCAAAACAAAAACCAAACTACGTTGGGTATGCTGCGCTATTGGCTAACACGAGAAGCTCCTGTCTACGTGAAACGAGTGAAGTTATTCTATAGAATGGTTGAACATTCGTTTCTACCATCCGACAATTTTTGGCCAAACACAAAAGTTCACCGAGTGAATACAATGAAGTGTTTGAGGATCACGGAATAGTTTTGCAATTAGGAATAGATGTCATCTGTGTTGGAAGGCTGCAGTTGCTGGTGTCCTTAAGCCACCTCGTCAGTGGCACTTCAGATTTGCCCCTGTAAAAGGGGTTCTCATCACCAGAAGTAAACAAAGAGAAGCACCAGCAAGAGGGGAAGTGGCTCATAGAATGGAAACTGGTGAAGGAAGAGGGATATGCAGACGAGACAGTCATCTCGTCCATGGAGCCAAACGTTATCAGAATTGGAAGAGCCTTAAAGGAAGCTGAAGCGAGGGATTTCGATTTCCTGCTCAAAAAGCATTTCCGGCACACTTGGTAAAAAAGGAAAATCTCGCTTTCTATAAGAATGTAATCCACTGTCAGACAGCTGGGAACAATGCAGATGAAGATTCATCCAGAGGAATGAGTTGCCAGTGTAATTTAGAGGGGACGGGGCGGGACTTTAAAGCTTGTGACGTATTAACTACTTTCAAACTATTGTTTAGTGTCATATACTTTGTAATCAAAACCTTGAGGTTCGCCGATGACGTAATTCTGTCAGACAGCAAAGGGCTTGGAAGAGCAGTTGAACAGAATGGATAGCGTCTTGAAAGGAGGATATAAGATATCAACAAAAGCAAAACGAGGATAATGGAATGTAGTCGAATTAAGTTGGGTGATGCTGAGGGAATTAGATTAGGGACACTTAAAGTAGTAAAGGAGTTTTGCTATTTGGGGAGCAAAATAACTGATGATGGTCGAAGTAGAGAGGATATAAAATGTAGACTGGAAATAAGAAGGAAAGCGTTTCTGAAGAGGTTTGTTAACATCGAGTATAGATTTGAGTGTCAGGAAGTCATTTCTGAAAGTATTTGTATGGAGTGTAGCCATGTGTGGAAGTGAAACATGGACGATAAATAGTTTAGACAAGAAGAGAATAGAAGCTTTCGAAATGTGGTGCTACAGAAGAATGCTGAAGATTATATGGGTAGATCACATAACTAATGAGAAGGTATTGAATAGAATTGGGGAGAAGAGGAGTTTGTGGCACAACTTGACTAGAAGAAGGGATCGGTAGGTAGGAAATGTTCTGAGGCATCAAGGGATCACCAATTTAGTATTGCAGTGCAGCGTGGAGGGTATAAATCGTAGAGGGAGACGAAGAGATGAATACACTAAGCACATTCAGAAGGATGTAGGCTGTAGTAGGTACTGGGGGATGAAGAGGCTTGCACAGGATAGAGTAGCATGGAGAGCTGCATCAAACCAGTCTCAGGACTGAAGACCACAACAACTTTATAATCACATTCAGTTTTAGTCATTAAATCTTTCGTAACACTATTAAGGCGTGTGTTTTTATGTAATGATAATATATGCTCATCGATCTCTACAGAGACAACTCCGTAGATCCCCGGGAACAGAGGCAAAGCTCCGTGAAATCAAATTATTTTAGGTACTTACTGGCAAAATAAAAGCCAAATTTTTCAGGGATTGTCAGAAATAAACTCCTTTGGTAAGCATAAATCTACGATGAAAAAGAATTTCGAGTATCTTTCATATGAAGTAAGAAGTTTTTTGCGTTTCCTGAAAAAAATGTTCTAGTGCACTCACTGCATTTTGCTTCTGGACACCTCAGATACGCAGGGATTGTTAGAAGTAGAAGACAGACATCAGGGCTCATTTTCGTTGAAGTCTTTCTCTCTTTCATTCTTGATATTTAATATCCCGTTTCGCTCTTTAAGTGATATCGCATTCGGTAGCTGCGAGGAGGAGGGTATCTCGCCAAACTTGTCACAACCAATAACGAAAGATGTGGGGAGGAGGACAGTTTGAATGCGAATTACTTTGGTGATGATGCTGTAGTCTACAGTAAAGTAGTATCACACGAAAGTTGTGAACAAATCAATGAGGATTTGCAGAAAAATGCGTGGTGTAATGACGGAGTTCTCTCAATATTGGTGTAACCTACTGCGTATAACAAGGCGAAAATCCCCATTAATGTACGAATACAAAATAAATGCCCAGTCTTTGGAAGCGGTAACATCCGTCAAGTATCTGGGCGTGACTATTCGAAACGATCCCAAATGGAATGATCAGATTACAGAAGTAACGGGCAAGGCGAACTCTAGATTGCGGTTTATTGGTAGAATCCTGAAGCGATGCAGTCCTTCAACAAAGGAAATTGCTTACAATACATTAGTTTGTCCAATCAGTATTTTTCGTCTGTATGGGAGCCTTACCAGTTGGGTCTCATTCAAGAGAATGAAGAGATCCAAAGAAGAGCGGCAAGATTCGTGACCGGTACATTTAGTCATCGCGTGTTACAAATATCAAACGATGTTTGAAGTGGGACACACTTGCAGATAGACGACGCGCTAAACGGAAGAGGCTGCTCACTAAATTCCGGAATCCGATCTTCGCCGAGGATGTAGAGCATATACTATTACCACCAACTTTCCACTCGCGCAATGATGACCATTCAAATGGTCAGTCGTTTTTCCCTCGTGCGATCCGCGAGTGGAACAGAAAGGGGGGAGGGGGGGGGGGCGAGAATATGACTTATATGCGAACTGCTCCTCAGCCCCACACCGTTTGGTGGCTATCTGAGTATATATGTAGATCTACATGTGGCAATGACCTATGTTAGCAGCAACTTCTCATGGTTGCACTTCTTACATATAAAGTAACTTAAGCTTTTCTTATTGATATAGTTATTAGACTCAACTACCGAAGACAAATTTGAGAAGTATTTTACTCTGACGGACAAAAGATTTACGCTCTTCGCTTATTAGCTTTAGTAACAGTTACTTTCTAAGAACCTTCAACATCGCAGCGCGTCAGCAATCGTTGGTTAATATATTAAAAACTAAAAACCCGCCTAGACTGCGAAGAAGCGCCTAGTGGTGTTACCCCAGGTTTCGGCGTATATAATTACACCTTCAGAACAATAAAACCCATAAGTGCCTAAAAAGACCTTTCTCAATTATTAAAAGAACACCACCATAGCTACACATTTATAAATGAAAGAGAATAGGAAAAACAAACAGTACATACGTACGAAGTCAAAACCACTACTTAATGGCGTACGCTCCAGCCCAGACCGGCCCATGTTCGATAAACTGCAGCCAAGCTACAAACTGTCGCTCACTTGCAAGGCTGAGCCGCTATCAGCAGGTGGCCAGCAGTGTGTGGCAGAACTAAAATAACGATCGCTTGTTCACGGCGTTTCAGGCTAGTATCTATGAGCAAACTGGAGACAAAAATTTCAGTATTATCGCTAAAATCAAATTGTTGTTTCTCGCTATCATTGGCTACATGAAATTATCCTCTCATTGACTACACGAGCTGCCCTGTTACCAATCAATGAGCAGTCCTGGTTGGCACTTTGTTTCAGATTATAGGCGACACAAGCAGATTCCAAACGAAGAAAGAATGACAGAAAAATTAGACAAAACAAAGTCAATACGACAGCGACAATGACAAAATAATTAACTTAATAGAACAAATAAAGTCTCGATCAGATTTAGAAATAAAATTTTGCTGTATTTTGCGGGGCTCGAACCTATGGACTTTCACATCTCAGTTTTTACGCTAACCTCTGTGCTACACTACTAGATGGTGTCTGGTTATATCTGACTATGGCGACCCAGTCAATGATTAATGTATGGTAGCCTTTAAAAGTCGAACTCCGCATAATGTGGCAAGCTTATCTAAAGTAAACCAGCCTCTGTAATTGTAACTTTTATACATCGCCAAATGACATCTTGTGTAGAAGACTCCAATGGCGTGGTTAGTGCTGTGTATGAAACTTGTGTATTTCATTAGCATCGTAAGTGTGCGGGAGCCCCCCCTCCCGCACACTTACGATGGTTGGTTGGTGTTATCACATGTGATGGATTACAAAATAATAGCCAAATCCAGGATTGGGATCTACACACATCAAGAAAAAAGCCGGACACAGATTACTGGAAATGAACTGACAAAGTACTATTATAGTTTGGCAACAGTGAACACTCCAGGCGTAATGTTGAGCACTCCAATTGAAGAAAACCAGTTCGAATGTGTTGGTTGGTTGGTTTAAAGGTGGGAGAAGGGACCAAACTACATGGTCATCGGTCCCTTGTTCCTAATAAAACAATGGCAGAAGTTCGAGAATAAAATAGACGAGATAACACAAAACGGAAAGGAAAAGCCACAAAAAACGAAGGGAAGGCAACACTAAAAGGAACAAAGGAGGTCAAGAAAAGAGACGCTAGAAACAGAAGAGAGTAAAACGTGAAAGCAGATTACAGTGGCTGGCCAACCACGAGAATAAAAAGGGAAAGCCAGCCACTCTGCAGCACATTAAAACCTCCACCCTAAAAGCACTAGGGTGTAGGACACTGAGGGACGAAGGACATGCGCTAAAACCTACATAGAAGTATAAAACCCACTCTCGGGGATAAAACGTAAAACTGAAGCTGCTGTGGAGGTATTGTCGCCCAACACCGAAGGCAGGGTGCTGGGAAAGTTAAAAGTCTGCCGCAGAGCGGCTAGAAGTGCGCAGTCCAGCAAGAGGTGGACGACCGTCATTTGGGAGCCACAGCGACACTGAGGTGGGTCCTCGCGACGGAGTAGGTGACCGTGCGTTAGCCACGTATGGACAATGCGGAGCCGGCAGAGGACAACTGATTCCCTGCGAGAGGCTTGCATGGAAGACTTCCACACATTCATAGTCTCCTTAATGACACGCAGGTCGTCGTGCATGCTGTTACGCCATTCCGTCTCCCAAAGCCGGAAAACCCTGCGATGTAAGACAGAATGCAGGTCAACTTCAGAGATGCCTATCTCTAGAAGCGGCTTCCGCGTCTCCTATTTGGCCAGATTGTCGGTACGTTCGTTGCCGGGATTCTGACGTGTCCTGGGGTCCACACAAACACCACGGAAGAGCGGGACTGTTCCATGGCATAGACAGACTCCTGAATGTACGCTACCAGAGGGTGGCGAGGGTAGCACTGGTCGATAGCTTGTAGGCTGCTCAGCGAGTCAGTACACAGGAGAAATGACTCGCCAGGACATGAGCGGATGTACTAAAGAGCACGAGACATGGCCGCCAGCTCTGCAGTGAAAACACTCCAGCCAACTGGCGAGGAGTGCTGCTCAACATGTCCTCCATGACCATATGCGAAGCCTACGTGACCATCAGCCATTCAGCCGTCGGTGTTAACCACCTCAGAGCCCTAGAACACGTCAAGAAGAGAGGAAATGACAGCAGAGAGCGGCAGGGTTAACGGAGTCCTTAGGGCCCTGCGAAAGGTCCAGACCAAGCTGCGGCCGAGGCGTACACCATGGAGGCTTACGTGAACAGACTGCAAGTAGAGGTGGTAAAGGGAAGGGGCTCCATTTCGGTGAGAAGGTACCGCACACGAACTGCAATCGTTAGCCCCCACCTGGGCCGCCGATGCGGGAGATGGACTGCCGCGGGCGGAAAAAGGAGACTGTAATTCGGATGCTCAGGGGGACTATGAATGTGTGCTGCGTAGCTGGCGAGCAGCTGCGCACGTCTGACCTGCAGTGGAGGGACTCCGGCCTCCACCAGTACACTGGTCACCGGACTCGTCCTGCCGCTAATCTAACCCCACAGTGGCGCTCAGGGTCGAGTAAATGCAATGCTGAAGGTGCTGCCGAACCATAAACCACACTCCGGTAGTCAATTTGGCATTGCACAAGGGCTCTGTAGAGCTGCAGCAGTGTAGAGGAATCTGCACCCCAAGTAGTCTTGCTCAGGTAACACAGGGCTTTGAGGTGCTGCCAGCACTTCTGCTTAAGCTGACTAAGATGAGGGAGCCGAGTCAATCGAGCGTCGAAAACCAGTCCTAGGAATTGATATGTCTCCCCTACAGTGAGTGGATCATCATTAAGGTAAACAGCGGGTTCTGGATAAACGGTACGATGCCGACAGAAGTGCACGACAAACTACTCTCCAGCTGAAAACTGGAAGCCGTGGACTACAGCCCAGCCTTGTGGATGGCTCCCTGGAAGCGCCGCTCAGCAGCAGTACGAAATGCTGAAGTCGTCTGCATACAGACAAGGCGAGACGGAGGGCCCAACACCTGCTACTAGACTTAATGGCCACTAAAAATAGAGACACTCAATACAGAGCCCTGCGGGACTCCATTCTCTTGGATATGGGTGGAAATATGGGAGGCACCAACTTGGACATGGAAAGTATGGAGCGACAGGAAGTTTTGGATAAAAATCGGGAGTGGTCCCTGGAAACCCCACTCGTACAATGCGGCAACGATATGATGTCTCCAAGTCGCGTCGTATGCTTTACGTAAGTCAAAAAAAGATGGCAATCAGGTGCTGTCAATTGGAAAACGCAGTTCGGATGGCAGACTCGAATGGACAAAATTATCAATGGTAGAGCAACCCCGGCAGAAACCACCCTGACATGGAGCCAGAAGGCCACGTGACTCCAGGACCCGATCCAACCCAACTGCCGACGTACCATACGTTCCAGCAGCTTACAAAGAACGTTGGTGAGGCAGATGGGCTGATAGCTATCCACATCACGCGTGTTTTTGCTGGGTTTCAGCACCAGAATTATGGTGCTCTCCCGCCATTGCGATGGAAAGACGCCATCGCACCAGATCCAGTTGATGACAAGAAGATGTCACTTTTATTCAGATGAGAGATGTTTGATCATCTCGCTGTGGATGCGATCAGGCCCAGGAGCTGTGTCAGGGTAATGTGCAAGGGCACTGAGGAGCTTCCACTGTGTAAATGGGGCGTTACAGGATTTATTGCAGCGTGTAGTGAATGAGAGAACGTTCCCTTTCAGCCACTGAGTGCAAAAGGCTCTCCAATGCAGAGGCTCGAGAAAAGTACTCTGCAATCGAGTTTGTGTCGGTACATAACTCTCCATTTATGGTAACACCGGCGACAGCTGTTGGGGCCTGGTACCCGGAAAGACGTTTGATCTTTCCCCAGAGTTGGGAAGGTGATGTATGGCACCCAATGGGCGAGACGTATCTCTTCCATCACTCCTGCTTCCATCATTTGATATGTTGGCGAACGTGGGCACGGAGCCGTTTAAAGGCTATGAGGTGCTCCAGGGAAGATTGCCACTTATGCCGCTGTAGAGCTCGCTAACATTCCTCAATTGCTTCAGCGACTTCCGGCGACCACCAACGGACTGCCTTACGCCTCTGGCACCCTAAAGAGCGAGGGATCGCGTTTTCTGCCGCAGAAACAATTGTGCTAGTCACCTGCGCAACCATCACATCTATGTTACCGTGTGGGGGAGATTCAGCAGTGACAGCAGAGGTGAAAGTTCCCCAGTCCGCCTTGTTCAAAGCCCATCTGGGCGGGCGTCCATTGCCTGACGCTGGGGCAGTGACAGGAAGATGGGGACGTGGTCACTACCACACAGGTCGTCATGTGCTTTCCAGTCGATAGATGGGAGAAGTCCTGGGTTGCAAATTGATAAATCAATGGCCGAGTAACTACCATGAGTTACACTGAAATGTGTGGTGGCCCCAGTATTTAAGAGGCAGAGGTCGAATTGCGTCAGTAAAATTTCGACATCTCTGCCTCCGCCAGTAAGCATGGTACTACCACACAAGGGGTTATGGGAATTAAAATCTTTCAAAAGTAGAAAAGGAGTTAAGCAATCAGTCCAGTGAATACATTCAGGTGTACTGCACCATCTGGAGGAAGGTATTCATTGCAGACAGTTTATTTCCTGCATCATCATTCTGACAGCCACAGCTTCAACAGGGGTTTGAAGGGGCACATGTTTATTACAGAGGGTTTAGGACATAAAAGCAAACTCCACCAGACATTATTATAGTCACTATGGTTCCTGTAATATCCCTTATAGCTGCGGAGGGAGGGGGGTCGGCATTGCTGGCAACCAGGTTTCCTGGAGGGCAGATAGCAGGTGTGAAGCTTAAAAGTTGCCGTAGCTCAGCCAGGTGGTGTGTCACGGTCTGGCGAGACCTAGGTCTTCAGTGGACGCCAAAATCTCCGCTCCATCCTCAGCTGCAGAGCTTGTAGGTAGCAGTGGTTCTTGGTCTTAGGGGTTTTCTTTTTGGATTTCTCTTGCTGCTTTATGGGTTTCCCTGGCTGGGAGGACTTCACTGGCTCAGTTTCTGCGACTGAGGATGAGTGTGAAGCCCTACGACCAGCTGCTTTTGTGCTCTTCAGCCACTGGCGCGTGTCGTCTTTCCCACTAGAAGATACCTGGGAAGGGAGTGACCCAAGGGACCCCTTCCTAGCGAGAGAAGCCGAAGATTTGCACTTCTCCAGCTTAAAAGTGGGGATGGACGTCCCTGATGGTTGGGGGCGTTGCTCCCAAAGTAGGTGGTGCAGGAGCAACAGGGAGGGAAATTTCCCCCACACTGAAGGGGGCAAGTGTAGTCTTCTGGCTCTGAGAAGTGACCTGGGTTGGTGGAGCTGATGGTGTCAGAACTGTTGTAGTGGCAGCGTAGGACCATGTCATATGCACAGGATGCAGGTGTTTAAATTCTCTCTTAGCCTCAGTGTAGGTCAGTCTGTCCAGGTTCTTTTACTCCATGATTTTCCTTTCTTTCTGGAGAATCCTGCAGTCAGGCAAGCAAGGCGAATGGTGCTCTCCACAGTTGACAGAAGGGGGCACATGGAGTATTGGGATATGACGGGCATCTGCGATCTCGGCATGTGACGCTGGAGGTACAGCGGGAAGACATATGGCCGAATTTCCAGTACTTAAAACACCACTTCGGCAGAGGGATATAGGGCTTTACATCACACTGGTAGACCATCACTTTGATCTTCTCAGGGAATGTATCACCCCCAAAGGCCAAGATGAAGGCACCAGTGGCAACCTGATCATCCTTTGGACCCGGTGGACACGCCAGACGAAATTTACACCTCGCCGCTCTAAATTGGCGCACAGGTCACGTCTGACTGCAGAAGGTCTCCGTGATACATGATACCCTGGACCATATTTAAGCTCTTATGGGGCGTGATGGTTACAGAAACATCACCCAACTTGTCACAAGCGAGCAACCTCCGTGGCTGGGCAGAGGGTGCTGTTTGATAGAGACTGACCCACATCATTTTGGCCAAGTCCACCACCTCCCCGAACTTGTCCTCTAAATGCTCAACAAAAAACTGAGGCTTCGTCATGAAATATTCCCCATCAGCTCTCAAACATACAAGGTACTGGGGCGAATACAATACGCTGCCAGCCTGACACTCCTCCCATGGTGAGGCCAGGGAGGGGAACGATTTGGGGTCTTACTTCTGTGCACTGAATTGAGCTCGTGATTGCTTAGAGACTGTTGGTGTTTCACCACCAGCAAGAGATGACCGACTACACTTCACCACATGTCATCCGCCCTGATGCCACCAACCAGGGGCCCTCCCCACGGGCGCCACCCAGCCACAGTTAAGGCCACCTGGCAGAATGGCTATTGCCATGAGTCCCAATGCCCCATGGAGATGGTCATCTACCCTTTGGCATACGTGAGCAGCTAACGGCGCAGTCGTCAGCAGAGCAATCCCTGTGTGGTCAAGGGGCTACAACCAACAGGGTACATGGCGGCCCTACCACAATGGACTAGCTACCGTGCTGGCTATCAGGTGCAAAGAAGTCACAGGTCATTGTCGACGCAGAAATCAACACTGCGTAGTGTATGGAGGAAAAAGCATCCAGGAAGGTGTCCTCACCCAAGAGAGAATGGACAGGACTGCAATGAGACAGTGAGCAAGTGGGCTAAAGGTATCAATGCACAACGGATACGATGCACTTTGTAAGGCGCCTTTCCCCAATTGGCTCGCTCTTCGGGAAAATTTTGAAGAATGGAGGTCAAATCACTACAGGGGACCATCACAAAGGATCTAAATGTGTGATACTCCATTTAGTCGCCTCGTACGACAGGCAGGAATACCTCGGGCCTATTCTAGCCCCCGGACCTGCAGGGGGCGGCTCCAATGTGTGAAGTGTCAATTATTTAGTAATTTTTATCAGTATAGTTCACAACTTTCTCACTGCATCTGCAGCACAAAATGGGCCAAGATCCTTTGACCAAAGTGCAGGTGAAGTCGAAATTTCTAATTTTGACCATAATCTGCTGTGGTCTTCAAAACTCAGGACGATATGGGTAATGCTGATGGTTCTTCAGATGAAGACAGTCCATAATTGAGGCTACATTGCAAAATATCAACCAAAGAAGAGGGCGACAGAAAGAAGTGTAACTAGTAAAATTCGACAGGCCTGAGAAACAGAACGACCGCTCTTTGCAGTTTTCTTTCATTAAAACGTACGAATAGGTTAACCAATGTGAAAGATAAAACCACATGCCATAATGTAAAACATCATGACAGAACATTTTCTACATTTATGTCTGGTCCATTAAGCAGAAGCAGAGGATAACATGAAAGTCAGAAGACGGTGGCCATGCATTAACTTTACAAGCCCTCTCCCCAAAATCACACATTTGGAAAAGGATTTTCTTACTTTCACAACTACGACCCACAAAAATAAATGTACATCTTGCAGGTCTGAAATTCTTTCATGCATCTGAAATGTTGCCCTTCATGGCAGTCGATCCACATTCCGATGTTCAGGTTGTCACAATTCATGGGTTATATAATCGTTTATTAGTATAACTATACAGTTGTGAGTAGTAGTTTGCTTCAGAGTATCATCAAAGCTGTCAACCTGCAGCGTGTGTTGTAGCTGTGACGTATGATACAGGTTAAATAGAACATTTTCCGAATCCAGCAAGTAACAGCGAGAGCATATGGGTTTCCTTCAACACTTATCTGTTAAAATCTTATCAGAGCGAGTACACAGAGGCATTTTGCTATGTACTAGTTTGAAAATTAGAACATTCCTCCATCGTGCAGTTTGGTAACACCAAAATAGTGACATCACAGCAACACACCAGATTACTAAAATGCACTTTACTGTAAGTGGATGAGCAATGCAGAATGGACGGCATCACGCATATTTTCATGACAAAGTTGAGTGCTTGTATGTTCCACACAAGGACACTATTGAAGTTGTTCAATACATCAAAGGTGTAACTCCAGACCTCCAGATGATAAATGCTCACCTTTGTGTAGTGGATTTTGAATCAAAAATACAATACAGGAGAATACTATAAAAGATCCTTGGGAATTTTCAACTGATCTTGTTGGCGATTGACTGTTGCCTTCCCAAAAAGATTTCATTACAACAAAATCTTTTATGTTTCCGATATCCAAAAGTAGTTCGAATATCAATTATGGATTGACTTCCAGGCTAAATCCAGATTACGTGTGATCAAAATGAGAAATTTAATACTAGCAAAATTAGAAATTTTTCATCATAACTATGCCGTTCGGAGTAAGAATCTTAGTCTCTAGTATGAGATACACCCTGTTCCTACTCGACACCTCAGCATTAGCAACACGTATCCTGTCCTTTGATTATTCTGTATATCAACTGATCAGCTGGCGCACACACATGCTGTCGATGGGAAGTACCTTTCAGGCTAGTCAATTTGGTCAATGCTGTTTATGAGATACCTGCAATTAATACTGCAGCAAACATCTTGCCATGAAAATATGATATGGAAATATTGACATTTAATTTCTGTCCAGAGCGTACACATCTGCACAGCGCAATGTGGCCTATCAGTTCCATATACTGCAGTCACAGTTCAATCAAGGTACTGCCACACAACATGTCGTGGAAAGTTACAGAGCCGGTTGGTTACATACACACATTTGGATACAGAAAGATTTTCACTCTGCAGCGTAGTGTGCGCTGATAAGAAACTTCCTGGCAGATTAAAAGTGTGTGCCGGACCGAGACTCGAACTCGGCACCTTTGCCTTTCGCGGTCAAATGCTTTACCATCTGAGCTACCCAAGCACGACTCACGCCCCATCCTCGCAGCTTTACTGCTGCCAGTACCTCGTCTCCTACTTTCCAAACTTTATAGAAGCCCTCCTGCGAACCTTTGGAAGGTAGGGGACGAGGTACTGGCAGAAGTAAAGCTGTGAGGATGGGGCGTGAGTCGTGCTTGGGTAGCTCAGTTGGTAGAGCATTTTCCCACGAAAGGTAAAGGTCCCGAGTTCGAGTCTCGGTCCGGCACACAGGTTTACTGTGCCAGGAAGTTTCGCACATTTGGATAGTTTGCCATCCCAATTTGATTTTACGAGTTGACCGACTCACCTCGATTCCAATGTTGGTTTAGGTCAGACAACCACCTCGCTTCGACAGACCTCCATACACACTGCGTCTGAATGTCACATTGGCCCCATTACCAGAGAGGAGATGGTCCACTTCCCAGTACAAGGAGTGGGAATCTGGCAGTCTCAGTGCTGCTGTGGAGGCCCAATCAATGCTAACTGCTCGGGATGGGTACTCTTGTTTTTGTAGTACATGCATCATCTCCATTACGAAACCTGAATCAACATGAGCAACTGCCCCTCTGGTACTGCAAACGGCTGACAGCAAGGGGAAACTACAGCTGTAATTTTTCACGAGGGCATGCAGCTTTACTGCATGGTTAAATGATAGCGTCCTCTTGGGTAAAATATTCCAGAGGTAAAATAGTCCCCCATTCGGATCTCCGGGCGGGGACTACTCAGAAGGACGTCGTTATCAGGAGAAAGAAAACTGGCGTTCTACGGGTCGGAGCGTGGAATGTCAGATCCCTCAATCGGGCAGGTAAGTTAGAAAATTTAAAAAGGGAATGGATAAGTTAGATATAGTGGGAATTAGTGAAGTTCAGTGGCAGCAGGAACAAGACTTCTGGTCAGGCGAATGCAGGGTTATAAAAACAAAATCAAATAGGGGTAATGCGGGAGTAGGTTTAATAATGAATAAAAAATACGAGCATGGGTCAGCTACTACAAACATAGTGAACGCATTATTGTAGCCAAGAGAGATGCGAAGCCTACACCTACCACAGTAGTACTAGTTTATATGCCAACTGGTTACGCAGATGAAGAAATTGAGGAAATGTACGATGAGATAAAAGAAATTATTCAGATAGTGAAGGAAGACGAAAATTTAATAGCCACAGGGGACTGGAATTCGATAGTAGGAACAGAAGGGAAGGTAGTAGGTGAATAATGAGTAGAGATAAGGAATGAAAGAGGAAGCCGCCTGGTAGAATTTTGCACAGAGCATAACTTGATCATAGCTAACACTTTGTTGTGGACTGGCAAGACAGCCAATCCACTGTGACGGGTAGCCGAAAGGCACGCGTTTAAGCTCACGCAGGATGGCGTGAGGTCTGGAACAGGACAATGTCTTGAGACTAGCAAAAAAAGGTACGTAGAATCTGCAATACTTAACTTTAATCCATAATTGGTGAACATCGGTCTGACGGTACATGCATCACAAGAGAAATAGCAAATGATAATGGCACCTTACTAGATCGTAGCAAATGACGTAGCTGAAGGCTATGCTAAATATCGTCTCGGCAAATGAGAGCGTAATTTGTTAGTGAACCATCGCTAACAAAGTCGGCTGTACAACTGGGGCGAGTGCTAGGACGTCTAGATCTGCCGTGTGGCGGCGCTCGGTCTGCAATCACTGACAGTGGCGACACGCGGGTCCGACGTATACTAACGGACCGCGGCCGATTTAAAGGCTACCACCTAGCAAGTGTGGTGTCTGGCGGTGACACCAAACTTTTTTTTTTAAATCATGAAAGAAGGTTGTATACACGGAAGAAGCGTGTAGATACTGGAAGGTTTCAGAGATTGTATAAGGTTAAGACAGATTTAGGAACCAGATTTTAAATTTTAAGATATTTCCAGGGGCAGATGTTGACCCTGACCACAATCTATTGTTTAGGAACTGTAGATTAAAAACGAAGAAACCGCAAAACGGTGGGAATTTAAGAAATGAACTCACTAAACCAGAGGTTGTACAGAAATTCAGGGCTAGAATAGGGGAACAATTGACATGAATGGGGGGAAAGAAGTATAATAGAAGAATGGATAGAGTTGAGGGATGAAATATTGAAGGCAGCAGAGGATCAAGTAGGTAAAAAGACGAGGGATAGTAGAAATCCTTGGGTAACAAAAGAGATATTGAATTGAAAATATAAAAATGCAGTAAATGAGGCAGGCAAAAAGAAATGCAAACATCTAAAAATGAGACCGACAGGAAGTGCAAAATGGCTAAGCATGGATGACTAGAGGGAAAATTTAAGGTCGTATAGGTATATATCAATAGGGGTAAGACAGATACTGCCTACAGGAAAATTAAAGAGACCTTTGGAGAAAAGAGAACCACTTGTACAAATATCAAGAGCTCAGATGGAAACCCAGTTCCAAGCAAAGAAGGAAAGCAGAAAGGTGGAAGGAGTATATAGAGGATCTATACAAGGCCGATGTACTTGAGGGAAATGTTATGGAAATGGAAGAGAACGTAACTGAAGATGAAATTGGAGATATACTGCATGAAGAGTTTGACAGAGCACTGAAAGACCTGAGTCGAAACAAGGCCCCAGGAGTAGATAACATTCCACTGGAACTACTAACAGCCTTGGGAGAGCCAGTCCTGACAATACTCTACCATCTGGTGAGCAAGATGTATGAGACAGGCGAAATACCCTCAGACGTCAAGAAGAATATAATAATTCCAATCCCAAAGAAAGCAGGTGTGAAAATTACCGAACTATCAGTTTAATAAGTCACGGATGCAAAACACTAACGCGAACTCTTTACAGACGAATGGAAAAACTGGTAGAAGCCGACCTCGGGGAAGATCAGTTTGGATTCCGCAGAAATGTTGGAACACGTGAGGCAATACTGACCCTACGACTTATCTTAGAAGAAAGATTAAGGAATGGTAAGCCTACGTTTCTAGCATTTGTAGACTTAGAGAAAGCTTTTGACAATGTTGACTGGAATACTCTCTCTCAAGTTCTGAAGGTGGCAGGGGTAAAATACAGGGAGCGAAAGGCTATTTACAATTTGTTCAAGAACCAGATGGCTGTTATAAGAACCTAGAGGCATGAAAGGGAAGCAGAGGTTGGGAAGTGAGTGAGACAGGGTTGTAGCCTATCCCCGATGTTTTTCAATATGTATATTGAGCAAGCAGTAAAGGAAACTGAAGAAAAATTTGGAGTAGGAATTAAAATCCACGGAGAAGAAATAAAAACTTTGAGGTTTGCCGATGACATTGTAATTGTGTCAAGCAGTAAAGGACCTGGAAGAGCAGCTGAACGGAATGGACAGTATCTTGGAAGGCGGATATAAGATGATCAACAAAAGCAAAACGACGATAACGGAATGCAGTCGAATAAAATCAGGTGTTGCTAACAAGGGAACCTCCCCATCGCACCCCCCTCAGATTTAGTTATAAGTTGGCACAGTGGATAGGTCTTGAAAACTGAACACAGATCAATTGAGAAAACGGGAAGAAGTTGTGTGGAACTGTGAAAAAATGAGCAAAATATACAAACTGAGTAGTTCATGGGAAGATAGGTAACATCAAGGACACTGGAAGCGCAGGGGAGCCGTGGTCTCGTGGTAACGTGAGCAGCTGCGGAACGGAAGGACCTTGGTTCAAATCTTCCATCGAGTGAAAAGTTTAATTTTTTATTTTCAGTTTATGTGACAAACTCTTATGTTTTCATCACTTTTTTGGGAGTGTATCACATTCACAAGAAAACGTAAATCGGGCAAGGTAGAAGAATCTTTTTACCCATTCGCCAAGTGTACAAGTTAGGTTGGTCGACAACATATTCCCGTCATGTGACGCACATGCCGTCACCAGTGTCGTATAGAATATATCAGATGTGTTTTCCTGTGGAGGAATCGGTTGACCTATGACCTTGCGATCAAATGTTTTCGGTTCCCATTGGAGAGGCACGTCCTTTCGTCTACTAATCGC
Source organism: Schistocerca serialis cubense (assembly GCF_023864345.2). Taxonomy (NCBI): domain Eukaryota; kingdom Metazoa; phylum Arthropoda; class Insecta; order Orthoptera; family Acrididae; genus Schistocerca; species Schistocerca serialis. The sequence goes on from NC_064649.1 coordinate 165,645,215, forward strand.
ACGGTTTTGCGGTGCGGTCGCAAAACAGACACTAAACTTACAGTGAACAGAGACGTCAATGAACGAACGGACAGATAACTATGCAAAAATAAAGAAAGTAAAATTTCCACTCGAGGGAAGACTTGAACCGAGGACCTCTCCTCCTGCATCTCCTCACGCTACCACGGAACCACGGCGCTCCTGAGCTGCTGGTCTCCATGATGTCTATGTGGCCCATGGACTACTCGGTTTGTATATTTTGCTTATTTTTTCACAGTTCCACACAACTTCTTCCTGTTTTCTCAATTGATCTGTGTTTAGTTATCATGGCCTATCCACTGTGCCAACTCGTAACTAAATCTGAGGGGGGTGCGAAGGGGAGGTTACCTTGTAAGGGAATTAGATTAGGAAATGAAACGAAGTACTAGATGAGTTCTGGTATTTGGGGAGCAAAATAGCTGATGATTGTCGAAGTGGAGAAGATATAAAATGTAGACTGACAATGGCAAGAAAAACGTGTCTGAAGAAAAATTTGTTGACATCGAGTATAGATTTAAGTGTCAGGAAGTGTTTTCTAAAAGTATTTGTATGTAGTGTACAGTGTAGCCATGTATGGATGTGAAACAAGAGTATAAAAGGTTTCGAAATGTGATGCTACAGAAGGATACTGAAGATTAGATGGGTAGATCACGTAACTAAATCAGGTACTGAATAGAATCCAGGAGAAGAATTTGTGGCACAACTTGACTAGGAGGGATCGGTTAGGACACGTTTTGCGGCATCAGGGGATCACCTATTTAGTGTTGGAGGGAAGCGTGGAGGGTAAAAATCAGAGGGAGACCAAGAGATGAATAGACTAGGCAGATTCAGGAGGATGTAGATTGCAGTAGGTACTCTCAGCTGAAGCTTGCACAGGATAGAATAGCATGGAGAGCTGCATCAAGCCAGTGTCTGAACCGAAGACCACAACAACACAACCCCTTGGGACCCTACATCCTATTCCAATCACATCTCCAGTCTTCCGAAAAGGGTATATATGTAATTATTAATGTAAACAAATTTAAAATGTAGTTTTGACATTATTTACAAGGTGTCCCATCAGTAAAAGGAATGAAGGAAACTTGTTGGATTGAAGAAACTAATGTTCCATCGTAATTTACACACAATACAATCTTCAGGCATGTGGTAGGAATGATTTCCTTATTGTGATCACGGAGTAATTTACGACAAAGTTCCGTTATTTCGAACTCAGCGACAGCTATTTTTGTTTTGAAGCCAGAAATTGTTTGAATCCATAATAAAAGTATGACGCGACTTTTCAGTTTGAATCAGACTCATGTTTTAATTGTTAATAGTAGTTAGACCTGTAATTAAGGCCAAATTTTACTCTTACAAAAATTAGTTATTTGCATCTATGCCTTTCATTCGATAGAACTTATCACCCTTTACACCTGAAAATGTTAGCATGATTTTTCTTTGAATCTATTTACTATATGCAAATTAACGAAATATATTGTTGCAATGACAAAACAGTTTATAGTCTTTGTACGGAATTATTGATTTATTCTTTGTAAATTTCTATGTAACCTGGCAAGGTGTACGTAAAAACTAACTTTTCTTACGTAACATTAAGTATGTAACAGTGATTGTATTTGTTTGAAGCCATATAAATAAAGGCAGTTTGTACGCCGCCATACTTCAGTCTCAGGCAGAATTTTGTATCAATAGTATGTAGTCAGACTTGTCACGGTGTGGACTGTTTTGTAACTGGAACATGTAAATTCTACGAATTAAAACACGCTCGCCGTCGAACAATTAGCGTGCGAAATAAAAACCTTTGTAAACGAGAAAACATTTTACTAAAACTTATTTCGAGCATTTCATAATACCCATGTGGCGATGCAGTAACATCAAAATGAACCTACGGCATCAAGAAGCCGCACCCCGGATTACAGATGCACGCAATTGCTTGCAAAACATACCAGGTTAACTGAACTTTAATTTTCGATGTTTTGCACCTAAATCGGTAAAAAACCAATGCAACTCGTGGTAATGGTAATTAAAACGTGGTATGAAATAATTAGATAGCGACGGAACATTGTTTCTCGTGTGTTGATCTACGACACATCACAAACATTAGTAAATACGATTCCTCAGGAAACTTTAAAGGCGATTTTCTCCGGAAACTTGTGAAAAACGTTAAGGACGGCTTGTTTTTGCCACTTTTCGACGGTGCTGCACTCGCGTGTTTGGCTACCGATCTGGAGGCGGCGTGAAGAGCTCAACAGTACACAGACTGCTATCGTACATTTTTGAAATAAAAACTACGTCGCTGAAATACGGTTAAGAAAAACCCTGAAGCCTGTCATTCATTAGAATACCTTCAAGTTTCATTTACTGTAACATAGTAATAATACATAAACAGTGTAAGTACACACAATACCTAAGCACGGCCCACAATACCTAAGCACGGCCCACAATACCTAAGCACGGCCCACAATACCTAAGCACGGCCCACAACCAGTGTACATGTTCTACAGCCAAGGACGCAGCCAGGATTTTGTCAAAGGGGAGGTCCGATTTGTTAAAAACGACATCGAAAAGGCTCATGTTTTTCACTTACTCTGAAAATGCATTTGGCTATTTTGTGTGCACGATTTGTTTTTGAGTGACAGCATTTGGTATACAAGAAGGAAATTCTCAAACGCACAAATATTTCTTTATTTGGCATTATGATAACTTCACTGTCAATGAATTAAAATTCTAATATAATGTAGTGCCTCTTTGCACAACACAGCGTCTTCTGGAAGTAGGTTCAGTATCGCACAGCAGAAAATTTTAACGTTGGGATGAGTAACTTCAATGGACACCTCTTTTGAAAATAGCTGTCTTTCTCCTACTACAATCTTGCATTTAAATTTATTATCTGAAACCAAGTCAATTTCTTCAGCACATCTGAGCCAACTAAGTTCCTCAGTTCTGTCTCGGATTTTACTAGAGTATCTTCCATTTCGTTAAAATTCTCAAGTTTCCTTAAGTGATCAAGAACTTTCTAAATGACTATTTCAACAGTCAGCTTGAAACTGCGGAAATCAAATTTGTTTGTAAAGGAAAAGGACCCACGACCAGGACCTGGAGAACACGCGATAGTCGACAAGTCGCCGTGTCATCCCCAGTCCCACCGAGGAAAAATCTCTGGCAGCACCAGAAATCTAACCTGGGTCCTCCACATGAGTGTCGCACTGACCAAACTTCTGTGCGACCTCAAATGGTTTAGTGTTTATCCAGAGTAATATGAGGTTTGTTCCAAAATTTCCTGAACACGCCTGCGTTTAATGCGAAAACTGCCGGGAGTTTCATTGTTTTATGTTATTGATCATTGCTTTAGTCAGTACAGCGTTGTGTTACGTGTTGGCGAATTTCGAGACGCCATAGAGGAGCAACGCGTCTGCATTAAGTTTCGCGTGAAACTCGAGAAAACCTTTACAGACCCCAAACGATGCAGGAACCCTATGGTGGCGAGTGCTTAAGCCGTACTTTGTGTTACGAATGGTTCACACGGTTTAAAAATGTCGGGACGAAAGCTAAAGACGACCCTCGTTCAGGACGCCCTCCCACGTCCACCGACGACGCTCTATTTCAGTTTGGCCATGTCATGAAATCCTCACACATCTTGGAATTATGGCTTTGGCCTCACGATATCTGCATCCACACTCCGCAATCCACCATACGGTGCGTGGCGGAGTGTACCTCGTACCACAACTAGCATCTTCTCTCCCTGTTCCACTTCCAAACAGAACGAGGGAAAAATGACTGCCTATATGCCTCTGTACGAGCCCTAATCTCATATCTTTGTGGTCTTTCGGCGAAATGTAAGCTGGCGGCAGTAAAATTGTACTGCAGTCAGCCTCAAATGCTGGTTCTCTAAATTTCCTCAGTATCGATTCACGAAAAGAACGCCTCCTTTCCTCTAGAGACTCCCACCCGCGTTCCTGAAGCATTTCCGTAACACTCGCGTTATGATCAAACCTACCAGTAACGAATCTAGCAGCCCGCCTCTGAATTGCTTACATGACCTCCCTCAATCCGACCTGATACGGATCCCAAAAGCCCGAGCAGTACTCGTGAATAGGTCGTATTAGTGATTTATAAGCGGGCTCCTTTACAGATGAACCACATCTTCCCAAAATTCTACCAATGAACCGAAGACGACTATCCGCCTTGACCACAACTGCCATTACATGCTTGTCCCACTTCATATCGCTCTGCAAGTTACGCCCAAATATTTAATGGACGTGGCTGTGTCAAGCGCTACGCTACTAATGGAGTATTCAAACATTACGGGATTCTTTTTCCTATTCATCTGCATTAATTTACATTTATCTGCCATTCTATACAGCAATCGCAAATCCTGTCCAAGTCATCTTGTATCCTCCTCCAGTCACTCAACGACGACACCTTCCCATACACCACAACATCATCAGCAAACAGCGGCACATTGTTATCCACCCTATCCAAAAGATCTTTTATGTAGATAGAAAACATAACGCACTCGCACATTTATGCCTGTTGGTGGGTGACTACTACACGAACAATAGCGCACTGCTGCCTCCTCCGTACTCTGCAGACGTGGCTCCTGCGAACTTATTTCCAAAATTGAAAACCCCTTTGCAACGCTGAAGATTTGGAACGACAGGCGAGTTTAATTCGCAGCCGGCGCTTCGCGCGAGCCTGCCAGATGTCTACCGAGACGGAAACGGTGTCTCAATTGTGGAGGGGAGTATTACGAAGGAGACCGTGCACAATAAGTCAAAGCTAAGCGTAGAGAGGTTTTGTGGAAAAGTTCGAGTTTTTGAACAGATCTCGTGCAGTCTTTGATAAACTACGTTGTAGAGACCACAGTACAACCGTACAGTAGAAATATCTCTGGAATAAGGGACTGTTGTAAAATGGAATCTCTTGAAAGAATGTGGGACCCAGAAAAGCCTACAACTGCACTATTTGTAGTGAATTATGATTTAAAATACTACCTGCACAGGTCTAAAAAAAAATAACATTTGACTAGTTTGCTCCGAACGCCCGTTCTTTACGTTCGTAAACAGCCACACTATCCACTCTCGCTGAAACAGAGGTGAAACGCTCACGGAACGTAATTATACCGGCGTGGAGTTCTTACACATAAACCGCTTCTACGTGCTCTAATAATGATTTTCAAAGGAAATGTGCGATATGTTAGCCTGCAATGAATCACCTCGTGTACTGTATATTATATTGCTTGAGGAATGAAGGGAAAAGTCACTCTTTCAGGACAAAAATATCAAACTGGAAAAAGTGGACACATGGGACAACATTCTCGTAGAATGAAAAAAGTGGTGGCCCAAAGGAAACTCCTGTTGAAAAAAACACAAAGCTTGTACATCGTACTCTCCATGACTTATTTTAAACTTAAAATACCAAAACTGCTGGACAACTTTCAAATTTGAAGTACGTTCACATTATCCACAGTTCATGCAAATTCCTCGAAATACGAGGGTGGCCCGTAAGTGCCCGGCCTGACCGGGAGATGGCAGTTTTGTTGAGAAGTACCTCTGGATTAGAAAGTATAAGATCTATGATGCACATGTTTCAAGTTTCAAGACGCCACATTGTTTAGTATTTGTTTGGCAGCCATCAATAGAGAACGTTGTGATTCAATTTGTGAAAATGGAGAAAATTGGTCATCGTTATGTGATACAATTTTTTTTAAGGCCTCAGCGCAACCAATATCGAAGCCGAGCTAGATTCTAATTTGGGAGAGTCTGCGCCTTCCTTGACAACAGTAAGAGTTTAAAAAAAGCCGTACGAGCTGCCAAGTCTAGCATCACAGTAGTCGACCAAATGAGGTGACGACTCCAGAAATGGCGAAAACATCCACAAAGCGGTACTGGATGATCGTCGACAAAGTGCGAGAGCTGGCAGACATAGGACGCATTTCAAAGAGTGCGGTACGCCGCATATTAACTGAAAATTTGGACATGAGAGAACTGTGTGCAAGATTTGTGCCCCGTTTGCTCACTCTAGCAGAAACAGTGTCGTGAAGATGTTTCAATTGAGTGTTTAGTAAAGTTTCGCAGCAACAAAGGTGTTTTCTTCGGCCGTTTCATAACCGTTGATGAAACAGTGGTCCACCTCTTCACTCCCGAGACGAAAAAAATCAAAACGATGGTCAAAATTGGAGAACGGACTCAAAGAAGGCGGAGACCGTTTCACCTGCAGACAAGGTCATGGCGTCAGTTTTTTGGGATGCGCGTGGAATCATTTTCATTGACTACCTTGTAAAAGGAAAAACTATCAACGGCGAGTATTGAGCGATCTTATTGCACCGTTTGGGCGAAGAAATCTAGCAGGAACGGCCGCATTTGGCCAAGAACAAAATGTTGTTCCTTCAGGACAATGCACCAGCTCCCAAGTCCATTATTACAATACCGAAAATGAATTAAAGTTTGAATTGCTACCTCATGCACCCTATTCGCCACATTTAGCCACCTCGGATTAGTTCCAGTTCCCAAACTTGAAAAAATGGCTCGGTGGTCGAAGATTTTCAACAAATGAACACGTGATGTCGGCAGTTAATGGCTATTAAGAGGTTGTGATATTCGCTATTTTTGGCTTCATTAAAACTGCAAATAGTTAATACTTTCAGCCAGAAGGCAAATACTTGTTTATAAAGAATGATTAATGTATAATGAGGCGTCGCGTAGCGACGGTGGAATTTCCTAATTAATGTAATGCGTCGTCTTTGGGCGGCAATATAAACAGAAAAATACGGAGAGATATGCGATCCTTCACGATTTTGTTCGCTGGAGAACAAATGAAGCCTTGAGCGCTAAAAAAAAAGACTTACTGTTTTCGTAAGACGGACGGAGATTTGTGGCGGCCTGATCTAATTTTTTACTAAATAAATTAAAACGTGTGCCGTCTGAGTGAAGTGTAAAAAAGAACTGTTATAACATCTTGACTACGCACGAGCGACTCAAGAGGACAATGGCTATCTATATAAAAGAGCGCTCAATGGACATGAAACGGACATAAAAATCTACCGTCATTGTAGTACTAAGCTTAAGGTACGATATATGTTTTAGTTATAATAAATATTAGTTCTGGGAATACTGAATCATTTAGCAGTGCTCATTCCTATCATCTCAGTAGTATTTTCATTTTAATTATGCATTTTGCTAAGATTACAGACACCAAGATCAGCAGTCCAATGTGCGTGTTACATTGATAAAAATAAAACTGTTTGATCGTCTTCTTGCATAAGGCTTAAATATTGAATTTCCCTTTTGTGTGATGTTACAGTTGCTTTTGCGCCCTGAAGAACTTTCTGGTCCCTTAGGAAATTGTTTTGTCATAACAATAACTTCACAACCGGGTATGATCGTATCTACGATCATGAAGTAATTAGAATGACGATAACGCAATTTCTTAATAGCACGCTAGTTGTGACTGCTTCAAGCCACGCGAAACTGCAATTAAAGACTATTCACATTTCATAATGCAATATTTTATGACAATGGTCAATCCACGATTCTTACGCCAATTGTGATTGATAAAACAGTAAGCGAAATCTCAAATTCCAACTTTTCCATTGAATAACATCTCACTTATTTTGTTACATCACAAGGTGTTACAGTTCTCATTATAAAATAAAGTATCAATCTTATTGAACATCGCTGGGAAAAGTGTATACAGCTGAAAAGAGATTATATTGGAAACTACATTTCCCCTAAAATTTGTGTGTTTTCTTTGTTGGGTCGGGTACATATGGGACCAGCCTCGTATGATAATCGCTCACGACAGGAAACCTCAACAGTGAGACAGGCAGTGACATGGGGTCTCAGTGAGCCACCTCGCGGTCTGAGCTAACTGAACAAGCGACCAGTGACGTCACGTTAGCACAACTTTAAGGCTAATCTAAAGAGTTTTACTGAGCGCTGTCGTGCCAGCCTCCAGCTCCAGACGCAAGTGTGTGTCGCCACTGCGCGCTGGATTAAATGCTGTTCTAATAGAATGACGGGGCAGAGTTTCTGGAGATGTTTGTGGGGCACGTCGCGCGAGAAGTATAGCGATACTGACAAGAAATGAGGCACTTTTTCATTTTCTTAACAAATGCATAATGGTTTCGTGAGGCACACAGAAAAACTCCGCCGATCCTCAGTATTTCCTTTGTGTGTTTTATTTCCGATACTTATCGTAAATGAAATCTAAAAACCGAAACCAGAACCATGCTTGCTTCATTGTTTTAAGTTTCAAAAAGTCCAGCCTATAAGCATGGCCTGTGGCACAAGTAGCAAATTGTGGGACTTTCTTTTTACATTCAGACAATTTTTAAACGCTACTTTTCTGATTCATCCTTCGAATTTGAAATGAGTTTAACAGATCTATGCTACATGCATAAATAAATTACTTACGTTCACATGAATGTTTTATTCACTTTCCTCAGTCAGCTATAAATCACATTGCCGGTTTCAGGATACGAGTTAACAATCGTGGCGAATTTGAGGTCCTCTCAACCTCTGCCAGTGACTACGGATCGTCATGTGTTTAACAGCTTCCCTCGCAGCTTACAGCCTGTCTCTCGTGACTATCCTTTTTGTTAAGAACCGACATGCTCCGAAATCCAGGATTCTTCAGTCTTTGATAATTAAGAAAATCAGACTCCCCAGCTTCTTAAGAATGGACGCAGGTGCAGATAAAATTCTTACAATACCGCCTTTGTACATACTCAAAAGTCTCCTTTATACAAGTACACACTTTAATAGTTTACTTATGAATTCGGTCTCTCATAACTGCAATACACGTGTAAGTAATCTGCATGGAGAAAGACGTAGAAAAAAGTCAAACATTTGAACCATTATGCAATAAAGCTGTATAATGCTCCGCTAATTTGCATCAAAGGAAATGGAGACGAGAAAATTTACGCCAAAATTTAAAAAATTACCCGTTAAATGTTTCTATAAAATTCTGAATGCATGTACCACTAAACTTATATTCATTGTCATTCGAACATGCTATTGTCATTCTAAATTTTGTATTTTGTTTGTAAATTCTTTTAACTATAAATGACGTGATATATGTGTTTCTCAAACCGTACTGCATGCATGTCGGGTCAGAGCACGTGGAAGGCCCATGCATTAGCTCATTCCGAATTTTTTTAAATATATTTTAAAATATTAGCTTTACGATGATTTATGTAATTGTGCTGTGCGTATAATGAATGGCATTACGACAGTTCCTATGTCGCTTAAGTGATACAAAGGGTACTAATAAACTTCACGAACTTGACCGGGATTACAGAAGTGTCCGATTCCACCCGTCTCCTTTGACCAATGACGTCACCAATACGGCGGAAACTACTATCGACAACGACTCCATTATAGCGCCTATGACATAACGAAAACAAATTAGAAACCCAACACACACATCTTCCTCCAAGGATATAATCAAACTAACAGGATGAGCGTGGGAAATTGGGGGTTTTTGGGCCAAAAACTTCAAACATTCCACCACCACCACCACCACCACCACCACCTAAACAAATAAAATTGGAATGAATACTTCACTTGACCTACATAGGTTTATAGCAGTTCACGATACCAAAACATAGCTAAAACAGCCCATTGGAATCTGACACTTCCCTTGACCCATATAGCTAAAAAACTAACGATATCAAAAAAAAAGAAAAAATTGAATCGAGTGATTCCCCAAAGATACATAAATCAAATCCAAGTGCTAATATCGAAACATCAACTAAAAACACATGCAGTATATACCACCGACCTCACAACTCTAATACCATACCGAACATCGTAACACGAAAAATACACCCAAAAAAACACGATTACTTACCACGAAAAAGTTCCGGCGCTACACACTAGGTCGAGCACCACAATCTCTCTCTCTCTCTCTCTCTCACGATTACTTACCACGAAAAAGTTCCGGCGCTACACACTAGGTCGAGCACCACAATCTCTCTCTCTCTCTCTCTCTCTCTCTCTCTCTCTCTCTCTCTCTCTCTCTCTCTCTCACACACACACACACACACACTCACACACTCACACACTCACACACTCACACACTCACACACTCACACACTCACACACTCACACACTCACACACTCACACACTCACACACTCACACACGAAAAAGTCCCAACGCACCCACAGCCTACCAACCCCCCCCCCCCATCCAAACTCCCCCCTCCCCCCAAAAACGAAGATCCATCAATGAATAAATCTCAGCCACACTACAACTCAAAAACTGCAACAAAACAGATCACAACAATCATAAAACAACCACCCCCACCACCCACCTACATCTAGAAACAAAACACTCAAACTAAACCCCGCGCCATTGTGACTTGTCACAACAACACCCTTACGTCACGGGTCAAAGCCGACAGGTGGGGTCGGATGTCTCAGTTGACCCACTTTACCTGTGCGGCAGCCCTCAATGCCAAAAACCAACACTGACGTCAAACCCGTTACGCAGACCTTGACTTACCCTACCTTAAACGAAATCCACTGTACAACAAACCAAAACTCTGCCACATAAGTGATATCAAAAACGCAACCTAACCATAGCTTTAAAAAATCGTCCGCTGTTACACGAAATAAGCCCGTCGCTCACAATTTATTCGCCGACTGCAAGCGGCAGTGAGCTGCACGACGAAACTGGTGTCCGTTCCCTGTTCTCTTCCCGAAAATGCTGACAACATATTGTGCCATGTTTGATCGGTTTCCGACTATCCTTCTCACAGCCTTCACCTGGGAGGTTTACGAGTTGGATCGATAAGAAATCTGAAGTCAAATGACAGAAATAAAACCACTAAAGCAAAAATAAACAGCGCAACCACTGCTGATCAAATTTAACCATCCAACGAATCTAAATGGGCGAACAACATAAAATATAGATTTATTTTCTTATTTACTGTCAAAATATTCACAATGACCATGCTATTGTGTGAGTAGAGAAAAGTTTTAATGAACGAACAAGTCATATGTAACGTTCATTTTCATTTTTTATGCAACACACTTTTAAGAAAGTTTTATTTTATGGAGAAATACGATTTACAAGAAACGTAAGCGCGTTCACTTACCACGGCTGTCGTACTGCAGTACGTGATCAGTCTCGTCTTGCTGTTCTAAGGGGTGAGAAGAAGAAACCTCTCCCTCTGACAACACAAGAAGCAACTCCACACCCAAAAACTGCTCTACCTCCACGGCAGCCCCGACACAACAGAACTATACACTGTACTGTATAATACCGAAGAGCGCAATCGGCAGTCGTCACACACGGAAGCAGAATGAGCCACGGCGCTTCGTTTCGTCGGCCGCGGCTGTGAGCCAGACCACGTGACTCGCCAGCGGCGCCTCGCTGATTGAATGCGGCCCTACGTACGGCCGACCGGCTAATTGGACGAGTGTCGGTGTTTTGACTGACCGACCGACCGACCGACTGCCGGCTGCTCGACCCTGCGCGCTTGTCGTGTCTAGCGCTGTCGGACCAACCGCGTGCGGAATTAAATACTGTTCCGATGTACGTGGCAGGGTGTGCGGCGGACAAAACTTTAAGGACAGCATGTATAGAGAAATTTATAGGATGCGGATGTTTGTGGGACGCGTCTCCCGAGGCGTATAGCAAAAGAGATGCAAGAAACGAAGCACTTGTTTCATTTTTTAACGAATCCACGATGGTTCCGTATGGCATATAGAGAGATGGAAAGTCGGTCGGCCCTTTTTTTTTTTTTTTTTTTCTTTATTGAATTTCGATTCCCTCCGAAGGGGGCGGGCTGGCAGCAGCTTACTACGCTGCTCTGCAGCCTACAGACTTTTTAAAACGTAAAAACGTAAGAAGAAGTTAAGAAACAATAAAAGCAGGCGATAAAACGGTGACTTAAATTGTAAAACGGCGTAAAATTGTGGAAAGTTAAAACATAAAGCAAAGGGTTGGCAAAGCGAATAAAATACACAGGAAGTAGACAGGTACCATCGTAGACAGACAATTGAAAAAAATGGCGACAGTCTGGTTTCTGTTTGCAAAAGATATAAAATCACACCCAGCTACAGTACGATGTCCGTTCGCAACACTTCGGAAATACACACCGCACTGAACACACACTGTAAACACTGCACTAAAATGTCGGTACAAAGAGGACACACTGTAGCCTACCGCAGATGTGGGGGTGGACCTGGACAGATGAGGGGGAAAACAAGGAAGGAGGGAGAGGACTCATAAGGGGGGGGGGGGGAGGGGCAGGACAGATGCAAGAGGGAATGGGAAAAGGCAGAGGAGGCAAATGCAAAAGGACTTAGGGGAGAGAAGGGAGCAGAGAGAGGGTAGGTGGGGAAAAAAAGAGGATGGAAGGGGGGGAGAGGGAGCCCGGGAGAAGGACAGAGGAAAAGAGGGGGAGTGAGGATAAGAGTTGATAGGAGGGATAAATGGAGGGAGAGAGGGCATCACCCAGGAGGGGGAGTTGATGGAAGCCACCGTGGGAAAGGAGATGAAGGGTGTAGAGAGGGAGGGTAGGGGGGACACAACAGTGAAGGCGTGGCAGGCGGAGGGGATGCGAGAGGAGAGGAGAGGAGCAACCAGGGGGGGAGGGGAATCAAGGCGGCGGGAGGTGCAGAGTGTGCGGATATGTTCGAGGAAGAGGAGCAGGTGGGGGAAAGGGATCAGGTCGTAGAGGATCCGCGTGGGGGACGCAAGGCGGATACGGAAGGTGAGGCAAAGTGCATGACGCTCGAGGGTCTGCAGATGAGGGATCCAGGTGAGGTGACGGTCAATGGTGAGGGACAGTCGGTCTCCTGTATTTCTGTTTTTAGGTTTTATTTCCGATACTAATCGAAATGAAATCTAAAAACCGAAATATCGACATTCCAGGGACAATAATTCATAAAATCTACTTCCTTCGTTGCTGTAAGTGTTAAAAAGTCCAGGCTATATCCAAGCTCTCTGCTATGAAGAGCAAAGTGTTTTTTTCTTTTTGTTGCCTTTCTTCTTCGAATATGAAATGAGTCTCTTAAATTTACTGGCCATCTTTTAAATAAATTAATAATATTACCACCATTCATAAATTAATAACAACATTGTCACGAATGCCTTTTGTTTTATTTATTTTGAACTTTCAGTATTGCAGCCCGCCAGAAATCGTAAGTATCGAAATAATTATGAAAAATACGCCTCAATTGCACAGGCTACCTGGTGTTTACCTAGGTTTCAGCGTGGGTAACCACGCCTTCTTCACAACAAATATAAAACAGCTTCCCCTAATGGGCATAGTCAAAGGCTAAAATCAACACCTACAGCGGCAAGACCCCTTTAATTTTTTTTTTTTTTACAAATACAAAAAAAATTGTTCAAATTGCTCTGAGCACTATGGCACTTAACATCTGAGGTCATCAGTCCCCTAGAACTTAGAACTACTTAAACCTAAGTAACCTAAGGACATCACACACATCCATGCCCGAGGCAGGATTTGAACCTGCGACTGTAGCAGTCGCGCGGTTCTAGACTGAAGCGCCTAGAACCGCTCGGCCACGGCGGCAGGCTTAATTTCTGCAAGTGGCTGGAAATCGCAACTGACAGCGTCTGCCATGACTGCCTTATTTTTCTCTTAGAATGGTTTGATGACTGTCAGCAGCTCCGAAATGCACGGTTCACCCATTGTGAAGTAATTACGAAAATCATCGGCTCCCACCTGCTTACGTAACAGAATGTGGGCGAATTTCTTTCCTTAGATTAGCCACTTCTTTGCCCACAGTTTTCTCTCGGACTTGCTCGGCCTGGTTACCTCCAAAACAGCCAAGGCGGACCCCCGTTTTTGTATCTGTGTAAGATCAAGTGGAATCTCGTAGAACATAATTCAGTGAACTTACGAGAAACAAATCAAAACAACGGGGCGGCTCTGTAATCGCTGAGTGCGGTCGGTCGGGACATGCACAGGCTGACACGAAATCGGTCGGTCGGCCGATAAATTGTGCGTGTCCAGAGAGGGGCCTTAGACGTCGTTTTCCGAATACCGCGGATTTATTATACGTACGTCACCGTTGGTACTATTTCTTATGATTAAATGTGTGCGCGTGTGTGTGAATTCCGAAGGAAGAAACTGCTGAGGTGGTCGGTCCATATGTGATTAAATGTTAATGACTGATAACGCACTGGAGGTAAAATCCTTCCGGAAACGCTGGGGTGAATAATAATAGTGCTGCAGACTACATGTAATTAACCATGGATCATGGTTCGCGTGCTGCTGGAAGCCACTATATATTTTTTTTTCTTCATCTTTGCCTTTGTAATAGATTCTCGGACCACCAAAGACATTTGCTTTCGTCCTTGTGCAAAACTAACATGCCGTATATGGTTGTTTTCGTACTTATACCTGAGTTTTACGAAAATACGCAGTTTTAGTGATACACAGCGTTAAACATTTCTTCAAAATCGTGTCATTTTTTACATCGCCTTGTTCTGCAAGTGCCGGGAAATGTACGTAAACGTGAAACGTGCGAAAGTGAATGTTAACACTGAATTGAAGTTCCAGGTTGGTGTTGCACGTAGGTTTGTTTGTAGGTTGACAGTTTTTGCTGGCTTCTCGTTACAACTGAGGACGAAATCTGAAGGCAGTGCAATAATCAACAGCGACCAACGTAACGCGGTGGGCCCTGGTTAGCAGCACTGGGAAACATTTACATGAGCGACCGTTTCCCATTTCAGTAGGTGACACGTCTCAACTGTGGCCTCAGTGTACAAATCTAGACATCCTAATTCGAATATCTTTACGCCACTTTCGAGAAGTTTCAATTTAGATAATGATGTAGCAACTTCAGAGCTGATATACGTGTTTTTAACGCATTAAAGTGTCTGGGATTTTTAAAGTCAACTTCACTGTCTCCTACTTTAATGACGAGTTCACGTGTCAGATGACAGTCTCCAATTGTTTTGCGGTTACACGCAACTTTTTCTTTCTAATTAACATATTCTGGGCTTTCCACTCCGCATTTGCTTATTTAACTTGTTGGAAAAATCGAGAAATAGTAAGTACATATGGTTCACTTCCGGAGCTCAGTTGTCTGCGCATGTGTGACAAAGTTTCAAGGTCTTGTACCGTTACGCAACGCGAGCAAGCTCTCCAGCGGGACGCAGACATCCACACGTCGTCAACTGTTGCCAGGCCGCTGACACGGCGCCTCACGTACCGGTGTGCGCTTCCAGTCGGCAGCGAAACAGGTGCACAAGTGAAGAACGACAGGGCGTGGGGCGCGAACCGATCCCAGCGCTACTATCCGCCCCTGGTAACTGAGTGCTCAGCGCGACGGAACGTCGTACCTAAAGGCGCGGGTTCGATTCCCGGTTGGGTCGGAGATTTTCTCCGCTCAGGGACTGGTGTTGTCCTTATCACCATCATCATCATCTCATCCGCATCGACACGCAAGTCGCTGAAGTGACTTCAACTCAAAAGACTTGCACCAGGCGACGGGAGGCTCTCGGCATTTACACTTACAAGGGAACCTCCCCATCGCACCCCCCTCAGATTTAGTTATAAGTCGGCACAGTGGATAGGCCTTGAAAAACTGAACGCAGACCAATCGAGAAAACAGGAAGAAGTTGTGTGGAACTGTGAAAAAAATAAGCAAAATATACAAACTGAGTAGTCCATGCGCAAGATAAGGAACATCAAGGATAGTGTAAGATCAGGAGCGCCGTGGTCCCGCGGTTAGCGTGAGCAGCTGCGGAACAGTAGGTCCTTGGTTCAAGTCTTCCCTCGAGTAAAAAGTTCAATTTTTTATATAATCAACTTCGCTCTCCAAAATTCCAGGGCATGCTCAAATTTGCTTGGGCATGTGCAGGATTTGACGGTCTACACACGGAAAAATTTGAAAACGTTAAAAACTTATGTTTTGACAGACCACAGGGAAAACTGTGCGACTGTGAAACTGTTGCATTCATTTTTTGCAGTTTATGTGACAAACTCTTATGTTTTCATCAGCTTTTTGGGAGTGATTATCACATCCACAAGAAAACCTAAATCGGGCAAGGTATAGGAATATTTTTACCCATTCGCCAAGTGTACAAGTTAGGTGGGTGGACAACATATTCCTGTCATGTGACGCACATGCCGTCACCAGTGACTTATAGAATATATCGGACGTGTTTTCCTGTGGAGGAATCGGTTGACCTATGACCTTGTGATCAAATGTTTTCGGTTCCCATTGGAGAGGCACGTCCTTTCGTCTACTAATCGCACGGTTTTGCAGTGCAGTTGCAAAACGCAGACACTAAACTTATTACATTGAACAGAGACGTCAATGAACGAACGGACAGATCATAACTTTGCGAAAATAAAGAAAATAAACTCTTCACTCGAGGGAAGACTTGAACCGAGGACTTCTCGTTCCGCAGCTGCTCACGCTAACCACGAGACCACGGCGCTCCTTGGTTCACATTATCCTTGGTGTTGCCTATCTTGCACATGGACTTCTCAGTTTGTATATTTTTTCATAGTTCCACACAACTTCTTGCCGTTTTCTCGATTGATCTGTGTTCAGTTTTTCAAGGCCTATCCACTGTGTCAACTTAAAACTAAATCTTAGGGGGGTGCGATGGGGAGGTTCCCTTGTTAGCGCGCTGGTCATGACGTCAAAACACGTGCGCTGCGGCTTCGTTTGGTGTGGACATAAACAACGTGCGTTGCGTGTGTCGTGCTGCGATGTGTACTGTGACGCTGTGGTGCAGAAAATTCTGATACTCAAAAACAAAACTTTGTTTCCTTTGCTTGAAGACTTGCCGGTCGTGAGCGAGGGAGGCACCGAAGTTACTGCAGAGAACTGTGGAGCCCTACGAGCAGGAGAAAGACCAGCCGAGTACTGAGTGACAGCCAGCAGTTCCTGCCGATAAGGCTGTGGGACGAACGCCAAGAGGCCTCGGAATTAGTGCAGGAAGAGTGGTAAGCGAGTGAGTGCTACTGCAAAAGCTGGAAGGTGTAGACCTGAGCCCCAACAATTCGGAGCCGTCTGGACCAGCTACTGTATTTTCAGCGACTCTCCGAAAGAGGGAAAAGCAGCCTCAACCGGTCACCGACTCGGATTCTCTCGAGGCTGGGCCAACTCGCGGGCGTATTTATCCTGTCTATAGCAGCAAAAGAGTATTCTACGACGAAGAGTACGGAGCGCTAGATGAACGCAAAGTATTGTTAGAAACGGTGCATTTTTTGCGGCTCGTGATTTGAGTTTGTGATGACAATCGTGAAGTTGGTTTTCGTCTTGATTCCGGCTACAGTAACCGTGGGAAGATGGATGGAATTGCGCCATTGTCGCCGTGAAGTGGTGAGTGGAAAGCTATGAATATCGGTTATTTATTGCATTATCTTCGTTACAAGTCGTAGAGCGAGAAGTTAAAATTTCGGTTATTACTTATTTTGTAAACTGTGTACCGTATTGTTTGCAAGACATCGGCCTTCATCAAATGCTTATTTTCTGTATTATTTTTTTGTTCCGTTGTCTGAAGCGTGTGCTTCCTTATGCTTGCATACAGGGTGATTCACAAAGGTATGCAAATATTTTAGTATGTTATTCTACAAGTAAATCTAAAGAAAAACATATAAACATAGGTTCGCAAATGTTTAGTTATGGAGTTACGGCTAATAAAAGATTTTGACTGAAATTTAGCAACTCCGCCAATATGAAGCCATCGCAGAACTACAAGAATTTAAAGTAAAGCACGATATCCATTTATTTTGTTGTTATTGACCTGGAGAATCTAATAAAACATGTCCCAGACATATACCTGCAGTAGTTTTCCAGAGAAACAAAGAAGTAATTTCGTAAAATTTTTAATTTATTAACTACTTGGCCCACTTCCTTTTTTTTTTTTTTTTTTTTAATTCCAGACAATTACATAAAGTTTCCAACAGAAGTTGTAGAGATATTAATTTTGGCAAAAAGGACGGTAATAACGTTAACTGAAACAGTATGAATGTGTCAGATAATCCGCTTTTATTAGTACCGTAGCACACGTGAATTCACGTAAAACCAGAAAAAAACAAAGCTCAGTGTTAAGGAAGTTGTACAGTGTACATACAATTTCACAATGCATTCACAATAAATGTTCAAAATTGTCTCCACCGAGTTCAGTGCATGTAGCTCCATGTGTACGAACAGATTTTGTTGCTCGTTTCAGTTTAACAAGGTTGTTCTAATAATCTTTGCTTCTCTGGACGTTCTGGAAAACTACTCCATATACACGTCTGGGACGTGTTTTATTAGATTCACAGACCAATAACAACAATGTAAATCGATATCGTTCTTTACTTTAACCTCGTACAGTTTTGCGATGTATTCATATAAGCGAAGTTGCTAAATTTCAGGCTAAATCTTTTACTAGGCGTAGCTCCGTAACTAAACGTTTGCGGATATACATATTAACTTTTTTTCTTTTGTTTTACATGTAGAACAACACATTAAAATATTTGCATGTCTTCGTGATCACCTTGTGTACATTACCATGCGGTTGTTTATTTGCCGTTACTGTGGTGGCAAGCCGGAAACGAATGCTTGCACGTACTGTTATTGCCCACTAGCTTACATTTACGAGATGGAACAGAAAACGCTGCCGTGTGCTATGTGGGCAGGCGCTGCTGTAGCCAGCTTAACTTGGCCCAATGCGAGCTGTCAAGTGCCATCTACATCTACATCCATACTCCGCATGCCACCTGACGGTGTGTGGCGGAGGGTACCTTGAGCACCTCTATCGGTTCTCCCTTCTATTCCAGTCTCGTATTGATCGTGCAAAGGATGATTGTCGGTATGGCTCTGTGTGGGCTCTAATCTCTCTGATTTTACCCTCACGGTCTCTTCGCCAGATATACGTAGGAGGGAGCAATATACTGCTTGACTCTTCGGTGAAGGTATGTTCTCGAAACTTCAACAAAAGCCCGTACCGAGCTACTGAGCGTCTCTCCTGCAGAGTCTTCCACTGGAGTTTATCTATCATCTCCGTAACGCTTTCGCGATTACTAAATGATCCTGTAACGAAGCGCGCTGCTCTCCGTTGGATCTTCTCTATCTCTTCTATCAACCCTATCTGGTACGGATCCCACACTGCTGAGCAGTATTCAAGCAGTTGGCGAACAAGCGTACTGTAACCTACTTCCTTAGGATTCTTCCAATGAATCTCAGTCTGGCATCTGCTTTACCGACGATCAACTTTATATGATCATTCCATTTCAAATCACCCCTAATGCGTACTCCCAGATAATTTATGGAATTAACTGCTTCCAGTTGCTGACCTGCTATTTTGTAGCTAAATGATAGGGGATCTTTCTTTCTATCATCATGTTCCGCCGGCGCGGCTGCAAGTAAATGTGTACAGCCCGCAGTCGCACACTCGTTACGTACATCCCCGCACAGGGGGGGACATTTTCATTGCAAGTCACTCGCCCGGTGTTGGTGAGTGAATACTATATTGCAGCGCCTGTGTTGTTCAGAATTACGGTGTATGTGTGCATGCGCTTCCAAAGGAACAATGCATCGCAATTTTGAGCAACACAGTAAATAGAATATCGTACAACATACTTCGCATATTCGGGCATTTAATTCTCGATTAAATTTTCTTCCTTATTTCAGTTGAATGTTGCCATCTTTTTTCAAACAAACTTGTAAACTTATCACCTGCTATTATGATGGTTCTTATGCGAAGACTGGAATGCTGTTTTGCGACCCACTTAGTAAATTACTAGTCTTCCATAAACAAATGGAATATTGTACTCGGTCCAGTGCGGTAATTTTTTCGGAGGTCAGCATTTTCGCTTTTGCCTGTTACCTTTATTTAAAAGTGATACGTAGCGATTGTTGTTTTGTTGTTCTTGTTGTCGTCTTCAGTCCATAGACTAGTTTGATGCAGCTCTCCATGCTACTCTATCCTGTGCAAGCGTCTTCATCTCCCAGTACCTACTGCAGCCTACATCCTTCTGAATCTGCTTAGTGTATTCATCTCTTGGTCTCCCCCTATGATTTTTACCCTCCACGCTGCCCTCCAATACTAAATTGGTGATCCCTTGATGCCTCAGAACATGTCCTACCAACTGATCCCTTCTTCTACTCAAGTTGTGCCACAAACTTCTCTTCTCCCCAATCCTATTCAATACCTCCTCATTAGTTATGTGATCTACCCATCTAATCTTCAGCATTCTTCTGTACCACCACATTTCGAAAGCTTCTATTCTCTTCTTGTCTAAGCTATTTATCGTCCATTTTTCACTTCCATACATGGCTACACTCCATACATATACTCTCAGAAACGAATTCCTGACACTTAAATCTATACTCGATGTTAACAAATTTCCCTTCTTCACAAACGCTTTCCTTGCCATTGCCAGTCTACATTTTATATCCTCCCTACTTCGACCATCATCAGTTATTTTGCTCCCCAAATAACAAAACTTCTTTGCTACTTCAAGTGTCTCATTTCCTAATCTAATTCCTTCATCATCACCCGACTTAAGTCGACTACATTTCATTATCCTAGTTTTGCTTTTGTTGATGTTCATCTTATACCCTCCTTTCAAGGCACTGTCCATTCCGTTCAACTGCTCTTCCAAGTGCTTTGCTGTCTCTGACAGAATTACAATGTCATCAGCGAACCTCAAAGTTTTTATTTCTTCTCCATGGATTTTAATACCTACTCTGAACTTTTCTTTTGTTTCCTTTACTGCTTGCTCAATATACAGATTGAATAACATCGGGGAGAGGCTACAACCCTGTCTCACTCCCTTCCCAACCACTGCTTCCCTTTCATGTCCCTCGACTCTTGTAACTGCCATCTGCTTTCTATACAAATTATAAATAGCCTTTCGCTCCCTGTATTTACCCCTACCACCTTCAGAATTTGAAAGAGAGTATTCCAGTCAACATTGTCAAAAGCTTTCTCTAAGTCTACAATTCCTAGAAACGTAGGTTCGCCTTTCGCTAATCTAGCTTCTAAGATAAGTCGTACAGTCAGTATTGCCTCACGTGTTCCAACATTTCTACGGAATCCAAACTGATCTTCCCCTAGGTCGGGTTCTAATAGTTTTTCCATTCGTCTGTAAAGAATTCGCGTTAGTATTTTGCAGCCATCACTTATTAAAGTGATAGTTCGGTAATTTTCACACCTGTCAACACCTGCTTTCTTTGGGATCGGAATTATTATATTTTTCTTGAAGTCTGAGGGTATGTCGCCTGTCTCATACATCTTGCTCACTAGATGGTAGAGTTTTGTCAGGACTGGCTCTCCAAAGGCCGTCAGTAGTTCTAATGGAATGTTGTCTACTCCGGGGGCCTTGTATCGACTCAGGTGTTTCAGTGCTCTGTCAAACTCTTCACGCCTTATCGTATCTCCCATTTAATCTTCATCTACATCCTCTTCCATTTCTATAATATTGTCCTCAACAACATCGGCCTTGTATAGACCCTCTATATACTCCTTCTACCTTACTGCTTTCCCCTCTTTGCTTAGAATTGGGTTTCCATCTGAGCTTCGTGATATTGATACAAGTGGTTCTCTTTTCTCGAAACGTCTCTTTAATTTTCCTGTAGGCAGTATCTGTCGTACCCCTAGTGAGATAAGCCTCTACATCCTTATATTTGTCCTCTAACCATCCCTGCTTAGCCATTTTGTACTTCCTGTCGATCTCATTTTTGAGACGTTTGTATTCCTTTTTGTTTGCTTCATTTACTGCATTCTTATATTTTCTCCTTTCATCAATATTTCTTCTGTTACCCAAGGATTTCTACAAGCCCTCGTCTATTTACCTACTTGATCCTCTGCTGCCTTCACTACTTCATCCCTCAAAGCTACCCATTCTTCTTCTACTGTATTTCTTTCCACCATTCCTGTCAATTGTTCCCTTATGCTCTCCCTGAAACTCTGTACAACCTCTGGTTCTTTCAGTTTATCCAGGTCCCATCTCCTTAAATTCGCACCTTTTTGCAGTTTCTTCAGTTTTAATCTACAGTTCATAACCAATAGATTGTGGTCAGAGTCCACATCTGCCCCTGGAAATGTCTTACAATTTAAAACCCGGTTTCTAAATCTCTGTCTCACCATTATATAATGTATCTGAAACCTGTCAGTATCTCCAGGCTTCTTCCATGTATACAACCTTCTTTTATGATTCTTGAACCAAGTGATAGCTATGATTAAGTTATGCTCTGTGCAAAATTCTACCAGGCGGATTCCTGTTTCATTTCTTACCCCCAATCCATATTCACCTGCTACCTTTCCTTCTCTCCTTTTTCCTACTACCGATTTCCAGTCACCCATGACTACTAAGTGACTTTAGCAATTTTCCAGTATTTAGGAAGGAATCTCTCTGTGAGTGACCGGTTGTATATAATTGCTAAATGTGGAGCTATTGTATCAGGGTAGTCTGAAAGGGACCTGACTGGTATACAATCTGCACCGGACGCCTTGCCTTTAGTAAGTGATTTAAGCCCTATGCCGAGACATTTAACGCTTACAAGCTCACGTAACAGACCTTGTGTTTGCGTACCAAGTCCACGGCCGATGTTGAAAATACCCGACTTTGTTGTATTAAGTTTTGCGCCACACGCCTATTCATATTGTGTTACTGTTTGAAGTGCGCTCTCCACTTCAGTACCATTCACGACTAGAAAACCAACATCATCAGCGATCTTTTCTCTCTTTATTTGTAGTCCTTGTAGAAGTTCCATAAGGGGCGCAAGCAGGAGTTCGGTGGCGATGGCGAAGAATGCCATTGACACTGGACACCCTCGCCTAATGGTGTGATGACTTCAGTCGGGCGGCTAATGTGTCCATTCGTGACAAATCTGGCTGAGTTGTTCTTTAATGTATTGCGTACTACTGCAATGAATCTGCGTGGGAAGCTCACTGCGCCCGTGGTCCGGAGTAGGAAAAGATGATTAGCCCTGTCGAAGGCTTTATCAGTGTCTAGAGAGATGAGTGCACATTTTATTTTGCAGACGTCGGCCGTTGAAATTAGCTCCCTGTAACGACAGGGGGTCTGCAGAATTTTCCTGCCTTTGCCCACACTCGTCTGGTAAAAAGCGCAAGTGACGCCTGTATATAAGAAGGGCAGAAGGACGTATCCTCAAAATTACATACCAATATCCTTAACATCGGTTTGTTGCAGGATTCTCGGGCATACTCTCAGTTCGAATATGAATTTCCTTGAGACAGAGAAGTTGCTGTCCACGCATCAGCACGGTTGTAGAAAGCATCGCTCCTGCGAAACGCAACTCGCCCTTTTTTCAGTTGATATCTTGCGAACCGTGGATGAAGGGTATCAGACGGATGCCATATTCCTTGACTTCTAGAAAGCGTTTGACTCGGTGCTCCACTGCAGACTCCTAACTAAGGTACGAGCATATGGGATTGGTTCCCAAGTATGTGAGTGGCTCGAAGACTTCTTAAGTAATAGAACCTCGATGGTGAGTGTTCATCGGAGGTGAGGGTATCATCTGGAGTGCCCCAGGGAAGTGTGGTAGGTCCGCTGTTGTTTTCTATCTACATAAATGATCTTTTGGATACGGTGGATAGCAATGCTGTGGTGTACGGGAAGGTGTCGTCGTTGAGTGACTGTAGGAGGATACGAGATGACTTGGACAGGATTTGTGATTGGTGTAAAGAATGGCAGCTAACTCTAAATATAGATAGATGTAAATTAATGCAAATGAATAGGAAAAAGAATCCCGTAATGTCTGAATACTCCATTAGTAGTGTAGCGCTTGACACAGTCATGTCGATTAAACATTTGGGCTTAACATAGCAGAGCGGTATGAAGTGGGACAAGCATGTAATGGCAGTTGTGCGGAAGGCGGATAGTCATCTTCGGTTCGTTGGTAGAATTTTGGGAATATGTGGTTCATCTGTAGAGGAGACCACTTATAAAATGCTAATACGACCTATTCTTGAGTACTACTCGAGCGTTTGGGATCCCTATCAGGTCGGATTGAGGCAGGACATAGCAGCAATTCAGAGCCGGGCTGCTAGATTTGTCACTGTTAGATTTGATCATCACGCGAGTGTTACGGAAATGCTTCAGGAACTCGGGTGGAAGTCTCTAGAGGAAAGGAGGCGTTCTTTTCGTGAATCGCTACTGAGGAAATTTAGAGAACCAGCATTTGAGGCTGACTGCAGTACAATTTTACTGCCGCCAACTTACATTTCGTGGAAAGACCACAAAGATAAGATAAGAGAGATTAGGGCTCGTACAGAGGCATATAGGCAGTCATTTTTCCGTCGTTCTGTTTGGGAGTGGAACAGGGAGAGAAGATGCTAGTTGCGATACGAGGTACCCTCCACCACGCACCGTATGGTGGATTGCGGAGTACGTATGTAGATGTAGATGTAGAAGTGTATTGGCCACAGAGCGCTCATTGCTTGCGTGTTGGTATTTTTCGGCACTAACACTACGAGTCCCTTTCGAAATCCTTTCTGGATGTCATTGTCAGGGCTTAGCACTCCATTGCAGATGAGAGTAAACTTGGCTCTTATGAGGCCACTGAATTTGCGATAAAATCTGCCGGAATTCTGTCTGCCCCTGGAGCCTTATTTTTCATGCTTCGATGTTTCATGCTTCTTCGACGTCTTCTTCAGTCACTTCCGAGATGAGAGTTTGTGCTTGCGCGTGGCATACTTTGCCTCGTAGGTTGATCATTAACTCGTCTTGAAGCTGTTCGTCAACGGGTCGACTAGACATCAAGGAGGCAAAATGCTGTGCGATCGCCTCTTTAATCTCACTGTGCATCGTCAGCTCTCCCCAATCACCAGTTTTTATTTCAGATAATATCTTGCGAGACGCCATTTTGCTTTCACGAATGACATGACCTCACGCTGTGCTATATTCTGGGCACGCGCCCTTATTTGGTAGCCTTCAAGTTGTTAACGGCGAAGTGCCAAAATTTTAGCTTTAATTTTTATAATTCTTTGATAGTTGTCCGCAACTGTAGCATCTGACTTGTACAAATCCTTAGACACTGGAAGTAGAACTCTATAGTTGATTTGTACCAAAAACTTTCGTCTTTCGAGTGATTTATGAAAAACGTCCGAATATTAGGTTTGACATGTTTTAAGCCACCAGTCAATGCCAGAGTTGTACGAGCTAAATTTGCTTTCACACTCTCTTCATACATTATGAAATGCCACCTGACACGTTGAGCTTCCATTTGTCTCTACCTCGGTACCTACCTTGTTTTATCAGATCGATTGTGCATATGTACGCAGCATGATCCGAAAAAAAAACGGTAGGCCGTACTTCTGACTCCAAAATGAGGTGTTTCATATTGTGCGTTACGTATATCCTGTCTCCACGACTCGGTGAGCGGCTTGTGGTGTGGGTGAAGGCAGGGGCTGCGCCTGCGCCGTCCATATGCTCCCGTGAGTCTATTAGCCTTAATGCATCAACTGCTGAAATTGTGAATTTGGTCTTCGGCATGCAGCACAAAATCTCTCAGGATAAGATGTTCCAAACAGAGGGACAACTTCTTCTTTAAAGAACTCCGTTCTGCGGTGCCTTTTGCTGGACCCTGAAGGTGCAAACTCGTTAATGAGTCGCATATTGTTTACTGTGCCCGCTATGCCTTTACTGTTTGGTAGTTGTACCACATCATAGACTACTTATGTCCTCCTTTGTGAGCAGAGCTGTGCACATGTCAGTTCCACGCCCTGGGTTTGTTATGGCATTGAAGCCAGGTACGTTATCTAGCTCGATGTCTCTCACTTCTTGTCAAAGGACAATGTCACTGTCAGAAGCATGTACAGGGTGGCGCACTAAATGTGTTACCAATTGTTTCTCTCACAATTTACGACGCACATTAGATATCCCGCTGGGATCTCTACAGCAGTACCAGCAGAGCTTGGAAAAACAAATGAGTTACGAAATGACGTGTAGTTCACGATACTGCCGCTAGGAGACTAGTAAGCAGCAATGGCTGACAATGGAAGACTGACGACACAACAACGATCGACAATTCTGTTATTTTTTCATGAAACGAAAAGCCTTGTTGTGACTCAGAGACGTTTTCGACAACTGTTTAACACACGATGGGTCCCTTGCAAGAAGACTATCCACAGGTTGTACGATAAATTTGTACAGGAGGGAACAGTATTGGAAGCGAAGCGACCTCGGCCTAAGTCTGTTTGTTCGCCGGAGAATATTGAAGCGGGACGAGTTGCTGTACAGAGAAGTCCCGGGAATATCCAGACCCTCCGTTCAACGCATTCTTAAAAGTGACCTCCATACAAGATGACCTGTGCACAGAAGCTCACAGAAGAAGACAAGCAGCAGAGAGTACGGTTTGCTCAGCAGGTGGAGGATAGGGAAGAAACTCTGAACAACGTTTGGTTTTCAGACGAGGTGCATTTTCATTTAGACGGTGTGGTTAACAACCAAAATGTACGCTTTTGGGTCACTGAAAACCCACAAGTGCTTCATGAACGACAACATTATGCTCCCAGGATTACAGCGTGGGCAGCAATTTCCAGTCACGGACTTACTGGATCCTTTTTCTTTGAAGAAAATGTGAACAGCGACCGTTATTTGAGCATGCTTCGCAATAGCTCCATTCCACACCTTCTTGCTACTGCCTTGCCCTTCAACACGCTGTGGTTCATGCAAGATGGAGCAAGGGCACATGCTGGAAACACTGTGTTAGAGTTTTTACACGAGCATTTCGACATGCGGATCATTTCACTCAGGTTTCCAGGTCGCTTCAATGACGGACAAAATTGGCCCCCCAATAGTCCAGACCTCAATCCGTGTGACTCTTTTCTTTGGAGGAACCTAAAGGAAAAAATTTTCTCGAAACGTCCACGTTGTTTAATAGAGCTCAGAAGACTTATTCTTCAAATTTGCAGTGAAATTACGGAAGACATGTGCCGCAGGGTAATCACTAACTTCAGTGTTCGTTTGAATTAAGTCAGGAAACGAAATGGTGGACATATTGAGCATGTGCTGAGTTAGAACAAATCTCCACGGACGGCTCTTCATTGTAGTATATGTCCTTTCAGATTGTATTGACTATAAAGTTTATATTCAAAAACAAAATGGTAACACATTTCATGCGCCACCCTGTATAAAATCTTTTGTTGTTGTTGTTGTTGTTGTGGTGGTGGTCTTCAGTCCTGAGACTGGTTTGTTGCAGCTCTCCATGCAACTCTATCCTGTGCAAGCTTCTTCATCTCCCAGAACTTACTGCAACCTACATCCGTCTGAATCTGCTTGGTGTATTCATCTCTTGGTCTCCCTGTACGATTTTTACGCTGCCTTCCAATACCAAATAGGTGATCCCTTGATGCCTCAGAACATGTCCTACCAACCGATTCCTTCTTCTAGTCAAGTTGTGCCACAAACTTCTCTTCTCCCCAATCCTATTCAATACCTCCTCATTAGTTATGTGATCTACCCATCTAATCTTCAGCATTCTTCTGTAGCACCACATTTCGAAAGCTTCTATTCTCTTCTTGTCTAAACTATTTATCGTCCATGTTTCACTTCCATACATGGCTACACTTCATACGAATACTTTCAGAAACGACTTCCTGACACTTAAATCTATACTCGATGTTAACAAATTTTTCTTCTTCAGAAACGCTTTCCTTGCCATTGCCAATCTACATTTTATATCCTCTCTACTTCGACCATCATCAGTTATTTTGCTCCCCAAATAGCGAAACTCCTTTACTACTTTAAGTGTCTCATTTCCTAATCTACGAGGGCGGTTCAGAAAGTAACCTCCGATTGGTCACAGTGCGGGTTGTGGGGGGAGTAGCGACGCCATCTGTGCGTTCACGCACTCAACAGGTCAGTCGGCATCAAGCCGTGGTCGAGTGAACGTCGTACCTGCGCTAGTTTAGTTTTTGTGGCAGTTTGAAATGTGTGCTGCAATAGAAAACCACGCCAAATGTGAAGTGCGTGCTGTCATAAGGTTTTTTACAGCCAAAGGATATTCTGCAGCAGCTATTCATCGTGAGCTTTGTGCCGTGTACGGACCAAGAGTTATGAGTGAAGGAGCTGTCCATGAATGGGTACGTTTATTTAAAAGTGGACAAGAAAACGTTCATGATGAAGAGAGGAGTGGTAGACCATCATTGGTGACTGACGAACTCGTTCAGACAGTTGATGCAAAAGTTCGTGAAAATCGACGTTTCTCAATGTCGGAGTTGTCTACTGGTTTTCCACAGATTTCTAAGACTCTCTTGTACGAGATAGTGACAGCAAGATTGGGTTACCGCAAGTTCTGTGCACGATGGGTGCCCAAAATTCTTACCGACCACCACAAAACTCAAAGAATGGCCTCTGCATTAGACTTTCTGTCACGTTATGAGGACGAAAGAGAACTATTGTTAAACAGAATCGTGACCGGTGACGAAACCTGGATTAAGTACGTGAACCCTGAGACAAAAGAACAATCAAAGATGTGGGCACATTCAAATTCGCCTACCAAACCAAGAAAAGCCTCGCAAGATTTTTCTGCCAGAAAACTGATGGCAACGGTGTTTTGGGATGCCAAAGGGGTGTTGTTGGTTGAATTCATGGAACGTGGTACGATCATTAATCAAGACTTGTACTGTGAAACAATAAAAAAGTTGCGACGGGCTATACAGAACAAACGCCGTGGTATGCTGACTTCCGGTATCGTTTTTTTGCACGATAACGCCCGTCCTCACTCTGCTCGCAGAACAACGGCCCTTCTTGAGTCCTTGGACGTTATCGACCATCCACCATACAGCCCAGACCTGGCGCCAAGTGATTATCACCTCTTCATGCATTTGAAGAAATGGCTCGGGTCACAGCGGTTTGATGACGACGAAGAGCTCAAAGATGCGGTCACAGGCTGGCTCCAGGCACAAGCGGGTGATTTTTATGCAGAAGGAATTTCAAAGCTTGTGAAGAGATACGATAAGTGCCTCAATCGCTATGGAGACTATGTAGAAAAATAGTGTAAAGATGTAGTTGTAAGATGTATATATTAAAATATTTTTATTCAACTTGGTGTATTTTTTTAAATCAACCGGAGGTTACTTTCTGAACGGCCCTCGTAATACTCTCAGCATCACCAGACTTAATTCGACTACATTCCTTTATCCTAGTTTTGCTTTTGTTGATGTTCATCTTATATCCCCCTTTCAAGACACAATCCATTCCGTTCAACTGCTCTTCCAAGTCCTTTGCTGTCTCTGACAGAATTACAACGTCATCGGCGAACCTCAAAGTTTTTATTTCTTCTACATGGATTTTAATACCTACTCTGAACTTTTCTTTTGTTTCCTTTACTGCTTGCTCAATATACAGATTGAATAACATCGGGGAGAGGCTACAACCCTGTCTTACTCCCTCCCCAACCACTGCTTCCCTTTCATGTCCTTCGACTCTTATAACTGCCATCTGGTTTCTATACAAATTATAAATAGCCTTTCTCTCCCTGTATTTTACCCCTGCCACCTTTAGAATTTGAAAGAGAGTATTCCAGTCAACATTGTCAAAAGCTTTCTCTAAGTCTACAAATGCTAGAAACGTAGGTTTGCCTTTCGTTAATCTAGCTTCTAAGATAAGTCGTAGGGTCTGTATTGCCTCACATGTTCCAACATTTCTACGGAATCCAAACTGATCTTCCCCTAGGTCGGGTTCTAATAGTTTTTCCATTCGTCTGTAAAGAATTCGCGTTAGTATTTTGCAGCCGTGACTTATTAAACTGATAGTTCGGTAATTTTCACACCTGTCAACACCTGCTTTCTTTGGGATCGGAATTATTATATTTTTCTTGAAGTCTGAGGGTATGTCGCCTGTATCATACATCTTGCTCACTAGATGGTAGAGTTTTGTCAGGACTGGCTCTCCAAAGGCCGTCAGTAGTTCCAATGGAATATTGTCTACTCCGGGGGCCTTGTATCGACTCAGGTGTTTCAGTGCTCTGTCAAACTCTTCACGCCTTATCGTATCTCCCATTTCATCTTCATCTACATCCTCTTCCATTTCCATAATATTGTCCTCAAGTACATCGCCCATGTATAGACCCTCTATATACTCCTTCCACCTTTCTGCTTTCCCTTCTTTGCTTAGAACTGGGTTTCCATCTGAGCTCTTAATATTCATACAAGTGGTTGTCTTTTCTCCAAAGGTCTCTTTAATTTTCCTGTAGGCAGTATCTATCGTACCGCTAGTGAGATAAGCCTCTACATCCTTACATTTGTCCTCTAGCCATCCCTGCTTAGCCATTTTCCTTTTTACCTGCTTCATTTATTGCATTTTTATATTTTCTCGTTTGATCAATTAAATTCAATATTTCTTCTGTTACCCAAGGATTTCTACTAGCCCTCGTCTTTTTACCTACTTGATCCTCTGCTGCCTTCACTACTTCATCCTTCAAAGCTACCCATTCTTCTTCTACTGTATTTCTTTCCACTATTCCTGTCAATTGTTCCCTTACGCTCTCCCTGAAACTCTATACAACCTCTGGTTTAGTCAGTTTATCCAGGTCCGATCTCCTTAAATTGCCACCTTTTTGCAGATTCTTCAGTTTTAATCTACAGTTCATAACCGATAGATTGTGGTCAGAGTCCACATCTGCCCCTGTAAATGTCTTAGAATTTAAAACCTGGTTCCTAAATCCCTGTCTTACCATTATATAATCTATCTGACACCTTTTACTGTCTCCAGGATTTTTTCATGTATACAACCTTCCTTTATGATTCTTGAACCAAGTGTTAGCTATGATTAAGTTATGCTCTGTGAAAAATTCTACCAGACAGCTTCCTCTTTCATTTCTAGCCCCAATCCATATTCACCTACTACGTTTCCTTCTCTCCCTTTTCGTACACTCGAATTCCAGTCACCCATGACTATTAAATTTTCGTCTCCCTTCGCTATCTGAATAATTTCTTTTATTTCGTCATACATTTCTTCAATTTCTTCGTCATCTGCAGATCTAGTTGGCATATAAACTTGTAGCACTGTAGTAGGCGTGGGCTTCGTGACTATCTTGGCTACAATAATGCGTTCACTATGCTGTTTGTAGTAGCTTACCCGCATTCCTATTTTCTTTTATTCATTATTAAACCTACTCCTGCATTACCCCTATTTGACTTTGTATTTATAATCCTGTAGTCGCCTGACCAAAAGTCTTGTTCCTCCTGCCACCGAACTTCACTAATTCCCACTATATCTAACTTTAACCTATCCATTTCCCTTTTTAAATTTTCTAACCTACCTGCCCGATTAAGGGATCTGACATTCCACGCTCCGATCTGTAGAACGCCAGTTTTCTTTCTCCTGATAACGACGTCCTCCTGAGTAGTCCCTGCCCAGAGATCCGAATGGGGGACTATTTTACCTCCGGAATATTTTACCCAAGAGGACGCCATCATCATTTAGTCATACAGTAGAGCTGCATGCCCTCGGGAAACATTACGGATGTAGTTTCCCCTTGCTTTCAACCGTTCACAGTACCAGCACAGCAAGGCCGTTTTGGTTAATGTTACAAGGCCAGATCAGTCAATCATCCAGACTGTTGCCCCTGCAACTACTGAAAAGGCTGCTGCCCCTCTTCAGGAACCACACGTTTGTCTGGCCTCTCAACAGATACCCCTCCATTGTGGTTGCACCTACGGTACGGCTATCTGTATCGCTGAGGCACGCAAACCTCCCCACCAACGGCAAGGTCCATGGTTCATGGGGGGGGGGGGGGGGGATAAAATCTTTCAAGTTTTGTAATTTAAAGGAACTATGAATCTTACTGAGGTTCACTGCAGCGATCTTGCATGCTTGTACGTGAGACGTAGTCCGTCCTACTTGATCAAACATTAAGAAACACTCTTCAGCTTCATCTCGCAAGTGTCAGGTTTAAAATAAATTTTAATAATATTCGCCAGTAGCAAACGGTTCAGGGGCGTGTCCTTGTTTTTTTAGAAGGTTCGTCATTGTTGAAGAATCATCGTTCTTTGGGGCTGGCGTACAGTCCGATTAGTTTCGGAAACTTCTTTCATTTCTTCATCCGCGCTGTTGTGGTCACTTCCGTCTGCCCAGCCGGTTCACCTTGTCGTCTTGGGTGGTGTGGTCGTTGTTCATGCATTGGTATTTATATATTATGAAAAGGTGGAGTTAACGTTATTGTGCCTCCTTTCACAACTGGTAAATTGTTTACGTCAGTGACTCAGTTGTGGAATTTCTCGCAGTTAGTTTGCCCGACGCGGTGTTTTTGTACAATACTGGTCATTAAAATTGCTACACGAAGAAAAAATGCAGATGATAAACGGGCATTCATTAGAAAAATATATTATACTAGAATTGGCATGTGCATTCATTAGAAAAATATATTATACTAGAATTGGCATGTGATCACATTTTTACGGATTTTGGGTGCATAGTTCCCGAGAAAACAGTACCCAGAACAACCGCCCCTGCCAGTAATAACGGCCTCGATACGCCTGGGCATTGAGTCAAACAGAGCTAGGATGGCGACTACAGGTACAGCTGCCCATGCAGCTTCAACACGATACCACAGTTCATCAAGAGTAGTGACTGGCGTATTGTGACGAGCCAGTTGCTCGGCCACCATTGACGAGATGTTTTCAGTCGGTGAGAGATCTGGAGAATGTGCTGGCCAGGGCAGCAGTCGAACAGTTTCTGTACCAGAAAGGCCCGTACAGGACCTGAAACATGCGGTCGTGCATTATCCTGCTGAAATGTGTGGTTTCGCAGGGATCGAATGAGGGGTAGAGCCACGTGTCGTAACACATCTGAAAAGTAACGTCCACTATTCAAAGTGCCGTCAATGTGAACAAGAGGTGACCGAGACGTGTAACCGATGGCACCCCATACCATCACGTCAGGTGATACGCCAGTATGGCGATGACGAATACATGCTTCGAATGTGCGTTCACCGTGATGTCGCCAAACACGGATGCGACCATCATGATGCTGTAAACGTTTTGCCATTCGCGCACCCAGGTTCGTCGTCGAGTACACCATTACAGGAGCTCCTGTCTGTGATGCAGTGTCAAGGGTAACCGCAGCCATGGTGTCCGAGCTGATAGTCCATGCTGCTGCAAACGTCGTCGAACTGTTCGTAGCCGGCCGGTGTGGCCGTGCGGTTCTAGGCGCTTCAGTTTGGAACCGCGTGACCGCTACGGTCGCAGGTTCGAATCTTGCCTTGGGCATGGATGTGTGTGATGTCCTTAGGTTAGTTAGGTTTAAGTAGTTCTAAGTTCTAGGGGACTGATGACCTCAGAAGTTAAGTCCCATAGTGCTCAGAGCTATTTGAACCATTTTGTATTAAAACACACCACCATTCGCCTATTGTCGGCAGGCACTCCTCAAGGATGGGTGTTTTTTCCCATCCTTTTTAATATCTATGTGATGACATGCCAGTTATCCCCGAGTGCCACCTAGCACAATGTGCCGGCGACTCAGCACTATATAACCCTGGCTGACCGGGGCTTTGTACCCACTCTTCCGCAGTAGGGAATTTAACCTGCATACCGAGCTCCGTATCTACTGTATGCGTCTGGCGCACGGGCCACGATGAGTGTGGCCAGGATGCGGACGTCGCAGCGCCTGCAGAGCGAGGTGCTCAGGTGGAGCCTGCACGCCCCGCCACTCACGAGAATTGTCACTCTCTGCGAGGAAGCGGATATCGTCCCCCTCAAGACGATAACACGCGACAACTCGCGGACGCCCCTTGAGAAAGTGGATGCCCTGCGGGACACTGTCCGTGGTTTACGCCACACTTCCTCCCCTAACCATCCTAGAGGAATCGGATTCCGACCGTGGCTAACGATAGGCCTGGGACGCCCACCACGGATGCGTCCTTTGGCAAGCACTCGACCAGTGTTTTTCTCGGGACGCTTTGGTGCGCGGTATTCGAGATGCTGTTTTTGCTGTCGCCGAGTGTGGTCGTTCAGCGACGTCTGTTTGGACCGCGGGCCACATCGGCATTCCAGGAAACGAACGTGTCGATCGGTTGGCCAAGCAGGCCACCACTTCGCCACCCCTGGAGCTCGGTCTCGTGGAAAGAGACCTCCGGTCAGCCCTACATCGCAAGGTCCGCCATGTCTGGAGCTCTGAATGGTCTGCCTTAAACACGCCAAATGAGCTCCGCACGGTCAAGTCGTCCACGGCCGTATAGGACTCGTCCTTGAGGGGCACGCGTAGGGACTCAGTTGCTCTCTGCCGTCTCCGAACTGGACACACGCGGTTGACCCACAGCTATCTCCTTCGCCGTGAGAACCCGCCCAAGTGCCGCTGTGATGCAGGGCTGATAGTGGTCCATCTTCTGACGGACTGCCCCCTTGTGGCAGTCCTTTAATTTACCAGCTGCACTTCCTTTAATTCTAGGTGACGATGCCTCTGTAGCTGACTCAGTTTTACGTTTTATCCGTGCAGCTGGGTTTTATCACTCGCTCTAGTGTGGGCGCTCTCCCACGATTTCTCAGGCTACACCCACTCCAGCGACTTTTAATTGTGGCGTGGATACCAAAATAGTGTCTTTTATGGTAACAAGTTGTGTTGGTACCTCTATCAGCGCTTTCCAGCTGGAGGTTCTTCGTTTGTAGTTGAGTGGTTGACCTTTTACCTGATCCATCAACCACAGTACTCTGTTTTACTCTAGTCAACTATTTGCTCTGCTCCTTTTAAGTGTCCTCTATTTTGTGTTATTGCGGTGTTCATTTTAGCTCTGTACCATGTGGTGTTCCCTCCCTCTGGGTGCAGAGGTTACGCTTTTACTGTATAGGCGTTTTACAAGTATGTCTGTTTGGAACTGGGGACTGATGACCACGATGTTTAGCCCCCATCAAACCCCAAAACCAACCAACTAACCATCGTTTGGCGGGACTAGCCCCCATTCTAGGTCCAATACTTTCCCATCCCACGTGCCGACGCTGGGATGAATGTTGCTGCCTGACTGATGCAGTACCGTCACCGTCGGAGGGTGGTACGGGACTGCGAGTCCCACCGCCACACCTCCAGAGTGTACTGCAGTGACGCAGTGTCACTGCCCTGTGGATAGATTTACTGCCTCACTAACACAGTTAGACCGCAAAAGACCGGTGACGCTGTATTGTAACCACAAATAAACCAACAAACAAATTACCAGGTATGTGACTGTAATTCTTCTCTTCTCTCTTCTTCTTCTTCTTCTTCTTCTTCTTCCTTAGCGTTTGTCCAGCGTGCTGGCGGGGTCCGCTGTTTTGGCTCGTTGTCGCCACAGCTGGCGATCTCGTGCCTGATCTACATCTACATTTATACTCCGCAAGCCACCCAACGGTGTGTGGCGGAGGGCACTTCACGTGCTACTGTAATTGCCTCCCTTTCCTGTTCCAGTCGCGTATGGTTCGCGGGAAGAACGACTGCCGGAAAGCCTCCGTGCTCGCTCTAATCTCTCTAATTTTACATTCGTGATCTCCTCGGGAGGTATAAGTAGGGGGAAGCAATAGATTCCATACCTCATCCAGAAACGCACCCTCTCGAAACCTGGACAGCAAGCTACACCGCGATGCAGAGCGCCTCTCTTGCAGAGTCTGCCACTCGAGTTTGCTAAACATCTCCGTAACGCTATCACGCTTACCAAATACCCCTGTGACGAAACGCGCCGCTCTTCTTTGGATCTACCCTCTCCCCTCTGTCGACCCGACCTGGTACGGATCCCACACTGATGATCGATACTCAAGTATAGGTTGAACGTTTTGTAAGCCACCTCCTTTGTTGATGGACTGCATTTTTTAAGGACTCTCCCAATGACTCTCAACCTGGCGCCCGCCTTACCAACAACTAATTTTATATGATCATTCCACTTCACATCGTTCTGCAGGCATACTCCCAGATATTTTACAGAAGTGACTGCTACCAGTGTTTGTTCCGCTATCATATAATCGTACAATAAAGGATCCAGCGTGAAGGCCTGAGACCTTGGGCTCTTCGTGGAGGGTGTCGAGCCATCGCTCTTTGGTCGTCCTGCTAGCCGTCTCCCATTTAGACTTGGATTGAAAATAGTCTTTGCCACTGTTGTCTCGTCTGCTCTGAGGACACGTCCCTACCAACATAGGCGGCTTTCCTCATTTTGTCAATTATTGGTGCAACACCGGATAGCCTGCGAACTTCGTTATTTGTAACGTGGTCATGCAGTGTTAATCCCTATGTCCACCTAAGCATTTCCGCCTCCATAGCAGCGAGTCTTTGCTCTCCTTCCCTTGTTGAAGGCCAGCGTTCAGCCCCACGCAATGCAGTCCGACCCACCTAACGAGCTCTTGACGCACTCCGTGCTCTCGCAGGGCAAACCGAATTAATTCGTGTCGCACTCGCCCAAAGGCCTGTTCGAGATCGAGAAAGGCGAAGTGTAGATGTTTTGTCGTCTCACTGTGCTTTTCGATAAGCTAGAGAGCTGCGTGTGACTTGTAACCTCCCAACAGTAAAAAATATAATCTCCCAACATAAAAAATATATTTATAATAACCGTCCAACAGTAAAAAATGTAATTATATAATTCATTTACATTCAGCATAACCTACCAACAGATAAATTCCGTAACCTACCAATAATAAAATGTCACTAACCTCCTAATAAAAAATGTGACTCATATGTAACCTTTCAAAAATTAACTGTCTGTGATTTTAAACAGGTAAATTTGGACTCCAGCAGTGCTGCGTCATGGCCCTGAAAGATCATTCTGAATAAATTGAAAATTCCTACCTCAATAAGATCGCCGGATAACGCGTATATATATATATATATATATATATATATATATATATATGCTCCTGTAAGAAATTTTTCTGGCACAGCCCAGTGCAGTGCTGGCCGATAGATTTGTCAGGTATAAAAAGAACAACTGATTTTTCTTTACCATAATCTGGATGACCACGGATTGGGGAAATTAGTAAATTCTTTAAATTGAGATGAATTATCGTCAAAAGTTAATTTTTATAAGAAAGATTATTATTAAGAGATTTTTTAAAAACATTTACATGGGGCTTGACATAACAATAGTACATATGCGCGAGTCTGCTTTTACCTTATACTACATCTCTCAGGCACCGCCATCGCTCCCCACGACCGGCCCAGCCAACTCCGTACACGAGACTGCTAGCTACTACTTACTCCTACTGCCACACAGTTCCTACTGCAGACAACACTGCTCTCTGGTCTGAGATTCTCTTACAGCTTACATATCGCAGGCAGCGCGTGAGCAACCCATCGAAATTACATATGCTCGAGTGCGCTAGCAACAAATTCCTTAGTTATGGACCTCTTACAGACTGTAATAGTTGTTAAAATCTAATTTTGTAAATTATTTTTACTTTGGTGAAAATGCAAGGCTGAGGAGATTCTCGTGATTTCGTTAAGAGGGGGATAGAAAAAATTTACTGAACTCTGTTTACTCAAATATTATTCAATATTGGAAATATTGATTACTTTTATCGTTTCAAAGGGAGAACCGCTAATCAAGAGCAATCTCTACATTCCCATTTATGTTTACTTGTCAAAATTAGAGAATACTAAGATATTTATTACGACTCTGGGCCGTAATCATTTAGAACAATGGCGCTGAACTCTGCACCAATGTTCCCCTATAAAATTTGCACAAAGAATTTAAATCTACCACTTCATAAATATAGGAGCTAGTACAGATAACTTGCCTCGTCACAAATGGCTTCTTACACTACGAACAAACAAAAGGGATGAGCCAGGGAACGTTTTGGAAAAAAAAATTGCAATTACATTCGCAGATCATATTAATTCAGGGCGTAACAACTGGCCGGTTTTGAGCGCGAGTACTCGCGTCTGCTCAGGCACGCGCTCGCGAGCAGCTGCGTGGTCGTGGTGAAGGGGGGGGGGGGGGGGAGGGAGGGGAAAAGCGCGCGCACGTATGAATAGGACCGCAGCGTGCCTATTGAATTCGCGCCGACTGTGTAACGTTAAAAGTACTACGATCAGCTGTGACAGTCACTTCGCTGGTTAAGAATCATGTCAAGTCGCCGTTGTGTAACCCCAACCATGCTTTCGCAGTTCAACCCCCATTGGGAGGAATTGTATCTGTTTACAGAAAAAGATGGTGTTGCAAAATGTTTAGTATGTCACAAAACGCTGAATTCTTTTAGGAAATTTAATTTGCATCGACATTATATGTCGTACCACGCGAAAGACTACGGAAGTGGAAAATGTGATGGACCAGATCGTGCACAGGAAGTTATTAAACTTAAAAGGAAGCTATCCGAAGAAGATCTGGATGACGAAGAAAAATCAACTGAGGCAGCTCTCAGAGTGAGCTACAAAATTGCTTTGTTTTTAGCAAAATCCCTGCGCCCCTTCACTGATGGCGATTTAATAAAAGATGTTTGGTAGTTGCAGCGGAACATTTGTGTCCATCTCAGGTTGAACAGTTTCGGATTGTGCCGTTATCTGATATGACCATTATGCGTCGCATACAGGACATGGCAGACGACGTCCAGAGCCAGCTTGCAAATATCTGTAAAGATATTATGGCCTATTCTCTAGCTCTGGACGAAAGTGTTGATATCACTGTCACAGCGCAGCTTTCCATATTTGTTAGAGGTGTTAATAGAGATCTTCAGGTGAAGAAGGAGCTCCTCGATGTAGTACCCATGAAGAACACTACAACTGGAGGTGATATTTTAAGTAGTGTTGAAGAAAGTGTTGAAAATATAGGATTGCCGTGGAATTCTTTAGTTTCAGTGTCTACAGACGGTGCACCAGCGATGACAGGGAAAAAATTAGGTTTCGTTGCGTTGTTGAAGGAGAAAATGCAAAAACTGACCGTACCGAATGAAATAAGGGGCGTTCACTGTGTGATCCACCAGGAAAACTTATGTGCAAAGAGTATCACTCTAAAAAATGTGATGAGTGTTGTTGCTCGTACAACCAATTATATAAGGAAGCATGGGCTACAACACAGACAATTTAAAAGATTTCTTGAGGATGTAGAAAGCCAGTATCGTAGCCTGCCTTATTACAGCGAGGTCCGCTGGCTTAGTTGTGGCGAATTATTAAATCGAATTTTTGCCTATTAGATGAGATAAATATGTTCATGGAAATAAATAATATGTGTGTTCCTGAATTGAAAGAGCTTTCATGGAAATGTGATCTCGCGTTCTTAGCAGATTTAACTAGCCATCTGAATGCTTTGAACATTTCACTACAAGGTAAAGATCTGCTAATTACTCATTTCGTAGATCGAATACGAGCTTTTAAAATGAAATTGACACTTTGGGTGAGTCAACAGGAAACAGGAAATCTAGCTCTTCCTAAATTATCATCCATGCAAGATGTTCACAAAGACTGTGAACGTTATTCACATAGTTTAGTTGCCCTTAAGGAAGAATTTGATCAACGCTTTCAAGAACTGACAGCACTAGACAGTGATTCTGATCTGTTCTGCTCTCCATATTCAGCGAATATTGAAGAGATTCGTCCTGAGCTGCAACTAGAAATTAGTGAGCTGCAGTGTGACAGAGAATACAGAGACAAATTTCAGAACAAGAAAAACATTTTGGAATTTTACAGACACTTTCCTCAGGATAGATTTCCTCATTTGCACAAACTGGCGGCTGCAATAATATCAATGTTCGGTTCCATGTATGTTTGTGAATAACTGTTCTCTGCAATGAAATGTAACAAGACGCGCCTGAGAAACGCATTGTCTGATCGAAATTTAAACTGCACGCTGCGCCTACGATGCACAAGAACAATTACCCCGAACATAGACGCAATTGTAAAGGGCAAAAAGTACAAGATAACCGAGAATCCCACACTTCAGTGACACCTTCTATTGTGTAACAGTTCACAAATTAATACGAATGTAGAGGCATACACTAAGCTAATAAAATCATGTGGCACGTGTACATTCTCCTTTATTTGTTTCATTTGTCGCGGTAATAATTCGTGAGTGACATCCCTGCAGGTGGCCGCGGGTTTACATTGACTGGCGGCAGCTGTTGTGTGCCCCACGTGACTCTCCCCACTCTCCACTCTGGTCCGGTAGTGGGGGTAGCGTGCTCGCGCCTTGCTGCTCACAGCTTGCTCCGCGAGCACGTATGTTGTGAAGCCCTGTATTAATTGATTACAGAGTCTATGTTATTTTTCTGAGATAATGTTTACGTTTCGTTACGACGTCAGTTTTGGTACATTTGCGAAGTTGTTCGATATCATTTTTATCACGTTATGTGGCGTACCGCCACAGTGGGACGATCGAATCCTCGGGAGAGTGGGTTCTTTCTCGAGGGTGTTGCAGATGCTTTCTTCATTGGTTTTCCTCGGGGGAACCTCCTCGGAAACCGGCGCCACTTTCGTGTTGCTATCCCTCTGTTGGCTCCAGCTACTACCTATCTCCTTCACTTTTTGTCGCAGAATGGGAGCTGTCTCCTCTGCACATTTGCGCACCAGCCTGCATCTCATATTTTTCCTCGGACGCTTGCCTCTCGACGGACTTCCTTCAGTGTCAAAGTTAGTTTCGTTTTCCTGCGAGGAGGTTCGGTCTTCAACCGCCGGCGGATCAGCTTCCTTTGCAGTTGCAGGGGCCTGTTTGGGCGGAACTTGGACAGGTTTTGAAGATTGGCGGGACTCTGGTAGGTCGTCAGCTATGACTGCACTGGCGCCCATTGGAATTTCGGTGTCTGGAGTACTTGTATTTGTGCAAGCTTCACACGGAGGCCCAAGTCCCGGGAAGTGTCGTCTTCGCCTGCCGAAGCTGCCCGAGCTTGTTACTCAGAGACAATGATATACACTACGCAATCAAAAGTATCCGGACATCTGGCCGAAAATGACTTACAAGTTCGTGGCGCCCTCCATCGGTAATGCTAGAACTCAATATGATGTGGGCCCACCCTTGGGGCCTTGATGACAGCTTCCACTCTCGCAGGCATACGTTCAGTCAGGTGCTGGAAGGTTACTTGGGGAATGGCAGCCCATTCTTCACGGAGTGCTGCACTGAGGAGAGGTATCGATGTCGGTCGGTGAGGCCTGGCACGAAGTCGGCATTCCAAAACATCGCAAACATCTTCTATAGGATTCAGGCCAGGACTCTGTGCAGGCCAGTCCATTACTCGGATCTTGTTGTTGTGGTCTTCAGTCCTGAGATTGGTTTGATGCAGCTCTCCATTCTACTCTATCCTGTGCAAGCTTCTTCATCTCCCAGTACCTACTTCAGCCTACATCCTTCTAAATCTGCTTAGTGTATTCATCTCTTGGTCTCCCTCTACGATTTTTACCCTCCACGCTGCCCTCCAGTACTAAATTGGTGATCCCTTGATGCCTCAGAATATGCCCCACAAACCGATCCCTTCCTCTTGTCAAGTTGTGCCACAAATTTCTCTTCTCTCCAATTCTATTCAATACCTCCTCATTAGTTATGTGATCTACCCATCTAATCTTCAGCATTCTTCTGTAGCACCACATTTCGAAAGCTTCTATTCTATTCTTGTCCAAACTATTTATCGTCCATGTTTCACTTCCAGACAAATACTTTCAGAAACGACTTCCTGACACTTAAATCTATACTCAATGTTAACAAGTTTCTCGTCCTCAGAAACGCTTTCCTTGCCGTTGCCAGTCTACATTTTATATCCTCCTTACTTCGACCATCATCAATTATTTTGCTCCCCAAATAGCAAAACTCCTTTACTACTTTAAGTGTCTCATTTCTTAATCTAATTCCCTCAGCATCACCCGAATTAATTCGACTACATTCCATTATCCTCGTTTTGCTTTTGTTGATGTTCATCTTATACCCTCCTTTCAAGACACTGTCCATTCCGTTCAGCTGCTCTTCCAAGTCCTTTGCTGTCTCTGACAGAATTACAATGTCATCAGCGAACCTCAAAGTTTTTACTTGTTCTCCATGGATTTTAAT
Organism: Schistocerca serialis cubense; assembly: GCF_023864345.2. Lineage (NCBI taxonomy): Eukaryota > Metazoa > Arthropoda > Insecta > Orthoptera > Acrididae > Schistocerca > Schistocerca serialis. The sequence goes on from NC_064649.1 coordinate 165,687,110, forward strand.
GCCTACTCCGAATTTTTCTTTTGTTTCCTTTACTGCGTGCTCAATATACAGATTGAATAGCATCGGGGAGAGGCTACAACCCTGTCTCACTCCCATCCCAACCACTGCTTCCCTTTCATACCCCTCGACTCTTATAACTGTATTTTACGCCTCCCACCTTCAGAATTGTCAAAAGCGTTCTCTAAGTCTACAAATGCTAGAAACGTAGGTTTGCCTTTCCTTAATCTTTCTTCTAAGATTAGTCGTAGGGTCAGTATTGCCTCACGTGTGCCAAAATTTCTATGGAATCCAAACTGATCTTCCCCGAGGTCGGCTTTTACCAGTTTTTCCATTCCTCAGTAAAGAATTCGCGTTAGTATTTTGCATCTGTGACTTATTAATCTGATAGTTCGTTAATTTCACATCTGTCAGCACCTGCTATTTTTGGGATTGGAATTATTATATCCTTCTTGAAGTCTGAGGGAATTTCGGCTGATCTTATTGTCGTGTAACCACCCCGCGTCAGGCCGTGCTTTATGAACATGTGCTCGATCGTGTTGAAAGATGTAGTAGCCGTCCTCGAATTGCTCTTCAACAGAGGGAAGCAAGAAAGTACTTAAAACATCAAAGTAGGCCTGCGCTGTCATAGTGCAACGCAAAACAAGGGGTGCAAGCCCCCTCCATCAAAAAGACGACTACACCATAACACCACCGCCTCCGAATTTTACTGTCGCCAGTAAACACGCTGGCAGATGACGTTCACCGGGAATTCGCCATACCCACACCCTGCCATAGGATCGCCACATTGTGTATCGATATTCGTCACTCCACACAACGATTTTCCACTGTTCAATCGTCCAATGTTTACGCTCCTTACACCGAGCGAGGCGTCGTTTGGCATTTACTGGCGAGATATGTGGTTTATGAGCAGCCGCTCGACCATGAAATCCAAGTTTTGTCACCTCCCGCCTAACTGCCATAGTACCTGCAGCGGATCTTGAAACAGTTTGGAATTCCTGTGTGACGGTCTGGAGAGATGTCTGCCTATTACACACTACGACCCTCTTCAATTGTCGGCGATCTCTGCCAGTCAACAGACGAGGTTGACCTGTTCGCTTTTGTGCTGTACGTGTCCCTTCACGTTTCCAATTCACTATCACATCGGAAACTGTGGACCTAGGGATGTTTAGGAATGTGGAAATCTCGCGTACAGACGTATGACGGAAGTGACACCCACTCACCTGACCACGTTCCAAGTCCGTGAGATCTGCGGAGAGCCCCATTCTGCTCTCTCACGATGTCTGATGACTACTGAGGTGGCTGATGTGGAGTACCTGGCACTTGGTGGCAGCACAATGCACCTAATATCAAAAACGTATGTTTTTGTGGGTGTCCGGATACTTTTGATCACACAGTGTACGATGGTATGTGCTTTTGTAACTCTACTCGAAGCAACCGTACTCCGTTTAGTACTGGAAATTTGACCGCGCTTGACCATTTCTCGGCCGAGTTGCTAAGCACTTTCCCAAAGGGTGATATTACGGTATTAATTTGTTCTGCTGCAACCTCAAACGGCAGTTCGAAGATTGGAACTGTACGAATGTCGAAACCAGCATGTGCAACGGTGTCTTCACCAACGTTTCCATCAGAATGTTTAAATTTCATGACACCTCCGCAAGACTCAACTATTTTCTCGCGGAACTCGGCACTACTCAATTTTACAAAGACAACACAAGCTACGATTGGCAGTTGAATCGCTATTATATCAGTAAAGCAGAACTTCTCATCTACTTCTAACCAATTCTCTACTTCGAACGACTTGGATCGAGCATATCGAGTATCAAAAGTAAATTTCAATGTATCTCTTCGAGAAGGTTGGGTCATCGCTGCACACTATTAGCAACTTCTCGAAGTGTCCTATCAAGAGAGATACGAACTGCAACAAGTTCAAGACTTAACGCGGTGAACGCACATTGGAAGCGTGTATTCGGTATCGCCATACTGGCGTATCACTCGGCGTGATGGTACGGGGTGCCATTGGTTACACGTCTCAGTCACCTCTTGTTCACATTGACGGCACTTTGAACAGTGGGCGTTACATTTGAGATGTGTTACGACCCGTGGCTCTACCCTTCATTCGATCCCTGCGTAACCCTACATTTCAGCAGGATAATGCACGACCGTATGTTGCAGGTCCTATACGGGGCTCTCTGGATACAGAAAATGTTCGACTGCTGCCCTGCCCAGCACATTCTCTAGATCTCTCACCAATTGGAAACCTCTGGTCAATGGTGGCCGAACAACTGGCTCGTCACAATACGCCAGTCACGACTCGTGATGAACTGCGGTATCGTGTTGAAGCTGCATGGGCAGCTGTACCTGTACACGCCATCCAAGCTCAGCTCTGTTTCACTCAATGCCTAGGCGTATCGAGGCCTTTATTACGGCCAGAGGTGGTTGTTCTGGGTACTGATTTCCCAGGATCAATGCACCCAAATTACATGAAAATGTAATCACATGTCTGTTCTAGTATAATAGATTTGTTCAATGAATACTCGTTTATCATCTGCATTTCTTCTTGGTGTAGCAATTTTAATGGCCAGTACTCTAGTTGTCAATAGTTCCACTACCCAAACATTGAACAACAGAATGAAATTTTCACTCTGCAGCGTAGTGTGCGCTGATGTGAAACTTCCTGGTAGATTAAAACTGTGTGCCAGACCGAGACTCGAACTCGGGACCTTTGGCTGTCGCGGGGAAGTGCTCCACCGTCTGAGCTACCCAAGCACGACTCACGACCGGTCCTCACAGCTTCAGTTCCGACAGTACCTCGCCTCCTACCTTCCACACTTCACAGAAGCTCTCCTGCGAAACGTAACTAGCAGTCCTGAGAAGAAAGGCAAAAGGTCCCGAGTTCCAGTCTCGGTCCGGCACACGGTTTTAATCTGCCAGTAAGCTTCACTGCCAACAAAATTCGTCACCATCCATTTCCTCGAATATTTTCCTAGAAACGCATCATTTCATCTCACTTTGCATTGCGTGTCCGAGCGACGGACAGTCTCCACTAAAAAAATGGTGTTGATAGACTTGGCTACCCACTCGCTGAGTGCTAGACCGTCTGAGGACGAAATCTCTTGCCGAGGCTGCAGAGCAGTTTCAGTCCGTAGCGCTGCCGACACACGAGCAGGCTGCTTGCACTGCGCCGTCCCTGCACGACCTCGGTACCATGTGATCCCCCAGGCACGACCCACGACCCGTCCTCCAGCCGAAATGACATGCTGCGTCCTGACCGCCAAAAAGTCTTCAATCCAGTCACAGATTTCACTCGGCACCCCATATGCTCGTACTTTTCACAACTTCTGTAGGTTACCTGAGGCGGCTACTTTTCGTAAATCGAGATATACTGCTTCTACCCGACTGCCTCGATCCAAAGCATTCAGTATGTCAGACTCGAAGAAAATTGTGGCCTTCCAGGACTCCGACGAAGAATGTGTTACTTTAAACAACAGTGTACGGCAACCTGTTGAAAATTTCGTCACTGTAAAATTTCTGAAATGTGCGTTGTTAGCACGAACACCAGCTTTCGTGTGGTGGTGAGGTCGCTGGTGCTCTTAAAAATGTTCTGAAATCCTCAGCGTCCACTTTACACGTCGGAATGATGAAACCGTGGAACACGAGGTTATGGTGGGGCATTCCTTCGAGAGCTCCCAGTTTTTACGAAGAAATTGCCACCACCTTAGCCAGCGAATGTCACAACACGAATGAAGATTTGTGCTACGAGCCCACACGGAAGTTAACGTCAGAGAAATCGGGGAGACGACTTTTAGAAGATGTTCATATACACAGTGTACGGATACATCACTGATAAAGCTGGTTGACCATGATGTTGTTGTGGTCTTCAGTCCTGACACTGGTTTGATGCAGCTCTCCGTGCTACTTAATCCTGTGCAGGCTGCTTCATCTCCCAGTACCTACTGCAAACCCACATCTTTCTGAATCTGCTTAGTGTATTCATCTCTTGGTCTCCCTCTACGATTTTTACCCTCCACGGTGCCTTCCAGTACTAAATTGGTGATCCCTCCATGTCTCAGAACATGTCCTACCAACCGATCCCTTCTTCTTGTGAACTTGTGCCACAAACTCCTCTTCTCTTCAATTCTATTCAATACCTCCTCATTAGTTATGTGATCTACCCACTTAATCTTCAGCATTCTTCTGTAGCACCACATTTCGAAAGCTTCTATTCTCTTCTTGTCCAAACTGTTTATCGTCCGCATTTCACTTCCATACATGGCTACACTCCATACAAATACTTTCAGAAACGACTTCCTGACACTTAAATCTATACCTGAATAAGAGCAGCATATTGATATATTTGAGATCGTTCGGAAGAAACATTATCATTTCTATGCATTTTTATAGTCGCGATGTAGTCATACCCGGATCAACAGTAAGGGACCAGAAGATTTATAGACTTTAAAAGAAATGCAACACTACACAAAAAAGTTGGTTCAGAAATAATAGGAAAACGATAATGTTCCTCTGCCTGATGCTGCGTTCGGTCCATCAGCGTGATCGTAATTTCTGGTGATGAACTAACACAAAATAATTAACAGTCAAGTAAATGAGGAGATGGAAATCATCAAGGTTAATCTACTAAAATAAGCACACGTATCTTTAACACGCGTTTTTTTTAATGCTACGTACCTTTTCATATTAAATTACAATAGATGACCATTGTGGTTAAATACTTTATACATAACAGTCAGAATGTCCTCTTGCTGTTGTCTGTTCGTAATCAGTTACAAGAAACTACATATTTTCTGATTGGAAAAAATAACAGCATATTCACTCAGTATTTTCACATAAAATATAAAATACCGTTGCGGAACGCAGCAAGTCCGCGTCCGCCTTTCATGGAATACAAACAGTAAAAGGTGAGGCGCCCAACGCCTCATTTGTCTTGAAACAACAGAATTCTTTTTTAATATCGTTAATCGATACATGTACATGGAGATTTACAGGCACCGCGCAAGAACGGCAAAGATAAAGAATGATAGATTCTATCGCTGCTATGCAATGGTACATTTCTGTTACTTGATAATTGTTCGATAACTTTAGGGCATCAGGCGTTTACTAATGAGCGTATATTAATGTTTGTGAGGCTAAAATTACTAATATTACAATGGCGTCCAGTGAAATTGAATCGAGTGTTTGAATCTTCTAAGTGATTACGTATAGTGGCTGTATGCAGAGTTGGAGTTTGGTGATGCTTTTTGTGAAAACATGTGCAATGTGCAATGCTTTTTGTGAACACAAGTAAGAAGGAAATCCCGCTTTGCCCGCTGTAAATCAGAACAATAAGATATATTTCAATATGTATTTTTATCATATAAGTTTTGATAACGTAAAATGAATATTTTAGCCTGTAAACAGCAGCCTCTCATTCTCAATGGAGAGAAGTCTTCCGAAGTAAGAGTGATTTCAGGTGTGCCGCAGGGGAGTGTCGTAGGACCGTTGCTATTCACAATATACATAAATGACCTTGTGGATGACATCGGAAGTTCACTGAGGCTTTTTGCAGATGATGCTGTGGTGTATCGAGAGGTTGTAACAATGGAAAATTGTACTGAAATGCAAAAGGATCTGCAGCGAATTGACGCACGGTGCAAGGAATGGCAATTGAATCTCAATGTAGACAAGTGTGATGTGCTGCGAATACACAGGAGGAAATATCCTTTATCATTTAGATACAATATAGCAGGTCAGCAACTGGAAGCAGTTAATTCCATAAATTATCTGGGAGCAGGCATTAGGAGTGATTTAAAATGGAATGATCATATAAAGTTGATCGTCGGTAAAGCAGATGCCAGACTGAGATTCATTGGAAGAATCCTAAGGAAATGCAATCCGAAAACAAAGGAACTAGGTTAGAGTACGCTTGTTCGCCCACTGCTTGAATACTGCTCAGCAGTGTGGGATCCGTACCAGATAGGGTTGATAGAAGAGATAGAGAATATCCAACGGAGAGCAGCGCGCTTCGTTAGAGGATCATTTAGTAATCGCGAAAGCGTTACGGAGATGATAGGTAAACTCCAGTTGAAGACTCTGCAGGAGAGACGCTCAGTAGCTCGGTACGGGCTTTTGTTGTAGTTTCGAGAACATACCTTCACCGAAGAGTCAAGCAGTATATTGCTCCCTCCTACGTATATCTCGCGAAGAGACCGTGAGGATAAAATCAGAGAGATTAGAGCCCACACAGAAGCATACCGACAATCCTTCTTTCCACGAACAATACGAGACTGGAATAGAAGGGAGAACCGATAGAGGTACTCAAGGTACCCTCCGCCACACACCGTCAGGTGGCTTGCGGAGTATGGATGTAGATATGACTGGTCATTTTATTCAGCGCTCTGCCTGAAAGTCACAAAAAGTAATGGCGCCACACTCGAATTAGGACGGGCCCATCCTTCTGCCGGAGAAGTTCGCCTGTGTTGCTCTGTCGTTGCTTCGGCCTGTGGGAGACAGCGTGCGCGGTGGGCGACTGTTCCCTGAAACCACACTCGCTACTATTGCGTTTTACGGTGCAGTCGACAAGTACACGTCGTTTTAAAGTGGTCTGTGTTCTCAACATTCGACACGAGTGTAACTTTTGACGAGTTAGTTATGGGACGGACGAAAGAGTTGCGCGACGAAGTCGACCGCGTGCTACTGTTATAAAAAGTTACCAGCTTGTTCGCGCATGCGCAGTGCAGGAATGGCGTAAGACATCCAGACGAGTGGAAGAATGCTCTGAGCGGCAGGTCGTGTGCGAGTGTGTGGACTCGTGGAACGCACCGCGCTGTTTGTGTGTGTTGCACTCGTAAGCTGTGCGTGGTAAGTGCTGTGCTTTCTTTTTCTACAGTTTTTGCTTCGAATTCACGAACTATCGTGTTACTACGACACTGTGCTCGTACAGTATATGCAGCTAGACGACAAGTTTTTTGTGCCAAGGAAAGTACGTCGTTTCGAGAAGTTATTAGAAAAACCAGGGCAACGTGTTTACTTTCCGCCTAGTAATGCTCGGTTTTTGGTTCCGAGATGCTGTTCCTCGGTGAACATCTGCATTTAACATTTGTCACGACGTGCGGATGTTGCTGTCGAGGCAGTAACTGCAAAACTGTAAACAACACCTGGCACGCGGCTGACGTAATACTTGGTCGTTAGCAGGAGATGGCAGTACGCGGCGGATGCAGTATCACGTCGCGCCACTTCCGATGATTTTCAGTCGTTTCTAACATTCTTTTTTTGCTCCCGGAATGATCTGTGAGATCTGCAGACATCGTAGCGGTATCAGTTTAACCATTCGTCGTTTTTGAAACCTTTGTTGCTTCGTAGGCACTAGGTGACGTTATAGAGTTATCTGTTTCGCGGATTTAGTACGACTGTGTGTTCAGAATGTGTTGTGAAGAGAAGAAACGTTTGTAAAAAATGAGTTAGAGAGCCCTTGACGAGTCTACATATGATGAAAATGAAGTGTTACGTGACGACTAAGATTACACGACGTTTAAAACTTGTAGTAATTCTCAATTTTTTGAAGATGAACTGCTTAAGGTATTATTTTCAAAGATTGTGTTGTTACGAAGGATTCAGGAAATCAACGCGAGTGAATGTAATATTCGACTACATACACTGTACTGCGCTACGAATGCAAAAATTTTATTGGTCTCGTGCTTTGTTTCTTTCTTTAGAAGCTGATTGGCTGTAAAAGAAAGGTAACGTGTTTGCTTACACAATCGAATAACTGAATTGCTTCTCAGTTTTTTTCTGTGATGTTCAAGTTTGACCTGAGTAGATTATTCAAGGCTTTATATTAGTTGTTGTTGTCGTGGTCTTCAGTCCTGAGACTGGTTTGATGCAGCTCTCCATACTACTCTATCCAGTGCAAGCTTCTTCATCTCCCAGTACTTACTGCAACCTACATGCTTCTGAATCTGCTTAGTGTATCTGTCTCATCGTCTCCCTCTACGATTTTTTTTATGCCTCAGAATATGCCCTACCAACCGGTCCCTTCTTCTTGTCAAGTTTTGCCCAAACTCCTCTTCTCCCCTATTCTATTCAATACCTCCTCATTAGTTACGTGATCTACCCATCTAATCTTCAGCATTATTCTGTAGCACCACATTTCGAAAGCTTCTATTCTCTCCCCCCATGAACCATGGACCTTGCCGTTGGTGGGGAGGCTTGCGTGCCTCAGCGATACAGATAGCCGTACCGTAGGGGCAACCACAATGGAGGGGTATCTGTTGAGAGGCCAGACAAACGTGTGGTTCCTGAAGAGGGGCAGCAGCCTTTTCAGTAGTTGCAAGGGCAACAGTCTGGATGATTGACTGATCTGGTCTTGTAACACTAACCAAAACGGCCTTGCTGTGCTCGTACTGCGAACGGCTGAAAGCAAGGGGAAACTATGGTCGTAATTTTTCCCGAGAGCATGCAGCTCTACTGTATGATTAAATGATGATGGCGTCCTCTTGGGTAAAATATTCCGGAGATAAAATAGTCCCCCATTCGGATCTCCGGGCGGGGACTACTCAAGAGGATGTCGTTATCAGGAGAAAGAAAACTGGCGTTCTACGGATCGGAGCGTGGAATGTCAGATCCCTTAATCGGGCAGGTAGGTTAGAAAATTTAAAAAGGGAAATGGACAGGTTAAAGTTAGATATAGTGGGAATTAGTGAAGTTCGGTGGCAGGAGGAACAAGACTTCTGGTCAGGTGACTACAGGGTTATAAACACAAAGTCAAATAGGGGTAATGCAGGAGTAGGTTTAATAATGAATAGGAAAATAGGAATGCGGGTAAGCTACTACAAACAGCATAGTGAACGCATTATTGTGGTCACGATAGATACGAAGCCCACACCTACTACAGTAGTACATGTTTATATCCCAACTAGCTCTGCAGATGACGAAGAAATTGAAGAAATGTGTGATGAAATAAAAGAAATTATTCAGATAGTGAAGGGAGACGAAAATTTAATAGTCATGGGTGACTGGAATTCGAGTGTAGGGAAAGGGAGAGAAGGAAACGTAGTAGGTGAATATGGATTGGGGCTAAGAAATGAAAGAGGAAGCCGCCTGATAGAATTTTGCACAGAGCACAACTTAACCATAGCTAACACTTGGTTTAGGAATCATGATAGAAGGTTGTATACATGGAAGAACCCTGGAGATACTAAAAGGTATCAGATAGATTATATAATGGTAAGACAGAGATTTAGGAACCAGGTTTTAAATGGTAAGACATTTCCAGGGGCAGATGTGGACTCTGACCACAATCTATTGGTTATGAACTGTAGATTAAAACTGAAGAAACTGCAAAAAGGTGCGAATTTAAGGAGATGGGACCTGGATAAACTGAAAGAACCAGAGGTTGTACAGAGTTTCAGGGAGAACATAAGGGAACAATTGACAGGAATGGGGGAAAGAAATACAGTAGAAGAAGAATGGGTAGCTTTGAGGGATGAAGTAGTGAAGGCAGCAGAGGATCAAGTAGGTAAAAAGACGAGGGCTAGTAGAAATCCTTGGGTAACAGAAGGAATATTGAATTTAATTGATGAAAGGAGAAAATATAAAATTGCAGTAAATGAAGCAGGCAAAAAGGAATACAAACGTCTCAAAAATGAGATCGACAGGAAGTGCAAAATGGCTAAGCAGGGATGGCTAGAGGACAAATGTAAGGATGTAGAGGCTTATCTCACTAGGGGTAAGATAGATACTGCCTACAGGAAAATTAAAGAGACCTTTGGAGATAAGAGAACCACTTGTATGAACATCAAGAGCTCAGATGGAAACCCAGTTCTAAGCAAAGAAGGGAAAGCAGGAAGGTGGAAGGGGTATATAGAAGGTCTATACAAGGGCGATGCACTTGAGGACAATATTATGGAAATGGAAGAGGATGTAGATGAAGATCAAATGGGAGATACGATACTGCGTGAAGCGTTTGACAGAGCACTGAAAGACCTGAGTCGAAACAAGGCCCCCGGAGTAGACAACATTCCATTGGAACTACTGACGGCCTTGGGAGAGCCAGTCCTGACAAAACTCTACCAACTGGTGAGCAAGATGTATGAAACAGGCGAAATACCCTCAAACTTCAAGAAGAATATAATAATTCCAATCCCAAAGAAAGCGGGTGTTGACAGATCTGAAAATTACCGAACTATGAGTTTAATAAGTCACGGCTGCAAAATAATAACGCGAATTTTTTACAGACGAATGGAAAAACTTGTAGAAGCCGACCTTGGGGAAGATCAGTTTCGATACCGTAGAAATTTTGGAACACGTGAGGCAATACTCACTATACGACTTATCTTAGATTAAGGAAAGGCAAACCTACGTATCTATCGTTTGTAGACTTAGAGAAAGCTTTTGACAATGTTGACTGGAATACTCCCTTTCAAATTCTGAGGGTGGCAGGGGTAAAATACAGGGAGCGAAAGACTATTTACAATTCATACAGAAACCAGATAGCAGTTATAAGAGTCGAGGGACATGAAAGGGAAGCAGTGGTTGGGAAGGGAGTGGGACAGGCTTGTAGCCTCTCCTCAATGTTATTCAATCTGTATATTGAGCAAGCAGTGAAGGAAACAAGAGAAAAATTCGGAGTACGTTTTAAAATCCATGGAGAAGAAATAAAAAGTTTGAGGTTCGCCGATGGCATTGTAATTCTGTCAGAGACAGCAAAGGTCTTGAAAGAGCAGTTGAACGGAATGGACAGTGTCTTGAAAGGAGGATATAAGATTAACATTAACAGAATCAAAACGAGGATAATGGAATGTAGTCGAATCTAATCGAGTGATGCTGCGGGAATTTGATTAGGAAATGAGAGGCTTAAAGTAGTAAAGGAGTTTTGCTATTTGGGGAGCAAAATAACTGATGATGGTCGAAGTAGAGAGGATATAAAATGTAGACTGGCAATGGCAAGGAAAGCGTTTCTGAAGAAGAGAAATCTATTAACATCGAGTATAGATTTGAGTGTCAGGAAATCGTTTCTGAAAGTATTTGTATGGAGTGTAGCCATGTGTGGTGTCACCGCCAGACACCACACTTGCTAGGTGGTAGCCTTTGAAATCGGCCGCGGTCCGCTAGTATACGACGGACCGGCGTGTCGCCACTGTCAATAATTGCAGACCGAGCGCCGCCACACGGCAGGTCTAGAGAGACTTCCTAGCACTCGCCCCAGTTGTACAGCCGACTTTGCTAGGAAAGGTTCACTGAGAATTACGCTCTCATTTGCCGAGACGATAGTTAGCATAGCCTTCAGCTAAGTCAATTGCTACGACCTAGCAAGGCGCCATTTATCCTTTGCTATGTATCTAATGAAGCATGTACAGTAACAAGACCAATGTTCACCAATTGTGGATTAAAGTTAAGTATTCCAGCAGCTACGTACTTTTCTTTATAGCATTCATTACGTATCCTGTTTCAGACCTCACGCCAGCCTGCGTGAGTTTAAGAGCGTGCCTTTCGGTTACCCGTCACTGTGGACTGGCTGTCTTGTCAATCCACAACACCATGTATGGAAGTGAAACATGGACGATAAATAGTTTGGACAAGAAGAGAATAGAAGCTTTAGAAGATGGGTAGATCACATAACTAATGAGGAGGTATTGAATAGAATTGGGGAGAAGAGGAGTTTGTGGCACAACGTGACTAGAAGAAGGGATCGGTTGGTAGGACATGTTCTGAGACATCGAGGGATCACCAATTTAGTATTGGAGGGCAGCGTGGAGGGTAAAAATCGTAGAGGGAGACCAAGAGATGAATACACTAAGCAGTTTCAGAAGGATGTAGGTTGCAGTAGGTACTGGGAGATGAAGAAGCTTGCACAGGATAGAGTAGCATGGAGAGCTGCATCAAACCAGTCTCACGACTGAAGACCACAACAACAACAACAACAAGTGCGTTTCTTACGTCGGTTTACATAAATTATTTTAGTTTTTTGAGGTTTAAATTTGTTTACGCGTAAAAAGAAACATTTCACTGCCCCCTTGAATGATACTTTTTAGTTTCATTACATGTTAGAAAATATAAAGTAGAATTCAGTTGAATGTAAAAGTCAGCTAGCGGGCAAACTTTGAGATAGTTTTACTTTTTAATTATAGTTTTGTTAATGTCCATGTTTACGGAAATTGTCTTTCATCTTTAAAGTTCAACTTATCAATCATTTAATTAAAAGTTCCGCAAATTATCGTACAAATCATACAAGTCCTATAAATGTTACTTCATGTGTAAACGCCTTTTACGAATGAGAAAACACACATAATGTATTCTTTACTGTGCTCTTGGCACGTATTTGTCCATGTCTCGTCAAAAAAAAGTGTCTGCTTTGCATATTTATTTAGTTAAAAGTCCGCCGAGCGAACGTATTGGCTGAGCGGACAGTAGCGGCGCGGTGTGCCAGGTCATTGCTTCCGGCGCTCATTCAAGTGGGCAGACAAGCGAAGAGCGTCGACCAGCAGCGGCTGGTGTGATGTGAGGTAGGGAGCCTGCCTGCATACAGAGAGGGAGTGGCCACGGGTGAAGTAGGCCGTGACTGGTTGATTAGCTTTGGCGCCATTTTTCTGCCAAACGTCTCTCGCGCTTCCTATGTTCGCCGTGCTTGTGAGCTGAATTGAAGTTCAGAGGACTTTTGGAAACGGTTAAAAGGTATCTGAATTATTGAGAGACTTGTTAAGCGGTGTGCACGCATGTTCGATTTAGTTGTATATCGTTTTTAGTACGTAATTAGCGTTTGGGATCTAAAATACGAGTTGAAATAATGAAGCGTTTTGTGATGAAGTCGGTCGGCCTACATGTTTGAAGTAAACACGTTAGCAATTGCACAGTATTGTTTTTGACATCTGTAATTCGTTCTGCAGACGTTCGTAAACGATGCCAGGTTGTGCTGCATTTGGTTGTTCCAATAGAGGCGAAGGTGGATTTCGCGTGTTAGCATTTCCACGAAATGAAGAAAGACGAAAGCAGTGGGCAGTTTTTTTAAGTACTTTTAGTCACGCAAAACAGATAGGCCTGTTACAATTCACTGCATTTGTAAGCTTTTATTTCTTTAACAGTTCGTGCACACTGGTAGCATCACAAGCTTTTCTGAAGCCAATATCTGACAGTCCTTGCTGGAAACGGGAAGTTCCTGTAATTGTTGTGCCACGCTCATTCGACTTTATAGCGTCAAACTTTATTTCGTTCCGAATCAGAACACTAGGCATTATTTTGGTTTCAGTATTATTATTGCCTGACTGTTGACGCAGGCAAGGCACTGCCTCTGAGCACTATGGGACTTTACATCTGAGGTCATCAGTCCCCTAGAACTTAGAACTACTTAAACCTAACTAACCTAAGGACAGCACACAACACCCAGTCATCACGGACGCAGGCAAGTTGTAAGCACGTTTTCCGCGGCTGTCGTGGTTGCTCAAACATTTATCGTAGTAAATAATTGTAGGTACTCTTGAAGACAGTTTTTAATAGGCCTACTTACTGTGGGGTAGAAGGGATACGGTAGTTTTCTTGTTATATTTGGTCGTTATTACAGTAGCCTACATTTAACATTACCTGATTTTTGTAATCTTTTTCGTTTGTTATCTACGAGAGGTGTTCAGTAAAGTCGTAAGCAGTTGTTTACTTATGACATGCAAAAAGTTTGAAGACGTGACAAGAAGTACTAATACGCCTCACACTTTTTGCATGTCACAAGTAAACAACTGCTTACGAGAATGAGATTTTCACTCTGCAGCGGAGTGTGCGCTAATATGAAACTTCCTGGCAGATTAAAACTGTGTGCCGGATCGAGACTCGAACTCGGGACCTTTGCCTTTCGCGGGCAAGTGCTTGGGTAGTTCAGTTGGTAGAGCGCTTGCCCGCGGAAGGCAAAGGTCCCGAGTTGGAGTCTCGCTCCGGCACACAGTTTTAATCTGCCAGGAAGCTTCAACTACTTACGACTTTCATTCATCTGACGTAATACAGGTACGTTAAATCTTTAGCGTTATGCACTTCCGATACAAAACAAATGCTATACACTATTTTTGTTTTGTTTACGTTACTTTTATTGCAATATGTCTAGTAAACGAACTTTAAAGGAGATAAATGCAAGTAACGAATAATTTTTACAGTCACTGTATCAAATTTTCCTGTGCTGTACGTAGTAGGCTACTATGAGTACATTATAGCTGTAAAGAAAGGCATTTCACGAATGATTTCGCCATATTGTCTTGTGCTTTTGATTCGGTGAGTTTGTACTCCACTACTGGCCATTCAAAAGTTCCGCCCGGAGTTTGGCAGAAAAATGGCCGCCGTATCGTCCGGTTGGCCACTCTCTCCCTGTACAGGCTCTCTAGCAACAGGTGGCAGCTAGCGCCATCTCGTAGCGATGACGTCACCCGATCACTCGCCGCATGCCACGCGCCCTGTTGCCGGCCGGTGGAACTATATGGGCAGGCACATTCCGCGCACGTGATTCGAGTTGCATTGCATTGCCGCGCGGAAGCACGCAGTGCCAATCCACGCGAAGCTTCTTGCGTTCATGAAATGCATAAAACGCGGCAGAATTAGTCCTTTATATGTCACTACACACTGTAGCGTCCTGGGAAAAAGGTTCGGATAAGCACGTGTTGTGTTGTGTGGTAAGTATCCCTCTAGCATGAATGTAAATTGTCACTGTTTATTCACTAGAGCGTTAACAGTTCACACGACTGAAGCTTGTCATACTGTTTTAAAATCGTTCCCGGTTTGAATAACCACAACAAAAGTGCCTCAACAGTGTTTCTTATTTAGTGCGTTTATACGCTTATTTTTAAGCATGCATTTATTAAACGTCTCTGCTAACACATTTTATTCATCGCACCGTAAAGTCTCATCGTGTGTGATTGCATTGTTTATGTGTTGTCGATAACACATCGTCCCAGCACTGTGTCTTTAGCGAAATTATTGACAGTTTGTGCCTGAAAAGTAGCATGTCACTATGGTGCACTTCACTATATTGCTTTCTGTGCGTGTGTGAATGTTTTATCACTCATTGGATTAGGCCACAAGAAGAGGCTGAAGACGTTGGTTCCTCTCCCGTCGGCAGCTACACATCGTCAACAAACGGTGAGTTTGACCTAGCCATTGTTTATAATCTCTTTCTCCTAATTATATGTAAACACTTCGAAGTCCACATTTCGCACTCTCTTGAGTGTCCCATGTTCTGTTGATAGTCCACTTATCCTTGTGGCACTATTTGCGACACATGTAAACAGTCGCTTTTGCAAATTTATATCTTATTTACAATTGAGTCCCTGCTACCTGAATACCAGAAAGCGACGTACTAAATACCTAACTATTTACATAATACATAAATATTAAACTTGTTTACATTGAAACCATGCCTGCATAGAAATATGATGCTGCTATATACTACAGCAGTCTGGTTTAACATTCCTACTGAGTGGCTCATATGTGCAAGATTACTGTCAACACACATGAGACCACGACCGTTCCATGTTGCACAGTACATGTGAAATTCCTAGTCGCAACAAAGGGAAAACGACCGCAGAGAACAAAGCACGAGAGATCCCCCCCCCCCCCCCCTCCAAAAAAAAAAAGAGAAAGCCAAAACCCCGAAATTCGTGGTCGCGAAATTAAACCTTCCTCAAAAACCATGTGTGTCAAGCCTGTGTCTCGCCAAGCATAATCGGTTTATCTCATGGTCTTATAAAACTGTGCTTACAAACAGGCATATAAATGAGTCTTAATACTACTTTACTACAGTGTTATCTGTGTCATAAATTGTGTTCACATAAAAATGCATATAGATATATACAATAAACAAACATCAGTAAAAGTGTAAATGCATAGATGCTTACTAACTATGAGTCAAAACCTTACAGATATTATTTACATAGATCTGTGGATGTTGTTATTTCTGTAGCACATTTCTGGTGGGAAATATGAGAACATGGTATTCATGGACGAAAATTGTCAATAAGAAGTTTCCTAATTAAACATTCTTTAAATGACTCAGTCAGAGGTTCTTCAGAATCAGAATGTTTATTATCCCGTAACATACAAAGTCAAATCACAGATCTGATGTACTGGGGACTCGTCAACATTACATTTACATTACAATTACAATTTGTATATACAGTATTACAAAAACAATATATCAACACTCCAGTTTACATGAATTACAAAGTAATATATAACAACAGTGTTTGCATAGTGGACATATTTTTACAATCATTTATTTGACACAAAACTGCTAAGCTTAATTTACAGGTGATGTTTCCTTGCTCAGACTTCCACATCATCGTTCATAAATTCTTCTACAGAGTAATAAAATTTTTTCCGCTAATAACTTGCGCAGCTTTGATTTAAATTGCTCTAGCTCCATGCTATTTATTTGTTTCTTTTTTAGCATGTTGTAGATTTTCATGCCTATTATTCTGGGGTTTGTGCATATGACTTTAACCTGTGAGTAGGAAGCATGAAGTTTGTCTTATTCCTAGTGCTGTATTGATGCTTAATATTGTTGTCTACGAATAACATACGGTTACTGTATACAAAAATAATCAGTTCAGAGATGTACAAACAGAGGGCACTTAATACCACTGGATTTCTTAACAGTGGGCGACAAGATTTTTTTGGTCTTGCATTACACATATTTCTAACAATTGATTTTTGTAATTTTAATATTCTAATGATTTTGCTTGTATTACTCCAAAAGATAATGCCATACCTTATAACAGCTTCAAAATAGCTGTGATAAACTACTTTTCTTATCTCCATGCTAGTTGAATATGACAAAATCTTCATAGCAAAGGTCAGGCTGTTTATCTTATTTGCTTTCTATATATGAAGACCAGGATAAATTTTGATTCCTAAAAATTTAACACAATCTGATTCTTTCAGTACTTGGTTACTGCAGGTAATATGAACTTCATTTATCTTAGAGTTTATAGTTTTGAACTGTAGTAAATGTTTTTTTCCAATATGCAAGTTTAACACATTTAGTCAGAACCAGTTTTCTAAACTGTCTAATAGATTTGTGGCTGTTGAGGGAATTCGTTGTGAGTGATTGGTTTTGATGAGGGCAGCCGTATCATCAGTGAATAAAACTGAGTGTGAATTTATGTTTAGTGGCAAGTCATTTATGTACAGTAAGAATAAAATTGGAACCAAAAGTCAGCCTTGTGGAACACCTTGTGAAATAATCATCCATTCAGAGAAGAAATTTCCCTTGCTTGATGATATAACTACTCTTTGTTTCCTCTTTGTGAGGTATAACCTGAACCACTCTAAAACATGACCTCCAGTTCCGTATTTTTCCATTTTATACAGGAGCAATTGATGGTTTACACAATCAGATGCTTTTATGAGGTCACAGAACAATCCTGCAACTTTGCTAGACTTGTCTAAGGCAGAACAAATTTTTTTCACAAACTCATAATAATAATAATAATAGTATTTATTCAACATCGAATAATCAGATACAATCCGTAGAAATCATACAGTGTCAGGACATCATACAGATTATTTTCTGAATACGTCAGTTTATAAATTACAAACTAAAGATTTGTTTGTATTAATAAATTTTACGTTTTGATGCATTTTACATTTGGTAGTATACAATCACAATATTACAAATATTGTTGTTATCAACATTATATTAGTTGTAGGTTAGTTAAAACTATGAGCTTGACATACTTATGAAGCAATTTTCATACAGGTATAATACTTGTCTAGGGAATGAAAAGGGTTTTCAATTAGAATTCTTTTTAGCTGATCTTTTGTTAGTGGGAAGGGTTGTGAGACTTTTTGGTTGGGCATTGGATAGCTTCAGCCCAGCATGAAGTGCATTTTTTTCATATAAAGCTGTTCTGTGGCTATTTACATGGTATCTGAACTTTAGCCTTGAATCGTACTGGTGCAGTTCACAGTTGAAATTTGGATTTATTGTTTCCACAAGCAGTATAACTTTCAATATGTATACACCTATAATGGTAAGCACACTTAACTTTGGGAACAGATTCCGACACGATTCTCGAGGTTTGCCACCACAAATAATTCTGATAGCTTTATTCTGTAGTATTAACAATGTGCTTAGGTTGGCTTGAGTTGTTGCACCCCATATTTCTACAGCATGGTTTAAATTTGATGAGAATAGGGCATGATAAGCAGTTTTTAGTACACACATGCCGTTACAATATTTGCTAATCATATTTATAGGAAACACATTCTTCGACAGCTTACATGCTAAGGAATCGATATGCATGTCCCGTTTGAGGCTGTCCTGGATTGTAATTCCGAAGAACTTTGTCCATTTTTCCTTATTTACAATGTCATTTTCTATGGATAATTTCATGTCAAATTCTATTTGTTTCCGTATGTTAAATTCCATCATTGCAGTCTTTGAAGCACTTACACCTGCCTAATATCGTGTGGGGCCCCCGCGAGGACGCAGAAGTGCCGCGGCACGACGTGGGATGCACTCGACTAACTGGAGGGAGTGGACACCACGAACCCTGCACGGCTGTCCATGAATCCGTAGGAGTGCGACGAGATGGATTCTCTTCTGACAGCACGTTGGCAGACATCCCGGATATGCTCAATAATGTTCATGTCTGGGGAGTTTGGTGGGCAGCGGTAGTGTTTAAACTCAGAAGAGTGTTCCTGGAGCCACTCTGTAGCAATTCTGGACGTGTGGGGTGTCGCATTGACCCGCTGGAATTGCCCAAGTCCGTGGATGCAGGTGATCAGACAGGATGCTTACATACTTGTCACCTGCGAGAACCGTATCTAGACGTATCAGGGGTCCCATATCACTCCAAGAGCTACACGCCCCTCACCACTACAGAGTCTCCACCAGCTTGAACAGTCCCCTGCTGGCGTGCAGGGTCGTTGGATTCATGAGGTTGTTTCCATTCCCGTACACATCTGCCCGATCGATACAATTTGAAACGAGACTCGTCCCAGCAGGCAACACGTTTCCGGTCATCAACAGTCCAATGTCGGCGTTGAGGGGCCCAGGCGACGCATAAAGCTTTGTGTCGTGCAGTCATCGAGGGTACACGAGTGGGACTTCTGCTCCGGAAGCGCATATCGATGATGTTTCGTCGAACGGTTCGCACGCTGCCACTTGTTCGTGGCCCAGCACTGAAACCTGCAGCAATTTTCGGAAGGGTCGCACTTATGTCAGGTTGGGCGATTCTCTTCAGTCGTCGTTGGTCCCGTTCTTGTGGGATCTTTTTCTGGCCACAGCGATGTCGGGAGACCTGATGTTTTACCGGATACCTGATATTCACGGTATACTCGTGAAATGGTCGTAAGGGAAGATCCCCACTTCATCGCTACCTCGGAGATCGTGTGTCCCATCTCTCGAGCGGGGACTATAATGCCACGTTCAAACTCACGTAAATCTTGATAACCTGCCATTGTAGCAGCGGTAACCGATCCAACAACTGCGCCAGACACTCGTTGTCTTCCATAGGCGTTGCCGACCGCAGCGCCGTATTCTGGTTGTCTGTGTGTCTCTTTGAATGCGCACGCCTGTGTCAGTTTCTTTGCCGCTTCAGTGTATGTCAGGCCCGTAGTATGGGATCGGTACCACGACGCCTCTGTCCTCGGAGACGACCGCTGCACTGCCGTTTGCTATTAAAAAGACGCCGAATGCGTGTCACGAAGAAGGACTTTGGCGGGTAACGTAACTCTGTCTTCAGTTATTAAAATTACCAATCAAAATTTGCGAATATGAGATGAAGGAAAGGACGTCATGCCAGAAAAGTTGAAAACGCGGTAACTTTGTGGCACCACTTCTCTCACAACCAACCAATTAGCGTCAGAAGCAACCACCACCTTATACGCATGTATTACGAAAATTTGCACGGCATGTGTCACGAGAGACGCCCGGGACGCGCGGCCGTCGTACCCCCCCCCCCCCCCCCCCCCCGCCCCCTTCACGGACACCACCCGAGTTTAAGTTGCACGAACAACGTGGCCATCTGATCAACCGACCCGGATCAGGAGAGCCACCGCAGCACATTTCAGTTACCACTGTCTATACTTTTACAAATAAATTCGTAATACTTTGTCACCATGAACAGGAAGGAATCACGATTCACACTCGTAGCAGTGCAACTTCAAAAACATAACAAAGTAACTTCTTTTTACATGTAAACTAAGAAAAAAATATTGAATTTAATTGATGAAAGGAGAAAATATAAAAATGCAGTAAATGAAGCAGGCAAAAGGGAATACAAACGTCTCAGAAATGAGATCCAAAGGAAGTGCAAAATGGTTAAGCAGGGATGGCTAGAGCACAAATGTGGAGGCTTATTTCACTAGCGGTAAGATAGATACTGCCTACAGGAAAATTAAACAGACCTTTGGAGAAAAGAGAACCACTTGTACGAATATCAAGAGCTCAGATGGAAACCCAGTTCTAAACAAAGAAGGGAAAGCAGAAAGGTGGAAGTGGTATATAGAGGGTCTATACAAGGTTGATGTACTTGAGGACAATATTATGGAAATGGAAGAGGATGTAGATGAAGATGAAATAGGAGATACGATACTGCATGAAGAGTTTGACAGAGCACTGAAAGACCCGAGTCGAAACAAGGCCCTGGGAGTAGACAACATTCCATTAGAACTACTGACGGTCTTGGGAGAGCCAGTCCTGACAAAACTCTACTATCTGGTGAGCAACATGTATGAGACCAGCGAAATACCCTCAGGCTTCAAGAAGAATATAATAATTCCAAACCCAAAGAAAGCAGGTGTTGACAGATGTGAAAATTACCGAACTATCACTTTAATAAATTACGGCTGCAAAATACTCACGCGAATTCTATACAGACGAATGAAAAAACTAGTGGAAGCTCACCTCGGTTTCTAGCATTTGTAGACTTAGAGAAAGCTTTTGACAATCAAACTAGAATACTCTCTTTCAAATTCTAAAGATGGCAGGGGTAAAATACAGGGAGCGAAAGGCTATTTACAATTTGTACAGAAACCACATGGCAGTTATAAGAGTCGAGGGGCATGAAAGGGAAGCAGTGGTTGGGAAGGTAGTGAGACAGGGTTGTAGCCTCTCCCAGATGTTATTCAATCTGTATATTGAGCAAGCAGTAAAGGAAACAAATGAAAAATTTGGAGTAGTTATTAAAATCCATGGAGAAGAAATAAAAACCTCGAGGTTCGCCGATGACATTGTAATTCTGTCAGAGACAGCAAAGGACTTGGAAGAGCAGTTGAACGGAATGGACAGTGTCTTGAAAGGAGGATATAAAATGAACATCAACAAAAGCAAAACGACGATAATGGAATGTAGTCGAATTAAGTCGGGTGATGCTGAGGGAATTAGATTAGGAAATGACACTTAAAGTAGTAAAGGAGTTTTGCTATTTGGGGGGCAAAATAACTGATGATGGTAGAAGTAGAGAAGATATAAAACGTAGACTGGCAATAGCAAGGAAAGCGTTTCTGAAGACGAGAAATTTGTTAACATCGAGTATAGATTTAAGTGTCGGGAAGTCGTTTCTGAAAGTATTTGTACGGAGTGTAGCCTTGTATGGAAGTGAAACGTGGACGATAAATAGTTTAGACACGAAGAGAATAGAAGCTTTCGAAATGTGGGGCTACAGAAGAATGCTGAAGATTAGATGGGTAGATCACATAACTAATGAGGAGGTATTGAATAGAATTGGAGAGAAGAGGAGTTTGTGGCACAACTTGACTAGAAGAAGGGATCGGTTGGTAGGACATGTTCTGAGGCATCAAGGGATCACCAATTTAGTATTGGAGGGCAGCGTGGAGGGTGAAAATCGTAGAGGGAGACCAAGAGATGAATACACTAAGCAGATTCAGGAGGATGTAGGCTGCAGTAGGTACTGGGATATGAAGCAGCTTGCATAGGATAGAGTAGCATGGAGAGCTGCATCAAACCAGTCTCAGGACTGAAGACAACAACAACAACATGTAAAATTTCATAATTTTTTCACTTACTACATTTGTTCTTACAGGTAAGAGAGATTTTGCGATGAATTCTGCACAGCACACAAAGCATACTTACAGGTGTATGAAACTCTAGAATTCATCTAATTTATAAAGAATGAATGAGCTGTTACATTTTAAACTTCGTCTTTAGTCAAAACTCAAAATTTGTAGTCAATTGTCTCAGTTTTTATCAGTTTTTAATAGATTTGGAAAATTCTAGTGTTTTGCATTAAGGAATTTGTGTTTAAGAAGCAGTGCAAAATTCATCTAAGAATCTTTCTTGTGAAGAAATGTGTACCCGTAGCACAATTGCAGCCAACAGTAAGTGAAATATGATGAAATTTCGCATGAAAAAAGAAATTTTTTTTGTTATGTATCTGAACTTCCACTGCTGTGGGTGTGAATCCTGAATGCTTCCTGCTCATGCTGACAAAGTTTTACGAATTTATTTGTAAAAGTATAGCCAGTGGAAATTAAAATGTCCTGTGGTGCCTCTCCTGCTCCAAGTCCGCCCGTTTGACGCCTTACGCCCACCCCCCTTAGCTTCCCTTTATTTACAGTAGGTGCTCAGAATGATGTCCGTCTGTGGTAAGAGCAGCCTGAACACATTAACAAACACTCCAGGAATTTCGGTTGCCGAAGTCTGGGAAAGTACTAGCCGAAACCTGTCTTCGAACTCTTAGAGCGTGTGGGGATTGGTTGCATACATATTGTCTTTTGAAATTGTCGAAAGATAAAAGATCACGCAGATTTAGATCTGGAGAACGGGGACGCCAGTCAACTACCCCTTCATCAAAAACACTTCGTATTGCTGTCGTCGAACCTTTAGCGACGTGTGTTCTCGCATTGTCCTGTATAAAGTAACCGTACATCTTTTTATTAGGTGTTGCTTCTCGAAAAAAAAATGTAATATATTGTTTACATGCCTTTCAGAACGTATTGCCTCGTGGAAAAATATTGCACTAACTGCACACCGCACTCCACTTTTCACATCATGCAGAGATTATTGATGTAATTCACGAGGATTTTCGGAGCTCCAATGTCGACTGCTCTGAGAATTTATGTACCCCAATAAATGCAGCCAGGCTTAATCAGAAAATAAAGCATCTCAGGATGAACTTCCCCACCGCGCACAGACTGTAGCAGCCAGTTGCAGTAACGACGTCGAGCAACAGTGTCTGAGTTGATGCACTGCCGTTATTTTCTACGGCTTCAATTTCGGCTCGCGCTGAGCTCTGTGAGCAGATGTTCTTGACAACCAGTCTGCAGTGCCAAACGGCGCCGAGATTTTCTCGGACATCTTCCCAAGGACTCCCCGATCTCGTCTAATTTATTTTCGCTTAAAACACCAGATTGTCTAGGCCTTCGTTTGTGTAATTCGGATCCAGTGCCCTGACATTTCTTCACTAATCTGCGTGTCGTCGCATCATTGGGAACGGTGCAACACTGGGAAATCTTCGTATGAATTCGAGCCGATATTGCACATACGTTTCTGTTTTTGCATAGTTCAACACAAGAAACACTCTTTGATCCTTCGTGTATACCGTACCAAATGGAAACTGTACAGGAGAGCTGTAAACAGAACACCATTACACTCAGGCGCATAGTGTAAGGGAGTATGCGCAAAGTACTGGTGTCAGAGAACTACGAATCCGGACGTCTTTCGTGAGACACCCTGTAGCTTCTTCTTCTTCTTCTTCTTCTTCCGAATGGGCCAGCCAAGGACCACGACATTCAATTTTTCAGCCTGGGGAGGGACTTGATGTTTGCCCAGTAATCTGGCAGTGACACGCTGCAGCAACATAAAATTTACAATGGAGGACATCCAAACATAAAATTTACAATGGAGGTAGAGAAGGAAGGGAAGTTACCTTTTTTAGATGTGTTGATGGAGCGAAAAGCGGATGGACGACTGGGCCATTCTGTTTACAGGAAGCCAACGCATACAGACTTATATCTGCATAGCCACAGCTTCCATCATGCGTTTCAGAAGAGAGCTATGCTGAATACTTTAGTACACAGAGCCAGAACTATTTCCGACGAGGACCACCTTGGTCCCGAGATTAACCATTTGACGACTAAGAGGAATGGTTATTCTGCCGGTGAAATTAAATCTGTATTGCCCAAAAAAGTAAGACATGATGCCGGCCATATACAAGAAGTGGACCAACACATAGCACGGCTTCCATTTTGCGGTGCTACAACAAGCAGGATAGGCAAAGTCCTAAAGAGGCAAGGAATAAAACCAGTTTTCCGACCACGAAAATTAAGGAAATGTTGAGACCAGTCAAAGATAGTCTCGGCTTAAGGGTACTGGGAATTTATAGTATTCCTTGCGAATGCGGCGAGAATTACGTGGGCGAGTCGGTAAGAACCGTTGCCGACCACTGCATCGAGCACCAGCGCTACCTGAAAACAGGTATTTGGAAAAATCAGCGGTGGCTGAGCATAGCCTGCTTAACAAGCATAAGATTTTATTTGAAGAAACGAGAGTAATAGCCCACACATCGAATTACTGGGACTCTGTGATCCGGGAAGCAGTCGAAATTAGACTTAGCGATAACAACTTTAACAGAGACAACGGTTACGCACTTAGCAACAGCCGGAAGAGTGCAGTGGATAAAGAAAAATCGCAGAGGAAAACTTCCCGCACTTTACCTCCTGATTCAAGGGATGGCGCTGCAAGCGATGTGGGATAGGAACTACAGCTATGGAAGTAGAGGGCATCACTACGCGCCATATCGCTGTTACCATGACGTATTCCAGCCAATCAGAAGCCGTCCTTTGCATATAAAAGTGGGAGCCTCGCCAGTTCACATTTCGTAGGTCGTACCACTCGCTCCTTCCGGCTCCTCGATTTCTCCCTTACCGTCTGTGCCCATCCCATCCACCTCTCCCCCACCCTCACCTACCTAGGCCTCACCATTGACCGTCACCTCACCTCGATCCCTCATCTCCGCTCCATCCAATCCGAAGCCCACAACCGCCTCCGACTCCTCAAACACCTCTCTGGCCGTCCCATCCTCTATTATGACAGTCCCGCCTGGATATCTGCTCCCCCCCCCCAAATTCTATAAGTTGTTCCAGATCCTCGAGCATCATGCACTCCGCCTCGCCTTCCATATCTGCCTCCCACCCCCCATGTGGATTCTCTACGACATCATTCCTTTCCCCCATCTGCTCCTGTTCCTCGAACATATCCACCTCCTCTACACCTCCCGCCGCCTTGATCCCCCTCACCCCCTGGTTGCTCCTCTCCTCTCCTCTCCCATCCCCGCCCCCTGCCACGTCCACTGTTGTGTCCCCCCTACCCTCCACCTCTACACCCTTCATCTCCTTTCCCAAGGCGGCTTCCATCAACTCCCTCTCCCGGATGATGCCCTCTCTCCCTCCATCTATCCCTCCTATCAACTCTGATCCTCACCCCCCTCCTTTCCTCCGTCCTTTCCCTGGGCTCCCTCTTCCCCCCTTCCATCCCGTTTTCTCCCCACCAAACCTCTCCCTACCACCCTTCTCCCCCCCCCCCCTTGAGTACTTTTGTATTCCCATCCTCTGCCTTCCCCACTACCTGTCGCGTCTGCCCAGCACCTCGCACCCCTTTTATGGGTCGTCATCCTCCATTGGCTCCTTTCCCCCCCTCCCCCTTCTCTTTTCCTTTCCTCCCCCCCTTTTTTATTTTCCCATCATCTGTCCAGTTTCCCCCCCCCCCCCCCACCTGCTCTCGGCTGTGGTATGTCACATTTGCCAACTTTTTAGTGCAGTGTTCCAGTGAATGTTCAGTGTTGTTCGTCTTTCTAGTGTTGCGAACAGAATCCATGCTGTCGCTGTGTGTGAATTTTATGTCATTAGTGAACAGAAACCAGACTGTCGCCGTGGTTTTTTTTAAATTGTCTATTATTTTACCTGTCTACTTCGTATGTATTTTATCCGCATCATCATCCCTTTGTTCTATGTTTTAAGTTCCACGATTTTTATTCTCTTCATCTTTTTAACAAAGTCTACAGGCTGAAGAGCGGCATACTACGCTGCTGCCAGCCCGCCCCCTTCGGGAGGGATCGAAATTCAATAAAGAAAAAAAAAAAAAAAAAAGAAAAATAAGACCGTTCACGACAGTCAGTTTTAGCCCTGAGTACGACCATGGAGGTAGTGGACGAAATCTTGGAGTTTTATCCTGAACTGACGTGGTGTGTACACAGATAGACTTTTATTCAAGAAATACGTCGCGAAAGACTTCGTAGCCATATCCCGCATTCTGTGGCGATGTTTCTCCTTTCTCTGCTTTGTCCAAAGGGCGCCGGTCTTTTTGCGGGGTGATTGCCCTGAAACCTTTTGTTTAGTGTCCTTCTGAGAAGCGCTCGGTTTCTAATGTCACTATTCATGGATGTCTATCAGCCACAGTGCCACGATGTTTCTGCTCTTCCAGTAGTTGAGAAGTCGGCTGGTCACTCTCGTTCGGTCCGTCCTTGCGATATGTCCGTAGAAATAGAGGCGCCTCTTCCTGGCTACATCTGTGATTTTCTCAGTTTGATTGTACAGCTCCTCGTTCGAGTGCCTTCTATACTCACCATCTGTTCTGATCGGTCCCAGAATTTTTCTCGGGGTCTTCCTCTCCCGAGTCTCTAGTTTATCTGCAAAGCGTTTCCTGTTCAGATTCTAGCCTTCTGAGGCGTATAGGGCTTCAGGGTGGATAACTGTTTGGTAGTGTTTTAGTTTGGAATTGGGAGATAGGCATTTATTATTATAAATGTTCTTGGTTGATCGATGTGCTAATTGTAGTTTCAATGATACACCGCACTCAGGATCTCTCCAAAACGCGTTCAGAGTATAGTTTATTATTCTACAGTGAGAGGATGTGCGAGTTTGGTGTGTAAAAGTTTACAAGTGAGGTTATGAGCACATATGGATACTTTACGTGGTGAAAGTAGATGTTTCTATTATATGGCGCATGGATCAAAATTTGAATCAACAAGAATTACTTAATAAATTAAAGGTAGATTAGCGGTTTCACAGCAGCTCACTTTTATGGTGAAAATTAATGCGGTACTGGCAGTATATTCAGATAAGAATCTAGTTACCTTCAATGTTCTTTTAACAGTTGCCCAGTGAATATGAGGAAGGAAGTAACAAAATATCTGGTGACAGTATTATATAGATTGAATTAATTGATATATCTTGTAATAAAGAAAATCAACAATATTACAGCATCGTTTGATGCATTTGTACGAAGCATTCGTCGTAGAATAAATTAAAAATTTCGTAGTACCGGAACGTGTGGTGCAAGAGTGAAAATATTAGATTTTAAATTAGTGTTTAGGGCATCGTAAATAGCATCCACCATATCAAACACAAATTTTGAAACTGTACTTCTCAGAACGCAGTATAAGCCTGATGAGTGGAAAGATGTAATCGCCAGATATGAAACATCAGTGTGTCACTTCTAGTTATACTGGAGCCAGGACTGCATTTAAAGTGATTATCGGATTTTTGTAATAGACCTCGAATCACACCTCTCCGGGTGGGAGCCTACTCGAAGTCTGTTCTGTTGAATTAATTTGAATTTGTGCAGACATACTGCCTTACCCGTAAATGACAGTCATTCAATAAACATTTGAAAGACACGCATAAAGTTTAGAATACAAAATACTCTGAACACCTACAACAGAGAAAAGTCAGGGTGTATACGCTCCGAGAAATACGGGAAAAACCTGGAATTTTTTCATCCGGGCAAAAACCGACAAAAACCAGGGAAATTTTTAGAATTCCGGGAATTTTTCATTGTTTTAGTCTTCAGTTTTGAATTTTATGTAATTTTAACTGGTAAGAACTGATAAACAGGAAAATGGTCAGAGGCTTTAGAGCGAAGACCGTGGAATACTTCGTACCAGTAAATTGCTACCGATGAACGTGACGTCACAATTGTTTACATTTGAGTTCGTTTGAGCTGTTGCCAGCGGGCACGTGCGCATGCGCAGTTGAATTGCCTATGGGCAGTACCTTTTCCTGCTTGAAGCGTGGCTGTTGGCTGTATCAGAAGCAGTAACAAAATGGTTCAAAGGGCTCTAAGCACTGTGGAATTTAACATCTGAGGTCATCAGTCCTAGACTTAGAACTACTTAAACCTAACTAACCTAAGGACATCACACACATTCATGCCCGAGGCAGGATTCGAAGCTGCGACCGTAGCAGCAGCGCGGTTCCGGACTGAAGCGCCTAGAACCGCTCGGTCACAGCTCCGGCAGCCAGATGTTACCCGGAAAATTTTTGCTGGCGCGCCCAAGCTGGGTTAGTCTCCACGTGAGCCGTGTTTACGGTTAGTGATTTTGCTGTTTTCTTCTCGTTTACAGTTCTAACGTCAAATGAAAACAAAACGGGTATCTGTGGCTGAGAGCTGCTAAGTGAATTAAAGTACAATCACGGAAGGCTAACATATGTTGTTTGTTTCAGTTTTCTGATTTTACTGTATTGCCTCGTTTTTGGAAGTCCGGCATTAATTGCCTTGCAGAACGATTAAGTTATTTTTGTCGGTTTGCTAAATAAATGCCGCTTTTGTTAATCTTTTTCGCAGAAGCAGTCAATTTATTGGAAACGAAGTGTTTCATTCCACACTATTGGCTTTCATCAACTGTTCACTGGTTTTAAAGTGCACATTTTCATCATCTGGCATGTGTGACATGAAGCCATAACAAAGAACCAAACATAAGATAATACAGTACTGGTCCTTTAAGCAAATTGCATTATGCCATAATAAAGAACCAAACATGAGATAATACTGGTATGCTAAGAAAATTTGTATCCTGAAAACCTGAAATCAGGTTCGTTCTACTTCATTGTGAATCTGGACATATGAATGTGCACTTTAAGCTGAATTATGCATTTTAGTATGGTTTACGAAATTCCGATGCTTTAGTAACCTCCGATGTTCTATTTCTTTTATGACGTCGTGTAATATCTCTTAAATACACGAACATACGGGCTTCCTGCGTCCTCACAGCTGCCCACGAGCAGTAACGCCTGTTTTCCGGCGCTTTCTGGCAACTGCTGAAACGATTCTATTTCTCACAGGTCGCGCGAAAATATTGTGGTTCAAATGGCTCTGAGCACTAGGGGACTTAACACCTGAGGTCATCAGTCCCTTAGGACTTAGAACTACTTTAACCTAACTAACCTAAGGACATCACACCCATCCATACCCGAGGCAGGTTTCAAACTTGCGACCGTAGCTGTCGCGCGGTTCCAGACTAAAGCACATAGAACCGCTCGGCCACAACGGCCGGCGAAAATATTGTGAATGGTGCTTCGAAAAGCCTTACTTTAAAAGTAAATTTCCTTTTACGCAAGATGAATTATGTTACGCGTGAAAATGTGCAATGAAATGCTTAAATCAGCGAGCGTTTAACTCTGATTTAAAACTTAACGCATTGAGAACCAGCCACTTAGAACAACTTAAAGAGTCCAGAAGTCCAGACATTGTCATTATTTAAAATTTTACTGGTACATTTGTGTGATGAATCTTAAAGTGTAACACACGCAAAAAGACCAGTATCGTATGTGAAACCTTAGCTTTTCTTGTAGCTACAGTATGGTTGGTTGGTTGGTTTGGGGAAGACCAGACAGCGTGGTCATCGGTCTCATCGGATTAGGGAAGGATGGGGAAGGAAGTCGGCCGTGCCCTTTCAGAGGAACCATCCCGGCATTTGCCTGGAGTGATTTAGGGAAATCACGGAAAACCTAAATCAGGATGGCCGGACGCGGGATTGAACCGTCGTCCTTCCGAATGGGAGTCCAGTGTCTAGCTACAGTATGTACATTAATTTAAACCATTAACTTTTCCTATTTGAGCGATCGCGCCAGTTAACAGTGATGCTGCTATTGGCTTTCTACATTACGTGTCCTATGCTCTGAATATCTGCTGTCATTGGCTGGCAAGATCACGTGACATGAGCTATGATTGGCTAACAAACGCGCATTTCAATCTCGATTTCAATGCTTCGGAAACTATACTTCCGTAATTCGAATAAGAAAATATGGAGCGTAAATGTTGCTGCACATCAGAGATCTTTCCAAAACTTATTTTACCGAGTGTTTTCGTTCTCTGAAGTCCCAGGAAGTTCAACGCTGGTGTATAAAACTTTTACCATTCAAAGGACTGATATTTTTACAGCTCCGAGGTAAAACCTTTACCATTCAAAGGACTGATATTTTTACAGCTCCGAGGTAAAACCTTTACCATTCAAAGGACTGATATTTTTACAGCTCTGAGGTAAAGTATACTCTCACCTATCATGGAACAAAGGGTAATTTTCATGTGGGAAAATGTGCTTTAACTGGGAAATCCGGGAAAAATCGGAAAATTTTTTGTTGTCTGCATATATATCCTGAAAGTAGAAATACACAGGTACACGCATTTGCAAAGAACGTTATTAAGCAGTAATAATGATTTGTAAACAGCTAATATCCACCTACCATAAACAAAACAGATCCAGCACTATAACTTAAAGCATGAGACACACCACCCTTGTCACTGGAACAAATTATATTTTGCCTACTTTTGGTTTCCAAAAAACCAGTGATTTCACTCCATAGGTTACGAGCGGCTATATCCCAATGATATTTTTTATGTCCAGGATGTAACAAAACTCAGCCTTTGACTAAACACCAGTTACCCACAGTCCACGTTTCGTGTCGTGTCGGCCATTACGACCGAAAAAAAGCAGACGTGAATTTCATCGACAGTTATCCGAAGTCTGTGCGCTCGGGCAATGACACCGTGACCGCGCACGTAATGGCGTACTGATTTGAAAAGATAGGCCGTTTCCGGCTGATGTCGGTCGTCGGCGGAATCGACCGATATCGGGGCGACTGTGACCACGGCGTAAGTGAAGCCACGCAGGCCCTGAGAGTGAGCGAAAAAGCCGGAAAGCTGACGTAAGGGCCCACGTAAACGACCATTTTGTTAAACATCACTATGTTCGCATCACCTCCGTTCCCAAAACTACTGAAGGTAGACGTTGACTGTGGATATTGTATCACAGACACAGTCCCTATGACTGAACAGAAGCCGGCCACTGTGGCCGAACGGTTCTAGGCGCTTCAGTCTGGAACTGCGCGACAGATACAGGGTGTGGGTGTGCGTGATGTCCTTAGGTTAGTTAGGTTTAAGTAGTTCTACGTTCTAGGGGACTGATGATCTTAACAGTTAAGTCCCATAGTGCTCAGAGCCATTTGAACCATTTTTGACTGAACAGAGACGTCACTAAACCCGCCCAAAGATGTAAACAACCATGCATGAGCAGCGCCTATTAGACGGATGGTGTCCGACAGCCGATCAGTTCCAGTCATTCCACCAGGAAGGAGGTACACGGCTCGTGTTGTCTGTAGTTCAACCGTGCCTAGACGGTCAATACCGCGGTTCGATCGCGTCGCATTTATACTTTGTGCCAGGAAGGGCTCTCAACAAGGGAAGTGTCCAGACGTCTCGGAGTGAGCCAAAGCGATGTTGTTCGGACATGGAGGAGACACAGAGAGACAGGAACTGTCGATGACGTGCCTCGCTCAGGCCGCCCAAGGGCTGCTACTGCAATGGATGGCCGCTACCTACGGAACCCTGACAGCATCACCACTGTGTTGAATAATGCTTTTCGTGCAGTCACAGAACGTCGTGTTACGACTCTAACTGTGCACAATAGGCTGCATGATGCGCAACTTCACTCCCGACGTCCATGGCGAAGTCCGTCTTTGCAACCACGACACCATGCAGCGCGGTACAGGTGGGATCAACAACATGCCGAATGGACCGCTCAGGATTGCCATCACGTTCTCATCACCGATGAGTGCCGCATATGCCTTCAACCAGACAATCGTCGGAGACGTGTTTGGATGCAACCCCGTCAGGCTGAACGCCTTAGACACACTGTCCAGCGAGTGCAGCAAGGTAGGGGTTCCCTGCTATTTTGGGGTGGCGTTACTTGCGACCCACGTACGCCGCTGGTGGTCATGGAAGGCGCCGTAACAGCTGAACAATACGTGAATGAATGCCATCCTCGTGCCGATAGTGCAACCGCATCGGCAGCATATTGGCGAGGCATTCGTCTTCCTGGACGACAATTCGCGCCCCCATCGTGCACATCTTGTGAATGACTTTCTTCAGGATAACGACATCGCTCGACCAGAGTGGTCAACATGTTCTCCAGACATGAATATCGAACATGCCTGGGATAGACTGAAAAGGGCTGTTAATGGACGACGTGACCCACCAACCACACTGAGGGATCTACGGCGAATCGCCGTTAAGGAGTGGAACAATCTGGACCAACGGTGCCTTGATGAACTTGTGGACAGTATGCCACGACGAATACCGGCGTGCATCAATGCAAAAGGACGTGCTACTGGGTATTTGAGGTACCGGTGTGTACAGCAATGTAGACGACCACCTCTCCAAGGTCTCGCTGTATGGTGGTACAACACGCAATGTATGTTCTTCATGAGCAGTAAAAAGGGCGGAAATGCTGTTTATGTTGATCTCTGTTCCAATTTTCTGTACAGGTCCAAAACTCTCGGTACTTAGGTGATGCAAAACTGTTTTTGATGCGTATATTTCGCCGTGTTCGGTGAAGCTTGGCATGTTTGTCAAGTTTAGATCGTGCTTAACGTGTGTGCGAGAAATTCTGATTGGCGGAAAATTTGACAAGATGGCGGACGTTGGTTGTGTCGATGATACGCAGCGCATGTTTAGTGCAAATTGCTTTATTACAATGTATCTCACTGTACTGTGAGTTTCC
Source organism: Schistocerca serialis cubense (assembly GCF_023864345.2). Classification (NCBI taxonomy): domain Eukaryota; kingdom Metazoa; phylum Arthropoda; class Insecta; order Orthoptera; family Acrididae; genus Schistocerca; species Schistocerca serialis. Next base: position 165,719,872 of record NC_064649.1, read on the forward strand.
GCAACTGTGGAATATACGATCGAGGACAAAAACAAAATAGCACTGACAATTATCAAAATGATAGAGGTATCACATCTTTCCCAGCCATATACTAGGTAGAAAGGGTTTACGAACAAAATCGATGTTTTACGTATAACATACAAGAGTGCCATGACATAAAATAAATCGAAGTCCTTCGATTCTTCCGCGTCAGAGGACAAAGTAGAAGAGAATAATTTTGCGCGTACAATACTTGGCGCTTTTTTTCTTTTTTTTTCAGTGTGAGGACGAAGTTACTAACGGGTCACTGTCGTTTACGGCTTTTCGTGTGTGTGTATTTCTCTCTCATTTTTAACCATTCCCTGTACCAGGGTCTCGTTCTTTAAACATTGTTCCATAGTCCTGTTACAAATACTGTATCTGCACTTTCAGCCATTCCCGCAAGTGCCAAAATGCAGAATACACAAAAAATCGTCTGCTTCAAAAGTAAGGTTAAATTGAGAAACTTTCTTGGCACGTGTATAGGCTTGTTTGACACGTGAGTGGCTAGATAAGAGCGAATGTGACGCACGAATTTCCTCTTTTACGCTGCGCGTAACGAGTTTTTGAGAGTTTTATTGCCCATTCGAAGAAAGCTGATTTCGTCATCGGGTTCTGATAATAATAGGCCCGTTTAGCTAATTTTGATGTGTAAATCTCTCATTTTAAGCCATTTCCTGGACCAGTGACCTTTTTTTTCTTTCTTTCTTCTTCTTCTTCTTCTTCTTCTTCTTCTTCTTCTTTTTCTTCAAACATAGCACCAACGTCAATACCAGGATGGCTTTGTCTGCATTTATCGCTATTCTCATTACTGTCAAAATGGCAGAGTTTTATACGAGGGCTGTTCAGAAAGTGAGGTGACTTTTCAAATTGCGGGGACAACGTACATCCGGTTATCGATCTTTTTGTTTTGTTATGTTGGTACACACGTCCCGAACATACGTTCACAGTTTCAAGTTTGTTTTTGACAGATAGAAAGGTTAGACGTGTTTTAGTGTGCTCGACTATTTCTAATTATTACAGAAAATGGAGCAAAGAATTTGTATAATCCATTTTTTTATGAAAAATGGAATCAAGTGGTCTAAAAAACTTCAGATGTTGACAGTGGCATACGGTGAGTCTGCTCTAAGTGAAAAAAAAGTTTACAAGTGGTACAAGCTTTTCCAAGATAGCCGAGATGCCACTGACGAACCTCGCTCTGGGCACCTCAGCACATCAACAACAGATGATAACGTCGAAGCTGTGAAGAAAATTGTTTTGGAAGACAGTCGAATTACCGTAAGACAAGCTGCTGAGGATGTTGGCATATCGGTCGGCTCGTGTCATGCAGTTGTTTTTTGGATATTTTGGGCATGAGACAAGTGTTAACGAAGTTTGTTTCGAAACTTCTCAATTTTGTTCAGAAAAACCGTCGTTTGAGCATCGTTCAGGAGCTCTTGACTTGCGATAATGATGATCCTGATTTGCTGAAATGGGTCATACCTGGTGACGAAACATGGGTTTACGGTTGTGACGTCGAAACCAAAGCCCAGTCGTCCCAATGGAAAAGCATCCCGGAGAGGCAAGGCCGAACAAAGCACGCCAAGTCCGATCAAGTGTCAAAGTTCTGCTGCCCACTGTTTTTTTTTCTCCAATCACAGTGGCGTAGTGCATCGTGAATTTTTGCCTCGAGGTCGCACGGTCAATGGGTATTACCTTGACGTCCGGAACTGTCGAAAAACAATTCACCGCTTTTGCATCACGATATTGCACCTGTTCATTCATCGTTGCTTCTGGGAGATTTTTTGGCCAAAAACAACACGACAGTCATTCCTTAGCCACAATATTCACCGGATTTGGTTCCCTGCGACCTTTTTCCTCTTCCCAAAACTGAAGAGACCTATAAAAGGACGAAGATTTTCAACGATTGACGAAAAGAAAACTGCACTGCTGGAAGTACTCAAGGCTGTACCAAAAAGTTCTTATGAGAAGTGCTTCGAGGATTGGAAGAAGCGTTGCCACAAGTGTATTGTATCAAAGGGGATTACTCTGAAGGGGACAGCATGAATACTGATGAATAAATAAATGTTTTTTTCATAAAAATATAAAGTCGCCTTACTTTTTGAACACACCTCGTCTGTCGGTATCGCACTTTCAGGCACTGTAGCTCAACAAACCTAGAAAAACAGGACTATCTTGGATAGATCTATAACGCACTGTAGCACCGAAACCGCATATTTGCGTGATAAGCATGTATAAATACGAAATCTACCAAATACAGCACTACCTATCTGGTCTATGCGGGACTATAACTTCGGAAAATGTGAAAGTGAGATTGCGCTGTACGGTGTGCTTTTGTTCTACAGTCTGGGCAGAGGACACGTCATAGCTTCAACCAATCAGAACATAGAATGAGAGTACATTACACGTTATGTAATCAGCCAATCATATCATCTCATTCTCAACGCGCGTACACACAATCGACGAAAAAAATTGTTAAAACTGAAACACAAATAAAGTGGATAGTCCAGTGTACTCTACAAAACGTACAGTACCTAGCAAAATGCTGCTGTAACATACCTGTAATGTCGAGGAAACTGAAGGCGTCGGTTTCCCCAAAAAGGCAGTGAGTTGTAGTCGCGAATTGTGCTTGCAACATTCTTCAAAAGACTTCCTGTATCTTAATTCCGCTGGAAGGGTAAATTGTACCCGCTTCAACAAAAAAGTGATGTAATATTTATTTTTGGTTATGTACTCGACAGAACATACACTCAGCTAGGTAACCCTGGAAATATTTGGTCTCTCTGTCGTTTTGTGGAATGGCACCTCTGGAGTCCCACTTCATTCTCTCCACGTTCTGTGTGTGGACGGAACGCTCTTACGTATCTGTAAAGTTCAGACTATGGTTCACTCTGACCTGCTGAAAACCTACAGTGCCGACTAGAGTGTTGTATTAACTGAAGCAGTCACTAACGATCGTCGTTCCAGAGAGGATCTTTCCTTTTATTATTCTGAACCACACTTACTTCATCAGAAATTCAGTGGGCTCAAGGAAGCGTTTTTTAGCTCGGCCCTCCCTGAATTCCACCGACAGTTTCCTGAGATTTCACGGCCATTGGTGAGTCCTTTTTCGAAATTTCGCTGCACCAAGTCACAACCAGATTGTTGTATTCCAACTGTACGTAGACCTCTGGCTACACGCTACAGATCAGTCTGTCACAAAAGCCAGATTTTTGCTGCCGATTCAAGCTGTGATCATATGCCCCGGCTTAACAATAGTACAGGAAATCGCGAGAAATTCGGAAAATACAGCCAAAAAGAGCTTAATCGCGCCCCTGCAAATCGCGACCTATTCGTAGAACAGCCAAGTACGTGTAACAACAAAAAATACAAAAGTCACAGCTTCACTGCCAGTAATGTAACCCAAGATCACTGAACCCTCCTAGAACTGACGGTTGCAGTTGGCACCAACGTGGTTCCCGTCAACACTCTTAGCAGTACGATCGTCAGTATACGGTGTAAAACAGGACATTTTGTATGTAACAAACCGATGGAGACCTTATAATTGTAATTAATTAGTGCGTAAACTATAAATTATGAGTTCCTTCGAATAAAATAAGAATAGTAAAATTTAAGATGGTTAGTAGTAATGTCCGTCGAGCAGTCTAAGGCGCTACAGTCATGGACTGTTCGGCTGGTTCGAGTCCTCCCTCGGGCATGGGTGTGTGTGTGTTTGTCCTTAGGATAATTTAGGTTAAGCAGTGTGTAAGCTTAGGGACTGATGGCCTTAGCAGCTAAGTCCCATAAGATTTCACACACATTTGAACGTTTTAGTAATGTCAGTGTCATCTGTCCCACCCCCCCTCGTCACCGTCCCCCTTTAATGTTCTAGGATTAAGTTCTGTTATTATGTCCAAGCCGTGACACACCCTCGGGAATCGCGAAATCGAAATCATTATACAGGGTGCGTCAAAAAACTGTATACACACTTTGAAGCGTCATAGAAAATTTATTTCCCGGCCTACAATGTTAAATTTCTGAAAACTTAAAGTCCAATTGGAAAAATAAATGTACTTTTGCAAATGTGATTAATGTTCAAACTAGTGGCCTTCAGCATCAATACATTTCTGAGTACGAGTCACCACTGACTCCGTACATCGTACCAAAGTGTCCAATGAGATTTCTGCGCACGCGGCCTGAATCTCATTCCAAAGTGTGTTCAGGTTACTTGGTTTACGTTTGTACACCTCATCTTTTACTGTGCCCCGTAAGAAGAAATCCAGCGGCGTGAGGTCTGGAGAGCGTGCAGGAAACTCGATTGGTCCCCTGCGTCCTATCCACTGGCCTGGCACATCGTGATCCAGGTATGCTCGTACGTCCGTATGATAGTGCGGCGGGGCGCCATCTTGTTGGAAATAAAACTCATCATTACCGTATAATGCACGAATGGCAGGGAACATGGAGTCAGCAAGCATTGTTAGGTACGTTTCTCCAGCAACAGTACCTTCAAAGTGGAAAGGCCCAATGAGTCCGCTTGCAGACAAACCACACCACACATTTACACCAGGCAAATTCACAGCCTTTTCAACTGTAATGTGACGATTATCTTCAGCCCAGTACACACAACTGTGGCTATTGACAGTTCCATTGAGTTTGAATTGGGCTTCATCCGACCAAATTATGCTACCCATAAATCCCGGTTCACGTCTCACCATCTCCTGAACCCATCACAAAATTCTAACCTTCTATCTGGATCGTCGTCACTTATCTGTTGCAGCAGCCTCGGAATGTACACGCGAAACTTGCCTTTCTTCAGAAAGCGTAGCACACTACCAGCACTTACATTACTCTCACGTGCCGCTTGCCTCGAAGATTTTTGAGGTGAACGCTGAAACAGTTCCGAGACCGCAGTTGTGGGGAATCATCACTTGTAGCTGTACGAGGTCGCCCTGATCCACCTTTATGCACATCACACACTGTTCCACGAATTTCGAATTTCTCTCGTAGACGTGTAATTGTTAACCTTGGAGGTGGTTCTGTACCATAGTCACTTCTCCACTGTCTTCTAACCGCAGCCACATTCTCAAACTTCCAGTACCACTTAATTATCTGCTTCCGCGCTTCGGAGCTCAAACGTACGTCCGCGATGTTGCAGGTACTTCCTTGCCACTGTTGCCACTTGTTGAAGAAACATAACATTACTTTCTCACATATATTAAACCTTGTAGAACGGGAAATAAATTGTCTATGACAGTTCAAAGTGTGTATACATTTTTTTGACGCACCCTGTATATTCGGGATGAAAAAGATTTCTACATACAAGAGTAGCAATGTGATTGCTTCGTTGGTGACCGTTTAACATGTCGTCTTACGTCCCAGGCTAAACACATGACGGAAAAAAGCGGAACCAAAATTATATAAGAAGCCATAGCTCTAGTTATTTCTGTAGCTGCTGTATGTGTATTAATTTGTGTGTGCGGGCGAGACGAAACAGTCACTTTGCCATTGCCTGGTCGGTTCACGTCTTCTGTGCTCGCTGTAACTGGCCAACTGGATCACGTGTCCTGTGCTCAGATTGCGTCAACAAAGCCACATCGTCCAGGCAATCTAGACGCCACGCTTTGCGACGCTGTTGTGCCGTACTGATGGATTTACTTGCTCATCGCGCAAATGTGCGGTTTCAGCGCTGCAGCGCATTGAAGGCCAATCCGAGAGACGTCATTGTCTTTTCGGCGTGTTGTGCTACAATGCCTCAAAATCCGATACGGGCTTGCTTGGCAAATCCGTACTCAGATAACGATTTTGTCAAACACATTTGATCGTTTGTGGGGGCCTTAGCCGCATCATTCTGGTCTTGCACTCGACTGAAAAAACCGACCGAAAGAAAAAGTCGACTGGTAAAATATTCAGATGTGTGTGAAATCTTATGGGACTTAACTGCTAAGGTCATCAGTCCCCAAGCTTACACACTACTTAACCTAAAGTATCCCAAGGACAGACACACACACACCCATGCTCGAGGGAGGACTCGAATCTCCGCCGGGACCAGCTGCACAGTCCATGACTGCAGCGCCTGAGACCGCTCGGCTAATCCCGCGCGGCCGACTGGCAAAGTGGTGGTTAAAACCAGTAGATTGTCCCATCACGAATTGCATAATGTTTGAAGTGAAGTGCGGTGTCATGCCTTACGTAAATGGTGCCTAGGGTGTTTTGTTTGTATGTTTCAGTTCTAGTTGTTGTTTATAATATGTTGTCACCGATATTTCCTGGCAGATCTAGACTGTGGGTCAAGTCGTGACTGCAGCCTGGGACCTCCACTTTCTTCGAGCAGGTGTTGTGCTTGCTGAGCTACCCGAGCGTGACTCGCGACTTGCCTTCACAGCTTCAGTTCCGGCAGTAGCTCTTTACCCGTGTACCTTGGGTGGTGGCTCAGATTGGTACGTTTACTGTGGTAGAGTCACCAAAGTATTCCCAACAGCTTTCAGTTGTGGAGTGCGAACGGGTGCAGGTGAGACAATAATCGACTACAGAGGTGTGGCGTCGTTGGCGGGGAGAGGTAGCCTATAGGGAACGCGTTAAGTAACTGCTCGAAGTACCGGGTGATCAAAAAGTCGGTATAAATTTGAAACTTAATAAACCACGGAATAATGTAGATAGAGAGGTAAAAATTGACACACATGCTTGGAATGACACGGGGTTTCATTAGAACAAAAAAAAAAAAAAACGAAGTTCACAAAATGTCCGACAGATGGCGCTGGACAGCGAAACGTCAGTGACTGCGCATGACAATCGTGTATAAAAGGAGCTGTAATGAGAGTCTGAGAATCTGATGCGCCAGCAGTCGCAGCATGTTGACGTTACCTGAAAAGGCGCTTTTAGTGAAGCTGTATTATCAGAACGGGGAATGTGCTAGTTCAGCGTTGCGATCCTATCGCCATAGGAAGGGGATTCGAACGGACACCTGTTACCTGGCGATTTAGTGAAGCGGAGGGCATTTGCGGTGTGGGCGTTTCAAAAGATGCCGGAAGATGACGATTGGTTGAGTTACTAAAATGTAGACTTTCACGGCCGGAAATATCATGTCCAGTATAATTATTCGTTTAGAGGAGACGCAAGTACTAGCGGCCACGAGCGGGTATTACGAAAGGTTCTACAGGGAGGCAATCGAAATAGCTAAACACCCAAATAATTTCAACCGAAAGGAGGAGGGCGTGAAATGAAACGGTATATGGATGCCGGTGTTGAGGAAGATGTGTACCACCCGTTCACTACTGGGTGATGGCAACGGCGACGGACAACGGCCAATTGCACTGACGTTTCCAAAACACGTGACGTCACGCTGCGGCGCGGGAGCGCGCGGACACGGAATTTAGCGGCAGTCAGTAGCGAGCCAGCGGGTGTGTTGGACCTTCCATCGAGCTACGGACCAAAAATGGTTCAGATGGCTCTGAGCACTGTGGGACTTAACATCTGTGGTCATCAGTCCCCTAGAACTTAGAACTACTTAAACCTAACTAACTTAAGGACATCACACACATCCAAGCCCGAGGCAGGATTCGAACCTGCGACCGTAGCGGTCACGGGGTTCCAGACTGAAGCGCCTAGAACCGCACGGCCACACCGGCCGGCCAGCTACGCACCCCCTTGAAGATGTCTCCCGCAATCGGAGACGAAACGTTGGGAATCGACACAGAATTCATCAACCGACCACGGCATAACATCCCGGATAATTATAATGGACATGATTGGTTGAGTAACGTGTTGTGGACCGACGAAGCTCATTTCACGCTCCGAGGGTCTGTCAATGCCCACAAGTGCAGAATTTGGGCTACCGAAAATCCTAGAACTGTCGTGGAAACTCCATTGCAGGACGAGAAAGTCACGGTATGGGTTGGATTTACCACATCTAACATTATCGGGCTTTTTTTCTTCGAGGATATGCGTGATTCTGGTTTTGAAACTGCTACCGTGACGGGTGAGAGGTACGCCGATATGTTACAGAATCGCATCATCCCCAGCCTGGCTGATAAACACCTGATAGAACGTACGATGTTTATACAGGATGGCGCTCCACCCCATATTGCTAGACGCGTGAAAGATCTCTTGCGCGCGTCGTTTGGTGATGATCGTGTGCTCAGCCGCCACTTTCGTCATGCTTGGCCTCCCAGGTCCCCAGACCTCAGACCGTGCGATTATTGGCTTTGGGGTTACCTGCAGTCGCAAGTGTGTCGTGATCGACAGACATCTCTAGGGATGCTGAAAGACAACATCCGACGCCAATGCCTCACTATAAATCCAGACATGCTTTACAGTGCTGTTCACAACTTTATTGCCGGCCGAAGTGGCCGTGCGGTTAAAGGCGCTGCAGTCTGGAACCGCAAGACCGCTACGGTCGCAGGTTCGAATCCTGCCTCTGGCATGGATGTTTGTGATGTCCTTAGGTTAGTTAAGTTTAACTAGTTCTAAGTTCTAGGGGACTAATGACCTCAGCAGTTGAGTCCCATAGTGCTCAGAGCCATTTTTTGAACAACTTTATTCCTCGACTACAGCTATTGTTGAGGAATGATGGTGAACATATTGACCATTTCCTGTAAAGAACATCATCTTTGCTTTGTCTTATTTTGTTATGCTAATTATTGCTATTCTGATCAGATGAAGCGCCATCTGTCGGAAATTTTTTGAACTTTTGTATTTTTTTGGTTCTAATAAAACCCCATGGCATTCCAAGCATGTGTGTCAATTTGTACCTCCCTATCTACATTATTCTGTGATTTATTCAGTTTCAAATTTATACTGACTTTTTGATCACCCGGTAGATGCGCGAAGCAGCTGAGGCGAGCTCTTAGCAGCTGTAGAGCCAAAACATTATGACCACCTGCTTTGTCTGTCTGTGGAATGCAGTACATCACTGATTCTGCGTGCCAGGGTCCGACAGCTTATTGGTAGGTTTGTGGCTGTAGATGTTCATGCACAGGTCACGTGATTCGCACAAATAATGGGCTGCAGATTTGTGTGCGCGGTGGTGGTGCCTAATAGTGACAAAACACGTAGGATTTCCATCACGCGAATTTGGTCAACGAGACATTAATGTGAGCTATAATGCTCCTCAAATTACTGTTGCACGGTTCTGGCTCCGAGATGCGGACAACTATACTGCAGAAAGATAACACCGCCATTGGGGAAGACATCTAGCGTGAAGGGATGCAGGTGGTTTGCATTTGTCAGAGTGCCTTTGATTACTGCCACAGGTGCTGAGCAGATGCGGGAGAATGTCTCCCACAGCATAACGCTGGTCCTACCAGACCGCGTCCGTGGTGCGCTGCACATTCTGAGCCGCCGTTCACCTCGATGGCGGCATTTGTGGAGATGACCGTTGATCTAGTTTACCAAAAATGTGATTCACCCGAAGAGCTGACACGTTTCATCGATAGTCAGTCGAACCCCGACGGTCCCGCGGCCACTGCACATGTGCGCTACTGGCCATTCAAACTGCTACACCACGAAGATGACGTGCTACAGACGCGTCTTCACATTTGACCTCACTCGCCTCGCTTTTTTTGGTCTGGGAGAGTTGGGAGTCCTCCACTGGCTTGACGCTTGCTCGGTTTCTGGGTCATACCTGTAACACCAACTCTCATCCCCTGTAATGACTATGTTCAAGAAGTCTGGACCACGTGCAGTCTCTGTTTTCAAGTCCTGACACACATTCATGCAGATGGTTTTTTGCTCCTGTGTGATAAGGCACGGAGTAAATTTAGCAGCAATGCGTCTCATGTGCAAATCCTCACTCAAAATCCGCTGGCTCGAGCTCCAACTGATTCCTGTCTCAGCTGAAATTTGGTCGATCGTTTGGTGACGATCCTCGTTGATCTTTTGGCGGACCTTTTCAATGTTCTCCTCATTTCGCGATGTTGAAGGGCGTCCAGAATGAACTCGGTCTTCAACACACATCTCACCATGTTTAAAGCGCACAAACCACCCGTAAACCTGTGTGCGGCTCATAGCGTCGTCCTGGAAAGCTTCCTGAAGCATTTGGTGTGTCTCCATTGCGGCTTTTTTAAGCAGGAAACAAAATTTCACACACACTCTTTGTTCTTTTAAAGTTGCCACAATGACTTTGCAGAGGTAACCCGCCAACAGTGAGAGAAACACAATACCAGACTTGCACGTTCAGCTCTACACTGGCGCCGTCTGCACAGCTGTTTCACGGAGGTCTACACTAACGCCATCTAGTGTGAGAACCCTACACTACGTCTACGAGTGACAGCGAACTCGGAGTCCGGTTTCTTTTGGGTCCCCCCTCGTACATCAAGTATAATACTAACAAGTAATATCTTGGACCTCTTCCTAGATAAACTTCCCAGTACATTGACAACATTATGACTTTCCATCTCACATGAAACTGTCTTATGTCTTTCCATCTAACATTAAACTATCTTACTGGCAGATTTCAAGAGATCAATCAATAAAGAGAATCCAGAATGGAATGTATCAATATTATGACAATGATAGTTGCTACTCACCACATAGCAAAGATGCTGAGGAGCAGATAGGCACAGCAAAAAGAATATTAGAAAGTGAGCTATGGGCCAACAAGGCCTTTGTCAGAGATAGAAAACACACAACTGATAAACATATGAACGTGACTGCAGTCTCTGGCTGTGGCCTCAGGTGCAAGTGAGCTGCATTTGTGTGTGTGTGTGTGTGTGTGTGTGTGTGTGTGTGTGTGTGTGTGTGTGTGTGTGTGTGTTCTACCTCCAACAAAGTCCTTGTTAACTGAAAGCTCATTTTCTGAAAGCCTTTTGGCTGTGCCCACCTGCAACTCAGTATCTCTGCTACATGGTGAAGAGTGACTATCTTCTTCATAATATTGCTACAATCAATGAAGAGGGTGTCAGATGATTTCTGCACATCTCAGAACCAGTTTCAGAACACAAACTAAATTCAATTACTAACAAATTCACCTTCATTAACAGTTTTTCCATCATCAAATCTGTTGTAAATTGAACTATAGTAAGACACCACCTCTAAATCGTATGCTGCATCTCGACCTGAAATACGCTGCCCGATGACTGAAGTGAAGTGTCCAGAAGACGTGGCCGGATGACAGTGTAACACTAATTATTTACGTGACGGCCAGTGGTGCGTGTGTGTTAGAGTCGCGATTCTTTGTGACACACAGAATGGCCACCAGAGAGCGTTAATCTCGTTCGTGCTTCATGTTGTTATCGGCCCGGAAGGATATATAAGGGGCATAAACAGTGTCAGAAGTCGAGTAATCTCTGAGGAGGACACAGATCCTGTGAGACAGCGCTATCAGCACGTGACAAAGTTTGAAAGAAACTGCCGGCCGGCTAGTCGAGTCGTGCAGTACAGAGATTTGCCGGTCAGTCACGTGTGACAGTGGCCCGATGTCCGAGTGCGTGGGAACGTGAGGGCAGACATACTAGTCTAGTTTCTGGCCAACCACAACCAGGGTTGCCACAAGTTTCCCCAAGTGAAATTCCCTGATATTTCCCTGATTTCCACACAAGTTGTAGCATTTTTTGCTGACAAATTTTGAGGTATCGAGGGTAAGTTAAAACTTAAGTCGACAACCCGTCATTGCTGCAGTGGTACAAGAAATAATAGTGTAAACGAGGAAATATCTAAAAAAGCTTGCAAGCAGATGGCGTTTCCCAATGTGAGCAAAAATCTTAAGTACTAACATTAATATATTTTGTAATGAACTGTTTTTAGATGGAGAAAGCAAGCCACACGGTACGTGTGTCTCATTAAGACCACAATATTATTTCATTTCAATGAAATGAAACACATTCGGTGACAAAAGTACGCATTTCCTCAGAGTCGCAAGACAGATTTAAAATAGGTTCACTGACTTTGGAAATAACCTCAGAAAAAAGTAGGCCTCTCAAAAGAAGTGTATAAGAAGGGGAAGAATTGTGTAAAATCAGCACTGTAGGTGACCACCAATACAATGTCGGTTCTACTACGTTCGTTATTGTCAATTATTAGCCACTGCGTTATATCTATTATTTTACAGGTATTTCGAGAAATACACGAGTAAGTGGCATACAAACTACCAGCGACTGACACAATTTTCTTCTTCTCATTGTCCGTACTTTCTAATATGTTACCTACTTTTGAAGTGCCAAAATGTACTAGAATAAATAAAACGTCTATAAAACGCGACACTGTACAACGTGCTTGAGGTGAGACAGTTGCAGTTCCTGAAATCCGTCGCCCGTGTCCTCTGGCCCGTCGAGGAGCACCGCAGTCCCGGTCCACGGATAAACCGTCAAAATTCGCTGCGTTAAACCACGCACAGGAGTTGACCGGCCTGCGGGCGGGTCGGTGGGTGTAGATCTGACGAGCTGGGCTCGCACACCAGGGGGGACCGAGCGGCTTCAGGTCGGCGAGCCTCACCCGTTACAGGTACCCGCACAAATCCAGCTATTCACGAGCCGCAGACAGCGTGTCGACGAAATGAGACTGCGGCGATCGGTCCGCACGACAGGTAATTTGTTCGATTACTCTGAGAATCGATAATGATGAGGATAGGTAGCAACTCACTATAAAGATGATTGCCGAGGCACCGACAGGACGTATAAAAGACAATTGTCCTCTCACAACTAAATTTTCAGCCGTAGCTTTTGTCAGAAAACAAGAGCGCGCACACACACATACACACACGCATTCAAACAATCACACAGAGACAACAAGTGCACACATGTTGTTGTTGTGGTCTTCAGTCGTGAGACTGGTTAGATGCAGCTCTCCATGCTACTCTATCCTGTGCAAGCTTCTTCATCTTCCAGTACCTACTGCAACCTACATCCTTCTGAATCTGCTTAGTGTATTCATCTCTTGGTCTCCCTCTACGATTTTTACCCTCCACGCTGCCCTCCAATGCTAAATTTGTGATCCCTTGATGCCTCAGAACATGTCCTACCAACCGGTCCCTTCTTCTTGTCAAGTTGTGCCACATGCTCCTCTTCTCCCCAATCCTATTCAATACCTCCTCATTGGTTATGTGATCTACCCATCTAATCTTCAGCATCCTTCTCTAGCACCACATTTGAAAAGCTTCTATTCTCTTTTTGTCTAAACTACTTATCGTCCACATTTCACTTCCATACATGGCTACAATCCATACGAATACTTTCAGAAATGACTTCCTGACAAATCTATACTCGATGTTAACAAATTTCTCTGCTTCAGAAACGCTTACATTGCCATTGTCAGACTACATTTTATATCCTCTCTACTTCTACTATCATTAGTTATTCTGCTCCCCAAATAGCAAAACTCATTTACTACTTTAAGTGTCTCATTTTCTAATCTAATTCCCTCAGCATCACCCGACTTAATTCGACTACATTGCATTATCCTCGTTTTGCTTTGGTTGATGTTCTTCTTATACCCTCCTTTCAAGACACTGTCCATTCTGTTCAACTGCTCTTCCAAGTCCTTTGCTGTCTCTGGCAGAATTACAATGTCATCAGGGAACCTCAAATTTTTTATTTCTTCTCCATGGATTTTAATACCTACTCTGAACTTTTCTTTTGTTTCCTTTACTGCTTGCTCAATATACAGATTGAATAACATCGGGGAGAGGCTACAATCCTGTCTCACTCCCTTCCCAACCACTGCTTCTCTTTCATGCCCCTCGACTCTTATAACTGCCATCTGGTTTCTGTACAAATTGTAAATACTCTTTCGCTCCCTGTATTTTACCCCTGCCACCTGCTGAATTCGAAAGAGAGTATTGCAGTCAATATTGTTAAAAGCTTTCTCTAAGTCTACAAATGCTAGAAACGTAGGTTTGCCTTTTCTTAATCTTTCTTCTAAGGATAAGCCGTAGGGTCAGTATTGCCTCATGTGTTCCAGTATCCAAACTGATCTTTTACGAGGTCGGCTTCTACCAGTTTTTGCATTCGTCTGTAAAGAATTTGTGTTAGTATTTTGCAGCTGTGACTTATTAATTCGGTAATTTTCACATCTGTCAACACCTGCTTTCTTTGGGATTGGAATTATTATATTCTTCTTGAAGTCTGAGGGAATTTCGCCTGTCTCATACATCTTGCTCACCAGATGGTAGAGTTTTGTCAGGACTGGCTCTCCCAAGGCTGTCAGTAGTTCTAATGGAATGTTGCCTACTCCCGGGGCCTTGTTTCGACACATGGCCACTGTCTAAGGCCACTGCGTCTACAGTCTCTGAGAATCAGATCCGAACAAACCACTCCTCACGCCTCCTGTCGGGAGCTCCTAGGCTGGCGACAAAAAGTAGTGGCAGCACTGACTGCGAGCTGAGGGGAGTGGTAGGAAGGGGAGGGGGGGAGTGGGGAAGAAGTGCACACACACACTCAGCCACATCCGGCCATCGACGATGCGTGACACCTGAGCAAACAAACCATTTCATCTACTGAGACGAAAACGAGATTTTTCCAGTGTTTTTTTTGTTCAGATTCCCCTGATGTGTTTGGAATTTCCCCGATTTCCAGAACCTGTGGCAAATCTGACATCTGACTGCCACAAGTTAGGATGACCCTGTGCACCGAGCACGAGCACACGTGACCCCTCCTCCGCTGCATCTGCCGCCTGGGACACTGGGGAACTGCTCTCCCGTGTACGGGATGCCGTTACACAAATTACAACGGTTGTACATAGAAGAAAATAATTTAACATTACTCTTTAGTGACATAGTCCAAACATGCAGCTGAAGAAAATAATCTTGTCTTTAATCCATCCTAAATTACAAACAGACAAGATATAATACTGATATTACGCAGCTGTGGTTATACAAAGTAAATTTTACTTTAAAGGTCTATAGTTCACCAGATAATGCTTCACATATTTTATGTAAGTTAAATAATCTTACACCACATTTACACTGAAATAATCCTTTATTTGTTCCTTCTTGCAACATTAATATTTTTCACCTCTGGAAACAGAAATACTCTTTAGATGCACTACTTTAAAATCTTTGATCCAACCAATTTCACTTTACCACTTACTTATCTTCATACCCGACAGTGACTTATCAGCCAAAAACTGGTTTGTGTAACAAATAATAAATGCTGTACAGTATTACACTAGTGATGTGTGGTTCATTCGTAAAAGAGTCTGTCGTGTATTTTAATCACAAAGTGGTTCCTCCAAATGAAATTTAATATTTAAAAAAGGTATCTAGCAGTATCCTGATAAATATAATTAACAATTAAAATAACAAGGTAGCAGTCCTCATTTATTATTGTTTCACAGGTTTATAAAAACAAAGAAGTTTTTAAATTCGACTTACTGCAAAAAAACATTGTCAGTGCTATTTATGAATTGCTACCTGATCTGTGTAGCCATTTTATCATTTAAAAAATTTGTTTCATTGTGAATCCATTGTTGTTACAACAAGAATCAAACATTATTGCAGATTATTACAGCAGGTATTCAAACAACATTACTGTTTCTTCTACACATTTCTAAAATTATTTGTTATATTCCTTCAAAACAGTTTCCGCTTATGTTGACAAGTACTGAGAATTGTACTTTCCTATAAATTTCACATCATTTTTTTACATACAGATATAGTGCTCTCACCCTCTCTCACTGTCACTGCCGCCGACGCTACTATCGCTGTCGCCGTCTTCGTCACTCTCCGAACGGCCGTCCACCGCTTCGTCTGCTTCGCCGGGCCCTACGTCCTCGAGTGCCTCGAAGTAGAAAGGCTGCAGCTCAGCGTGGACCGTGCCGCGGATTACGAGATTGGGCATCTGCTCGGTCAGCCCGTCTGTGGCTCTGGGGTCACCTCGGCACCCTTCGACACTCAGCTCCCTGTGACAGGAACGGGAGCACGGCTGTTACTGTGACAAACTGAGATCCTTCTGTACTGTGAATGTTTGTACAACAGTATTAAGTATATCTCCACTTCTTAAAACCTCATCAAGTTTTGACACTGCCTTTTTACCAAGCAGCAAGCGTCTCCACAATAGAGAGAGATGCTCGCTGCTTGATAAAAAGTAAGACCTTGACGAGGTTTTAAGGTGTAGAGATATAATTTTAGCAACAAAGATCCATATTGTAAGGGCTACAGTCTTTCCAGTTGTTATATACAGATGTGAGACCTGGACCATTACAAATGTGGAACGAATGGCGAAGAATAAACTGCTTTGAGTTGTGGTGTTGGAGGAAACTCCTTAGAGCCCCGTGGACTTCAAAGAGAATGAATAGGTTAACATTAGAGCAAATAAAACCAGAGCACTCCCTGGAAGGTCTGATGCTAAAACAAAACCTGACCTACTTTGGAGACATCATGAGAAGATATGTTTCACTGCAAAAAACTCTAATGGTGAGGAAAGGCACCAGAAGAAGAGGACATCAGAAGGTGAAATGAATCAATCGCATCACAGAAGTAATCTGCTCCAACCTGGAAAGCCTACAGGTGAAAGTGCAAGACAAAAGAAATTGGCATGCTTTGGTTCATGTGATCACAGAGAATTGGAACTGTCTAGACAAATAGAAATAGAAAGAGAGAGAGAGAGAGAGAGAGAGAGAGATATTGTTACAAAATTCTAATAACGTACATGAAAATTCATATTTACTCAGAGAAAAAAAAAATCTTTAGGTAAGTGAAAAAGGAGGTGTGGCAGGAGCGACTGTGCACGGAGAGGGGGAGGGGGGCGTGCCAGCATGGTGGGATGGGTAGGGACAGTGGTGGCGTAGGAGAGAAATTGGGGAAATTGATGGCATGGTGGGGGGGGATAGAGAGGTGCGGCAGCAATGATTTGCAAAGATATAAAGCTACTGGAATTTGTTGTTCTTAATTTCACAATCCTTGGATTGTATAAATAACATGGGGAAAGTACTCAATTCTATGAATTTTGGAGAACGTTCTCAAGTTCACACAAATAAATCAAAGTGAGTATGTACTTCACCTGAGTGTGTTCTCAGCTTGAGTAAATGAGTGGGTAACCTTGCTCAACATGAAGAACACTCTCCGATTTCATACGAATAAACAGTGAAGTTTCTCACGAGCAGAGAAAATTCTCCCCTTTTTGATATGAGCTCTGTAACATAAATCAGGCTGATTAAATTCTGCAGACATTAAGTCTTACCAAGTTTTTTTAGTAAATTTAATAAATCTATGTTGCTCAGAAGGAAAAAGAAAGATATACGTGGCCTGAAGACATATTGAGTAGAGTAACTGTGTAAGTTTATATGGGTTTAACAGTAAAAACATTATTAGGGTGGTGAACTTATTTCCCAAATATCATGAAGAAAAAATGAAAACATTTTTGTGCTATTTACGAGACCCAAGTTTTCCCGGCTGGTGTATGGGAAGACCAGGTACAAGCCAGACAAATATGTCACTGACCTTTTCAGATGTTCATCATATTTTCGCACAGCACAGATGTTCCATTTTGCTATGCTAGAAATAAGTAGGCAAATCATAAAAATTAAAAACAGGTTTATTACAAACCTAGTGAACTGTTTCTCATAACAAAACCACAAGATGACCACTTAAGTACTTGACGTGCCAACAGAATATTATGTGCCATTTAATCGAGATTACCACATGTCAGAACACACTCGTTTTACAATCCGGAGTAGACGATAATGTGACGTATTGTTAAAATTTCATTCGCATAATGCGTTCACCTAACATCAATAAAAAAAAAGTTCCCTGCATGTCGAAAATTTGTCAAGATTATCAGAAAATGTATTTTCATAAACCATCCGTAATCTTCTTAATAATCTGTTGCCGCACAAAAAAGTGAAAACAAAATGAAATTTTATGCATCTCTTCCCAAACACAGTGATGCTACAGTTCCATATTTGTACACTGAATAGTTTGCATATTTCAGCAAGCTGAACGAAATGCAAGATAAAGAGTACGTTCCGTGCCCGGTGCAGACAACACAATGCGGAGAACAGATTCGAGCAGGTGGTGAGATAGTGAGAATGAACTCCCTCATCAGAAAATATCCTCTGAACATTTTGTTCATACGATATAAAGAACTTCCTCAGAGCACGTTCTTTCACTCAGAAAATCTTCTCCAAAGAATGTTCTCTTTTTTATCTGTACGACCTCTTTAGTGTTTGCACCCTTATTCACTTCCTACAAAGCCAACAACTTCTCCTCTCCACTCCAGAATCACCTGTTCTAAGCATCCTCAAGACTTTCTTCCTCTCCTCCATTACAGATAACTCAGTAGGCTTCAGTCCACACTGTCATCGACAGCCCGATTGCACCACACGGGCCACACCTCCAAAAGACCATCGGAATCGGTCCTTCACACTGTGTACGGTAAGAAGATTGGTGATGGGGAATGTGGAACAGGTAAAACGAAGCAGATGCCCTCCCCAGAGCCCAACACTGACTTCTCGGTGGTTTTGTCCGGGCCAGGCAAGTCGCAGGAGGGACCATCAGAGGAAGAAATACTTGAAGGAACTGCAAAAGAAATCAGCAGAACTACAGCATCGGCACACTTCAGGGAAGCAATGACACAAGAGTTTTAAGACTGTACGTATAACACCGTATCAATGTAAGATGGCTTCAGCTACTAATTCAGATGTTAAAGGCATCAGTGCGAAGGATGTTCTTGTATTAGTAAATAAGTCATTTAGTGGAGCTCCAAACTTAGGGATTTCACAGACAATGTGAATGCAGGATTTCAAGTAGTCCAATCAGATGACAAGTCATTGCTACTTCACAATATAAGTCTAAAATTATGGCAAAAGCTACAGCAAAATTAACTGTCCGTGATAATTATAACTAGAATCGAGTGAATATAATCGGGGAAGAAAATTATACAGATAAGTGCAGCATAGGCTATTATGCTTGTAGGCCTGTCAGGGCAGACAACTCACAGGGGAAGCAATTGCATCATCGGTTAATCGGATAGATGAAGTTTAAAAATCATTCGGAGAGGCCGTCACCAGTGACACGGGCAGCACAACCGTGAGGTGCATCGAGACTGGTGCGGACACTGGGACAGGATCGCTCCGTGCAGGGCCTGGCGAGTGACAGGATTCGGGCAGCTGTACGAAGGCACGCCGATTAAATTAGGTTAGGCACCACAGCAGAAGAGGTGTTGTGAGAGGAAAGTGCCCTACTCTCCGTGAAAGAAAAAGGATCTATTCCTGAGAGTGGAGGAAGTCTAAACTCTAAGTAACAGAGGGAAGATGATGACACTGAGTGCAGATGGGTCACACGGCTAGAGACTGTGGAAAGTCAAAGAGGAACACGAGGGTAGACGGTGAAGGCAGAAGAAGCAAAAGGCTCTCAGAAATATTGTTACCACTGTGACAAACCAGGTCACACAAATGCAGACGTAAAAAGATAACCATTTGTGAAAAATGTAAAAGGCTAGACCCCAATTCAATGAGAAATTAGGGGCTGTGCCCACAAGTGAAATGGAAAACTAAGAGTGTGTTACATGAGGAATACACATCTTACTGTGACAAAATGCCCAAATGTTAAGAGTCACAGATTTTGAAGCAAGAAACAAAATTGCAGTGGAATATTGCTACAAATTAGGAAGTCAGTTACAGTTACCAATAGATATCAGGGCACATATGATGTCGGTTTGATAAGTCGTGTAAAAGAAGCGAGAAAAATGTTTGTTTCGTAAATAACTCAACTTATTTCTCAACATATTCTGCTTGGAAGGATATAAACTTGGTCCAGGGATCCACCAACTTTTTCATCCCACTGCAAAATACTTGTTGATTGCAACTACCACTTCCTCATTTGATGAAAATTTCTTCCCAGCAAGCCAAAGTGTCAAGTAAGGGAACAAGGTGAAGTCACTTGGGACTAAGTATGGTGAATAGGGTGGATGAGGAACCAATTCAAAGTAGAATTCATGCATTTTCACCATTGTTATCGCTGATGGGTGGGATGGTGCATTATCCTGGTGAAAGGACCCTTTTTTGTGGTTAAACTTGGGTCTTTTCTCCACCAACACAAGTTTCAGATGATGCAACAATGAAGCATAAACAGGTCCAGCTACGGCTGTGCCTTTTTCCAAGTAATCCTTGGGAATCCCAAGAAACAGTGACCGTCACCTCACCATCTGACAAAATGGTCTTTGCATTCTTCAGTGGACTGTTACCAGCCTTTTGTCAACTGTTTTGTCTGCCATTTCGACTCTGGTGTGTAATGATGGATCCAGCTTTCATCAATAATCGCAAATCAGGAAAAGTAGATGGCAAAAAGGATCTATGAATACGACGGTAAGCTCCACATGACAGACATAAGATGAAAAAGTGTAAATCACAGAATGGTGAAGGAAAAAGTTAAAAATGCAAATCAAAGGCAAGTTGTGAGACGACATGTTATGAGTTACCTATAAGGCAAACTAGTGGGGCATCAGAAACTGATGTGAAAGTAGCTCATAGCAAAGAAAAACATAAGAACGTGTGTAGAAACAGGGTTGAATCCCAGTAATGAAAAAAAAAAAAAAAGATTATTCCCAAACAAGAAGAAATGCCAAGTGTGCATACAGCCAAATTTATGGTACTATTAGAGCAAGGGAAATATATTTTCAGTGTACTAATTACAAGTGAGGCGAAGTGGAATCTGAGTACAGTGAAAGTTTTAGGTGAACTGATAAGACAAAGTGACACCAACATGAGCCACACAGGGAGCAATTAACGGCATGAGCACAAAAGGAAATCTCACTGCACAAGTTAGAGAAATGATCTGAATGGTCAGTTGGATAAAGAAGACTGATATGAATTGTATGACATATGGTGAGGTATTTTATCTAAAAGGTGACAATTTGGCATTCACATAAATGGTAAGGCATGCATTCCCTATATTGCCAAAAAAACAAAGGAAAGGTACATCCCTACAGAATACTGGAAGCACAAAAGGTGGTATTACAGGAGCAAATTGAGAAAATGGTTAATGGGGATATAATTGTTCAGAGAACCTGAAAAGTACCCACGGACACCTGTGGGATAGGGAAATATAGAATGAAATCTCAGTGGGGGAAGCCTTCTCCATCCCCAACATAAGTGAGATACTGGACAAACTGGGGAAAGCCAAGTATTTCTCCACTATTTTAATAGATTCAGCAGATAGAGGAAAACACAGCATTCACTGCAAGGATGCCAATGGGGCAAAGAATGCATCAAGTATATTTCAAAGACTAGTGAATGTTGCTTTGGCAAGATTGCATGGGACAAAGTGTTTCAATGTACTCGGATGACGTAACTTGCTAAGGTAGTTCAGTAAAGGAATGTGATGAGAAGTTGCGGGAAAATACTGGATGGTTTAAGGGCACCTAGGTTAAAGTTACACCAGATTGTGTGAATTTCTGAGAAAGAGGTAATATTCTTAGGACACAAAATAACAAAGAAAGATGTGGAGCCAGGTGAGCATAATGTGAAGAGGTGGAGAACAGTTCTGAAATCCATGACAGGATTTAAAGGATATTTAGGGGTGGCTGAATATTAAAACTGTGAATCCATTGTATAATCGCTGAACTGGGAGATCTGCCACAAGCAGCATTTGAGGAACTGAGAGATTAGTAAATCCTCCCATACTGAGCTACCCTGATTTCAAGAAACCATAACACTGGTGCTGCAGATACCAGCGCAGAACTGTTCGGAGCAGTTCTGTCACGAAGGGAGATAGATTCAGATTTGCCAGTCAACTGTGCCCCATGGTTGTTGGATAAGGCTGAAACTAAGGTAGAGTGCTTAGCAATTGTATGGCCACAAAACAGTGCAGACCACACATTTAGGAAGATTTTCCCATAGTAACAGATCACGAGCCACTGACACGGACTTTTGGTGTCGAAGGTCTGTTGCCGAGATTACTGAAATGGTGGTTGGAACTAGAGGAATATTTTTTTTACACTGTGTATAAACCCAGAAATCTTAATGCAAATGCTGATACATCAGTGGTGGCCAGTGGTATCTGAAGCTGGGTGTTGCACCAAAGTTTCAATGTTACATTTTTATACGAGATGGTTACAAGGAAGAAAATTCTTTTATCGGTGCCTCGCTTCCCGACATTTGTTACGATTTAAACATCCTGACAATTCGTGCTGTATGAATGCCAGAAAATTCAATTTTTTAAATCCAAGTTATGATTCTGAAAAAAGTGAGAAATATATCGGACAGAAAAATATCTGTAGCAAAGAGCATGCTATGATTTATCAACTATCTAGAAAAACTGTTGAATGAGCTACATTCCTAGTAGAACTGAAACACACTCATCATTTAACGAACTTGTCTTACTTGTATTGAAACTTTGCCATTCCATTTTTCACTGACAAACTCTTCAGTCACACACCAATTGCAGTCTGTAATCTGCATCGCGAGACCTCTTTCGGCGGAAAGCATCGCCGAGGCCGTCAACCTTTCCTCACTCGGAGTTATGTAAGAATAATTTTATTATTTTCAAAGTTGAAAAGCAGCCTTTCGGTTCGACCGATGTCAAGGGAATTGTGAGAATTACCTTCAACAGTTTAGACTACTTAGTGAACATCTTCCCTGGGTTGTTAGTTCTCAGACTCAACTAGACTAACTGCACCAGATAATGATCTACATTCTGGTGCTAGGTAGATAAAAGATAGTTAACAATATAGTTTCAGCTTATCCAAAAATGATGACAATGAACACATTTCCTTTAAGGTATCTTCAGGATATCTTAAAAAGATACAAGGGGAACTTTACATGAAAAAACAATGAAGCAGCTACAAGATGATGTGAAAAAATACAATGATCTATAACATCAATCACGTTGCACACCACCTTTGCCTTTCTTTTCTACTCACATCAGGCTATTCCAACTTCATTCTCTTCACTGATAAATCAGTAGATTCATTAGTAATCAACAGATTCAATGCCACTAGTGATACCAATTACTTCTCAAATTTATTTTAAATGTCGAAATGATCTTATGGGCCAGCACGCATTGATTCTTCGTACCGTAACTGACCAAACAGAACTCTGGCAAATGGCATAACTTAACTAGAAAATTCCAACCAATAACTGAAACGGGTACCGTGTGGCCCCCGCTACATAAGTTCTGAGGGTGCTCGCATTGGACAAATGAAACATGTAAAATAAATAAAAAATTACATGCAACTTGTGCCGGCTCTACAATTTTAATTTATAACAGTTGCTGTTACCCTGCAGGCAAATGTCTGTGCTCACTGATAATTTAAGATATGATTGAAACGAACATTTTTATGACGAAGAGCCTGGCAAATTGTAGTTTCACTTCTTATAGAATCACCTTCCAATATGTGATTTATACATTGTTGGAGTAATGAACTGCGTTTACAAATTGAGATTGAAAAATTCACTGGACAAGATCGAGGGAAATGCTTTCTCACTAAGTCACCGAGGATAGTGGTCCACTGCGCACTCTATGAAAAGAATGGACATATTCTCTGAAAACTCTAAATAAATAAATAAATCCTACTGCAATTGATTTATGCCGCTTTGCTCATTATAAGATTAACTTCATCAGCATAGCAATGTACACATTCTGCATTAGGACAATTTTTACACAACAGTTTGTACCCCACCCGAGGAAACAGCCATAACAGATGCCTCATCACAGGTCTGTGCAAGTAATTTTTGGTGAGTCTGATTTACTTTTTGCCTATTCAATTCTTCTAGCAAAGTCGCAGTGAACATCTGTGCACTGTGTTCACAAGGAGTTTCCTATCTAGGAAACTCTAGAACCTCTGGGTCTCAATACATAACAGTATACAACAGCCATCTGAAATATGTTTGATCTGTTTGTTTCATCTGCTATAACAGCTAAAAATTATGATTCCTTATTTGCTTTGAAATTTCTTCTTGGTATACATCCAACATAATTTGGAAAAGTTCACTTTGAATAGTTTTGAAGGTTCCTTTGAAAACAGTTGCCTTACCCAAATTATCTTTCAGTGCTGGATTCAATCCAGAAGTAAAATTAGTCAGGGTTTGATAACAATTCAGTTTTATCATGATCCCTTAAGGCCAATTCGAAGGAACCACAGAAATATATTTAGCCCAGACCTATTACACCCAACTTCTTCTACTACGCAAACTGACGGTGGAGGGAGGAGAAATAAACATACGGGGATGGTACTAAGATATCAGTCGTATCAGGACTTTGTGCAAAATAAGTTGCGACGAGGGATAATGTGCTCGCAACTGGGACTCAAACCTGGGATCTCCCGCTTAATGCCTGATGTGAGTAGAAAAGAAAGGCAAAGGTGGTGTGCAACGTGATTGATGTTATAGATCATTGTATTTTTTCACATCATCTTGTAGCTGCTTCATTGTTTTTTCGTGTAAAGTTCCCCTTGTATCTTTTTAAGATATCCTGAAGATACCTTAAAGGAAATGTGTTCATTGTCATCATTTTTGGATAAGCTGAAACTATATTGTTAACTATCTTTTATCTACCTAGCACCAGAATGTAGATCATTATCTGGTGCAGTTAGTCTAGTTGAGTCTGAGAACTAACAACCCAGGGAAGATGTTCACTAAGTAGTCTAAACTGTTGAAGGTAATTCTCACAATTCCCTTGACATCGGTCGAACCGAAAGGCTGCTTTTCAACTTTGAAAATAATAAAATTATTCTTACATAACTCCGAGTGAGGAAAGGTTGACGGCCTCGGCGATGCTTTCCGCCGAAAGAGGTCTCGCGATGCAGATTACAGACTGCAATTGGTGTGTGATTGAAGAGTTTGTCAGTGAAAAATGGAATGGCAAAGTTTCAATACAAGTAAGACAAGTTCGTTAAATGATGAGTGTGTTTCAGTTCTACTAGGAATGTAGCTCATTCAACAGTTTTTCTAGATAGTTGATAAATCATAGCATGCTCTTTGCTACAGATATTTTTCTGTCCGATATATTTCTCACTTTTTTCAGAATCATAACTTGGATTTAAAAAATTGAATTTTCTGGCATTCATACAGCACGAATTGTCAGGATGTTTAAATCGTAACAAATGTCGGGAAGCGAGGCACCGATAAAAGAATTTTCTTCCTTGTAACCATCTCGTATAAAAATGTAACATTGAAACTTTGGTGCAACACCCAGCTTCAGATACCACTGGCCACCACTGATGTATCAGCATTTGCATTAAGATTTCTGGGTTTATACACAGTGTAAAAAAAATATTCCTCTAGTTCCAACCACCATTTCAGTAATCTCGGCAACAGACCTTCGACACCAAAAGTCCGTGTCAGTGGCTCGTGATCTGTTACTATGGGAAAATCTTCCTAAATGTGTGGTCTGCACTGTTTTGTGGCCATACAATTGCTAAGCACTCTACCTTAGTTTCAGCCTTATCCAACAACCATGGGGCACAGTTGACTGGCAAATCTGAATCTATCTCCCTTCGTGACAGAACTGCTCCGAACAGTTCTGTGCTGGTATCTGCAGCACCAGTGTTATGGTTTCTTGGAATCAGGGTAGCTCAGTATGGGAGGATTTACTAATCTCTCAGTTCCTCAAATGCTGCTTGTGGCAGATCTCCCAGTTCAGCGATTATACAATGGATTCACAGTTTTAATATTCAGCCACCCCTAAATATCCTTTAAATCCTGTCATGGATTTCAGAACTGTTCTCCACCTCTTCACATTATGCTCACCTGGCTCCACATCTTTCTTTGTTATTTTGTGTCCTAAGAATATTACCTCTTTCTCAGAAATTCACACAATCTGGTGTAACTTTAACCTAGGTGCCCTTAAACCATCCAGTATTTTCCCGCAACTTCTCATCACATTCCTTTACTGAACTACCTTAGCAAGTTACGTCATCCGAGTACATTGAAACACTTTGTCCCATGCAATCTTGCCAAAGCAACATTCACTAGTCTTTGAAATATACTTGATGCATTCTTTGCCCCATTGGCATCCTTGCAGTGAATGCTGTGTTTTCCTCTATCTGCTGAATCTATTAAAATAGTGGAGAAATACTTGGCTTTCCCCAGTTTGTCCAGTATCTCACTTATGTTGGGGATGGGGAAGGCTTCCCCCACTGAGATTTCATTCTATATTTCCCTATCCCACAGGTGTCCGTGGGTACTTTTCAGGTTCTCTGAACAATTATATCCCCATTAACCATTTTCTCAATTTGCTCCTGTAATACCACCTTTTGTGCTTCCAGTATTCTGTAGGGATGTACCTTTCCTTTGTTTTTTTGGCAATATAGGGAATGCATGCCTTACCATTTATGTGAATGCCAAATTGTCACCTTTTAGATAAAATACCTCACCATATGTCATACAATTCATATCAGTCTTCTTTATCCAACTGACCATTCAGATCATTTCTCTAACTTGTGCAGTGAGATTTCCTTTTGTGCTCATGCCGTTAATTGCTCCCTGTGTGGCTCATGTTGGTGTCACTTTGTCTTATCAGTTCACCTAAAACTTTCACTGTACTCAGATTCCACTTCGCCTCACTTGTAATTAGTACACTGAAAATATATTTCCCTTGCTCTAATAGTACCATAAATTTGGCTGTATGCACACTTGGCATTTCTTCTTGTTTGGGAATAATCTTTTTTTTTTTTTTTCATTACTGGGATTCAACCCTGTTTCTACACACGTTCTTATGTTTTTCTTTGCTATGAGCTACTTTCACATCAGTTTCTGATGCCCCACTAGTTTGCCTTATAGGTAACTCATAACATGTCGTCTCACAACTTGCCTTTGATTTGCATTTTTAACTTTTTCCTTCACCATTCTGTGATTTACACTTTTTCATCTTATGTCTGTCATGTGGAGCTTACCGTCGTATTCATAGATCCTTTTTGCCATCTACTTTTCCTGATTTGCGATTATTGATGAAAGCTGGATCCATCATTACACACCAGAGTCGAAATGGCAGACAAAACAGTTGACAAAAGGCTGGTAACAGTCCACTGAAGAATGCAAAGACCATTTTGTCAGATGGTGAGGTGACGGTCACTGTTTCTTGGGATTCCCAAGGATTACTTGGAAAAAGGCACAGCCGTAGCTGGACCTGTTTATGCTTCATTGTTGCATCATCTGAAACTTGTGTTGGTGGAGAAAAGACCCAAGTTTAACCACAAAAAAGGGTCCTTTCACCAGGATAATGCACCATCCCACCCATCAGCGATAACAATGGTGAAAATGCATGAATTCTACTTTGAATTGGTTCCTCATCCACCCTATTCACCATACTTAGTCCCAAGTGACTTCACCTTGTTCCCTTACTTGACACTTTGGCTTGCTGGGAAGAAATTTTCATCAAATGAGGAAGTGGTAGTTGCAATCAACAAGTATTTTGCAGTGGGATGAAAAAGTTGGTGGATCCCTGGACCAAGTTTATATCCTTCCAAGCAGAATATGTTGAGAAATAAGTTGAGTTATTTACGAAACAAACATTTTTCTCGCTTCTTTTACACGACTTATCAAACCGACATCATATGTGCCCTGATATCTATTGGTAACTGTAACTGACTTCCTAATTTGTAGCAATATTCCACTGCAATTTTGTTTCTTGCTTCAAAATCTGTGACTCTTAACATTTGGGCATTTTGTCACAGTAAGATGTGTATTCCTCATGTAACACACTCTTAGTTTTCCATTTCACTTGTGGGCACAGCCCCTAATTTCTCATTGAATTGGGGTCTAGCCTTTTACATTTTTCACAAATGGTTATCTTTTTACGTCTGCATTTGTGTGACCTGGTTTGTCACAGTGGTAACAATATTTCTGAGAGCCTTTTGCTTCTTCTGCCTTCACCGTCTACCCTCGTGTTCCTCTTTGACTTTCCACAGTCTCTAGCCGTGTGACCCATCTGCACTCAGTGTCATCATCTTCCCTCTGTTACTTAGAGTTTAGACTTCCTCCACTCTCAGGAATAGATCCTTTTTCTTTCACGGAGAGTAGGGCACTTTCCTCTCACAACACCTCTTCTGCTGTGGTGCCTAACCTAATTTAATCGGCGTGCCTTCGTACAGCTGCCCGAATCCTGTCACTCGCCAGGCCCTGCACGGAGCGATCCTGTCCCAGTGTCCGCACCAGTCTCGATGCACCTCACGGTTGTGCTGCCCGTGTCACTGGTGACGGCCTCTCCGAATGATTTTTAAACTTCATCTATCCGATTAACCGATGATGCAATTGCTTCCCCTGTGAGTTGTCTGCCCTGACAGGCCTACAAGCATAATAGCCTATGCTGCACTTATCTGTATAATTTTCTTCCCCGATTATATTCACTCGATTCTAGTTATAATTATCACGGACAGTTAATTTTGCTGTAGCTTTTGCCATAATTTTAGACTTATATTGTGAAGTAGCAATGACTTGTCATCTGATTGGACTACTTGAAATCCTGCATTCACATTGTCTGTGAAATCCCTAAGTTTGGAGCTCCACTAAATGACTTATTTACTAATACAAGAACATCCTTCGCACTGATGCCTTTAACATCTGAATTAGTAGCTGAAGCCATCTTACATTGATACGGTGTTATACGTACAGTCTTAAAACTCTTGTGTCATTGCTTCCCTGAAGTGTGCCGATGCTGTAGTTCTGCTGATTTCTTTTGCAGTTCCTTCAAGTATTTCTTCCTCTGATGGTCCCTCCTGCGACTTGCCTGGCCCGGACAAAACCACCGAGAAGTCAGTGTTGGGCTCTGGGGAGGGCATCTGCTTCGTTTTACCTGTTCCACATTCCCCATCACCAATCTTCTTACCGTACACAGTGTGAAGGACCGATTCCGATGGTCTTTTGGAGGTGTGGCCCGTGTGGTGCAATCGGGCTGTCGATGACAGTGTGGACTGAAGCCTACTGAGTTATCTGTAATGGAGGAGAGGAAGAAAGTCTTGAGGATGCTTAGAACAGGTGATTCTGGAGTGGAGAGGAGAAGTTGTTGGCTTTGTAGGAAGTGAATAAGGGTGCAAACACTAAAGAGGTCGTACAGATAAAAAAGAGAACATTCTTTGGAGAAGATTTTCTGAGTGAAAGAACGTGCTCTGAGGAAGTTCTTTATATCGTATGAACAAAATGTTCAGAGGATATTTTCTGATGAGGGAGTTCATTCTCACTATCTCACCACCTGCTCGAATCTGTTCTCCGCATTGTGTTGTCTGCACCGGGCACGGAACGTACTCTTTATCTTGCATTTCGTTCAGCTTGCTGAAATATGCAAACTATTCAGTGTACAAATATGGAACTGTAGCATCACTGTGTTTGGGAAGAGATGCATAAAATTTCATTTTGTTTTCACTTTTTTGTGCGGCAACAGATTATTAAGAAGATTACGGATGGTTTATTAAAATACATTTTCTGATAATCTTGACAAATTTTCGACATGCAGGGAACTTTTTTTTATTGATGTTAGGTGAACGCATTATGCGAATGAAATTTTAACAATACGTCACATTATCGTCTACTCCGGATTGTAAAACGAGTGTGTTCTGACATGTGGTAATCTCGATTAAATGGCACATAATATTCTGTTGGCACGTCAAGTACTTAAGTGGTCATCTTGTGGTTTTGTTATGAGAAACAGTTCACTAGGTTTGTAATAAACCTGTTTTTAATTTTTATGATTTGCCTACTTATTTCTAGCATAGCAAAATGGAACATCTGTGCTGTGCGAAAATATGATGAACATCTGAAAAGGTCAGTGACATATTTGTCTGGCTTGTACCTGGTCTTCCCATACACCAGCCGGGAAAACTTGGGTCTCGTAAATAGCACAAAAATGTTTTCATTTTTTCTTCATGATATTTGGGAAATAAGTTCACCACCCTAATAATGTTTTTACTGTTAAACCCATATAAACTTACACAGTTACTCTACTCAATATGTCTTCAGGCCACGTATATCTTTCTTTTTCCTTCTGAGCAACATAGATTTATTAAATTTACTAAAAAAACTTGGTAAGACTTAATGTCTGCAGAATTTAATCAGCCTGATTTATGTTACAGAGCTCATATCAAAAAGGGGAGAATTTTCTCTGCTCGTGAGAAACTTCACTGTTTATTCGTATGAAATCGGAGAGTGTTCTTCATGTTGAGCAAGGTTACCCACTCATTTACTCAAGCTGAGAACACACTCAGGTGAAGTACATACTCACTTTGATTTATTTGTGTGAACTTGAGAACGTTCTCCAAAATTCATAGAATTGAGTACTTTCCCCATGTTATTTATACAATCCAAGGATTGTGAAATTAAGAACAACAAATTCCAGTAGCTTTATATCTTTGCAAATCATTGCTGCCGCACCTCTCTATCCCCCCCCACCATGCCATCAATTTCCCCAATTTCTCTCCTACGCCACCACTGTCCCTACCCATCCCACCATGCTGGCACGCCCCCCTCCCCCTCTCCGTGCACAGTCGCTCCTGCCACACCTCCTTTTTCACTTACCTAAAGATTTTTTTTTTCTCTGAGTAAATATGAATTTTCATGTACGTTATTAGAATTTTGTAACAATATCTCTCTCTCTCTCTCTCTCTCTCTCTCTTTCTATTTCTATTTGTCTAGACAGTTCCAATTCTCTGTGATCACATGAACCAAAGCATGCCAATTTCTTTTGTCTTGCACTTTCACCTGTAGGCTTTCCAGGTTGGAGCAGATTACTTCTGTGATGCGATTGATTCATTTCACCTTCTGATGTCCTCTTCTTCTGGTGCCTTTCCTCACCATTAGAGTTTTTTGCAGTGAAACATATCTTCTCATGATGTCTCCAAAGTAGGTCAGGTTTTGTTTTAGCATCAGACCTTCCAGGGAGTGCTCTGGTTTTATTTGCTCTAATGTTAACCTATTCATTCTCTTTGAAGTCCACGGGGCTCTAAGGAGTTTCCTCCAACACCACAACTCAAAGCAGTTTATTCTTCGCCATTCGTTCCACATTTGTAATGGTCCAGGTCTCACATCTGTATATAACAACTGGAAAGACTGTAGCCCTTACAATATGGATCTTTGTTGCTAAAATTATATCTCTACACCTTAAAACCTCGTCAAGGTCTTACTTTTTATCAAGCAGCGAGCATCTCTCTCTATTGTGGAGACGCTTGCTGCTTGGTAAAAAGGCAGTGTCAAAACTTGATGAGGTTTTAAGAAGTGGAGATATACTTAATACTGTTGTACAAACATTCACAGTACAGAAGGATCTCAGTTTGTCACAGTAACAGCCGTGCTCCCGTTCCTGTCACAGGGAGCTGAGTGTCGAAGGGTGCCGAGGTGACCCCAGAGCCACAGACGGGCTGACCGAGCAGATGCCCAATCTCGTAATCCGCGGCACGGTCCACGCTGAGCTGCAGCCTTTCTACTTCGAGGCACTCGAGGACGTAGGGCCCGGCGAAGCAGACGAAGCGGTGGACGGCCGTTCGGAGAGTGACGAAGACGGCGACAGCGATAGTAGCGTCGGCGGCAGTGACAGTGAGAGAGGGTGAGAGCACTATATCTGTATGTAAAAAAATGATGTGAAATTTATAGGAAAGTACAATTCTCAGTACTTGTCAACATAAGCGGAAACTGTTTTGAAGGAATATAACAAATAATTTTAGAAATGTGTAGAAGAAACAGTAATGTTGTTTGAATACCTGCTGTAATAATCTGCAATAATGTTTGATTCTTGTTGTAACAACAATGGATTCACAATGAAACAAATTTTTTAAATGATAAAATGGCTACACAGATCAGGTAGCAATTCATAAATAGCACTGACAATGTTTTTTTGCAGTAAGTTGAATTTAAAAACTTCTTTGTTTTTATAAACCTGTGAAACAATAATAAATGAGGACTGCTACCTTGTTATTTTAATTGTTAATTATATTTATCAGGATACTGCTAGATACCTTTTTTAAATATTAAATTTCATTTGGAGGAACCACTTTGTGATTAAAATACACGACAGACTCTTTTACGAATGAACCACACATCACTAGTGTAATACTGTACAGCATTTATTATTTGTTACACAAACCAGTTTTTGGCTGATAAGTCACTGTCGGGTATGAAGATAAGTAAGTGGTAAAGTGAAATTGGTTGGATCAAAGATTTTAAAGTAGTGCATCTAAAGAGTATTTCTGTTTCCAGAGGTGAAAAATATTAATGTTGCAAGAAGGAACAAATAAAGGATTATTTCAGTGTAAATGTGGTGTAAGATTATTTAACTTACATAAAATATGTGAAGCATTATCTGGTGAACTATAGACCATTAAAGTAAAATTTACTTTGTATAACCACAGCTGCGTAATATCAGTATTATATCTTGTCTGTTTGTAATTTAGGATGGATTAAAGACAAGATTATTTTCTTCAGCTGCATGTTTGGACTATGTCACTAAAGAGTAATGTTAAATTATTTTCTTCTATGTACAACCGTTGTAATTTGTGTAACGGCATCCCGTACACGGGAGAGCAGTTCCCCAGTGTCCCAGGCGGCAGATGCAGCGGAGGAGGGGTCACGTGTGCTCGTGCTCGGTGCACAGGGTCATCCTAACTTGTGGCAGTCAGATGTCAGATTTGCCACAGGTTCTGGAAATCGGGGAAATTCCAAACACATCAGGGGAATCTGAACAAAAAAAACACTGGAAAAATCTCGTTTTCGTCTCAGTAGATGAAATGGTTTGTTTGCTCAGGTGTCACGCATCGTCGATGGCCGGATGTGGCTGAGTGTGTGTGTGCACTTCTTCCCCACTCCCCCCCTCCCCTTCCTACCACTCCCCTCAGCTCGCAGTCAGGGCTGCCACTACTTTTTGTCGCCAGCCTAGGAGCTCCCGACAGGAGGCGTGAGGAGTGGTTTGTTCGGATCTGATTCTCAGAGACTGTAGACGCAGTGGCCTTAGACAGTGGCCATGTGTCGAAACAAGGCCCCGGGAGTAGGCAACATTCCATTAGAACTACTGACAGCCTTGGGAGAGCCAGTCCTGACAAAACTCTACCATCTGGTGAGCAAGATGTATGAGACAGGCGAAATTCCCTCAGACTTCAAGAAGAATATAATAATTCCAATCCCAAAGAAAGCAGGTGTTGACAGATGTGAAAATTACCGAATTAATAAGTCACAGCTGCAAAATACTAACACAAATTCTTTACAGACGAATGCAAAAACTGGTAGAAGCCGACCTCGTAAAAGATCAGTTTGGATACTGGAACACATGAGGCAATACTGACCCTACGGCTTATCTTAGAAGAAAGATTAAGAAAAGGCAAACCTACGTTTCTAGCATTTGTAGACTTAGAGAAAGCTTTTAACAATGTTGACTGCAATACTCTCTTTCGAATTCAGCAGGTGGCAGGGGTAAAATACAGGGAGCGAAAGAGTATTTACAATTTGTACAGAAACCAGATGGCAGTTATAAGAGTCGAGGGGCATGAAAGAGAAGCAGTGGTTGGGAAGGGAGTGAGACAGGATTGTAGCCTCTCCCCGATGTTATTCAATCTGTATATTGAGCAAGCAGTAAAGGAAACAAAAGAAAAGTTCAGAGTAGGTATTAAAATCCATGGAGAAGAAATAAAAAATTTGAGGTTCCCTGATGACATTGTAATTCTGCCAGAGACAGCAAAGGACTTGGAAGAGCAGTTGAACAGAATGGACAGTGTCTTGAAAGGAGGGTATAAGATGAACATCAACCAAAGCAAAACGAGGATAATGCAATGTAGTCGAATTAAGTCGGGTGATGCTGAGGGAATTAGATTAGAAAATGAGACACTTAAAGTAGTAAATGAGTTTTGCTATTTGGGGAGCAGAATAACTAATGATAGTAGAAGTAGAGAGGATATAAAATGTAGACTGACAATGGCAATGTAAGCGTTTCTGAAGCAGAGAAATTTGTTAACATCGAGTATAGATTTGTCAGGAAGTCATTTCTGAAAGTATTCGTATGGATTGTAGCCATGTATGGAAGTGAAATGTGGACGATAAGTAGTTTAGACAAAAAGAGAATAGAAGCTTTTCAAATGTGGTGCTAGAGAAGGATGCTGAAGATTAGATGGGTAGATCACATAATCAATGAGGAGGTATTGAATAGGATTGGGGAGAAGAGGAGCATGTGGCACAACTTGACAAGAAGAAGGGACCGGTTGGTAGGACATGTTCTGAGGCATCAAGGGATCACAAATTTAGCATTGGAGGGCAGCGTGGAGGGTAAAAATCGTAGAGGGAGACCAAGAGATGAATACACTAAGCAGATTCAGAAGGATGTAGGTTGCAGTAGGTACTGGAAGATGAAGAAGCTTGCACAGGATAGGGTAGCATGGAGAGCTGCATCTAACCAGTCTCACGACTGAAGACCACAACAACAACATGTGTGCACTTGTTGTCTCTGTGTGATTGTTTGAATGCGTGTGTGTATGTGTGTGTGCGCGCTCTTGTTTTCTGACAAAAGCTACGGCTGAAAATTTAGTTGTGAGAGGACAATTGTCTTTTATACGTCCTGTCGGTGCCTCGGCAATCATCTTTATAGTGAGTTGCTACCTATCCTCATCATTATCGATTCTCAGAGTAATCGAACAAATTACCTGTCGTGCGGACCGATCGCCGCAGTCTCATTTCGTCGACACGCTGTCTGCGGCTCGTGAATAGCTGGATTTGTGCGGGTACCTGTAACGGGTGAGGCTCGCCGACCTGAAGCCGCTCGGTCCCCCCTGGTGTGCGAGCCCAGCTCGTCAGATCTACACCCACCGACCCGCCCGCAGGCCGGTCAACTCCTGTGCGTGGTTTAACGCAGCGAATTTTGACGGTTTATCCGTGGACCGGGACTGCGGTGCTCCTCGACGGGCCAGAGGCCACGGGCGACGGATTTCAGGAACTGCAACTGTCTCACCTCAAGCACGTTGTACAGTGTCGCGTTTTATAGACGTTTTATTTATTCTAGTACATTTTGGCACTTCAAAAGTAGGTAACATATTAGAAAGTACGGACAATGAGAAGAAGAAAATTGTGTCAGTCGCTGGTAGTTTGTATGCCACTTACTCGTGTATTTCTCGAAATACCTGTAAAATAATAGATATAACGCAGTGGCTAATAATTGACAATAACGAACGTAGTAGAACCGACATTGTATTGGTGGTCACCTACAGTGCTGATTTTACACAATTCTTCCCCTTCTTATACACTTCTTTTGAGAGGCCTACTTTTTTCTGAGGTTATTTCCAAAGTCAGTGAACCTATTTTAAATCTGTCTTGCGACTCTGAGGAAATGCGTACTTTTGTCACCGAATGTGTTTCATTTCATTGAAATGAAATAATATTGTGGTCTTAATGAGACACACGTACCGTGTGGCTTGCTTTCTCCATCTAAAAACAGTTCATTACAAAATATATTAATGTTAGTACTTAAGATTTTTGCTCACATTGGGAAACGCCATCTGCTTGCAAGCTTTTTTAGATATTTCCTCGTTTACACTATTATTTCTTGTACCACTGCAGCAATGACGGGTTGTCGACTTAAGTTTTAACTTACCCTCGATACCTCAAAATTTGTCAGCAAAAAATGCTACAACTTGTGTGGAAATCAGGGAAATATCAGGGAATTTCACTTGGGGAAACTTGTGGCAACCCTGGTTGTGGTTGGCCAGAAACTAGACTAGTATGTCTGCCCTCACGTTCCCACGCACTCGGACATCGGGCCACTGTCACACGTGACTGACCGGCAAATCTCTGTACTGCACGACTCGACTAGCCGGCCGGCAGTTTCTTTCAAACTTTGTCACGTGCTGATAGCGCTGTCTCACAGGATCTGTGTCCTCCTCAGAGATTACTCGACTTCTGACACTGTTTATGCCCCTTATATATCCTTCCGGGCCGATAACAACATGAAGCACGAACGAGATTAACGCTCTCTGGTGGCCATTCTGTGTGTCACAAAGAATCGCGACTCTAACACACACGCACCACTGGCCGTCACGTAAATAATTAGTGTTACACTGTCATCCGGCCACGTCTTCTGGACACTTCACTTCAGTCATCGGGCAGCGTATTTCAGGTCGAGATGCAGCATACGATTTAGAGGTGGTGTCTTACTATAGTTCAATTTACAACAGATTTGATGATGGAAAAACTGTTAATGAAGGTGAATTTGTTAGTAATTGAATTTAGTTTGTGTTCTGAAACTGGTTCTGAGATGTGCAGAAATCATCTGACACCCTCTTCATTGATTGTAGCAATATTATGAAGAAGATAGTCACTCTTCACCATGTAGCAGAGATACTGAGTTGCAGGTGGGCACAGCCAAAAGGCTTTCAGAAAATGAGCTTTCAGTTAACAAGGACTTTGTTGGAGGTAGAACACACACACACACACACACACACACACACACACACACACACACAAATGCAGCTCACTTGCACCTGAGGCCACAGCCAGAGACTGCAGTCACGTTCATATGTTTATCAGTTGTGTGTTTTCTATCTCTGACAAAGGCCTTGTTGGCCCATAGCTCACTTTCTAATATTCTTTTTGCTGTGCCTATCTGCTCCTCAGCATCTTTGCTATGTGGTGAGTAGCAACTATCATTGTCATAATATTGATACATTCCATTCTGGATTTTCTTTATTGATTGATCTCTTGAAATCTGCCAGTAAGATAGTTTAATGTTAGATGGAAAGACATAAGACAGTTTCATGTGAGATGGAAAGTCATAATGTTGTCAATGTACTGGGAAGTTTATCTAGGAAGAGATCCAAGATATTACTTGGTAGTATTATACTTGATGTACGAGGGGGGGCCCAAAAGAAACCGGACTCAGAGTTCGCTGTCACTCGTAGACGTAGTGCAGGGTTCTCACACTAGATGGCGTTAGTACAGACCTCCATGAAACAGCTGTGCAGACGGCGCCAGTGTAGAGCTGAACGTGCAAGTCTGGTATTGTGTTTCTCTCACTGTTGGCGGGTTACCTCTGCAAAGTCATTATGGCAACTTTAAAAGAACAAAGAGTGTGTGTGACATTTTGTTTCCTGCTTAAAAAAGCTGCAATGGAGACACACCAAATGCTTCACGAAGCTTTCCAGGACGACGCTATGAGCCGCACACAGGTTTACGGGTGGTTTGTGCGCTTTAAACATGGTGAGATGTGTGTTGAAGACCGAGTTCATTCTGGACGCCCTTCAACATCGCGAAATGAGGAGAACATTGAAAAGGTCCGCCAAAAGATCAACGAGGATCGTCGCCAAACGATCGACCAAATTTCAGCTGAGACAGGAATCAGTTGGAGCTCGAGCCAGCGGATTTTGAGTGAGGATTTGCACATGAGACGCATTGCTGCTAAATTTATTCCGTGCCTTATCACACAGGAGCAAAAAACCATCTGCATGAATGTGTGTCA
This sequence comes from Schistocerca serialis cubense, assembly GCF_023864345.2. Lineage (NCBI taxonomy): Eukaryota > Metazoa > Arthropoda > Insecta > Orthoptera > Acrididae > Schistocerca > Schistocerca serialis. Next base: position 165,757,145 of record NC_064649.1, read on the forward strand.
GGACTTGAAAACAGAGACTGCACGTGGTCCAGAGTTCTTGAACATAGTCATTACAGGGGATGAGAGTTGGTGTTACAGGTATGACCCAGAAACCGAGCAAGCGTCAAGCCAGTGGAGGACTCCCAACTCTCCCAGACCAAAAAAAGCGAGGCGAGTGAGGTCAAATGTGAAGACGCTGATCACTGTCTTTTTTGGTGTTCGTGGAATTGTGCGCCGGGAATTCGTACCCCCTATCCAGACTGTTAACCAGCACTTTTACTTGGATGTTTTAAGGCGTCTGCAAGAGGATGTGCAGAGGAAATACCCAGAACTTTGGCGATCAGGTGACTGGTTTCTGCATCACGACAATGGTCCAGCGCACATGGCCTTATGAATGACCCACTATTTGGCATCTCAGAGGTGGTCTGTCATTCCTCACACTCCGTATTCGCCAGACCTAGCCCCGTGCGACTTTTTCCTATTTCCACGAAGTAAAGACAGCTTCGCAAAGGGCACTGGACAATATCACAGTTGAAGAGTTCCAAACATGCTTCCAACAGCGGGAAAAGAGACTTGACAAGTGCATCGCATGTAATGGAGAGTTTTTTGAAGGTGACTGAAGTAATTTTATAAAAAGGTTCATCAATAAATTTTTTATGACAACAATCCGGTTTCTTCTGGGACCCCCGTTGTACACTGATAACAGCTCTGTGGAAATCAAAGTATCTTATTTACTGATTATATATATATATATTTTGTTTGTTTTCATTATTTGACTAGGTGACAAGCTTGGTGTTGCCCACATACATATTTTTTACTAATCAGACTTTTTTGTATACAGTGTTTGAAGCAGTGTGATTGGGGACAGGGGACATGCACAAAGAGACTGTTTGCTTCACTAACACAGGAGAGAGCCATATAAAGCTGCCCGTGCAAAAAGCGACTGACGCCAAGGTCCACACCCGCATCACGCAGCATCTGGTGTTGTGTTTTGTTTGTGGTCTGGCATAACCGTGAATTGCACACATTTAAAGGGAAGTGATAAACCGATAAGAATAAGTGGGATTTTTGGTGTGAGAAGTCCCTCGTTTGTGCCGATTCCCGTCAAATTTTCTGTTTGTACGATGTTACATTGGGGACGAGTAACTTGAAGCCTGTGTGAGTGAAGAGGTCAGAGGTGCGAGATAATGCACAGCACTCCCGATCAGAGTTATGTTTCTTGAAAGGAGCTTCCAAAGAGCGAGTCAAAGCCTGATGTTCTCGACCCGAAGTGAGTCTCACGTCGTGATCTTTATTGGGTTCTTCAGATGGCATAGACCTGTCTATTAGCCATTCTGGTGTAATCAGAAAGACTTGACTGTTTCCTAGGCATTTTTATTTGTAAACAAAATGAAATTGAAATGTAGTGAGTAGGAATCCAAATAAAAATGCAGATTTAACAAACTCATTTTTTCCTAGCAAAGAATATAAATAAAACCTATCCAATGAAGTGCACCAATATTGTTTTACAATACACAAAACAAAATCTGTAAATCTGGATATCCTAGCCAAGCAATTTCACAGTTAGTCTGTATTCCTAAAGACGAGATTGCTGTGCTTAATTCTGTCACTGAGGTAAACTTCCTCTCGCACATCTGTAGTGGAGTTAACAAAAACTAAATCGGTTCTCTGGCGTACTACACTGTAATGATTAACACCTGGACTAATAAGCTGCACTGACAATTTTAGATAAAAGTTTGTTACAAAATATATATAGCGTGTTTAAAAAAGTTTCAGATACTTCGACATGTGGTAGTAATCATCAAAAAAAGAAACAATAAACACTGGTCTGCAAACGATATTTTCTGAGATAGACATGTTTATAGGAATGGCTGCGCGATGCTCGGTTGTGGTTATTAGCACTGTCATCGCATTGGCGCCCTGTCAAATGTGTCGGCATGGTATTATGTTGTCTTACCGTTAAGTGATCCGCAGCCAGTTGTGTGGTTAGAGTTGTGTTGTAGGCTGCATTAGTTTTCATAATGTTCGAGTGCTTATTGTCATTACAGTCAACCCTGGGTATGTATCACGGTGTTTTATCTTCTTCCAAATTCGGATTCACTTATGTATTTACTGTTATTGCACTGTTTGTATGTGCAAATGGTATAGTACATTTACATTTTCTCACTTCCACCACTTGTTAGCAACGGTAGCCTGCTACTCGACAAGTCAACTGGCCGATACGACATTCTGCTACTGTGTAGCAAATGGAGATAGCTTGTCAGCTCCTGCCCTCTATGCTGAAATGCATCTAAAGTGCAAAATGGCTTCCGATAAGCTGTTAGACAGACTTTTCCGGCGCCTGAGGGACACAGGTATCCTTGCGCCTCAGAAGACTGACAGTGGAAGGCCCCACAGAGTCTGAATACCTGACAAGGAGGAGCTTGTACTATGTTCGGTGGAAGAAACCCCTGGGACTAGTTGCCATGATTAGCTGCAGCAGAAGGCATGTCTCATTCTCTTATCTGGGGAGTACTTCATGAACAGTTGCTTTACCCATATTGTCTACAGCACATTCAGGCCCTAAGGCCACAGGATCATCACGACAGATGGTGGTTCTGTCAGTGGCTGTTGCAGAAGTGCGCCGCAGATCTACTGTTCACATCAGAGATTTTATTTACCGATGAGGCATGGTTCACTTGAGATGGTGTTGTGAATTCCCATAACCAGCATGTATAGGCAGGTGTGAATCCTCAAGCGCCAGCCGGAGTGGTCGAGCGGTTCTAGGTGCTACAGTCTGGAGCCGCGTGACTGCTACGGTTGCAGGTTCGAATGCTGCCTCGGGCATGGATGTGTGTGATGTCCTTCAGTTAGTTAGGTTTAAGTAGTTCTAGGGGACTGATGACCTCAGAAGGTAAGTCCCATAGTGCTCAAAGCCATTTGAACCATTTTTTGAATCCTCAAGCAATTCAGTAAAGAGGGCATCAGCACCAATTCTCAATCAAGTTATGGGCAGGTGTGCTTGGCATCTCATTAATGTATCGCCTACCTTGCTGGAGCCTGTGCCATTGCATCAACGAATACAAATGTGATTTATGCATGATCTCCCCCTCCCCCCCCCCCCGCCCCCCCCCCCCCCCCCACACACACACGCATACGCACACGTGCACGCATGGGGCTTGCTGCTCTTTGGTGAGTTCATGCTTGGCTACCATGTGGCCCCAGCCTTTGCAACATCTTCTCCCTTCCGTGCTGGATGTCTACCCTCTTGCTGTGCGTTTTCCCCTCCCTTAGGGAACATGCCTGGATTTTCTTTGGTAGTTCTTTTAACAGTTCTACTCCCTCTTCGGTTGTGTGGGCCAACCTCCAATGGCTCTCTGGGACCAAGGGTTTGCAAGGTGACAGAATGTAAGTTTCCTGTCCGGCTGGTACGGTGGCTAGAGTCTTGCAATTTACTAACCACTGCACTGTGTGGCTTTCGAGCGCACCATTCTGCAGTTGACCATCTCGTCACTTTGTCCACCTGTGTCGTGAATAGTTTTCTGCGGAAATCCCAGACTGTGGCCGTGTTTTTCGATTTGGAGAAAGCCTACCACACCTGCTGGAGGACTGATATTCTCCACACTCTCTACATGTGGGGCTTCCATGATTGCATGCCCCACTTGCTTCAGGAATTTTAAAAAGTTTGAGTTTTCAAAGTAACTGTGGGTTCTGCCTTGTCGGATGACTTTATCGAGGAAAACGGTGTGCCTCAGGGTTCCGTCTGGAGCGTCGTCCTCTTTGCTATCACCATATACCCTACAATGGCCTGTCTACTGCCCTGCACCTCTGGCTCCCTACTTGTTGACGATTTTGCCATCTATTGCAGTTCTCCACGGACTCGCCTCCTCGAGCGGCACCTTCTGTGATATCTCGATTGTTTTTACTCGTGGAGCATCAACAGTGGCTTTCGTTTCTCACTGACACAACAGTTTGTATGAATTTCTGCCGGTTCAATTGGTTTCTTCTATCGTCTTCACACCTCAGACCTGTTTCTCTTCAGTTTGTCGAAACTACGAAATTCCTGGCACTTATGCTCAATAGGAAACTTTCTTGTTCGTTTCACGTGTCTTTCCTGGCTGCCCACTGCAGTCTCTCAATGTCCTACGTGTCCTCTGTGGTACTTCCCGGGGAGCAGATCGGAACACCTCCGTGTGTACCGGTACCTCGTCCATTAGAAACTAGACTGTGGGTGTTTCATTTACGCATACCCTTCACCACTTTGGTTTCGTGTGGCAGTCGATGTTCACCTCAGCCTTCGTTTGCCTCGTAAGGACACTACTCCGGCCTCGCCCTATCGCATTCGGTATCGTGACCTTTGCACAGAACTTCGAATTAGTACCTCAGTGTACACTGACTGCTCTTAGAGTGACCGTGGTGTCAGGTGTGCCTTCCTCATTAGCACCAACATTTTTCGGTTTCAGCTTCTGGAACACAGCTCAGTATTTACAGCACAGCTCTCCGCCCCATACGAGACAACGCAGTACATCTGGCGAAAGAGGCTTTCCGATTGCGTCATCTGCTAGTGCGACGGGTCCACGAAAGCTGTCACTCGCTCACTCCTGACGGAGCCACCATCACGTATACGTGGGTTCCCGGTCTCGTCGGTCTGACAGGAAACGAGGCCGCTGACGCTGCTGCCGAGGCTGCAGTCCTCGTACCTCGGCCCGCCAGTTCTTCTGTTCCCCTCGTCTCCGCATTGCCGTCTCTGCGCAGGTAGTTTCACTACGGCATCACCACCGGCCCTCCCTTCGCAGCAATAAGCTGCGGGTTATTAAGCCCGGTTGTCCGAACATCGTCGTCTTCCTTGTTGTGTTTCTTTGTACGGTCTCCTAATTTTTTACTTTTTTTTGTACTGTACCGGTGCCAAAGGGGAAAATTCTAGTCAGCTGTAAGTATACACGTCGTACCCCACGTAAGCACAAAACAGAGGAGAGAACCCTATTATTGGCAATGTTTTAAGTGAATGAAATGAAAACTTCTATTGTAATGGAAAAAATGCATGTAAGTAATAACATACACAACAGATACAGATATTGTGCACACACGAATGCAGAATTGGCCAGTATTATTTTGGAAATACCAGCACACATGAGAGGTGAGACAGTTACACATATTTCCCATTGACACCTGAACAGTTCAGTCACAGTTCTAGTGGTGATGTAATGGCATTCGCGAAAATGTGTTTAGAATAGTGCACATTGCTATGCTGTAGACCGCGTCACACTGCAACACGTATGACCTGAGCAAATTCTTGTCACCAGTGTTCAATACTTGATGATGATTCGGTGTCGTCAAATAAGAGTGCATCATACTAAGACTGTAAACTGAAGATGGTAACCCAGAATTACACTGAATTTTTCTGGATATCCAAACTCGTACAGCCATTGCTCGTGACTTTTTTGTATTTTGGTTGATATTTTGCTCAGTGAATATATAACACATTTTTGGAAATATGGCACCAGTTTTACTGTTACAGTCCTGTCAGTTAAAAGAAAAGAGAAAAGCCATTATAGTGAGCCCCATGTATTTTGTTGCCACAGTGGTTTTTCTTTCTTTTGTGCAGTGATTTATTTGTAATATTGATTTTTCTCCTTACTTTGATTTTATACTGCATGTGCTTCTGTCCATTCCAGTATCATTTGGTGCACTGGAAGAACAATTGTCTAAACGCCTGTGTGCATGCACTGTAATTAGTCTCTCGTACCTACAAGTCCAATGACACAGCGATACATAGGGGGTTGTGGTGTATTCCTAGAGCTGTCACTTAAAGCACAATTTTGAAACTTTGTTAGTTGGCTTTCTCGGGGAACTTTATGTCTATCTACATGCACCTGCCAGTACAGTTCTTTCGACGTCCCACGGGTCAAACTGACTCACCTCAGTCAGAGTAACAGTCAGACATCGTCTGTACAATCACCCACTGGAAACACTCGGTTACGGGTTGTTGAGCCACAACTTGCCACACGCAATGACCGTTAACCTCTGGCACAGAGATGCAACAGCAGGGAGCTGTCATCCAGTCATCTGAGCTCACGAAGGCCTGCGCCTACTCGTCACCACTGATTTCGTCCAGATTTATGGCACGTGCTCCTCGGTTTTGCCAAAAATGAGAGTGATCCAAGCAGGAGATCCAGGTGGCCAACCATTTAGGGAAAAATATCTGGATGGCTGGATTTTGTGTGAGTAGGACTTGGGCACTGAGAGCTCTGTAAAAACATTGACAGTTTTTGCCCGTTATCAATACTGATACTGACATATACTGTTCCTGAGAATTCCAACACTTTTAAGAATGATTTTGTGTTGTATTTTAAAATTTTTTGTAATTTTGCATTTGCTATTTTAATGTCTCATTTATTTTATTAATTTTCGAGTTATTTTAATATGCCGTGCCAACGAGCAATTGCACGTGCACTGACTTCATCTGCTGTTGTCCCTATTGTGATTAGTGGTAAGATCTGATGGAAGTCCCTGAAGAAGAAAATGGTACAGCTGGCTATAGGACTATATTTTTTACACAAACATTGAATTGTTCTCTGAATATTATATGAGGTACTGGAACTCGTCTGAAACAACTGAAGTGCATTCCTGCATCAATTACCAGTAGTACTTTACTTTGAAATGTTACGGAGACTGTACGTGTCGTAGGCGTAGACTGTCAGCGCAGTAGTCGGGTGGCCTTACGCCTGTTGTGGCGATGGTATTAATTTCACAGTGGCGAGGGAAATCGTTTTGTCTTAGCTCAGGCAATTACACAAAATATTTGTGAGTGATACACGTAAACTTTTCTTGTCAGTCATTTTACGTATTGCTGGAAACGAGATCAAAATGCCTTCAGTACTTCCCTGAGATGTTTTACAGATTATGACTTATATGTAAGTTTGTAATGGCAGAAAGAAAATATTTTTGGTGATATATACTGATGGAAAAAAAATTGCAACACCAAAAAGTAATCGATGTAGAGTAATATAATTTCGGGAATACATTTGTCTAGGTAACATATTTAAGTGATTAACACTGGTAGATCACAGGTTAATGTAAGCCTGAGGTAAGCCAGTGAAAATGTGAAGCACTGGTACATTAATAACCTCTGTAACCGCCATAATGGAAACCTGCATGCATTATGTTGTAAGGGCACCAGATACAAATACAAAATACATGTGTTTTATTCCACCTCTGAAAATGTTTACGTGCAATTGGTGCCTTCAGTGTTAACATAATAACAATAGTAATAGTAATAATAATAATAATAATAATAATAATAATAATAATAATAATCCCTGTGGAGGCCCGGGAAAAGAATAGGCCTCCGGTATGTTCTGCCAGTCGTAAAAGGTGACGAAAAGAACAAACCACTAATAGGGCTAACCCCCCTTTTAGTGTGATTAGTTGGTTCAGGACAGAACTAAAGAAGCCTCGGACAAGCGCCGTCATGGTCGGGGACGACGCTTGAACCCTATGCCCGCCCACAATGGTAACGACACTGCTAGCCAACTGGAAAATGATTTAAATCCAAATAGAGGTGTTTTGCAGGATATGCTTCCTGCAACCACCCTAGAAGGAAAACAAAGACAGAGGATGAGATGGTCAGATGAAGTTAATCGACACCTCATGTTCTGTTATTACCAAGCAACAAACCTAGGAACCAACACAACTGGATACAGATCACAAGTATACACAACATTTATTACCAGATACCCAGAATTAAAATTATTAACAGAACAACGACTAGCTGATCAGATCCGTGTAATAATAAAAAATAACAGGATACCCCAGTCAGAATTAGATAACATCAAACAACAAGTACAACAAATACTGGAACAAAATAATGTGCAATCAGAAGAAGAAGAAAATACAGTAATGGACTCAAACATCCCAGAGCAAACAAACAAAGAACAACACGCACCAATTAAACAATCAGAGGAAAACGAAATCTTAAGGCAGCCACCAGAACAAGCACAAATAGAACACAAAGTGACACAGATATTAGATATAGAAGAAAAATTTCAGCTAACATATATAGAATACAAAGACACAAATACAGACATTAGACCATTCTTGCATAGACCACCAAATAACCCACAAGTCGAAACAACAATAAAAACTATCAACACAATCATACACAACAAAATAAATGAAAACACAACCATGGAAGAGTTACAACTACTGGTATATATAGGAGCACTCACTACACTAAATATACACACTGGGCAGAGATCAGAACCAACCAACACACAGAAGAAACCCACAAAACCAGCATGGCAACACAGGCTACAGATCAAAATAGAAAAACTGAGAAAAGACATCGGACAGCTAACACAATTTATAAGAAATGAAATCTCGGAAAAAAAACGAAAAAGGTTAGGTAAAATCTCACAACAAGAAGCGACAGAGCAATTAGACGAAAAGAAGCAGAAATTACAAGCATTCGACAAACGACTCAGAAGATACAAAAAGAGTGAAAATAGAAGGAAACAAAACCAAACATTCAACACAAACCAAAAGAAATTTTACCAGACAATAGATAACACACACATTGAAATAAACAATCCACCAAACATAACAGACATGGAACACTTCTGGAGCAACATATGGTCAAACCCGGTACAACATAACAGGCATGCACGGTGGATACAAGCAGAAACAGACACATACAAGGTGATACCACAAATGCCTGAAGTGACAATTTTGCAACATGAAGTCACCCAAGCAATTAATTCTACTCACAATTGGAAAGCCCCTGGAAATGATAAAATAGCAAATTTCTGGTTAAAGAAGTTCACCTCAACACATTCACATCTAACTAAATTATTTAACAGTTACATTGCAGACCCATACACATTCCCTGATACACTTACACATGGAATAACTTATCTGAAACCTAAAGATCAAGCAGACACAGCGAACCCAGCTAAATATCGCCCCATAACATGCCTACCAACAATATACAAAATATTAACTTCAGTCGTTAAACAGAAACTAGTGACACATACAACACAGAACAAAATTATAAATGAAGAACAAAAAGGCTATTGCAAAGGAGCACGAGGATGTAAAGAGCAACTGATAATAGATGCAGAGGTGACATATCAAGCTAAAACTAAACAAAGGTTGCTACGCATACATTGATTACCAAAAAGCTTTTGATAGTGTACCCCACTCATGGTTACTACAAATATTGGAAATATATAAAGTAGATCCTAAATTGATACAGTTCCTAAACATAGTAATGAAAAACTGGAAAACCACACTTAATATCCAAACAAATTCAAATAATATCACATCACAGCCAATACAGATTAAGCGTGGAATATACCAAGGAGATTCATTAAGTCCTTTCTGGTTCTGCCTTGCTCTGAACCCACTATCCAACATGCTAAATAATACAAATTATGGTTACAATATTACTGGAACATACCCACACAAAATCACACATTTGCTATACATGGATGATCTAAAACTACTGGCAGCAACAAATCAACAACTCAACCAATTACTAAAGATTACAGAAGTATTTAGCAATGATATAAATATGGCTTTTGGAACAGACAAATGTAAGAAAAATAGCATAGTCAAGGGAAAACACACTAAACAAGAAGATTACATATTGGATAACCACAGCGACTGCATAGAAGCGATGGAAAAAACGGATGCCTATAAATATCTAGGATACAGACAAAAAATAGGAATAGATGATAGAAATATTAAGGAAGAGCTAAAAGAAAAATATAGACAAAGACTAACAAAAATACTGAAAACAGAATCGACAGCAAGAAACAAGACAAAAGCTATAAATACCTATGCTATACCAATATTGACCTACTCGTTTGGAGTAGTGAAATGGAGTAACACAGACCTAGAAGCACTCAATACACTTACACGATCACAATGCCACAAATATAGAATACATCACATACATTCAGCAACAGAAAGATTCACATTAAGCAGAAAGGAAGGAGGAAGGGGATTTATCGACATAAAAAACCTACATTATGGACAGGTAGACAATTTAAGAAAATTCTTTCTAGAACGAGCAGAAACTAGCAAAATACACAAGGCAATCACTCATATAAATACATCGGCTGCACCACTGCAATTTCATAACCACTTCTACAACCCTTTAGATCACATAACATCAACAGATACAAAGAAAGTAAATTGGAAAAAGAAAACACTGCATGGCAAGCACCCGTATCATCTAACACAGCCACACATCGATCAAGACGCATCCAACACATGGCTAAGAAGAGGCAATATATACAGTGAGACAGAAGGATTCATGATTGCAATACAGGATCAAACAATAAACACCAGATATTACAGCAAGCATATTATTAAAGATCCCAATACCACAACAGATAAATGCAGACTTTGCAAACAACAAATAGAAACAGTAGATCACATCACAAGCGGATGTACAACACTAGCAAATACAGAATACCCCAGGAGACATGACAACGTCGCAAAAATAATACATCAACAGCTTGCCTTACAACATAAACTTTTAAAACAACACGTTCCTACATACAAGTATACACCACAAAATGTACTGGAGAATGATGACTACAAATTATACTGGAACAGAACCATTATAACAGATAAAACAACGCCACATAACAAACCTGACATGATACTCACCAATAAAAAGAAGAAATTAACACAACTAATTGAAATATCCATACCCAATACAGCAAATATACAGAAGAAAACAGGAGAAAAAATTGAAAAATACATTCAACTGGCTGAGGAAGTCATGGACATGTGGCATCAGGATAAAGTTGACATCATACCAATTATACTTTCAACTACAGGAGTCATACCACGCAATATCCACCAGTACATCAATGCAATACAGCTACATCCAAACTTATATATACAACTTCAGAAATCCGTAATTATTGATACATGTTCAATTACCCGAAAGTTCCTAAACGCAATGTAACATATACCGTACAGTTAAAAGGAAGTGACGCTTGATCAAGGTCCGCGTCACTTTCATTCCGAACCAGACCTAAGGTCTGAGAAAAAACAGAATAATAATAATAAAGTGAAAATAGAAGGAAACAAAACCAAACATTCAACACAAACCAAAAGAAATTTTACCAGACAATAGATAACACACACATTAAAATAAACAATCCACCAAACATAACAGACATGGAACACTTCTGGAGCAACATATGGTCAAACCCGGTACAACATAACAGGCATGCACGATGGATACAAGCAGAAACAGACACATACAAGATGATACCACAAATGCCTGAAGTGATAATTTTGCAACATGAAGTCACCCAAGCAATTAATTCTACTCACAATTGGAAAGCCCCTGGAAATGATAAAATAGCAAATTTCTGGTTAAAGAAGTTCACCTCAACACATTCACATCTAACTAAATTATTTAACAGTTACATTGCAGACCCATACACATTCCTGATACACTTACACACGGAATAACATATCTGAAACCTAAATATCAAGCAGACACAGAGAACCCAGCTAAATATCGCCCCATAACATGCCTACCAACAATATACAAAATATTAACTTCAGTCATTAAACAGAAATTAATGACACATACAACACAGAACAAAATTATAAATGAAGAACAAAAAAGCTGTTGCAAAGGAGCACGAGGATGTAAAGAGCAACTGATAATAGATGCAGAGGTGACATATCAAGCTAAAACTAAACAAAGGTTGCTACGCATACATTGATTACCAAAAAGCTTTTGATAGTGTACCCCACTCATGGTTACTACAAATATTGGAAATATACAAAGTAGATCCTAAATTGATACAGTTCCTAAACATAGTAATGAAAAATTGGAAAACCACACTTAACATCCAAACAAATTCAAATAATATGACATCACAGCCAATACAGATTAAGCGTGGAATATACCAAGGAGACTCATTAAGCCCTTTCTGGTTCTGCCTTGCTCTGAACCCACTATCCAACATGCTAAATAATACAAATTATGGATACAGTATTACTGAAACATACCCACACAAAATCACACATTTGCTATACATGGATGATCTAAAACTACTGGCAACAACAAATCAACAACTCAACCAATTACTAAAGATAACAGAAGGATTCAGCAATGATATAAGTATGGCTTTTGGAACAGACAAATGTAAGAAAAATAGCATAGTCAAAACACACTGAACAAGAAGATTACATATTGGATAACCACAGCAACTGCATAGAAGCGATGGAAAAAACGGATGCCTATAAATATCTAGGATACAGACAAAAAATAGGAATAGATAATACAAGTATTAAAGAAGAACTAAAAGAAAAATATAGACAAAGGCTAACAAAAATACTGAAAACAGAATCGACAGCAAGAAACAAGACAAAAGCTATAAATACTTATGCCATACCAATATTGACCTACTCATTTGGAGTAGTGAAATGGAGTAACACAGACCTAGAAGCACTCAATACACTTACACGATCACAATGCCACAAATATAGAATACATCACATACATTCAGCAACAGAAAGATTCACATTAAGCAGAAAGGAAGGAGGAAGGGGATTTATCGACATAAAAAACCTACATTATGGACAGGTAGACAATTTAAGAAAATTCTTTCTAGAACGAGCAGAAACTAGCAAAATACACAAGGCAATCACTCATATAAATACATCGGCTGCACCACTGCAATTTCATAACCACTTCTACAACCCTTTAGATCACATAACATCAACAGATACGAAGAAAGTAAATTGGAAAAAGAAAACACTTCATGGCAAGCACCCGTATCATCTAACACAGCCACACATCGATCAAGACGCATACAACACATGGCTAAGAAAAGGCAATATATACAGTGAGACAGAAGGATTCATGATTGCAATACAGGATCAAACAATAAACACCAGGTATTATAGCAAGCATATTATTAAAGATCCCAATACCACAACGGATAAATGCAGACTTTGTAAACAACAAATAGAAACAGTAGATCACATCACAAGCGGATGTACAATACTAGCAAATACAGAATACCCCAGAAGACATGACAATGTCGCAAAAATAATACATCAACAGCTTGCCTTACAACATAAACTTTTAAAACAACACGTTCCTACATACAAGTATACACCACAAAATGTACTGGAGAATGATGAATACAAATTATACTGGAACAGAACCATTATAACAGATAAAACAACGCCACATAACAAACCTGACATCATACTCACCAATAAAAAGAAGAAATTAACACAACTAATCGAAATATCCATACCCAATACAACAAATATACAAAAGAAAACAGGAGAAAAAATTGAAAAATACATCCAACTGGCTGAGGAAGTCAAAGACATGTGGCATCAGGATAAAGTTGACATCATACCAATTATACTATCAACTACAGGAGTCATACCACACAATATCCACCAGTACATCAATGCAATACAGCTACATCCAAACATATATATACAACTACAGAAATCCGTAATTATTGATACATGTTCAATTACCCGAAAGTTCCTAAATGCAATATAACACATACCGTACAGTTAAAAGGAAGTGACGCTTGATCAAGGTCTGCGTCTCTCCATTTTTAACCGGACTTAACGTCTGAGAAAGTGAAAAATAATAATAATAATAATAATAATATAAATTTGGACAAATGTCATCAACTACAATATAATAATCCAAGATGGATACAATACATATTTATGCAAATGTCAATAACAACAAAAAGTTTCGTAACAGATCAGTTACAAGATAAATGAACTACAAGGGTCACTCCAAAAGAAATGCTTCTGTAAAAATACAGTTTTAATTCTGCATGTGTGAAAGTTTTACAGTGTGTAGATACAAACCTTCCCACTTGTTTTCAAACTTAGTTCAATCTGTTCCCGTGAGTGGCGCTGTCACAGCATGTCTTCAAGATGGCTGCTACACTTGACGTTCGTCAGAAGCAATGTGCTGTCATGGAATTCCTGTGCTGTGGAAACGAGGCAGTGGGAAACATCCACAAGAGGTTGAAAAAGGTGTACGGAGATGCTGCTGTCAATCGCAGTACAGTTAGTCGGTGGGCAAGCAGGTTACATCACGAAAGCGGGCACGGCAATATTGAGGACTGTCCTCGCAGCGGCAGGCCTCGTACTGCAAACACTCCAGACAATGTGCAGAGAGTTAACGAATTGGTGACTGCTGACAGACGCATCAGAGTGAACGAATTGTTGCGCTACACTGGGATAGGGAAGGAAGTGTTTGCAGAATACTGAAGTTGTTGGCGTTAAAAAAGGTTTGTGCCAGGTGGGTTCCCGGCACCTGGCGGGCCTCACGTCCAAAAATTTTAACTGCTAACACAGCCAATACAAGGAGCTGCAAATCAAAATGATGGATATTTCGTCGCCCAGCCAGGCATTCCACAGCAAGCTCTACAACAAATACAGGAACACTTTAATGAAGCTTCAGAAGACAACTCTCAATATACAGTTTAATAAAAATTGCCTAGCTAATAATGTAATTCCATATTATATAAAAAAACTCTGTGAATAGCATGTCATCTGCACCAAAGAAAGTGTAACAGAAAGTGGAGATTTTGTGGCTAAAGCATGAAATTAGGGAATTATATGCTAAAAAGTAGTTGCTTAACACTAAACTTTACCAAACACATTTAGATTTGGCCAACAAATTTACAATACCAGCTCACTTTGAGGAAATAACAGAGAGAGAAAAGGCATATATTCAGAAAGTAATGCAAGAAAAACGAGAGAAACAAAACAGAAAACTCAACAGAATAATCAACAACACAAACACACCCACTAAAAACAATCTCAACAACAATATAAGTTCCATGACGGAATTGTTAACCTACCTGACATAAATCTTACCGAACAAGAAAAGAACCTACTAGAAAAAGGGCCAAAACACAACATTAACACTAACATATCACACAAAACAATAGAAAACCTAATAACGGAATCAGGAGACATTTTACAGGAACAAGAAAGACTCAGCACCCCAGAGTTTAATGCAAACTAGACAAGAGAATTAGTAGCTGCAGAAATATCACAGATAATCAGAACACACAAATCCACAATTATTTTTAATCATAAAACATCAGAGGAAATCACAGCCAGCAAACTTAAAATAAATTAAAACAGAACAATGCCATAGTAACAAGAGCAGACAAAGGGAATATTACTGTAATTATGGATGAAAAGGAAAACACAGAGAAAACACTGGATTTTCTCAAAGACAACAACATCACAAAACTGATCAGCGACCCCAACAGCAATATACCAGAAAAAAACATTCAACAGACACTGTAAAACATCAATAATACATTCTCAAAAAGCCAGGTAAAGAGGATGACACAGGAAAATGCAAAAGCACCCACCCTAAATGCCCTACCAAAGGTTCACAAGGATAATATCCCATTAAGACCCGTAATTAACTTCCGAAACGCTCCATCCTACTACATAGCCCATCAAACACACGCACTACTTAAAAAACTGTACACGTTTGATAACAACAGGAATCTGGAGTTAATAGACAGAATCAAGAACATACACATACCGGACACAGCAACCCTCATATCATTCGACGTCACATCAATGTACTCTTGCCTTCCAATAAATGAAACAATCATCGTCATCACACAAATATTAAAACAACAAGGAAACATACCAGACACACAAATCAATGAAATAACCAACATACTCAAGGCCATTACATCACAAAATAATTTTGTATTCAATAAATAATTCCCCCCCCCCCCCCCCCCCCCCCCTATGAACCATGGACCTTGCCGTTGGTGGGAGGCTTGCGTGCCTCAGCGATACAGATAGCCGTACCGTAGGTGCAACCACAACGGAGGGGTATCTGTTGAGAGGCCAGACAAACGTATGGTTCCTGAAGAGGGATTGACTGATCTGGCCTTGTAACAAAAACCAAAACGGCCTTGCTGTGCTGGTACTGCGAACGGCTGAAAGCAAGGGGAAACTACAGCCGTGATTTTTCCCGAGGGCATGCAGCTTTACTGTATGGTTAAATGATGATGGCGTCCTCTTGGGTAAAATATTCCGGAGGTAAAATAGTCCCCCATTCAGATCTCCGGGCGGGGACTACTCAAGAGGATGTCATTAGCAGGAGAAAGAAAACTGGCGTTCTACGGATCGGAGCGTGGAATGTCAGATCCCTTAATCGGGCAGGTAGATTAGAAAATTTAAAAAGGGAAATGGATAGGTTGAAGTTAGATATAGTGGGAATTAGTGAAGTTCGGTGGCAGGAGGAACAAGACTTCTGGTCAGGTGACTACAGGGTTATAAACACAAAATCAAATAGGGGTAATGCAGGAGTAGGTTTAATAATGAATAGCAAAATAGGAATGCAGGTAAGCTACTACAAACAGCACAGTGAACGCATTATTGTGGCCAAGATAGATATGAAGCCCACACCTACTACATTAGTACAAGTTTATATGCCAACTAGCTCTGCAGATGACGAAGAAATTGAAGAAATGTATGATGAAATAAAAGAAATTATTCAGACAGTGAAGGGAGACGAAAATTTAATAGTCATGGGTGACTGGAATTCGAGTGTAGGAAAAGGGAGAGTAGGAAACATAGTCGGTGAATATGGATTGGGGCTAAGAAATGAAAGAGGAAGCCGCCTGGTAGGATTTTGCGCAAAGCACAACATAATCATAGCTAACACTTGGTTTAAGAATCATGAAAGAAGGTTGTATACATGGAAGAACCCTGGAGATACTAAAAGGTATCAGATAGATTATATAATGGTAAGACAGAGATTTAGGAACCAGGTTTTAAATTGTAAGACATTTCCAGGGGCAGATGTGGACTCGGACCACAATCTATTGGTTATGACAGAGTTTCAGGGAGAGCATAAGGGAGCAATTGACAGGAATGGGGGAAAGAAATACAGTAGAAGAAGAATGGGTAGCTTTGAGGGATGAAGTAGTGAAGGCAGCAGAGGTTCAAGTAGGTAAAAAGACGAGGGTTAGTAAAAATCCTTGGGTAACAGAAGAAATATTGAATTTAATTGATGAAAGGAGAAAATATAAAAATGCAGTAAATGAAGCAGGCAAAAAGGAATACAAACGTCTCAAAAATGAGATCGAAAGGAAGTGCAAAATGGCTAAGCAGGGATGGCTAGAGGACAAATGTAAGGATGTAGAGGCTTATCTCACTAGGGGTAAGATAGATACTGCCTACAGGAAAATTAAAGAGACCTTTGGAGATAAGAGAACAACTTGTATGAATATCAAGAGCTCAGATGGAAACCCAGTTCTAAGCAAAGAAGGGAAAGCAGAAAGGTGGAAGGACTATATAGAGGGTCTATACAAGGGCGATGTGCTTGAGGACAATATTATGGAAATGGAAGAGGATGTAGATGAAGATGAAATGGGAGATACGATACTGCGTGAAGCGTTTGACAGAGCACTGAAAGACCTGAGTCGAAACAAGGCCCCCGGAGTAGATAACATTCCATTGGAACTACTGACGGACTTGGGAGAGCCAGTCCTGACAAAACTCTACCATCTGGTGAGCAAGATGTATGAAACAGGCGAAATACCCTCAGACTTCAAGAAGAATATAATAATTCCAATCCCAAAGAAAGCAGGTGTTGACAGATGTGAAAATTACCGAACTATCAGTTTAATAAGTCACAGCTGCAAAATACTAACACGAATTCTTTACAGACGAATGGAAAAACTAGTAGAAGCCAACCTCGGTGAAGATCAGTTTGGATTCCGTAGAAACACTGGAACACGTGAGGCAATACTGACCTTACGACTTATCTCAGAAGAAAGATTAAGGAAAGGCAAACCTACGTTTCTAGCATTTGTAGACTTAGAGAAAGCTTTTGACAATGTTGACTGGAATACTCTCTTTCAAATTCTAAAGGTGGCAGGGGTAAAATACAGGGAGCGAAAGGCTATTTACAATTTGTACAGAAACCAGATGGCAGTTATAAGAGTCGAGGGATATGAAAGGGAAGCAGTGGTTGGGAAGGGAGTAAGACAGGGTTGTAGCCTCTCCCCGATGTTGTTCAATCTGTATATTGAGCAAGCAGTAAAGGAAACAAAAGAAAAGTTCGGAGTAGGTATTAAAATCCATGGAGAAGAAATAAAAACTTTGAGGTTCGCTGATGACATTGTAATTCTGTCAGAGACAGCAAAGAACTTGGAAGAGCAGTTGAATGGAATGGACAGTGTCTTGAAAGGAGGATATAAGATGAACATCAACAAAAGCAAAACTAGGATAATGGAATGTAGTCGAATTAAGTCGGGTGATGCTGAGGGAATTAGATTAGGAAATGAGACACTTAAAGTAGTAAAGGAATTTTGCTATTTGGGGAGCAAAATAACTGATGATGGTCGAAGTAGAGAGGATATAAAATGTAGACTGGCAATGGCAAGGAAAGCTTTTCTGAAGAAGAAAAATTTGTTAACATCGAGTATAGATTTAAGTGTCAGGAAGTCATTTCTGAAAGCATTTGTATGGAGTGTAGCCATGTATGGAAGTGAAACATGGACGATAAATAGTTTGGACAAGTAGAGAATAGAAGCATTCGAAATGTGGTGCTACAGAAGAATGCTGAAGATTAGATGGTTAGATCACATAACTAATGAGGAAGTATTGAATAGGATTGGGGAGAAGAGAAGTTTGTGGCACAACTTGACAAGAAGAAGGGATCGGTTGGTAGGACATGTTCTGAGGCATCAAGGGATCACCAATTTAGTATTGGAGGGCAGCGTGGAGGGTAAAAATCGTAGAGGGAGACCAAGAGATGAATACACTAAGCAGATTCAGAAGGATGTAGATTGCAGTAGGTACTGGGAGATGAAAAAGCTTGCACAGGATAGAGTAGCATGGAGAGCTGCATCAAACCAGTCTCAGGACTGAAGACCTCAACAACAACAACAACAAATAATTTTATTCTCAACACGAAGGACTGCCAATGGGATCACAACCTGGACAATCTTCAGACCCATAATAAAACCAAAGAACTACAGGTTATATACTGGTACCGTTATGTCAATGACGTAATATGCCTGATTGATGAACCACATACACACATAGAACAGCTAGACAATGAAATAAGCAACTTACACAAAAAATTAACTTCACATTAGAAACAGAAACTAACAACACACTACACTTTCTAGATCTCACCATACAAAAAACAAACAACACACACAACTTCACAATATTCAGGAAACTGACAACCACTAAGCACCACCATTCACAACCTATCAAACCACCCATTGACACATAAGCATGCAAACTTCTGTTTCTTCATGGGTGTTCTGTTTTATCTGTGGAGCATGAATCTGAACTACGCACAAGAACTAAACAAAATAAAACAAATAGCAGCAGAAAATGGTTGTACCCTCATACGGTAGACAAGTTAAATCAAACAATATGCAAATAGTACAAAAATGAACACACCACACACACACAAATCCTCACCCAGCACAGAACAACACAAAGCACAACAGAGCAACAACACACACATGAAACGAAATGGCACATACTCACTTGCAATAAGAGCAAAAGCATGTGGCAACTTATTAATATGAATACTAATAGAGGAAAACAACTACAAAGTGATATTGCCTTAAAAATAGAAGGAAAATTAGTCTCCAGTGGGAAAGAAACAGCAGAGGAATTCAATAACTAATTTACAGAAACAATAGAAAACCTGGCTAACCATCTTAAAAATAGCTGTCCCTTGCAACTAGAACCAAACTTATGCTCTGAGACTCTATTTTTAAGGCCTACATCTGAAATTGAAATAGAAAAGACACTTCATAGCAAAATTTAAAAAAAATCATCTGCTGGACAAGATCAAATTCCATGCTTCGTCCTCCATAATTGCAGTAACTTTATCAGTAAACACCTAGCCCACTTAATAAACTTCTCATTCCTGAATGGTGCATTTCCTGGTATGCTCAAAATTGCAAAAATTATACCTGTCCACAAAAAAGGAAGCAAAGAGGATCCCAGTAATTATCGACCCATTGCACTGCTTTCAACTTTTAGTAAAGTATTTGAATATATAATGGCCACCAGAATCATGTCCTTTCTAGACAAAGAAAATATCCTGTCACCTGCTCTGTTCGGCTTCCAAAGTAAGAAAGCTACAACTGATGCAATACAAGAATTTCTAGATCATGCACTGGAGCTTGTGGACAAAAAACTCCCAGCCATAGGTATCTTCCTAGATCTAACAAAGGCCTTCGACATGGTTAATCATAGTATACTTTTGCAAAAGATGCATTCCTATGGAATAAGAGGAAATGCCTATGACTGGTTTAAAAGCTATCTGGAAGATCAACAGCAGTATGTCGAATTAAATGAAACTAAGCTCTCGGGTACAGCTAGCACTGTACATTCCTCCATACATACCATAAAGCAAGGCGTTCCCCAAGGCTCCGTCCTGGGCCCCTTGCTGTTCTTACTTTACATAAATGACCTTCCTCACAGCCTACCAGACACAAAAACCCTTTGTTTGCTGATGACACCTCTGTACTCATATCTGCGCCCGAACAAATTCTTCAGTCTAATATAGATAGGACCACAGATCAAATAAGTTGATGGCTTCAAAGTAACAGCCTGCTTCTTAATGCAAAAAAGACAATTGGAATAACCTTCCACACTGGCCAAAACAGAAATCCATTATTACCAACTATATCACTGGACAAAATTATGTTAAACTTGAAAATGAAATAAAATTTTTGGGGGTCACTATTACTGATACTCTCACATGGAAAAGGCGCATTGACATTACCAGCACAAAACTTAATAAAGTATGCTTCATGATTAAATCAATAAGGAACGTCACTAACACAAGTACCCAAACCACTATGTACCGTGCACTCTTTCACTCTGTACTTAACTACGGAATCTTCTTCTTCTGGGGCCAAAATTCTGAATCAGTTAAGATATTCAAACTGCAAAAGAAGATAGTCAGAACAATTATGTCCAAAAACCAAAGAGACACTTGTAAACCATTATTTAAGAAACTAAATATTTTGCCCCTCCCATGCCAATACATACTATAATTATTATTCTTTACCAAAAAAAGTATCAACAAAATTAGCAAAAATATGGATTACATCGATTATGACACAAGATCAAAAACCTCTCTAAGAATACTTCCCCACTCAACAAAACTATACAGTGATGGTGTCAATTGCATGGGAATAAAATTATATAACCATCTTCCAACTTTTATACAAGAAATAAATAAATTCAAACAGACGGTGAAATCTCTTTTAATAAAAGACTGCTTTTATACCATCCAGGAATATTTTGAATCAAAATTGTCTTAGTGCATGATAATGTATCAAATCTGAATGTTATTAAGTCAATTTTGTCACATCATGTAAAAATTCTCTGTAAAGCTGTAACTTTATATTACATTACCTACAAATTATGTTACTTAATCATTCTTCTGTGTTCTTGTTTACTGTTTTAGACTACTGTAAACTGTATATTTGTATTGACTTATCCCATATCAGTTGTACAAGCCATTGTACTGATTTGACCTGTGGGACAAATAAATAATAAATAAACAATAACAAGATCGTTCACAGAATAGGCAACATATTAAAGAAACAGTGACTCCAAATAGGATACAGGACAGAGAACACAACACAGAAAAAGATAAGAACACAAGAAACACCCACGGATAAATTTAACAGATCAGGAATATATGAACTCACATGCAACACTTGCCAGTCAGTATACGTAGGACAAACATGCAGAAACTTCAAAACAAGATATTCGGAACATCTCAGAGCTTGTAAAAGCAACAGCTCCCATAGCACATTTGCTGATCACCTTATAGTCAACAATCACCACCCAACCATAATAGAAACAGACTTAAGAATACTAAAAACCCAGCCACAGCCTATACAGCAAACTGACTATTGAGGAAAACTTAAATACACAGAAGGCAATAGCAGAAGGAAATCAGGTCTTAAACGGATACACTACACTCTCCAATGGCACACTATTTAACACATTAAAGGAACTTTACAAATAAAAACTGCACAACAGATAAAGTCTACACACACACAAAATGCAAACAAAATTCAAATTTGGCGCCGAACTCTCTGGTAAACAAATGAACACGCTCTGGGCTGACACACACAACAAACCACAATCACACTGTGTTCTGGTGTAGTGAAAGTGTTTTACTACGTTATTTGTGGAAAATACTTGTAATAGTTACGTATGCATGACAACATCTCAGCATGATGCGGAGAATGCAAGTGCTTGCCTCATGAAAACGTAAGTAAATACGAAAATAGGCGCGAAAAACTAAATTACATTCTAAAAGATAGGTTAACTCCCAGCAAAAAACTTTCCCATTAACATCGTTTGGTTGTAGATGACAAGCAACCTGTAGCAATTAACACAAAAGTGGTACATAAAATTCATACACACCAAATGTAAAGGTATTTACAAAAAAAGAAACGATCTGTTGTTTGAACTAGAAATACACATAATTTTATAATCATTTACCAAAAATGTTCACATTGCAGAATAAATAAAAACGAAAACCCACTGATGGTGCCGAAACATGTTTGAGTACTGAGAAAAACGGAGTTTTGCGTAACTGGCGGACCTCACATCCAAAAATTTTAACATATGTACAGTTTGCAGTTAATTTATTCTTTCTTATAAGGAAAGTGGGTAATTTTTCACATACTCGAGGAACTCTTGAGCAGCGTAAATTAATTTACTTTTGATCCACCTTATTTACTGGCGCTGTGTAGCCATATTTAGGTAATTTGTTGAAGCAGACAGGACCAAGATTTTTGTACCTGTTGTGTGTCTTTGCAAGCCTAACACATGGCAAATCAATTGTATGTCCACTTATATTATGGTCATGAAATGTCCTCCTTAAGTCAAATTTACTGAAATTCTCATTAATGAAGACGAGGGAGTTGTGAATATACAGGCCAGACACTGTAATTATATTTAGTTTCTTAAAATAATCTCTTCGTGATTTGTATGGGTTAAGCCCTGCTATGCAGCGTATGGCTTTCTTTTGCCATTTAAACACTACAAAAAGCGATTCGGATAGCTGGAGTAGGAGGTTTTTGTTAATCCTGCGTTGTTTTAACATGCTCTTGGAAAATGACATCTCCTAACACAAATTTCTAATAGCTAAATGAAATACCAATTTTCCTAGATTTGGCTTTAAAAATGTTTTGATGTAACGAAATATTTTCATAGAAACTTTCTTCCCCCATTTCCAAACTTAGGAATTGAATCTCTAAAATTGCTGAAACAAGTATTTTTTTTTATCTCCAACCAAGAAGCTAAATACAGTTTCATAGACGTAGCTTTAAAATGTTTTACCAGTTCTTTAATTATTTAGTTTTTTTAAAAAATTCACCCACTATTTCACCCTTTTGGGAGTTGAATTTCGAAAAGTGTTGAAACATAATCTTTTTATTTCTGGCCGAGAAACCAAATAGGCCTACCAATTTATTTATTTATTTATTTTATCCATCTTTCAGCACCTATATGCAATCGATGTCGTCAGAAGAGTTACAGCTATTTGTACATTATGTTTTACATACCAAAATATTACATAGTAAAAATATAGCAATGTTGTAAACTATTAGCTTACAACAGCCTCTACACCTAGATCCATACATAACAGTAAGCCATAATTTATCAGCATTAACATGCAATCAATGTTGTCAGAAGTATTATAGCTATTTGTACATTATGTTTCATATAGCAAAAATATTACATCAAAAAAAAAAAAAAAAAAGATAGTGTTGTACCCTATTAGCTTATAGCTAGCTGCCTCTACATCCATAACTATACATAATAGTAAGCCTTAGTTTATCAATAAATTAGATCATATTTACAACTATTCTGAAATTCTTCTACACTGTAGAAAGTATTTTTCTTCATCCACACTTTGGTTTTAGTTTTGAAAATATCCATTGAAACCAATTGAGCCTGTATGGGTAAAGTGTTGAATAATTTTATGCCTATGTATTCATAGCTAGAGTGGGTTTTCTTAAGCCTGGTTGTGGGTATATCAATCATATTTGTTTGTCGAGTATTGTGTTGATGAACTGATTTCCTTATAGTGTAGTGGTTTAAGTTTTCTTTTATGTTTAATAGGCAACAATATATGTAAAGAGATGGGACTGTTAGAATTTTTAAGTCTCTAAAATAAGGTCTAATGAGGTCTTGTTGTCAGTGATTCCGTACAAACGTCTAATTGCTTTCTTCTGCCAAGTGAAAATTTTTTTGGCTCCTGGAGAGTTACCCCATAAAAGAATGCCATATTGTAGATGGCAATGAAAGAAGGCATAGTATGACTGAAGCAATAAATCTTGTGTAACACATGTGTGTAGTTTGGCTAGTAGGTAGATAACCCGTGATAGCTTTCGACATACATAATCTGTATGTGTGTCCCAAGTTAATTTTGAGTCAATGTGTATTCCTAGTAGTTTAACAGATGATAACTCCATGTTACTGTTTGATAAACTGAAGATTATCTTGACAGTCTTTTCATGGTTCATAGATAAGTCATTAGCTTCAAACCAGATATTAGATATTTTGAGACACTCTTCACTTTCCTCCTTCAATATGTTTAGATCCTTTCCAGAATTAGCTAATGTTGTGTCATCAGCATAGAGGATAGATTTACAGGGTAAGTTGTTCGGAAAGTCATTTACAAACAATATAAATAGTAGAGGGCCAAGCACTGAGCCCTGAGGAACACCTCGTTTTATACTTAAAGTCTGTGACTGTTGGTCATTATGCTTTACTATTTGTTTTCTATTGCTGAGGTATGATTCAATTAGTGAGAGTTCCAGGTGTTTGATTCCATAGCAACACAGTTTATCTAATAATAATTTGTGGTTAACTGAGTCGAAAGCCTTACTCAAGTCAATTAGAATGGCTTCAGCAGATAATTCTGACTCAAATGCACTTAGTACAAAAGAGATAAGGTTTTCAACTGCTTTGACTGTTGATAAGTTTGACCTGAATCCATACTGAGAATCATTTAATATATTATTGTCTGATAGGTGTATGCATATTTGCTGCATTATGCAATGTTCTATTATTTTTGAAAGAATAGGCACAAGTGAAATTGGTCTATAATTATTGATACAGGACTTGTCACCCTTTTTGTATAATGGTATGACAACTGTTTTTTTGAGACATTCTGGAAAGTGTCCACTCGAGAGCATCCAGTTTATCAGTATGCAAAGGGGGTATGTTATGAGATCTACAACTTTTTTAATTACATAGTTTGACAGGCCATACACATCTTCAAATCTAGAGTATCCTAATTTAGAGGTTGCTTTAATTATATCAGTTACTTGTACTTCTCTCCATTTACAAGCTGACACTATGTTTGTAATGTTTTGTTGAAAATTTCTGCCAGATATGGGGTGAGGAATAGGTGTATGTGTTGAATTGGAATTCTGGTTGCTATGGGTTGGAAGGCTAAGATTGGCAGAGTTGACAAAAAAGTGATTGAAATCATCAGCAGTGACGTTAGCAGCATTTGTGTTGTCTTTGTAGTTTATATCCATACCTAGCTCTGCTTTTATTACTTTCCATGCAGCCTTACATTTATTGTGTGATTTTTTAATGAAATCACCATTTGCCTTACACTTGGCTATTTTAATTTCAGATCTATATTTTCTTTTCAGGTTTTTGTAAGTTTCTTTATCTACTGCTCCCTTTTTGACCTTATCGTGACAAGTAATTACCAATAGTCTCAGTTTTTGTAATTGGGGTGAAAACCACTTCTGTAAAGTTGAGTGGCTAGGTTTCCTAACATTTTTGTTTTTTAACCAGTGGACAGCATGTGTGGAAGATTTCAGAAATGATTTTGAGGAATGTGCTGAAGGCTTCATCAACATTTCTGGAGGAATGTATAACAATATTCCAATCTATAGACTTAAGTTCTTCTCTATACTTGCTAATATTTGTATCTGTAGATAGTCTGACACACTGAGTTTGTTCCTCGTCTTCTTTTGGTTTTTTAGTAATTAGTTTCACCCATATACCTCTATGGTCTGACAGGTAATCGACATTAAGTAAGCCTAGCTCAAAATCACATTTGTATACATTTGTTATTAGATTGTCAAGACAGGAGGAGTGCCTTGTAGGACTTTCATTGGCACAAAAGAGATTATAGGATCTTAACATATTTACTAAATTAACATTTCTGGCTGTCATTTTCCTAATGTCTATGTTTAGATCCCCAAAGATTAAAATTTTGTATTTAGTATATTTTTGTATACTGATCACAAGTTTTTCTAAACGTTCTATAAATTGTTCTACATTACTTTCAGGAGTGTGATATAAAGACACAGTTATGAGCTGTATACTAGGTATAATAAAAGCAGCTGCTTCAAAAACACCTTTAGTGCATAGGTCACTAACTTCAAGAACAGAAAACTTTAGGTCTAGATCATTGATAATATATATGGATGAACCCCCATAGGATTCACTGGGTCTGCAGAAGTATGTAGCTAATCTGAAACCTGATGGTACATACAATTTTATATCCTCTTCCTTTAACCAATGTTCGTTTATACATAAAATCATTCTTTTGTTACTTTTTAATAGTATACCAAGCTCATCAGCTTTATTTTTCAGAGACTTGACATTTAAGTGCAGAAATAAGACAGAGTTACTGTCACAGGAGGGGAGGAGTACAGTATTATGTGGCAATGGAGAACATTTAATTGTTTTTTCAGCCCTGGAATCTACGTTAGGTGGCGGTTGGACTTCCCTGGGATAAACCATAAAAAATCTTCATTTCTCTTAGGTAATTTTTTGGGTCTGTTTGAAACACGGTTGGAAGTTTGTTTCACTTTACTGTCCACAAGTTTTATAGGAACATGTTTTCCCAAATCATTTGGTATCACTTCATCATGAGACAAAGATGATACTTTACTTACTGTGACTGGTCTATTCTTTTCTGCTACTCTTGAAGGTGATGGAGGAGGAACTTGTACTGTTTCTGCTGTTGGTGAAGTTGGTTTAGTTGCTGCTGGTGGAGGAGTTGTTTCTGCTATTACTGGTAAAGGAGTTGGTTCTGCTACTGCTGGTGTGGGAGATGGTGCTGCTGCTATAGGAACTAGTTGTACTGCTGGAGGAGTTTCTTCTGCTGTTGCTGATGGTGTTTCTTCTGCTATTTCTGGTGAAGTAGTTTGTGCTGTTACTGCTGGTGATGGTGTTACTGCTGTAGGAGCTCGTTCTAATGCTGGAGGAGTTACTTCTGCTGTTACTGAACGTGGTTCTTCTGACGCTGCTGTTGATTCTACTTCTGTTAGTATTGCTTCTTTGGGTACTTCTGCTGCATTTTCTGTTACTGTATCTAATTCTGCATCAGTCACTCCTAGAGATACTTTCTGTGATGATGATACAGGTACCACTGAAGATGTTGTTGGTAAGTATTGCAGTCTCTGAATAATTTCCATTAGCTTTAATGTAACAAGTTGCTTTCCAAGGCCATTTAAGTGCAGCCCGTGAGTAGTGTGGAATCTGCGTCCAATGGTATTAATATTAACAACAGAAACATTTCTATATTGTTTGCATATACTGGAAAAAAGTTCATTGGCGGCACTAATTTCCTTGTTTACACACGACCAGGACATCAAGTCGTACCTTTGTGGTATATTTACGAGGATAACGTTTGTATGACTTAGTTCAGATAAACACTTGTTTAATTTGCAACAGGCTGTAGATGTATCATTTTGATAAATGTCATTAGATCCACCAAAGAGGACAACAAAATATTTCGAAGACAGCTTTTTTATTTCTTCAGAAAAAACTAGTTTTCTTATTTCTGAGAGGGGCGCCCCAGGCTTTACAAAGCTCATCGATTTCACATTTGAAGCTTTATTTATGCATGAGACAATACCGCGGCTGTGGCTATCGCCTAAAATGTAAAGTTTTGGAACATGGACGGGAGTTTTAGACTGATGTTTTCTTTCGCACTCGCAACAGGTTACACCACTGTTTGTGTTTTTCCCGCACTTTCTACAAACATAAACAACAGAACTGTTATTAACAAAAGTTACAGTATCTTGAGGTAAAACGCTAAGCATCTTTGCTTCTTTTTCATACTGTTCGTGATGTTTTATAACTGAAAACTCTTCCAGTAGAGCACTGATAACTTCGTCTTTGGTGTTTCTCATATTAGGTTTTTGACCTAAGTCGCCTTTGAAACAGCTATTGCAGAACCATAGTTTATTTATTTATTTATTTATTTAGTCCTTCAAATCCTATATGTATAGAATATATACAAGGATATTGGACATGGTTAGGTATTTACAAGATAAAATACAGTTTGTATTGCAATCCTAAGGACTAGATATTGAAGTAATTTAGCACAGATTCATAAATACAACAAACATTACAGGCAACATACAAATTAGAATATTAATAATGCATCTTTATTTTTGTTGTTTGGCTTTTATATATTCTGTCAAACTGTAAAAGCAATGATCAATTAAATATGCCTTTACTTCAGCCTTAAAACCACAGAGTTTACCTATTGATTTAATATGTTTAGGTAGATTATTGAAAATCTTTATCCCAGTATGTAGTGTGCCTTTTTGGCACAATGATGTTCTCACCCGTTTCACATGAAGGTCAGATTTTTGCCTTGTATTGTGTGCATGTATATCTTCATTTTTTAATAAGATATCTGGGTGTCTATTGATATATTGTTTGATGAAAACTGATGTTTCATAGATAAAAATGCAAGGAAGAGGAAGAACTGACAGTTTTTTGAATATGGGTCTGCACGATTTCGTATTGTTTACCCCTTCAATAATTCTTAGTATTCTCTTTTGCATCCTGAAAAGTTTAATATTTGTTGTTGTATTGCCCCAGAAGATTATGCCATATTTAATTACAGAATGCACATAGGAGTAGTATACATTTAACAGGCTGGCTTTGCTGCAACAAGTTTTTAAGATCCGTATCATGTAACAGGTTTTGCTTAGTTTTCTTTGCAAATATTCAATATGTACCGCCCATTTTGTGTTGTTCTGGAGCCAGAGTCCCAGAAATTTAGTGCTGTCAACACTTTCAAGAACTCTGTCCCTAAGTTCTATTTCTATGTTTGGGTGGTGTCTTCCTTTTACATTATAGAAATTCAGTGCTACTATCTTTTCTTTGTTTATAATTAGCTTGTTGTAGCTGAACCACTGTTCTACACTGTTCATTGTTTGGATAGCGGAGTCTTTAAGTTTATCTTCTGTTTTACCACTAATAAGGAAGCTTGTATCATCTGCAAATTGGAGGGTAGTTTGGCAATACTTGTTGTACATAAGATCATTGACATAGAGGAGAAACAGAATGGGTCCTAATACTGATCCTTGAGGGACACCATATTTCACATTTTCATATCCTGAATAGTAGTAGCTGATTTTGTTATGGTCAGTATATTGCACTTCAACCACCTGTTTGCGACCACATAGGTATGTCTTGAGCCACTCATTGGATATACCTCTAATTTCTAACTGGTCAAGCTTCTGCAGTAGGGCACTATGGTCAATGACGTCAAAAGCTTTAGATAAATCAAGACATATGCCTGTCACAAACTCACCTGCATCCAGTTTAGTATAGATTTCATTAAGAAATTCAAATATTGCACTTTCAGTTGAATAGCCTTTCCTGAAGCCATGCTGTGAAGGAGAGAGAATCTTATTTTTATTTAGGAAATCAGACAATCTCTTATAAAAAACTTTTTCTAAAATTTTAGAAAATACAGGCAGTAGGGCTATTGGTCTATAATTTGAAACACATTCTGGATTTCCTTTTTTGAACAGTGGTTTCAGCTTTGCTGTTTTTAAGCATGGAGGGAAGGTTCCTGATGCCAGTGAGCTGTTGCACAAATGTGTCAAGGGTTCAGCTAAGGCAAGACAGCATTTTTTAATAATTGCATCTGGTATTCCATCAATTCCACATGAGTAGCCTGTTTTCAAGGTTTTTATAACTGATAAAATTTCTTCAGAATTTGTGGGTGAGAGGAACAAAGATGTAGACACATTTCTCACACTATTGCATGTTGGAGGTGATATTTTGTTGTGTTCTTCCAGTCCACTCACCAACTCTTCACTTACGTTTGCAAAATATTTGTTGAAGGTCCCTGCAATTTCTGTTTGGCAAGAAATCATTTGTCCTTCATAACATAAGTTCACATTTTTATATTGTTTAGTTTCACTTGTTTGATTTTTTATAACTTCCCATATAGCTTTAGACTTGTTTTTTGAGTTTTCAATGTATTTGTCATTTGCCATTGTTTTAGCTTTCCTTACAACATTTTTGAGGATCCTCTTGTAATTCTTCAGGTACAAATGAAATTCATGAGGCATGTTATGTGTCTTTGCTATATCGTGTAATCTTCTTTTCTCTGCACAAGATATTCTAATACCTATTGTAACCCATTTGTTCTTCTTGAATATAGGTTGACATTTTTGCTTTTTTAATGGAAATGCAGCTTCAAAGTATGACATGAAGATTTCCATGAATTTTTCAAACTTTTTGTTAGTATTTTCACAGGTATACACTTCATACCAAGTTTCTTCACTTAGTCTCTGTACAAAAAGGTTTATTTGTTTGTTAGTGAATTTCCTTGCTTCTTTTGCAAGTTCCTCTTTCTCAGTTGTTTCACTTGGGGTGTGCAAAGCAATAAACTGTGCATAGTGATCACTGAAGCCAGTATTAAGATTTCCGGCACATAAATTGTGATTTACATTTGTGTTTATTAATATCTGATCAATTGTTGAGCTAGTTGTTGGTGTAACTCTTGTAGGAGAGTCTATGGTGGCTTTTATGTTATATGTTTCCAGTAGGGTCATCAAGCTTTGCTGGTCTTTTGAGATTTCTTGAAAATCAATATTAAAATCTCCACATATGATCACTGTTTTGTTGAAGTTTTTTATAGTATTTAAAGCTGCTTCTAGTTGGTGACAGAAATCATTTAAGTTCCCATCAGGGCTCCTATATACACAGATGATTATTAATTTTAATGCAGAGAGTTCAACTGCGGATACTTCAAAAATTTTCTCTTCAGCTAACAGTTCAATGCATTTTATGTTACAATAATCAATGCCACTTTTAACAAATATACATGACCCTCCATGACTGGATGTAATTCTAGAAAATGATGAAGAAAGATTGAAGTCTGCAAGTTTTGTGACTGACATTGCATCTTTAGGCAGCCAGTGTTCAGTTATACACACTACAGAAACGTTTTTTAGCTCATCAGTACATAAAATTTCAACTTCACTTAATTTGTTTAGCAGTGATTGGACATTTTGATGAATCAGGTTTGTTAGGCTTTGGCATATTTAATTGATCACTTACCTTTACCCTGTCAATAAAAAATCATTCAGGTGTGCTGGAAGTACTGCTTTTCTTTTCCCGACTGCACCTATTCTTCTATTATCATCTGCAGCAGCATTTTCTTCTGTGTCTGGTTCCCCTGGTAGTTGTTCAGCTGCTGCACCTGCTGTTGATAATGTTGCTGCTGGTGTTTGAGCTGGGTCTGCAATTGGTAGAGCTGTTACTGCATTCATTGTGCCTGAATATTGGAGGCACCTAGTTCCTTCTTTTGTTGTTGATGTTGGTGAGTGAGGTCTTGCTGGCGTTGTTACCTTCGAATATTTGGGGGGCCAATCCAGGATGATTTTACTTTTGAGTGTTTGATGCCTCTTGGTGATAATTTCTTCAATTTTTCCGACGAGCAGTTTTTTCCCCATGTTGTTAACGTGCAATCCATGTAATGTGTGGAATCTGCGCCCAATATTATTAGCATTTACGAGTTCTAGATTTCTGAAATGTTTGCAAAGTAATGAAATTTGTTGGTTGGCATTGATTATTTCTTTATTTACGCATGACCAAGACGGTAAGTCATGCCGATGTGGAATGTTCAGCACTAAAACATTTGTGTGTGTCAACTGTCCTAAGCATCTTTTTAGTTCTTGTTTTGCTTTGTGGGTTTCGTTTTTATATACGTCATTTGACCCACTAATTAGCACAACAAAGTCTTCAGAGGATAAGTCAGCAACGTCTGTGGATCGTACATGATTGCAAACTTCCGACATAGAAGCACCAGGCTTTATGTAAGCGATTGTTTGTAAACTGGACTGACCGTTCAGAAGGCGAGCAAATCCACGACCATGACTGTCTGCCATCAAAACTACTTTTCTTCGTTTAGGTTTCTCTGCCTGTTTAGAAGGTCCACCGTCGTTATGGCCAAACAATTTAGTATCAGCGCTGGACATATACTTCATATTTGGGTCACGTAAGTGTTCAGGTCTTTCAGTTTCATTTCCTTTCATAGCAGTAGTTGAGTTGTTAGGCATTCTTTTGGATGTATCACTCCGCGTATTTTTTGTTTCATATTCAGCTCGGAAGTTAGTTTTATCACATGCACAATGTTTCTTACCTTGCACGGTTGATTGCACACTGAACCTGCTTGTAAACCCGGTATTAGGGTCATACAATAACCTTTGTTGAGAATGAGGCACTTTGTTTTTCACTTTGCCTGGAATTTCGTGGTTACTGTGAGGCAAGTTTGATGTAGGTTCACACTTTCTGGTCGTAAGTTTTTTTAGTTCGCTCATCAGAGTATTAATGGTTAATTGCAGACTACTTAAACGATCATTTAACTTTCTGATTTCATCACTACAATTCGTGCACACGCTGTTTTTATCGGTGTAATTTTCACTTTTTCCCGCATGAACACTATGCATATCAACACTAGCCGCCATCTTGCTATTAGTCCTTTTAGGACTGACATTAACACACGAATAATGAAAAACCGTTTTACAATTTAAGCACATTATACCTTTTACAACACGTTTCTTGCAATGGCATGTTGTATTAGAGTTCACCATTTCCCACGAATGAGTCGAAGTACTTGCTGGATGAGATGCCTGATTATAACATTTTCCTGTTACCAGGTTTTTTTTGGCGTCTACTTTTGCGATAATATAACATGGCATACATGTACTGTCATAATACACACAGAATTTGTTGCATATCGAACACTTTTCCTCGTTATTTTTTGACTTTTGTACGGAACTAACATACTCCAGATCTACACTAGGCGCCATCTTGAATTTTCGTAGTTCTAGCTTCAAAATTGCCTTAATAGCGATATGTTGTCAGGAAGCATTCCATCCCCTATTTCGCCCCCACATGGGTGGAATTCCGAAAAATCCCTTCTTAAACGATGTCTTCCGTATAAGATCAACACCTCCAAAGATTGGCGGTTTGGTCTGGTTGATGATGAGTCACCATTCAGTCGGGGGATTTCCTTTCGTATTTATAGAAATTTGGAAATTTGTGGTAAGTTCCTATGGGAACAAATCACATCGGATGAGAAAAATCGGTTTCTAGCTGTCCTGAGGCCAAAAACCGCATAAAACGCATCAATCAAAATCAAATCGGATTATTAGTTTCCGTGTGACTGGCGCAAAACATATTCAATTTGCTGTCTACAGTTTTCTGCAACAAGTTGAAGTCGAGAAACAGCATGTTTCCTGGGTCACGTTCAGAATGTGTTGCGCGTGCCTTCAGTACAGCTGGTAAGTTTGCAGTCGGAACACTGAGCACAACATCTGTCAGACAGCCCCCACAGCCAGAAGTCACACGGATTAAGACCAGGTGATCGGGGCGGCCAGGCTGTAGGGAAATGGCGGCCGATAATTCTAGCTTTTCAGAAATGGCGCTTCAGCAGCCGCTTAACTAGATTTGCGATCTGCGGAAGTGCGCCATCTTGCATAAAAATGATCACATCCACGCTGTTGGAGAGCTGGAATGACGTGGTTGCGCACCAGACAGTCGTAGTGCTTACCAGTGACGGCACAGGCAACAGGACCGGAAGCACCTGTCTCTTCGATAAAATACGGCCCTATGATAAATGATGCCGTAAACCCGCATCACACAGTGACCTTTACAGGATGATTGATTTGCGTGTTGGATTTTTCGTTGCCCATATTGGACAATTCTGTGTATTGACATATCCTGTCAGAAGGGAGAGGGCTTCGTCTGTCCACAAAATCTTCCACGCCAATCGTTGTCCACTTCCATGCGAGCAAGAAATTCTAAAGCAAATGTCTCCCTTATTGACAAGTCAACAGGACGCAGCTCGTGCTCATGGGTAATTTTGAATGGATAGCAAAGAAGGATGTTTCGTAGGATTTTACTCACCGTGCTCACGGGCATGTCCCATGTTCGGGCAATTCTCCGTGCACTACACGTTTGCACACCACCACTCGCCTTCTCCTACATTGCTGTGGCCACTGCTTCCACTGACGTCGAATCAGTTCGTTTCCTCCCTCTACCAGGTTGCACACCAAAAGGACCCGTCTTTTCGAATTTCCGAATCATTTTCTCCAGACCCACGGCAGTCATCTGATCAACGCCTTCTTTCAAACCCTTCAGTGCCTTGAACTTATGCAGAGCGACGTGGGCAGCAAATTGATCATGATTCTTGTAATGCAGCTGTACAAGCAGAACGCGATCCTGCTTCGAGATATTTATGGCGAACGTCGCAGACGCGAGAGGAGGAAAAACCGTATACCCGGCGTGTTTACACCAACTTTACCACTGTTCTTTTTCTTATGCCATACGTTTTCCCCCTTCTCCGTTGCAATTTGACGTCATTCTGACAAGTGGTGTTATTTCTAAAGCGTTTTGGAAGTTTAACTTCAATTATAATCACCCTGTATATTTGCGAGATTATAAGGCACATTATTTGATACGAAGATGCAGCGCCACACCCCTTTGCACACCATTCTTATGTCATACGTAAGTGTATTTCGCTCTGTAGAATTCGATTGTTTATATTTGCGCCAGAGATTGTCATACGTGGTTGGTTGGTTGTTTTGGGGGAAGAGACCAAACTGCGAGGTCATCGGTCTCACCGGATTACGGAAGGACGGGGAAGGAAGTCGGCCGTGCCCTCTCCGAGGAACCATCCCGGCATTTGCCTGGAGTCATTTAGGGAAATCACGGAAAACCTAAATCAGGATGGCCGGACGCGGGATTGAACCGTCGTCCTCCCGAATGCGAGTCCAGTGTGCTAACCACTGCGCCACCTCGCTCGGTGTCATACGTGAAAGAAATGACTATTGATATCGATACTTTCTCTGGAGAAATGTCTTTGTGGCGGTACCCAAAACCCAAATGAAAGTTCTAACAAATGTGTATGGGAAAAGATTGCCAAAAACTATTTTTGTGGGAAGAAATGCACTTGCCATTGGTGTTTATAATGCAGTTTCATATTTTAATGATGGTATGCAAAGCAGGAAATATGTTTTAGAGAAAATGGGAGGTTCGAATCCTCCCTCGGGCATGGGTGTCTGTGTTTGTCCTTAGGATAATTTAGGTTAAGCAGTGTGTTAGCTTAGGGACTGCTGACCCTAGCAGTTAAGTCCCATAAGATTTCACACACATTTAAACATTTGAAGAAAATGGGAATGAAGGCCGGAGTGAACCGGACCAAAGCTTTGTATGCCATATACAGAGAGCGTGTAGTGAAATCAGATAAATCATTTTTGGAGGTAATAAAATCAGGAAGAGTGCATCATAAGAGTGTGAAAAGGAAGAAAACTTATTTAGAAAATGGAAAAGAACCTGCTTATGATGCTGGACAGTTCTAAAAGAATGCCAAATACAAGCAGAAACTTTAACGGCCATTTTCCGCAATACACAAATTTCTGTACTTAGGGACATGTAACATCCAAAATAAATATCCTAGTGCTTTCAAACTTGGTATGCTTATTAAACACAAACTACTTAATTCAAAACACTAGAATTTTCCAAATCTATTAAAAACTAGCTATAAAATTTAAGTTTTTTCCAAACACGAAGTTTAAAATATAACAGCTCATTCATTTTTTCATAAATTGAATAAATTCTAGAGTTTCATACATCTGTAAGCGTGGTTTGTATGCTGTGCAAAATTCGTTCAAAAATCTCTCTTACTTATGAAGGAAAGTGTACGTATAGCAACAAATGCAGCCAATAGTAAGTGAAAAAACGATGAAGTTTCACATGTAAAAAAACGTATTTTTTTATGTTTTTGAACTTTCACTGCTACGAGTGTGAATCCTGAATGCTTCCTGGTCGTGTTGACAAAGTTTTATGAATTTATTTGTAAAAGTATAGTCAGTGGAAATTAAAATGTCCTGTGGTGCCTCTCCTGCTCCAAGTCGGCCCGTTTGACGCCCTACTCCCCTTAAGTCCAAAGACTGGTCTAATGCAACTCTCCGTGCCTGTCTCTACAGTGGCTGTGAGGCTGTGCGTAATATTAATGTAAAGCCCAAGTTCCGCGATCTGGCCCTGACTGGTCACTCTGGCCCGACCGTGCGCCGTGCCATCAGATGCGGCATGCAGGGCGTCTGGTGAGCACACCGCTCCCGCGGCCCTCGTCACCTTTCGTGACTCTGGAGCCGCTGCTACAGACTCGAGTATCCCTCAGTCGGAATTTCGAGGTGTAACACCCTCTATTCCAGTCCCCCCACCGGGGGAAACCGCCCAGGTATTACCGGAAATCGGGCCCTGGTCCCCCGTATGACAGTCAAGTGGCTCTGAGCACTATGGTCATCAGCCCCCTAAAACTTAGAACTAATTAAACCTAACTAACCTAAGGACATCACACACATCCGTGCCCGATGCAGGATTCGAACCTGCCACCGCAGCGGTTCCAGACTGTAGCGTCTAGAGCCGCTCGGCCACTCCGGCCGGCCTGCGCTCAGAAGAAAGCGTGGATGGACAGACAAATATTCTCTTGGTGGTACCATGGAACTTTTGTACCAGCAGTGAGAAAAGAGCTGAACAAGAAAAGGCTTCCACTGAAAGCTATCCTTATAATTGACAATGCTCCCAGTCGTCCTTCAGTCCGATGGTATGGCGTGTAAGGGGTGAGAAATGCCATCCTCACCTGCTGTAAATTGACGAGGCTCTGGTGACCGAGTGACTCCCGGGATAAGGAGTCGCATTCTTCCATGCCAACGTCCTCCTTGCAGGGCGGATGAGCGGTTAGAGATTAGGGCATTAAGACATCCTATGTTCTTGGGTTGAGAAATCATCCCTAAAGGCGGAAGATGCAATGATGGACAACGACAAAGGACACCAAGGGTAGGTGCGACTCTTTGAGCCATGGTGAAGGCAATTCACCTAGGAGAAAGCAGCTGTGATCACAGACTGGGTGGCTCAGAACCGTGTCTGATGTACAAGCACTCTTTCTCCCACCCGATGTGACAGCCTAATTCAGCCCACGGACCAGAGACCAGGGAATTTTGGAATTAATTAAATGTCATTATCGCAATTCACTTCTCGTCTCCTTGATGAACGAAAGTGAAAACGACTCTATTGAGACTATGCTGAAGGCGTAGAAATCGATTAACATACTTGATATAGTTTTCCAAGCAGCCAAAGCATGGGATAAAGAGGAGAGCGCTACCATAATGGAGAGCTGCAGAAAATTGTGGCCATCCGTTGATGCAGAGTTGGATCCAGTAGTAAGTGACAGCGATGAGCCAGTCAATTCGGAATTATCAGTTACTTTGTACATTGACATGTTCTACAACCTTCCAGGAGGACAAGAAATTGATGATAAAGTTTGGTCCATATTACAATTTTCCTCATTCAGTCACTTAGTAACATCTTCAACAGATGAAGAAATCCAGAATGAGATTTTCACTCTGCAGCGGAGTGTGCGCTGATATGAAACTTCCTGGCAGATTAAAACTGTGTGCCGGACCGAGACTCGAACTCGGGACCTTTGCCTTTCGCGGGCAAGTGCTCTACCAACTGAGCTACCGAAGCACGACTCACGCCCGGTACTCACAGCTTTACTTCTGCCAGTACCTCTTCTCCTACCTTCCAAACTTTACAGAAGCTCTCCTGCGGACCTGGCAGAACTAGCACTCCTGAAAGAGAGGATACTGCGGAGACATGGCTTAGCCACAGCCTGGGGGATGTTTCCAGAATGAGATTTTCACTCTGCAGCGGAGTGTGCGCTGATATGAACGGGGCGTGAGTCGTGCTTCGGTAGCTCAGATTGTAGAGCACTTGCCCGCGAAAGGCAAAGGTCCCGAGTTCGAGTCTCGGTCCGGCACACAGTTTTAATCTGCCAGGAAGTTTCATATCAGCGCACACTCCGCTGCAGAGTGAAAATCTCATTCTGGATTTCTTCATCTGTTGAAGATGTTACTA
Source organism: Schistocerca serialis cubense (assembly GCF_023864345.2). Classification (NCBI taxonomy): domain Eukaryota; kingdom Metazoa; phylum Arthropoda; class Insecta; order Orthoptera; family Acrididae; genus Schistocerca; species Schistocerca serialis. Next base: position 165,795,404 of record NC_064649.1, read on the forward strand.
AGTGACTGAATGAGGAAAATTGTAATATGGACCAAACTTTATCATCAATTTCTTGTCCTCCTGGAAGGTTGTAGAACATGTCAATGTACAAAGTAACTGATAATTCCGAATTGACTGGCTCATCGCTGTCACTTACTACTGGATCCAACTCTGCATCAACGGATGGCCACAATTTTCTGCAGCTCTCCATTATGGTAGCGCTCTCCTCTTTATCCCATGCTTTGGCTGCTTGGAAAACTATATCAAGTATGTTAATCGATTTCTACGCCTTCAGCATAGTCTCAATAGAGTCGTTTTCACTTTCGTTCATCAAGGAGACGAGAAGTGAATTTCGATAATGACATTTAATTAATTCCAAAATTCCCTGGTCTCTGGTCCGTGGGCTGAATTAGGCTGTCACATCGGGTGGGAGAAAGAGTGCTTGTACATCAGACACGGTTCTGAGCCACCCAGTCTGTGATCACAGCTGCTTTCTCCTAGGTGAATTGCCTTCACCATGGCTCAAAGAGTCGCACCTACCCTTGGTGTCCTTTGTCGTTGTCCATCATTGCATCTTCCGCCTTTAGGGATGATTTCTCAACCCAAGAACATAGGATGTCTTAATGCCCTAATCTCTAACCGCTCATCCGCCCTGCAAGGAGGACGTTGGCATGAAAGAATGCGACTTCTTATCCCGGGAGTCATTCGGTCACCAGAGCCTCGTCAATTTACAGCAGGTGAGGATGGCATTTCTCACCCCTTACACACCATACCATCGGACTTTAGAGAAACATGTGAAGGACAACTGGGAGCATTGTTAATTATAAGGATAGCTTTCAGTGGAAGCTTTTCCTTCTTTAGCTCTTTTCTCACTGCTGGTACAAAAGTTCCATGGAACCACCGACAGAATATTTGTCTGTCTATCCACGCTTTCTTCTGAGCGCAATACTGCACTGGTAGAGTATTTATGTCAGTGTGTTGAAAACAACGTGGATGTTGAGATTTTCCAATCACCATAAGCGGTAGTTTATGACTCCCATTTGCATTACAACACACCATTGATGTTACACACTGTTTCTGTTGCTTGTACACACTGTTTCTGTTGCTTGTAACCACGAGTTTCCTCTCCTTATTGGCAGGTAACGTTTTTGAATGAAGCATCTTGTAAAAGAGTCCTATTTCATCAGCAGTTAAATCTTGTTCCTCTATTATGTTCTGTATCTTGCCTTAGTGGCCGAACGGTTCTAGGTGCTTCGGTCTGGAACTGTGCAACCGCAACGGTCGCAGGTTCGAATCGTGCCTCGGGCATGGATGTGTGTGATGTCCTTAGGTTAGTTACGTTGAAGTACTTCTAAGTTCTAGGGGACCGATGACTTCAGATGTTAAGTCCCATAGTGCTCAGAGCTATTTGAATTTACAAGCTAATCAACATCCTTATCGTTAGCTGAGCGACTTTCCCCGGTGACTGTCAACTGCCGAATGCTGTGTCGTTTTTTTCAGTTTGACAGCCAACCTTGGCTCGCTGCAAACGAGCTGCTACCTCCAAATGGTTCAAATGGCTCTGAGCACAATGGGACTTAACAGCGGAGGTCATCAGTCCCCTAGAACTTAGAACTACTTAAACCTAACTAACCTAAGGACATCACACACATCCATGCCCGAGGCAGGATTCTAACCTGCGACCGTAGTGGTCACGCGGTTCCAGACTGAAGCGCCTAGAACCGCACGGCCACACCGGCCGGCAACAGCCAGTCATTAACGCTTATTTTCTCCTGGGCAGCAAGTCAGGTGTCGAAGCGTGGACACGTGGATGCAGAATGGTAAGTCTATACTGATAGGCGCAGTTCAGGTAGCGGTGTAGTTACGACTGTGCAGAAAACACTAGGTAGTAAGTTAGGTGGCGTGTCTGTGGGAAGACTGTTTGATGCAGGGAAAAAGGCAGTCGTCACATTGATGTGTGTGCGATTCAAAGTACCGCGTGTAAAAATATCTGCACTGGCACACGTTACACCCTCTGTACAGGGTGTTTGTAAAACTTCTTGGACATCAAGAGAGGAGTGAGTACGTAATACAGAGTGTCCGAAAAGTCTTTCCCTCATTACATAAATTGATAATTCAGGCTAGAAGTAAGATACAAATATGAAACTGGCATCTAATTGTTTACAAACTATCAAAGTTTTTTTTCACACATCAGTAAACCTCCACATGAGCACCCTCGGTAGCACGTAGCACATCTAGGCGATATTCAATTTCCGTCCACACATTAGCCAACGTCACTGGAGGGAATGATTCAACGACTGTGGTTATCCGTTGCCGCAGGGTTTCGAGACGTGGTACACGTGTTCGGTAGACCTCGTCCTTGACATAACCCCAGAAAAAGAAGTCTAATGGGGTTACGTCAGGAGAGCGTGGAGGCCACACCGTTGGCCCATCACGACCAATCCATCGCCCAGGATAGTTCATATCGAGATAGGCACGGACGTCCAAACCCCATTGAGGCGGTGCACCGTCTTGCTGAAACAAGACGTCGGGGTGATACTGAAGCAGCTGAGGAACAGCATACAGTTGCAACACGTCCAGATACACTGCAGGTGTGACGGTAGCCTCAGCGAAGAAGAATGGCCCGATAATTCGATCGTGCAACAGCGCGCGCCAAACGTTCACCTTTTCGACTGCCTCTGGTGCACTCCGTGGCCTCGCCAGGGGTTGTGAATCCCAAATGCGCGCATTATGGCGATTCACTACTCCACTGACAAAAAAGGTCGTTTCGTCGGAAAAGGCAATTCGTCTGAGATAACCGTCATCGTCCTCAATACTTGATAGCATTTCAACCGCAAAGTCATATCGACGTGTACTGTCATTGGGCAACAGGTTCAAAATGGCTCTGAGTACTATGGGACTTAACTTCTAAGGTCGTCAGTCCCCTAGACCTCAGAACTACTTAAACCTAACCAATCTAAGGACATCACACACATGCATACCCGAGGCAGGATTCGAACCTGCGACCGTAGCGGTCGTGCGGTTCCAGACTGTAGCGCCTAGAACCGCTCGGCTTGGGCAACAGGGCCTGAACGATTTGCACTTTGTATGCACGATACAATAAACGTTTGTGTAGAATGTCATTGAGAGAACTTTTTGGCACCTGTAATTCACGTGAGGCCCTGCTCACCGATTTCTTCGGACTTGGCAGAAAAGACTGCCTGACAGCTTCCACCCTGTCTGCTGAGGTTCTCGGTCGACCAGACCTCGGGAGGTCAGCAACCGATCCTGCGTTCTTGAACTTCTTGTACCAGGCTTAAACGCTCTTGACATGAGGTGGATTCCTTCCAAATATTGTGTGGAAGTGTCTCTGCACTGTGGCTGGTGGTCGTGTCTCGTGGTACCACAGGACACACTGTCTGTGCCTTCTGCTGATTGGTTAACACGGCTTCTTGGGCACTGCACCTCATCCACTACTTACGTACTGCGAACCTAAAACAGAAAAAAACCTTGATAGTTCTAAACAGTTCGACACATGTTACATATTTGTATCTTACTTCTAGCCTGAGTTATCAATTTATGTAATGAGGGAAAGTCTTTTCGGACACCCTGTATTTTGAATGAGAACCATTTCGGAAATGTGTCATTTCCATGTTACAGCCGTTTGAAAATATGTGTGCATGCAGCAGGGTGGTCACGGTAGCGGGTGGTTCTGCCCCGGGAGTAGACAACATTCCATTAGAACTACTGACAGCCTTGGGAGAGCCAGTCCTGACAAAATTCTACCATCTGGTGAGCAAGATGTATGAAACAGGCGAAATACCATCAGACCTCAAGAAGAATATAATAAATCCAATCCCAAAGAAAGGAGGTGTTAACAGATGTGAAAATTACCGAACTATCAGTTTAATAAGTCACAGCTGCAAAATACTAACGCGAATTCTTTACAGACGAATGGAAAAACTGGTAGAAGCGGACCTCGGGGAAGATCAGTTTGGATTCCGTAGAAATGTTGGAACACATGAGGCAATACTGACCCTATGACTTATCTTAGAAGCTAGATTAAGGAAAGGCAAACCTACGTTTCTAGCATTTGTAGACTTAGAGAAAGCTTTTGACAATGTTGATTGGAATACCCTGTTTCAAATTCTAAAGGTGGCAGGGGCAAAATACAGGGAGTGAAAGGCTATTTACAATTTGTACAGAAAGCAGATGGCAGTTATAAAGAGTCGAGGGGCATGAAAGGGAAGCAGTGGTTGGGAAGGGAGTGAAACAGGGTTGTAGCATCTCCCCGATGTTATTCAATCTGTATATTGAGCAAGCAGTGAAGGAAACGAAAGAAAAATTCGGAGTAGGTATTAAAGTACATGGAGAAGAAATAAAAACGTGGAGGTTCGCCGATGACATTGTAATTCTGTCAGAGACAGCAAAGGACTTGGAAGAGCAGTTGAACAGAATGGACAGTGTCTTGAAAGAACCATATAAGATGAACATCAACAAAAGCAAAACGAGGGTAATGGAATGTAGTCGAATTAAGTCGGGTGATGCTGAGGGAATTAGATTAGGAAATGAGAAGCTTGAAGTAGTAAAGGAGTTTTGCTATTTGGGGAGCAAAATAACTGATGATGGTCGAAGTAGAGAGGATATAAAATGTAGACTGGCAATGGCAAGAAAAGCGTTTCTGAAGAAGAGAAGTTTGTTAACATCAAGTATAGATTTAAGTGTCAGGAAGTCGTTTCTGAAAGCATTTCTATGGAGTGTAGCCATGTATGGAAGTGAAACATGGACGATAAATAGTTTGGACAAGAAGAGAATAGAAGCTTTCGAAATGTGGTGCTACAGAAGAATGCTGAAGATTAGATGGGTGGATCGCATAACTAATGAGGAGGTATTGAATAGGATTGGGGAGGAGTTTGTGGCACAACTTGACCAGAAGAAGGGATCGGTTGGTAGGACATGTTCTGAGGCATCAAGGGATCACCAATTTAGATTAGATTAGATTAATACTAGTTCCATGGATCATGAATAAGATATTTCGTAATGATGTGGAACGAGTCGAATTTTCCAATACATGACATAATTAGGTTAATTTAACAACATACTTAAGTTAATATAACAACTTTATTTTTTGTGTTTTTTTGTTTTTATTTTTATTTTTTTATTTTTTAATATTTTTTTTCTTAATTTATATCTAAAAATTCCTCTATGGAGTAGAAGCAGTTGTCATTCAGAAATTCTTTTAATTTCTTCTTAAATACTTGTTGGTTATCTGTCAGACTTTTGATACTATTTGGTAAGTGACCAAAGACTTTAGTGCCAGTATAATTCACCCCTTTCTGTGCCAAAGTTAGATTTAATCTTGAATAGTGAAGATCGTCCTTTCTCCTAGTATTGTAGTTATGCACACTGCTATTACTTTTGAATTGGGTTTGGTTGTTAATAACAAATTTCATAAGAGAGTATATATACTGAGAAGCTACTGTGAATATCCCTAGATCCTTAAATAAATGTCTGCAGGATGATCTTGGGTGGACTCCAGCTATTATTCTGATTACACGCTTTTGTGCAATAAATACTTTATTCCTCAGTGATGAATTACCCCAAAATATGATGCCATATGAAAGCAATGAGTGAAAATAGGCGTAGTAAGCTAATTTACTAAGATGTTTATCACCAAAATTTGCAATGACCCTTATTGCATAAGTAGCTGAACTGAAACGTTTCAGCAGATCGTCAATGTGTTTCTTCCAATTTAATCTCTCATCAATGGACATACCTAAAAATTTGGAATATTCTACCTTAGCTGTATGCTTCTGATTAAGGTCTATATTTATTAATGGCGTCATACCATTCACTGTACGGAACTGTATGTACTGTGTCTTATCAAAATTCAGTGAGAGTCCGTTTACAAGGAACCACTTAGTAATTTTCTGAAAGACAGTATTGACAATTTCATCAGTTAATTCTTGTTTCTCAGGTGTGATTACTATACTTGTATCATCAGCAAAGAGAACTAACTTTGCCTCTTCATGAATATAGAATGGCAAGTCATTAATATATAATAAGAACAACAAAGGACCCAAGACTGACCCTTGTGGAACCCCATTCTTGATAGTTCCCCAGTTTGAGGAATGTGCTGATCTTTGCGTGTTACGAGAACTACTTATTTCAACTTTCTGCACTCTTCCAGTTAGGTACGAATTAAACCATTTAGTATTGGAGGGCAGCGTGGAGGGTAAAAATCGTAGGGGGAGACCAAAAGATTGTAGTGGTTAATAAAAAAAAAATGGGAGAAGAGAGACCGTGAAAAAGGGAAAGAATGAAATGCAAATCGGACTTTGTATTACAGAAAAGCTATCGGACTTCGTTATTCGGAAAAGCTATTGTTGGGGTGGTCCGTGTGGCGTTTTTGAGCAAAAGTTAAACCAATTTTCACTACAAAAGTGTGGCGTTTTTGAGCAAAAGTTAAACCAATTTTCACTACAAAAGTTATTGAAAAGAAACAGAGAATAACAGAATGTAACTGACAGGGGGAAGTGGCGTAGACGAGAGATCATCCTTTACCAGATTAACTTATCTTCTTTCGGGCGGCGTCCACGTCTTCAAAAATCTCCTTCATTTCAGCGTGAAAAAATCTGCTCCGAAATCTTGCAATAGTCCAGGGATCACTAATTTATACCAATTAAAATCATCTTGATACTGTATGCAATTTAATTCACTTTGCTACTTCCATCCACCGAATTTCTTAATAACTTCCACAATGTCTACACATTACAATCAGATCAAGATTAGCCATTAAGTTTTTACGTCAGCATCCGATCACGCCTGCCTTAAGCTACGGCTATCAAGAGACAATTGAAAACGGATAGAAAACAAAAAAGGTTACAATTTTGGTATTTTCTCTGCCGTCGAGCGCTCATACCGCTGCGACGGGATATTTTTATCTGAGGGAACGAGTGTAACGCGGCGAAATTCAAAGTCCCGCTACAAGATGAATACACTAAGCAGATTCAGAAGGATGTAGGTTGCAGTAGGTACTGGGAGATGAAGAAGCTTGCACAGGATAGAGTAGCATGGAGAGCTGCATCAAACCAGTCTCAGGACTGAAGACCACAACAACAACAATAACTCTCCTCTACAAGTCCTAGAAGTTTGTAGTGGGTATTTTCGAACACGCCTCATACAGGATGTAACTAAGTTCCCTTTACAGTCTTCAAGGAGAAATTACTTAAAGTATGCATTTTAGAGCCCATTTTTGTTAGATATGTTATATTATTTTGGTTTAACAAGGGGAGGCCGCCAATTGTGAAATTCAGATTCAATTCATACTGCGCATGATAAAAGCTCATGGCCAGAGGTGTAATGTGGCAAAGCACCAAGATGCACTTCTCAGCCGTTGTCGAGAAAATCGACAGTTAAAATAAAGCTTTGCGGTGAAATACTCTGAATGATTAATAATTGTCGTGGCGCAGCGGTAAGCGCTCGGCTTTGTAATCGGAAGGTCGCCGGATCGAATCTCGCGCCATGCAACATTTTTTATTATCAGGTTTTTGTAATTCAAATATATATATATATATATATATATATATATATATATATATATATATATATATATATTTGAATTACAAAAACCTGATAATAAAATATATATATATACAGATGTTGAATGGGCCGATACGAGCCGCCGCATAAAAGAGTAGTTGACTGCTAACTTCGAAAGAAGGTAGATGCGGTCCCTAGCGCAATTTATAACATCGTCGAAAATCAGTGCGGACGTGAGAGCTTTGGTACACCCTGTTAAACAAACGGAAAAATGGAGGCGGTACAAATGGAGAGCGATCCGCCTTCACCAAAATGCATAAGCTATTCATTAATAGTTTATATATATATATATATATATATATATATATATATATATATATATATATATAAAAACTATTAATGAATTGCTTAATACCAAAATGCATAAGCAATTATTTTGTGTTTGTATTGGTATTGGTATTAATTTACATATATATATATATATAAACTATTAATGAATTGCTTAATACCAAAATGCATAAGCAATTATTTTGTGTTTGTATTGGTATTGGTATTAATTTACATATATATATATATATAAACTATTAATGAATTGCTTATGCATTTTGGTGAAGGCGGATCGCTCTCCAATTGTACCGCCTCCATTTTTCCGTTTGTTTAACAGGGTGTACCAAAGCTCTCACGTCCGCACTGATTTTCGACGATGTTTATAAGTTGCGCTAGGGACCGCATCTACTTTCTTTCGAAGTTAGCAGGCAACTACGCTTTTATGCGGCGGCTCGTTTCGGCCCATTCAACATCTGTATATATATATTTGAATTACAAAAACCTGATACTAAAAAATGTTGCATGGCGCGAGATTCGATCCGGCGACCTTCCGATTACAAACCCGAGCGCTTACCGCTGCGCCACGACGCTGTGTAAAAGTATTCACCGTAGAGGGCATTTCACCGGAACGGTTTATTTTAACTGTCGATTTTCTCGACAGCCGCTGAGAAGTGCATCTTGGTGCTTTGCCACATTACACCTCTGGCCATGAGCTTTTATTATGCGCAGTATGAATCGAATCTGAATTTCACAATTGGCGGCCTCCCCTTGTAAGTGCTATGAGCACTTGTTCAATGGAAGAGATTTATTTCACAGTGGCGAAGTCGAGCAAGTGGTCACAGCTGCTGAGGGAGTGGTTTCGAGCCTTTCTGAGACCATTGCTCCAGAGTGCAATCAGATCTCAGCTAGTACTGCCGCCTCCCTCCTTCTCGAGTCCCATCATTAACATTAGTGCCTAACTAAACTTTAAAACAAAAATTTTTTGTTTCAGAGGTTGTATTTTTAAAATGACGAAAGATGAATGATTTAGTGGTAAGATGGCTCAGTGGACAATCCGTCACAAACTGAACACTGATGAAGCATGAAAGCATGGAAACAGATGTACTGAACTGTGAAAAAAAAAAGCAAAATAAAGAGCGAACGGTCGAAGAATGAGAAGCGCTACAAGCAGCAGGATAAGTGGTGACGGTGTTGGACTGCCGAGCGGGCGCGTCGTATTCAAAACTCCCTCGTGCTGTTTTTTTTTTTTTTTTCCACAACATTATAAACTGTGCGTCCGGTCATTGAAATGTTTGTTCTCTTTCTGTAGTCTTGGCAGTTGGCTTACTATACACTGGTCATAGAACGTGAGTCATTTTGAAACACCCTGTACATGTGATGAATAGTGAGAGCTGGCGAGATACCACACAGATGTCTCACAGAAGTGAAAACAATGAATAAACGGGTGTGGCATATGTTACAGCAAAGGAATTCAGGATCCAAGACTTGCAAAATGGAACGCAACTTCAAAAACGTATGTCTTGACAGAGCACAAAGAAACTGTGCGATTGTGAAACTGTCGAATTCGTTTGTTGCAGGTTATGTGACAGACAATTATTTTTTCACCATTTCCTTGGGAGTCATCACATTTACATTCATACGAACACCTAAATCGGGCAAGGAGGCAAATCTCACTCACCGATCATACAAATTAGGTTCGTGGGTAACAGATTCCTACCATATGACACACGTACTGACACCGATTCCGTGTATGACACACCAGACGTGTTTCACAGTGGAGTATTCCGCTGACTCGTCATTAAACATTAGCAGTTCCCATTCGAAAGCCTCTTCCTTCTTTATACCAACTGCTTCATATTCTATTAATTAATTAAACCAAACAACCAAATAAGCCTCCTAATTCAGGCGATAGCAAGGAAATTCATTCTCACTAACCGCTATTTCACTATAAAGTGCAGTGGTAATTGTTTATTTCCTATTGTACTTCGACGAAACGTGAGTAATTCATAGTCATACGAACAGCGTTTGTCGGTATTTTGCGTGATTCATTAAGTACTCCAGGATGGGTGTAAACGACGAGCGGCGTTAGCGTAATGGTTAATGTGTTTGGCTGCTAAGCAAAAGGTTCTGAGTTCAAATCTTGTTCGGTCTTACTTCATGAACTTTATTCGTTTGAATGTAATTTTTTGAAATTTCTAGTGGCAACTGAAATCGACCATACGGAAAGTATACACTGTGGACTTTTACCTCTACAAACTCTTCAAAATTTCCTGTAATGGTTTACTACATCTATAATGCTGCACAACAACTGCGTTGAACATCGAAACAAAATTAAGTCATTTATGGGGGGAAGGTATCAGTCTAGATGTGTAAAAATCAAATTTTTGGGCCAAATAGTTTTTGTGAAATCGAATGATAAGTGTGACAAAGCAGTCGGAACACAGTGCGTCTGCACAGGCGAGAAGTCCAGTGATGACAAAATCGCGCACAGCGCGGAATGCGGGGAGCACGTCTCTGTAGCAGAGAAAGGGTTAATGCGGCCGTGGTCGCTTTAGTTCATAAACTGCGCGCTCCCCCCTAAACGTAAGCTTGCGAACTATACTATACTATGGCGCTGCTTCTATTGGCGCGTGCGTCGTGTGCAACTGGCAACGCAGCTATCTCCCGCGTCTGGGCGGGCATGCGCGAGCCGCCAAGATAAAAGAATTGAACTACAACAGAGTAGCTGCGCACAGTCGAGTGTCATTACACGTCCCTACCGTACACCTCGCTGTTGCAAACTGACGTTACACCACGACACAGACTCAAATTTGAATAAAACGAAAAATAAAAATAAAAATTAGCGGTAGGGAGGTTTGAACACGGCCCGCCTGCTTGGTCGTCGTCCTACGCCGTAACCACTTTCTTTTAATCTCATTTTGTTTCGTTATTGGTCTTTGTATTTGTTCAGTGCAGGTGAAGCTTGTCGAAGTTCGTCGTTGATCCATTCACTCAGTTTTCTTATTACAGAGGGCAGCCAACCCGCGCCGGCGCCTCTTCACCACCGCGACGCCATTTCTTCTTTCGACTGCTTTGTATTGCACTTTTTGAGCTTGGACATTTCACCGTTTCTATTTTGCTTTTTCCACCTTCTTCCTGTTCTCGTGCCTGTCCACTGGGCCATCTTACCTCTGAATCTCTGACGCGTGCGATGGCCAGTTTCCCTTGTAGGAATCTATTCTTGTAGACTGAAGAGACGAGTCTCAGTACATCGGCCTTCTTCTCAAAAAAGGAAGCTGAGTGCCCGCACTGGGGGTAGACACTTGTTAGAAAACATTCTTCCTCTGCACCATTCCTCTCCATAGCTTACTTCGCCAACAACCTGGATCCGGCCTACTGTCCCTAAATCTCTTGATTTCTGGGCTTCTTACCTATGAATTGGCAGAAATTGGAAGACTTCATGCTGGCAATGCTTTGTGTCTCACTGATACCACTTATAATAATAATAACAATAATAATAGTGTTTCAGCACTACAACAATAGAGCTGTCATTACATAATTACTGTTGTATTGTGCTGCCAGTGAGTTCGTTTGTTTATTGTGAAGTGAATAATGAAACAATTCCTGGGTAATTGTGGGAACTACTCGCGACTGAGAGAAGGTATTTTCCTGAGATATTTAAGCATGTATGACGTACACTGAAGAGCACAAAGAAACTGGTACACCTGTCCAATATCACGTAGGGCCCCCGCGAACACGCAGAAGTGCCGCAACACGACGCGGCGTGGACCAGACTAGCGTCTGCAGGGAACTGACACCACGAATCCTGCGGGGCTGTCTATAAATCCGTAAGAGTACGCGGTTAGTATAGTATAGTATAGTATAGTATAGTATAGTATAGTTTGGACAAGAAGAGAATAGAAGCTTTCGAAATGTGGTGCTACAGAAGAATGCTGAAGATTAGATGGGTAGATCACATAACTAATGAGGAAGTATTGAATAGGATTGGGGAGAAGAGAAGTTTGTGGCACAACTTGACCAGAAGAAGGGATCGGTTGGTAGGACATGTTCTGAGGCATCAAGGGATCACCAATTTAGTATTGGAGGGCAGCGTGGAGGGTAAAAATCGTAGAGGGAGACCAAGAGATGAATACACTAAGCAGATTCAGAAGGATGTAGGTTGCAGTAGGTACTGGGAGATGAAAAAGCTTGCACAGGATAGAGTAGCATGGAGAGCTGCATCAAACCAGTCTCAGGACTGAAGACCACAACAACAACAACACGCGGGCTGCAGATGTCTTCTGATCAGAACGTTGCAAGGCATCCCCGATATGCTCTATAATGTTCACGTCTGGGGAATCCGTTGGCCAGCGTACTCAGAAGAGTGTTCCTGGAGCCACTGTCTAGCAATTCTGGACGTGTGGGGTGTCGCATTGTCCTGCTGGAATTGCCCGAGTCGGTCGGGATGCACAATGGACACGAGTGGATGCAGGTGATCAGACAGGATGCGTACGTACTTGTTACCTGTCACAGTGGTATCTACACGTATCAGGGGTCCCACATCACTCCAATTGCACACGCCCCACACCATTACAGAACGTGCACCAGCTTCAACAGTCCCCTGCTGACGTGGAGGCGGCCTTCGGCTCCGTAAGCTCGTATCGATGATGTGTCGTCGAATGGTTCGCACACTAACACTTGTTCATGGCGCAGCATTGGAATCTGCAGCAATTTTCGGAATGGTCGAACTTCTGTGACGTTGAACGATTCTCTTCAGTCGTCATTGATCCTGTTTTTCCGGCCGCAGCGATGTTGGAGGTTTGATGCTTTACCGGATTCCTGAAATTCACAGTACTGTTACGTCAGATGGCCACTTGTTACGGCTCCTGCAGTACTTGTTATGGCCGTTTGCTACTTGTTACGACTTCTGCAGTACTCGTAAGCAGCAGACACAGTGGCTGCGCCAAAGACTGAGACGGCGTGGAGTTTTACAGTTGTTTATTGAGCTTTCTTTACAATTTCTCCCTCGTCGTCGCCGCCCATCCCTGCGGACCCTTCCGCCCGGCTGCTGCTGCGTAGATTCTCCGACAATGCGCCACCAGTGCTCCGCTGAGGTCAGGATGCCCTGTGGTGGAGGTGAACTCGTCGCCGCGAGGTCAGCTGCTGCCGCCTGCCGCACCGGCGGCCGGGAAGCCGTCAGTCGCGATGCCCCGTCATGGGCGGACCACGCGCCGCGGGTCCGGGTTGCCGTGGAGTCCGGGCGTCAGTCCCCGGCGGCGCCTGTGCCCGAGACCGCGCTGCGGCCGGTCCTGCTGGAAGTTCTCGCTGCAGTCAGTCAGCCACGGTGCCGACCGGACTCGGGCCGACCTCCAGAGCTGAAGCTGACATCTGGCAGCGAACAGATGACTCCTGCGAGCTGGAACAGACTTCCGGAATCGTCACCTACGCAGATTGAACATTCCGACACGGACCACGTCCGTCCTCAGATCTGAACTGCTTCCTAATGGCTTCTGTCCGTTGCTGCCTGCGCTCCACTATTTATATCCGGCAGGAGGAGGTTTTTTACCCTCGGTGGCAGCTTCTTGTTATTACTCCCGCAGTATATTGCAGCGTAACTTAGCGTGCTGGCCTCACTCTCCAGGCTTCGTTCGGTCTGCGTGGGTCCTTGCGTCAGCCGGTCGGCAGACTGCTGCTGTCGACAAGGCTATCTGTGCCGCGCCTACTTCGCAATGCCGCGATCGCCGGCTGCCTCTGTTTTGCCATTCTCCACTGTGTGAAGCAACGCTTACTGCATGTGGCCGCAACAGTACACTCGCAAAATGTTCGTACGGGAAAATCCGCACGTCATCGCTACCTCGAGCTACTGTCCCGTTGTTCGTGCGCCGACTATAACACCCATGTTCAAACTCACTTAGGTCGGTTACTACTGCTACAGTGGCAGATTATCGAGATTTAACAACTCCGACAGCCACTTGTCGTCTTACATAAGCGTTGCCAATCGCAGCACCGTATTGTGCCTGTTTACATCTCTCTGTATTTGAATACGCATGCCTATACTAGTTTCTTTGGCTGGCTGGGCTGGGCGGATTTGTGGGGAGGAGACCAGACTGCGCGGTCAACGGTCTCTCAGGATTAGGGAAGGATGGGGAAGGAAGTCGGCCGTGCCCTTTCAAAGGAACCATCCCAGAATTTGCCTGAAACGACTTAGGGAAATCACGGGAAAGCTAAATCAAGGTGACCGGACGCGGATTTAAACCGTCGTCCTCCAGTGTGCTAATTACCGGGTGATCAAAAAGTCAGTGTAAATTTGAAAACTTAATTTGTACCTCTCTATCTACATTATTCCGTGATTTATTGACACCACATGCTTGGAATGACATGGGGTTTTATTAGAACAAAAGAAATACAAAAGTTAAAAAAATGTCGGACATTTTGTGACCCTTTTTTTTGGTTCTAATAAAACCCCATGCAATTCCAAGCATGTGTGTCAATTTTTACCTCTCTATCTACATTATTTCGTGATTTATTAAGTTTTCAAATTTATACTGACTTTTTGATCACCCGGTACTGCGCCACCTCGCTCGGTGTTTCTTTGGCGCTTCTCTCAGTTTTAGTGTGAGAAATGCTAGGCACAAAGTAGATCGTGTGTGTGTGTGTGTGTGTGTGTGTGTGTGTGTGTGTTTGTGTGTGTAGCGAGTGGGCTATGTGAGGAAGGTAATGGATAGATTCGTTTCACAGGCTGTAACCTCCACCACAGTCTGCCTCACGTTAATGCTAGTGTTGGCCGGCCAGGCGCGAGAAGCAATCGCGCACTGCGGGTCCGAACGCAGTTACGTACGTAGAGAGTTACTCCATTCCAGGAATCGAGAATCACGACCATTTTTGCCTGTTATTGACATTGACACTGGCAACATATTCGGGCCACGGGTTAGAAGATTTTCGAGAATGTTTTGATTTTGTGACTGTTCAAGCTTTCCCGGCGGATGCGTTGTAAACAGTTTCCACGGGTTTGCCGCCGGATCACGTTGTGCAAATTCCACAATATTTCCTCGGAGCAACTGCTGGTGGCTAGGTACGACTGCCGGAAATCGCACATGCGCTATGATTTGCAGATAGATGGATGGTGCCATATTCAAACTCCCTCTGCCGACAATCGCAGACCGGCTCTCCCTGCGCGTGCGCTGTACGCTGCGTTTGCCAGCAGTCAGGCCAGCCGTTGCTCACCAACGGCCGCACTAGACCTGTGTTATCACGGGCCTGTTATCGAAGAATCTGGATTTAAGGGGACCACACCGTGGTTTTCATCATATTTCGATAGATTAAAGTTTTATTTAAGTACTCCGAAAAAAATTTTCAGCAAAATCTTTTTCAAGCATTTAAAGAGGATTTGCCTACCAGGTGTGTTTATCTGCCACGCTCACTTTTCTGTCACCCACTTTTCTGCATATATTTTAGATCTTTGTATCCCCTACATTGCACTTTAGGGATTTTTTTTTTACTCCCGAGTGTGTTTTGGCTATCCTTGGAATGCAACGGTCGGTATTCTTTTGTATCTGCTGTTTGTAAACAACACGCTTTGAAACACGCGGTTAGTTTTGTTCAAGTGTGATTGCGAGTAGTTGTTATACTTACGTTTGCGGTGCTTGATGACTTGTGTTTTGTTGTTCAAAATGGTTCAAATGGCTCTGAGCACTATGGGACTTAACATCTGTGGTCATCAGTCCCCTAGAACTTAGAACTACTTAAACCTAACCAACCTAAGGACATCACACACATCCATGCCCGAGGCCTGCCTGCTACTGTAGCGGTCGCGCGGTTCCAGACTAGCGCCTAGAACCGCTCGGCCACCTCGGCCGACTGTGTATTGTTGTGTTTATTGAAGATGACGAAACGTAAAGGCGTTTTCAAGAAACGACAATTTAGAGGAAACAAGTTTAGAAAGCTTTCTGTACAAGAGTTTACGTCGCCTGGCAACGATGTTTCTAATTGTAATTCTTCGACAAGTGCATCATCAAAGAAGCTCTCACCGTTTCAAGAGAGTTACAACGAATTTACTGTAAGTGACAAGGGGTGCAGTAAAATTATTATAAATTTGACAATATTATCAGATGTAATTTATAAATTTGTACAATATACACGGTGTGATGAGTCACAGTCTGTGAAAATTTGTGAGAATGCCAGTGGGAGAAAAGGCCTAGCAATTGCTTTGGATTTAATTCGCACTAAATGCTCAGCTGTGCTTTCAATTATGAGTTCTTCAAAACCAGATGCAACTGGCCCTTATGAAATCAATTCTAGATTAGTTTATGCCTTACGATCCATTGGATAGTTTATGCCTTACGATCCATTGGCAAGGGCGTGGCTGCAGGGAGGACATTTTGTTCAGTGATGACCTTATCAACCACCAAATAAATTTGAAAAACTGACTGCAATATTAGAGAAAGCTGTATGTGAGGTCAGTGAGAAAAGCATGAAACTGGCTGCTAGAGAAGCAGTGGAAGAAAATGATGGGTGTTCGCGTATTCCAGTTGCACTTGATGGAAGTTGGCAGAAAAGAGGACATACTTCTCTGAATGGAGTAGTGACTGCCACGAGTGTAGGCACCGGTAAAGTGTTAGATGTGGAGATAATGTCTAAATATTGCAAATGTTGTAAAGTCAATGAACATAAAGAACACACCTGTGTGGCTAATTTTAGAGGAACAAGTGGTGGTATGGAAGTTCATGGATTACAAGAAATATTTCATCACTCCGTAGAAACAAGAGGCGTACGTTGTACCAAATATTTGGGCGATAGTGACAGGCATACAACAATGTGGTGAACTCTCAGCCATATGGCGATGCCATTATTAGCAAAACAGAATGTGTAGGCCATGTTCAAAAACGTTCGGGAACAAGGCTGAGAAAACTAACTGTTGATATGAAAGAAAAAAATTAGAAGGAAAATTGTTGACCGGATAGGGTCGGTTAACTAAAACTGAACTAGAAAACTTGCAGGTATACTTTGGACAGGCAATTAGGAGAAATAAAGAAAATCTCGAGGCATTGAAGAGAGATGTTTGGGCCATATTCTTCCATAAGTCCTCTACTGATGACAAGCCATGTCATGGATTGTGTCCATGAGGAGAAAATTCGTGGCGCAAATACAATAGGGCTCAGGCAACTGGAGAATATTATTCTCACCAGCATTCTCTTCCTGCTGCTGTTATTACAGCAATTAAATCTATTTTCTGACACTTGGCTCATCCTGACATTCTAAGGAAATGTCTTCATGGGCAGACACAGAACCCAAATGTCTGTTTCAACAGCATAATTTGGAACCGCCTTCCTAGAACTGTATTTGTGGGCATGCATACAGTGAAACTAGGAGTGCATGATGCTGTTATTACATTCAGTTGTGGTAATAATGGAAAGTGTTGGGTACTGAAAAAGCTGGGAATTAATCCTGGTGAAAATATGGTCACTGGGCTGCAACACTGCGATAAAATGAGGATAGCCGATGCAGACAGGTCTGCATCTAAAATGCCCAAGAAAGCAAGACAAACATCCAGGAGGGTGAAAAAGAAGCTGGAAGACCCGCTAGCGGCCAAAGAATGGCCATCATATGCAGCAGGGCAGTTTTAATTAACTGTAAGTGACTTTAACAAATTTAAAAAGTTTTTTCTTTAATTTCCCACAAACTAAAATTTTCAGTAGATATGCCCCATTATATCAGAAACTATCATGACATAAAAAGCCACCTCTGGTACTACATTCATTAATATTCCCCCATTAGGAAGTTCACAAAAAAATATTTTCTGCAGTAAAAACTTAATATTTTTTGTTGATAAAGTTAAAAAAGTATTTCTTAAAGACTATACAATGGATACAGTAGATTTTAGTAAAGTTGACTCTATTAGCATCATGTAACATAAAGTAAAAATGTTAAGGTCCTGCATCAAATAGTTTTTCTCAGAAATGGGTCAAATACTTGCCTAAATTAACATGGGTTAGATAGGCAGGGTTTGGTCCCCTTAATAGCAGCCAGTGCAAGGTTCCAGGTTGTGCTCAGTTGAAATCCCGCATCCTTGTTGATGAGATTATCGGCTGTACGGATATGTACTGCTTCCTTAATGAAGCAATCCCAGAAAGATGATGCCGGGGATGAAACTTCCGTATTTTCATAAGTCATCCGATGTCCTGTATTCAGGCAGTGTTCCGCCATTGCCGACTTTTCCGGTTGGCGAAGGCGTGTACGGCGCTGATATTCACCGCAACGTTCTTGTACTGTGCGGCGTGTCCGGCCTATATAAGCTGCCCCACACTGACAAGGAGTCTTGTACACACCACGTTTCCTCAGGCCAAGGTCATCCTTAACCCAACCCAACAGGTTTCTCAGTTTTGCAGCCGGTTGAAAAACACACTTAATTCCGTATCTTCCGAGGGCTCTTCCAATTCTTGACGTCATGGCACCAAAATACGGCAAATGTTGTATTTCACTCGACAGGCTTTGAGGATCAGATGTCACATGTGCTCTATGAACTGACGTACGTAATGCACTGCCGCATTGTGCAGGATGATGGCAGCTTGTGGCCTGCAGATACAGATCCGTATGCGTTGGCTTGCGGTAGATGCTGTGTCGCAAGGTTCCATCTGCTTTCCTTCGTACCAAAACACCAAGAAAAGGTAAAGTACCGTCTTTTTCCACCTCCATTGTGAAGCTTATATTCGGATGCAGCGAATTCAGGTGCTGAAGAAACGTAGGTAGAGTATCAAGTCGATGTGGCCACACCACAAATGTAGCAGCATCCACATATCGCAGAAAACAAGAGGGCTTCAGAGTGGCTTGGTGCTTTTTCTTCAAAGTCCTCCGTAAAATAATTGGCCCCACAGGAGACAGAGGGCTTCCCATGGCGACACCATCCAATTCTTCAAAATATTGGTCATGAAATAAGAAGTATGTTGAAGTAAGCACGTGTTTAAATAATGCTACTATGGCCTCCTCAGACTTGTTGCTAATGAGCTCCAAAGAGTCCTGCAAAGACACGTTTGTAAATAAAGACACAACATCGAAACTTACTAAGAGGTCCGATGATTGCAATCTAAAAGTTTTCAGGAGACCCAACGAAATCTTCAGAGTTTCGAATGTGGTGGTCGCACTCGCCTACGAGAAGTCCCAATAGTGATGTCAGGTATTTGGCAACAAAATAAGTAGGTGCTCCTGTGTTACTTGCAATGGGACGGAGAGGCACCCCACTCTTGTGGGTCTCGGGTAGGCCGTAGAGTCTAGGGGGAAGTGCAGCCTGTTGACGCAAACTCTTCGAAACTTCCGCTGTAATCGAGCTCTTCCTGACGAGTTCCACAGTCTTTCTCTGGACCCTACCAGTCGGAACACTTTTTAATTTACTATATGCAGGATCGTCGAACAGTTTGTGTATCTTGCTGTTATATTCTGTGCGTGAGAGAAGCACAGTAGCATTTCCTTTGTCAGCAGGTAAGATGACGATGTCTCGGTCTTCTCTCAATTCTCCTAGAACGGCCTTGCTGCGCTGGTACTGCGAACGGCTGAAAGCAAGGGGAAACTACAGCCGCAATTTTTCCCGAGAGCATGCAGCTTTACTGTATCGTTAAATGATGATGGCGTCCTCTTGGGTAAAATATTCCGGAGGTAAAATAGTCCCCCATTCGGATCTCCGGTTGGGGACTACTCAAGAGGACGTCGTTATCAGGAGAAAGAAAACTGGCGTTCTGCGAGTCGGAGCGTGGAATGTCAGATCCCTTCATCGGGCAGGTAGGTTAGAAAATGTAAAAAGGGAAATGGACAGGTTAAAGTTAGATATAGTGGGAATTAGTGAAGTTCGGTGGCAGGAGGAACAAGACTTTTGGTCAGGTGATTACAGGGTTAATAAAGACAAAAACAATGGAATAGAAATTCAATAAACATCTCGTTATGATCATGTTTAATGCTCGCATTAGCTACGGCATTCACAGCAGAGTGCTCAGAACACTTCTGAATGTTCATTGGTTGTAGGAGTATGCGTGACGTAGGTGCACAGAACAAGTCTAATCTCCGCACTGAAAACCAACTCCAACAAATTCGATTGTCAACTGTTCTCAACTCGAAGTTTGACTTAGTTTTCAACTGTTGTCAACAGTTGTTTGAAGTCTCGAATCTGAACAACTAGTTCAGGGAAGTTTTGTCTCAAGTTTGTAGTTTATGGCCGGTTTTCAAAAACACGGCAGAGTTGTCTGAGTTGCGCATGCGCATTTGTCGTGTCGTCTGCTGTGTTTCTTTCTTCGTCTGCTGTGTTTCTTTCGACAGTGGCAACGCGCGAGCCGTCAACAGATCCACCAATTCAGTTTTTGTTAGAAATTTAAATGAGGAAACCTCTGTAGGATCCTTCTGATTCTGCATATGTTGTTGTCTTCAGTCCTGAGACTGGTTTGATGAAGCTCTCCATGCTACCCTATCCTGTGCAAGTTTCTTCATCTCCCAGTACCTACTGCAACGTACATCGTTCTGAATCTGCTTAGTGTAGTCATCTCTTGGTCTCCCTCTACGATTTTTACCCTCCACGATGCCCTCCAATGCTAAATTTGTGATCCCTTGATGCCTCAGAACATGTCCTACCAACCGGTCCCTTCTTCTTGTCAAGTTGTGCCACAAACTCCTCTTCTCCCCAATTCTAATCAATACCTCCTCATTAGTTATGTGATCTACCCATCTAATCTTCAGCATTCTTCTGTAGCACCACATTTCGAAAGCTTCTATTCTCTTCTTGTCCAAACTATTTATTGTCCATGTTTCACTTCCATACATGGCTGCACTCCATACAAATACTTTCAGAAACGACTTCCTGACACTTAAATCTATACTCGATGGTAAGAAATTTCTCTTCTTCAGAAACGCTTTCCTTGCCATTGCCAGTCTACATTTTATATCTTCTCAACTTCGACCGTCAGCAGTTATTTTGCTCCCCAAATAGCAAAACTCCTTTACTACTTCGAGTGTCTCATTTCATAATCTAATTCCCTCAGCATCACCCGACTTAATTCGACTACATACCATTATCCTCGTTTTGCTTTTGTTGATGTTCATCTTATATCCTCCTTTCAAGACACTGTCCATTCCGTTCAACTGCTCTTCCAAGTCCTTTGCTGTTTCTGACATAATTACAATGTCATTGGCAAACCTCAAAGTTTTTATTTCTTTTCCATGGATTTTAATACCTACTTCGAATTTTTCTTTTGTTTCCTTTACTGCTTGCTCAATATACAGATTGAATAACATCGGGGAGAGGCTACAACCCTGTCTCACTCCCTTCCCAACCACTGCTTCCCTTTCAAGCCCCTCGACTCTTATAACTGCCATCTGGTTCCTGTACAAATTGTAAATAGCCTTTCGCTCCCTGTATTTTACTCCCGCCACCTTTAGAATTTGAAAGAGTATTCCAGTCAACATTGTCAAAAGCTTTCTCTGGGTCTACAAATGCTAGAAACGTAGGTTTGCCTTTCCTTAATCTTTCTTCTAAGATAAGTCGTAAGGTCAGTATTGCGTCACGTGTTCCAATATTTATACGGAATCCAAACTGATCTTCCCCGAGGTCGGCTTCTACCACTTTTTTTCCATTCTGCATATAAAGACATATAAAAGGAAAGATTTGTTGAATGAAGTCTCTGATAAAATTGGTGTACCGCTTGTGGAATGTGAAAGGAAATGGACAAATATGAAAACACAGTACAATCCTGAGCATTGTCAAATGATCAAAACTAAAAGTGGGTCTGGGAAAACTGAGATCTACTTTCCGAAATGGATATTTTACTAGCATAATAAAGTCTTTGGAAGGTGTGAACAAGCCAGAGCGAAAAATACTTACAGCTTCAGTTACGCAAGTGAATGACATTTTACTTACGCTTGTAAGACTTTTGGTCGGAAATTTTGTAATTACAATGCAGAAAATCCCATGGTCCCAGCTGAAGAACTAAACCGATTCTTCACACTACCTGCAACCGAAATTGATCCGCAAAAAAAAACAGAGAATCATTGATTACTTCATGGGGATGAACGACTGTAGCAAAGGAAAATTCTATCTACAGCACGTCACTTGCAGTACTGTCAAGAAAGCCATAAAGCGGATTAGATCAGCATCTACTGGACATGATGGTATCACTATCCAGATGGTAAAACTTATTATTGACCAACTACTGCCCTCTATAACAGACATTTTCAACGATTCATTAATCACAAGTGTTTTCCCTGAGGTTTGGAAACTGGGACAAATTAAGCCACTGCCTAAAAAGGACATCGCCACAGCACCCTCTGACTACCGCCCCATCTGCCTTCTTCCTGCACTATCAAAGGCCTTAGAATATATAGTTCATGACCAGCTCACTAACTACCTAACTACTAACAACCTACTAGACGAATACCAATCAGATTTCCGTAAACATCGAAGCACAACATCCGCTCTGATAAAGGTGACAGATGACCTGAAACTTGCCATGGACAGACAAGAAGCGACTATCATTTGCTTCTTAGATTTCAGCAAAGCATTTGATACTGTCGACTTCGACATCTTACTAGCCAAACTTAGCGGTCTAAATTTCTCACCAAGCGCAGTGCAATGGTTTCGCTCATACATGACGTCTCGTCAGCAACGCGTCCTGTCTGGGAATATAAAATCACAATGGCGGCAGGTAGTGTCAAGCGTTCCCCTAGGCTCAGTATTAGGTCCTATACTCTTCTCTCTTTATGTCAATGATGATGTGTCATCGGTCCTGACCTGTTGCAAATACCATATGTATGCTGATGACCTTCAGTTGTGTCTAAGTGCGAAACCAAGCCATCTCAAGAAAGCTATTGAAAATTTCAATACTGACCTCAATGCACTGTCAAAATGGGCACAGGACATAGGTCTAAAACTAAACCCATCTAAAACCCAAGCTGTACTTGTTGGTCACTCTAAGCTCATTAGCCCAAAACATCGGGAATCCGTACCACCTCTTATCCTAAATGGAACAAATATTAAATTATCTCCCTCAGCAAAGAGTTTGGGAGTAATAATAGATGAAAATCTAAATTGGACAGAGCACGTAACTGCAGTGTGCAAAAAAGCATCAGCACCCCTTTATGTCCTACAAAAATATAAAAAACTCTTCCCTTTCGATCTGAAAAAGAAATTAGTAAAGACGCTTATACTCCCAATCATTGACTACAGCGATATTATCCTACAAGACCTCTCTCAGGAAAATTCCCGACGTCTAGAACTGGTCACGAATGCCTGCGCCCGATATATCTGTGACGTTCGACTTTTTGATCACATTTCACCAGCATATGCAAAATTGTCCTGGCTGCGTGCAGACAAACGCAGAGATTTCCGTACACTCTGTCTCATCTACTGCCTTATAAATGTACACTGTCCCTCATATCGCTCCTCGTCCCTAACACTCATGTCGGAACTACATGACAGAAACACACGTTCCCATCACAATAAAGTCCTCTCTGTTCCACCGCATCGCTCAGTCACCTTCTCCAAGTCCTTTACAGTAGCGGGAACCCGACTCTGGAATAACCTCCCTCGTTATATTAGAGAACTTAAAAACATGACCGGCTTCAAAAAACAGTTAACGACGTATCTACTTAAGCAACAGTAATGCCTTCCTCTGTATATGAGTGCACTTCACCTCATTAGTTCCCTCTTTCCCCCTCCTTAAACCTCCCTTACCCAAAACTCGCTATACTAGTAAACATCTACTTTACACACCAAGATATTAATGTACATCTGCATAAACCTTCATTACTATTGCCAATCTTTCTCATGTTTGTCATTATTATTTGATTTTTTTTACTGTTATTATTATTGCTTTCACCATAATCTGTATGTATAGCACCTGATGTAAAAATACTGCCAGCATTTACTTTATTAGGTCTTAGTCATGTTTATCATTATTATTTGATTTTTTTACTGTTATTATTATTGCTTTTATCATAATCTGTATGTATAGCAACTTTTGTAAAAATACTTCCGCATTTACTTTATTAGGTCTTAGTCACTACTCTTTATTCATATTGTCACTAGAGTAATGTAATTCCCTCATTTAAACTATGTTCATGATGTAACTCTGATGTGTGAAATGCTGCATGTGTGGAACACTGGTCCGATGTAAGAGAGGGCCTGATGGCCCTAATCTGATCAGGTTAAATAAATAAATAAAAATAATTTCAGTGGAAATTTATTTATTTCTCTTGTCATATCTTTTGTCATCATGTGGTACAAAGAAGTTTGCAAATTAATGGCTTACATTGTTAATAACTAAAGCTATAAGGATTTTGTTCAGAAGTCTACATCTACATCCATACTCCGCAAGCCACCTGACGGTGTGTGGCGGAGGGTACTTTGAGTACCTCTCTAAGTCTTTAATTACATTTGTCTTTTCACTCGATATTTATTTATTCATATTTCTTGCCATTTCACTTTAACAACACCTGGTGCAAAGTAGTTTGCAAATTCATCCCATATGTTCATTGCGGTTGTTCCTACGTTGCCTCCATTTCTCTGAAGACATTTATTTTGCGGAGACATCCTCCATCTGCCATCCGGAGCCCTGCCTGTTTCTGGATCTTCCAGATCAAAACTGCCGGGTGGTGAGTAAACTTTCTTTATTTCTTCTAAGAAAACTGTGCAAGGCGCAGTTGCAGAAGTCACTAATGTTGCTTTTTCAGAACTTAAGTGCATAGTTGTCCTAAGACAATATCCCAAAAAAATTATCCATAATTCTTCTAGCGCGAGATATTCGGTAATTAAACAGTCTTTCCTGGCTGCCTTTCTCTTACAATCCTGCATATGGTTTCATCATGTACTCTGAAAGAGCAAACGCATCATATCGCACCGTAACAAATGGATAATCTTCAGTCAGAATCAATTTCCAATGCTTTTCTTTAACAAAAAGTAAAAACGCCGACTGTGTGTCAAGGGTTTCAAGCCGGCCGTAGTGGCCGCGCGGCTCTAGGCGCTACAGACTGGAACCGAGCGACCGCTACGGTCGCGGGTTCGAATCCTGCCTCGGGCATGGATGTGTGTGATATCCTTAGGTTAGTTAGGTTTAATTAGTTCTAAGTTCTAGGCGACTGATGACCTTAGAAGTTAAGTCGCATAGTGCTCAGAGACATTTGAACCAAGGGTTTCAAATTGTTGTCAACAGTTGTAAGGTTGCCAAACTCACATCAGTTAAAACTGTTGTAAGTTTGGCAAACTTGTATGATTTTGTTTGTTGGAGTTGGTTTTCGGTGTGAAGATAGCTTAAGCAGCAACTTTGCGTTAGGTATGACGTCTTTGCTCAAGGCTGACGGGTGGAATCGGACACTAGAACTTGCATCCATAGGTATTCTTGCAGATGTGTCGATTCGAGTGTGCAAGCACGTACGCTGCGTATGCCAAATGACTGCCAGTTGTTCTCAGCATCCGGCCGCCACGAAAAATGGCGACGGTCTTTCCGTTCTGAACGAACGAGAAAAAATACCGCAGCAAGTCAGTAAATATAGCACATGTCAGGCGCCTGTAGTCCTGAAGCAGCAGAAGGACAGATTCGGATCTGAACGATTAATCAACGAGATCTCTACAGCTATACTCCATTCACCGAAACAAGAGACGTACTGTAAACATCGTCGAGGGGCGTACAAGGCAGGGGCGTCAGAATTAAAAAATGAAAGTCGTGTTTTTTATAATTTGCCACCTGAAAATGATAAAGTGATCCGAGAACTACCTTCCGACACCTTTATTTACATTACATTAAAATTTATTGTCACTCAAAAAGAGGAAAAGTTGTTTTTTCGCGTTACTCTATATTTATCACGCAATTTCTCCTAAACTGTGTGTCGCACAGCAAAATAATTTTATAATTGCCTTCAGTGCTATATGTTGATGACGTCTGCGAATTTTCTGCCCAATAGAGTCAGTAATAGTGAAGCAATGAATTAAAATCTCACGTCTGATATAGAACTTTTACCAAATCATCATCCGAAATATAGTAAGCGACAAACTTTTTCCCTTTAAATTCTTTTGTGGGGGTGTAAGCGAGAAAAGTTTCAGAAAGGTTTGAATTTAGTTTTGTAGTTTGTTCGAATGCGATGGGTGCAGCCGTTTGTCCTTTACGGGCGATGCATTGTGCGGTTGGCAGGCGCGGCGCTGAGTCAGTGCCGCCGCCTCAGTTGCAGGTGTGAGCTCGTCAGTGGGGTGGCTGTTGTACAGCGGCGATTTCAGGATATCTCAAGTTCGTCTGTAAAGACGCTTGAAAGACTAGTCGTTGATTATTAGAGTAAGTACATGTGTTTGTAGTCACGCTGAGCATTCACTGTTTATTTGCGCATCCAATAGCATCGCGTGGTTTCTTATTTTATATATTCACTTATTTCATTAGCATCACACACGGCTGTCCTGTCACATAATGTCATCCACGGATTCAGCGAGCGAGGTCGATGATGTGTCAGTTCTGAGTCCACTAAAGAAGCGAGCAAAGAAGAAATCATTCAGTTCTTCTGAGAAGCACATGGTGCTTAATGTGTATAAAACGGAACTGTTACATCCAGAGCAGTCGATGAGTGACATTGTTTCGAAATCAGCTGCGGCTACAGGTGATGTACTCACTTATCACACGATACACTGAAGAACGTCCAAGGCCACACACTCTTTGAAGTCTCCCAAGAAAGGAAAATTACGACAGAAACTTTCTGAAAGTGTTGATGACTTCGATATAAATGCGATACGAAGCAAAGTACACGGATTTTTTTTTTCGTAACGAATTGCCAACAATTGACAAAGTGCTTACAGTTGTGAATGAAGATGCAGATCTGGGCCATTTTCGGAGAACTACATTTTATAAGTTATTGAGAGAATTGAACTTCAAATATGTCCGGCGTGCGCGCGATAGCATGCTAATAGACAGGGATGACATCATTTTATGGGGGGGGGGGGGGCGTTATCTTGCACCATGAAACGGTTGAGAGATGAAGGCAGACCCATTTACTATTTGGACGAGACGTGGGTGAAAGCAAGACATACCCGAAGTTACGTCTGGGTAGATGACATGATAAATTCCTCAAAACAAGCGTTTCTGTCCGGATTATCCACCGGAAGCAAGGGCCCACCAGGAAAGGGAAACGTCTGATTATCGCACACTTTGGCTGCAAAGCAGCGTTCGTTGAAGGATGTTTGTGGACTTTCGAATCCAAGAAAAGTGGAGATTATGATGAGGAGATGTGCGCCGAAACCTTCGAGAAGTGGTTTCAAGATGTTCTTCATCGGCTTCAGGAAAATGCAGTTATTGTTCTTGATGACGCGCTGTACCATTCTCGGAGAAAAGAAAAAGTTCCCAATGCGAATTCCAATAAGCACGAAATATCAAAGTGGCTAAAATCTAAAAACATCGATTTCGAAGACGGTATGTTGAAGAAAGAACTTTTAGATATAGTTAAAAATCACAGAACAGCGCACAACGAATACGCAATAGATGAAATGGCGAAGAATGCAGGGAAAACTGTTCTCAGAATTCCTCCGTACCACTGTGAATTAAACGCCATCGAGTTAGTGTGAGCCAGAATCAAAGACTATGTTGCAGCGAAAAACATACAAAATGCCGGAAGTTAAAGTACTGCTAAAAGAAGCAGTAAGAACAGTGACTGCAGAGGATTGGAACAAGTGCGTCTTCCATGTCGTAGAAAAAGTGGAAACTCAAATGTGGAAATTAGGCTGCATTATAGAGGAGAGAGGTTTATAACAAACCGGTCCTCTATTACAACAGTTAAAGTTCGACAGAGTGAACCTTGTTTCGTCCTTTATCATTATTATTACTGGTATTGTTATTAAAATTAACAATTAATTGTGTTTGAATGGAGCGTTTTGTTAGCAACCTGAATGAAAATATATCTCCTTCGACAGAATGAACTCAGTTTAACATTATTGTTAAATTTGTGTCGCGCATTGTTGCCCAGGTTTCTCACGGTCCTCTGAGACATCCCGCCAGCCAGCCGAACGCCACCAGCTGCAAAGCGTGCCCCACACCCCTACGTATCACGTGAACACCGAATGCTTTCTCTGGAAACGAGCATAGTCGCTCACGTGACACTGTTTATGTTTCGTCCCAGCTCTCGGTGAATAGACTTTAGTGTATTACGTGTTATCGAAAAACAGTCAGTTTCCACAAAAGCAACGTTAACTGCAATTCGCAGTCACAATGATAAGCACTTCATGCCAGAAGAGAAAAATCGATCTACAACGAAAAAGAAAAGAGCTGTACAGCGCATTCTGTTTGGAAGGGCTGACCCAGCGGAGAGCCATAAAATAGCGATGTCTTTGCCGAAAGATCGGGATGAAGAAGCTGATATTTCGTCGTGTCAAAACACTGCAACAATGACTCACGTTTGTGAGAAAATGGACAGTGGGCAAAATAAAGTTGTGGTAAAGCAGGCTGGAACAATATAAAGCCAGCCATAAACACTGTGATCAAGTGCTTTCTATTTTGGTTTCGTATTATCTAGAATGTAGCGTGGAAACCCAGGATGACGTCGTTCCGTCTGCTACGCGATCGATGCTAGACCGCTACCCTTCGGCTCTCTTCGGCGCTATTCGGGAGAGCGTCTCACAGTATCGATTGCGAGACAGTGTGTGTAGGTGTGTACATGTTGCGCGCATCGTAAGCAAGCGGAGCGCGGTAAGTTCTGTGCTTATTTCCTTTACACGTTTAACTCAATCCTCGTATTGTTTAGTTTTTGGTTCGAATTCGCGAACTATCGGACCTTACTACGGCTATGTGTCCGTGCAGTATATACAGCTAGACGACGAGTTTTATTTATTTATTTAGCATCAAAGCCACCGTACAAACGGTATTGGACTTGCCATACATAGAAATTAAAAATATGGAATGTACGAAATGTAACTGCTTACAACATTTACCAGTAAATTTATAGTTTCTTTGCATGTGAATGGTATATAATAGTTTGTTTCCCAGTAATAACTACATATAGAATAACGAGTAATAAAGGTAGTAAAATACTATAGTATAAACTGAAACATACAAAGATACAAGCTACTCACAGGACTTATCAGAGAACTGCATTATATTGGAGATAAGTTTATAAAATCATTTCCTTGATATGAGAGGTATTCATATACTGAGTTGCAACGTTTATGAGGTACAAAATTTTCAAAGTTCCAACTTAAAATTTATATCATCCGTTAAGTCTTTAATGCATTGTAGAGCTTATATGATTCTGAGTTGCTGCTGTTTTTATTTGTTCGGTGTGTAGATTATTCCTATTCCATATGCTAGAGTTGTTATAGTCGGCATTTGTGTGGAGAGTGCTTAGATTTGCTTTGGTTAAGAGTACACTTTTAAATATATAGAGTGATGACAGAGTAAGCATTCCTAATGTCTTGAAAAGAGACCTGTAGATAGGTTTGTACGGCTGTGGGTAATTATTCGAACAACTCATTTTTGTAAGATAAAATTTCTTTTTAATCAGATTCTGAGTTTGCCGAGAATGCTATTCCATATGAGGCAACGGAATGAAAATATTCCAAGTCTGCCATTCTGATGCCTTCTAAAGTGGAAACACTTGCGACAACACTCAGTGGAAATCAGTGAAGTCTGTGTAGAAGAAATCTTATATTATGTTTCCAATTTATAGCCTCATCTATAAGAATCCCTACAAGTTCTGCAAACTGCACTCTCTCTGTTAGTCTGTCATCCAGTAATAGATTAATGTCTTCATCCTGAGTGCAATTTGTTTGCATTGCATTCATTGTAAGTTTATTTGCACTAAACCGAGTCTAAATAGTTTTTTACTGCTTCATCAGTAGTGGAATGTGATGAGTCTAAAATTGAGTGACTTCAAAACCTCGTCATCTGCATGTAATACGATTTTGGCTGTATCATATTGTAGCTGTAAGTCATTTACGTATATCCTCTTCAGTCCCGAGCATATATTAAAATTTCAAGTGAGCTAAATTTGTGTTAACTGCAATCTGTTAATGCTAGTTAACTATGAATGACCTCAAAAAAAGGTTTTAACCATTCACAATTTTTTATAGATGGTATCACGTATGATACCTTGGGACTCAAAGCAGCACATTTATACACACAACTATGCAGTTTTATTTTGATTTATTCCAAAAAAATTCCAGTCAGAAATATTACACACATTGTTCATATTTTCTGTAGATACCATGATAGGTGAAAACAGAAATTTGGTATCAAAATTTTTAACCATATTATGTAAACAAATAAAAATATATAAACGAAATTACCATAGCAAAATGTGTCAAATTATTGTCCCTCTTTTGGTATTATCACAAGTATCAATAAATTAACAACACTTACACTAAATTTATTTTAGTTTTTGTGAAATTTGTTAAAACAGTTCCTCTCAGCAATGAAGCAAGGGAACATGTTGCACTGCTCACATTGCACAAAAGTAAGACCTCCACAGCCTTTTGCCCAGCATTTTGACCTGTTCTTTTGAACATGATTCATCATTTCAGGCAAATGAAGCTTGCTTACTTTTCTTTTTTCCATTGGTGGTAGTGGGATGGGACGTCATGGTCTTTTCCTTCATCTTCGGAGTCTAGTTCTTGCTCCACAGGTTCGATCAGTAAACTTGACCGTGGGTGAAAATCCACCAAATTTTCTGCAATATCAAGCTTGAACTGATAGTATGGCACTGTATGTTTCTTTGCAATACCATTCTGCATTGCAGTCTCTCTGTATTCCAACCATGCAGCAGCAATTGCAAAATCAATAAAGTGATGAATCACTCTGATGGTCCATTTATGGGTCTGGGCTCTCATGCCATACTTTCCCGCCATCCTATCTAACTGGTCAACACCTCCCATGTAAGTATTGTATGCCTTTAGTACACATGGGCGAGGAACTTCAATGTACTTTTTCTCTTTTTTTGACCACCAAATGCATTTTTCAGTTGGCTCAACACCTGGTTCTGTTGAAGCCAAATAAATCACTCAGTTGTCAAACCATTTGATAATTGCTAGGTTCCCGTCATTCCTTACCACCTGATCATGGTTGCCTCTTGTTTTTCTCATTGTTGTATCTTCCTCAAACCGTATACGTCTGGGGATGCGACTCAGCATTATTGTGCCAGTGGCAGTAATGTTCCTGTCTCTTAGTAACTTGTCGAGGAGGGGAACAGAAGTAAAATATCTGTCAACATAAATTAATGACTTCTCTGTCAATGTATCACTAAGTTTCACCACTACTCTGCCTCCTACATCTAATTTCCCTGGAGGGGGCACTTTTTCAGACTGAATTTCTTTCCCTTTTCCTTCATACATACAGAAATCAAGGGGTATGCCATGAGGGTGTGCCATGACAAAATTCTTCAAACCTTCTGGGTTAGGTTTTCGCTTTACATACTGCTTCATTTTCACTTGTCCATAAAACAATCATCTGCTCATCGATAGATATTTCCGTTGACCGATGGTTTTCGAAACATCCCTTTCTAACAGTCTCCAATATTGGTTTTATTTTCCAAAAGTGGTAATGTTTTCCTGTTCACTAACAGCACTGTCGTCAACTAATTTTATATTGTTCCTCAGTAGGTAAAATATGTCTCTTGAAACATTGTCTGCAACTAGTGGGTACCTACTTTTCCTCTCCCAGCACATTCTTAGATGCTGCAACAATGCTCACTCCCCAAAACTTGTCCATTTCTTCTACAGTACATTTTAGTGATTTTCCTGTTTTACTGACATGCCTATAATTTGTGAATTGAGACATATCCTTAAAAAATGCACCATGGAAGTATTTGCAAAAGTATTCAAATGGTTTCTTGAGTTCATCTGTGGCTACTGATGTGCTGGCAGCAATGTTGCATCGGAGGTTTTTGGAAGTGCTAAGCACCTGAAAACTAAAAAAAAGGCAAATTAGTTTTTTTTAAGTAAACCATCTAGTAAGAGACCGTAATTTCTTTAATAACACAATCATCCTTACACATCTGTATACCTCCAAAACTCGCTTCTTTCTCGGATTTTAGCAAGAGGTACAGATTCTTCATCTGATGAACTTTCGTCACTTTGATTTCTTTGTATCAAAGCGTCATCTTCATCATCAGACTCTACGTCAGACTCATCTGGATCAATTCTGTTGACCAACTCAGTGATCTCTTCATCAGTCAAGCATGAGAATCAAGCGGAAAACAAATATAACCTCACTTCCACTGACGTGAACAAAATCGACATTGAGTCCCAGGGTATAGTATAAGATACCCAAAACATTAACTTTTATAAATCTTGTAAAACGTTAATTTATAGTTGACTATTGAGTGAGTATTGTCTGTAGAGGTTTCCTAAGTTGTTAAAGCACGTGAAAGCACATGTAATTGATAAAATTTATGTCTTTAACTTTATTTCGCCGAGACATGCTGTGCAGTTCCAGAATCAGTATTTTCCAATCTGTGCTGTCACCTAGTGGCGCTTGGCAGAAGCACGAACAAGCGAGCTGCGGCAAACGCGGTGTCTATTGTGTATGATACCACATGCCGAAAAAGATTCCGCTGCGTACGCGTCCCAGAAAAAAATAATACCTGGAGGTATCATTTATGATACCTGGGGACTGAAGAGGATATGAGAACTAGTGGCCCTAAGATGCTGCCCTGCGGCACACCTCGGGGAACTTCTTTTGCTTTGCTTTTGAAACTAACCTTGTTTTTCTATTCCAATTATCAGTGGTGAGCACTACAATCAGAGATCTGTTTTTGGGATATGACTGAAACCACATTTTAGCTCTTCCTCTGAAACCTGTTCCTTCCAGCTTATCAAGGAGTATTTCATGGCAGATGGTATCGAAGGCTTTAGAGTTTAGACAAATCTAAATGGTAAAAGTCTAGAATAGGGCCAATGGCGTACTTACGTTTTTCGTGAAGGAATGTTGCCAGCGCCTGCCGTGAGGCATGATAACAAATGAAGGCGTGGAGCTGTTTGTGCTACGCAAGCGTACGACGTGTCTCGAAGTAATACATTCAGAAGAGAGGGTGAAACAGTCCTGTAAACGAGGATTGTAAATTTAATTGATCCTCGTTTGAGTCGCAGCTATTTAAGCTGTACTACTATCTGCAAAACAAGGATATCGTCGAAACCCATGATTTATCCAAAAAAGCAGTGAAATATTTTTCTGCTCTGTGTTGCTACGGAATCGACTTGTGTGAGCACGCTAACAAGGAGAAGTGTGATCGACGTTTTGAGTCTATCATCTGCATTTCTTCTTGGTGTAGCAATTTTAATGGCCAGTAGTGTAAACAAGTATTCTTTGGACAAATATATTATACTTGAATTGAAATGTGATTACATTTTCACGCAATTTGGGTGCATAGATCCTGAGAAATCAGTACCCAGAACAACCACCTCTGGCCGTAGTAAAGGTCTCGATACGCCTGGGCATTGAGTCAAACAGAGCTTGGATGGCGTGTACAGGTACAGCTGCCCATGCAGCTTCAACACGATACCTCAGTTCATTAAGAGTAGTGACTGGCGTATTGTGACGAGCCAGGTGCTCGGCCACCATTGACCAGACATTTTCAGTTTGTGAGAGATCTGGAGAATGTGCTGGCCAGGGCAGCAGTCGAACATTTTCTGTATCCAGAAAGGCCCGTACAGGACCTGAAACATGCGGTCGTGCATTATCCTGCTGAAATGTAGGGTTTCGCAGGGATCGAATGAAGCGTAGAATCACGAGTCGTAACACATCTGAAATGTAACGTCCACTGTTCAAAGTGCCGTCAGTGCGAACAAGAGGTGACCGAGACGTGCAACCAATGGCACCCCATACCATCACGCCGGGTGATACGCCAGTATGGCGATGACGAATACACGCTTCCAATGTGCGTTCACCGTGATGTCGTCAAACACGGATGCGACCATCATGATGCTGTAAACAGAACCTGGATTCATCCGAAAAAATGACGTTTTGCCATTCGTGCACCCCGGTTCGTCGTTGAGTGCACCATCGCAGGCGCTCCTGTCTGTGATGAACCGTCAAGGGTAACCGCAGCCATGGTCTTCGAGCTGATAGTCCATGCTGCTTCAAACATCGTCGAACTGTTCGTGCAGATGGTTGTTGTCATGCAAACGTCCCCATCTGTTGACTCAGGGATGGAGACCTGGCTGCACGATCCGTTACAGACGTGCGGATAAGATGCCTGTCACTCACAAGGGCATACCCAGGATCTGAACTGGGGGGGGGGCGCAGGTCATACTAGTCTCAGGAAACAAGGACTCGAGACAACATACAGTACTTCTTATTAAATGAAACAGTAAACCAGCGAAAAACTGCTTTTAATAAACATTTTAAATACAAGAATGCACTTGTGCAATCCGAGAAAACTTGCAGCATTTCTTATTAAATAAAACAGTAAACTAGTGAAAAACTGCGAATATCTTCTAGGGGAGGGGGGGCAGCTGCCTCCTCCCCCCCCCCCCCCCCTGCCTTTCGCTGGGTACGCCCATGGCCTGTCATCTCGACTGCTAGTGATACGAGGCCGTTGGGATCCAGCACGGCGTTCCGTATTACCCTTCTGAATCCACCGATTCCATATTCTGCTAACAGTCATTGGATCTCGACCAACCTGAGCTGCAATGTCGCGATACGATAAACCGCAATCGCGACAGGCTACAATCCGACCTTTATCAAAGTCGGAAACGTGATGGTACGCATTTCTTCTCCTTACACGAGGCATCATAACAACGTTTCACCAGGCAACGCCGATCAACTGCTGATTCTGTATGAGAAATCGGCTGGAAACTTTGCTCATGTCAGCACGTTGTAGGTGTCGCCACCGGCACCAACCTTGTGTGAATGCTCTGAAAAGCTAATCATTCGCATATCACAGCATCTTCTTCCTTTCGGTTAAATTTCGCGTCCTTAGCACGTCATCTTCGTGGTGTAGCAATTTTAATGGCCAGTAGTGTACCTACATGGTAATGTCTACTGAAGAACGGGATACAACCTTTCGACTTTGACCAATGATGTCATAGATTACTCATAGATATTATGTGTTTACTTGCGAGCCATAGATAATAAATAGGTTGTCTGCTGTGGATAAGCGCCATCATTGTACATTGAAAAAAAAAAGAATGTGGCTTTAAAAGACAGCGCTAGACTCGCATAAGATTTTTTTCGTGTGCGTTGATTTAAATAATTGGTTCTTTCCAATTCAGTCGGTACTTAATTTCATTCTTAGTAAGTTTGAGATAATTTGGACGAATAGTTTTTTAATTTAGAAATATTTTTAGTTTTTCATTTTCGTTTGTAGGTATGGATTTATCTATTCCCATGAATATAGATGATTTAAAGGAGCCTGTGGGCGTAGACATGATGGAAACCATTCGATTTCTGCAAATGTCTGGTCTTCTTGCCGATTACGTTCGATATCGTGAGTGCGGCGACCATATGCGCCTGATAAGCGTGTCTGCTCGTCGTACTCACGATTTACTCGTACGGAGGTGTAGCAAGGATCGGCTATGGCACTCAATTAGACTAGGAACGTGGTTTGAGCAATCTAACCTGGCCTTGAAGGATATAAAAAAAAATACATACTGATGGTGTTTGAGGTATCCTGTGTGGCTGCGTGTGCGTGAATGTCGTGTATCTGAGCATACCGTTGTAGACTGGTGCTCGTTTTGTATAATATATAAACGAAGTACAACAGGAGGGAACCTGCGGTAGGATAATGGATTTGGGGGGCTGTAATTTCAGGTCCAGAATATGACGATGTAGTTTTTAAAGTAGTTCCTAATCGGACGAAGAAAGTTTTGGTGAAATTAATTGAAGATGATGTTGCAGAGGATTCCGTAGTCATTTCTGATGGTTTTTCTACATACAGGGGTTTTCAGCATCTTGTTGTCAATCATAATATTGAATTGAGATCTACATCGACTGGGGCTTGTACCAATAGTACAGAAGGTTATTGGTCAGCCAGAAAATCTGCACTACTAAAGGCGAAAAGACCGACACACGTAAAATTTGTATCCCGTGTGTCGTCTTCTTGAAGTGAGGTACAGGTTGCCAATGTAACGTACGTCGATTTCCTCTTTTTCGTTAGCAGTAGTATCCTATTCTTATTTTCTGCCTTCGCTATTAATATTAACTACGTAAGAACAGACTATTAGTGATAGCGAAGGCGAAAGAAACGACGCCTGTAAAATTTGTATCCCGTATTTCAGTTGACTTATGCAGTTCAGCTGAACAATAGGATACTAATACAAACTAAACCGAAGAAATCCACGTACATTACATTTGTGTCCCGTACTGCAGTTAACCTACACAGCTTGACTGCAGTTCGAGATACAGTTCATAAATATGTCAGGTGAGGTATTCTATGCTACAGCTACTTCTATCCCTTTTCTTTCCTTTATTTTTTACAGAAGTATTAGGACTCAAACAAGAGATTTCCTTAACATTATGGTCGAAATATTACTGGCTGCCATCCGTTTTTTTCCTGCGTTTATGAACACTCCTCTCAGCTGTTAAATCTGTGTAACAAATGATCTCTGGCAAATTATGACGTCATTGGCCAAAGCCGACGGGTTGTATCCCGTTCTTCGGTAGTCCCCAATCGACCTGCGTGAGCACGCTAACAAGGAGAGGTTTGATCGACTTTTTGAAGTATCTACATGGTAATGTATGGCTATTATTGTGCAAAAAAGTTGCTCATCTGGTAACAAAAATACATTTTTCACACTACTACACAAGCATAAATAGATTATTCCATCTTTTTTTAGCTGATCGAAATTTTCAAATAATTGCATATTATGGTAGGTAAATATAATTAAATTCATATGTATAAAAATTTCAATTGGAAAAAGAATGATATAAAGAAAAAATGAAATAAATGGTACAAATGGCTCTGAGCACTATGGGACTTAACTTCTTAGGTTATCAGTCCACTCGAACTTAGAACTAATTAAACCTAACTAACCTAAGGACATCACCCACACCCATGCCCGAGGTAGGATTCGAACCTGCGACCGTAGCGGTCGCGCGGTTCCAGACTGTAGCGCCTAGAACCACACGGCCACTCCGGCCGGCTGAAATAAATAAAAACTCTCATACTGTGATTAAAATAATTTGACAAAGGAATAGAAATAAATTGCATTTAAACCAGTTAATGGAATAAAAATAATGGTCGAAGCAATTTCGATAAAGATCTAAAAATAAACAAATTTTTTGCTTGGGATAAAGTTCAAATCAATAGTCTACCGGATGAGAAGTTGTTATCCTATCCATTATACCACACAAAGGGACGATGTAATGCAAGCTTTTTTTAGCACTGTTATCATACTAATTTCGGAATGTTTTATCCGTCAGTTACTCGCAAACTAGGGCCCACGAGAGTGAATGGCTGCAGTGTGGTGCCTGCGTCACCGTATAGATAGGTTCAAAAAGTTGATGGACCTCTGCTTGTAAGTGGACCAATGTTTTTTAATTAAATAACGGGAGAAGGTAGGTGGATCAATCTTTATTAATACATCGAACATGCGATTCTATTATTAATAAACATTGATCCTCTACCTTCTCCCGTGATTGAACTAAAAAACATCGATCCACTCCATTTACTTGGAGTTGCAGCTTTTGCTGCACTTTCGGATGATTCCATCCACACAAGTTTGTGACTCTTTAAAAGTCATTTCACCACCGCATTTGCTGCATTTTCGTGCCTCTGCAATTAATCCAAGCGTCATGCACCCACGGACGATGTCGCCGTGCACAACTAAATTATTTAAATCAGTTCCCTTCATAGCACTCGCTGCCGTAATCGCATAATATTCCTCTCGGAACTCGCTAATACACCGAAAAGCAGCAAACGAGACACTGGTTTCAGTTTTGGCGCTAGAAACACATTGACACTCCTCTTGCGTCTGATTTGTTATGTTAGACAATCGTGCTATTGGCTACGCGAAACTGACACATTGGCAACCTATGAGCACTAGATAAAGCATCGCCGTGACTACCGCTGACCCGGATCATGACTTCAACCGATTTAAATTGATTCCTACGAAACTTTTTATTTTTCTCCGAACTTTTAATTGTGTCTTGCGTGTAGTCTATGAGCGCAATTTCCGTACTGCGTCTTGGACAGAGACCGTGATGGCTGCAATTCTGAAGTTCATTGTTGGCTGGGTGAATAGTGACTTTCAATTTCATCAGCTCCTGTGATATTTTTGAGAAAGCAGTAAGAAGTGATATGGGATGGCAGTTTTATATTTTACGTCTGCCTCACTTTTGGTACCTTAACTGCAAAGGAAACACTAAAGGATAAATTTTCAATGAGTGCTGAAGGTTTTGTAGTCTGCACTGCAGTCTTCACTATCCTTGCCACTGGTATTTCATCTTCCCCTGCTGCCATTTTTGTTGTTAAGTTCCTAGTCACCCCAATTTACATCTTATTCATCTGTTGAAGGAATGCTGCAGGCAAGAAGTTTAGCTAAGGAAGAACTTAAATTAAGAAGGAAAATAATTTTAGTTTCTGCCCCGTGGTGCAATGGAACTGTTCCTCGATGAACATTTCAGTTTAACATTTGACATCTCATATAAATCTTGTGATCAAGGCAAAAATTGCGGAACTATGAAGTGTGTTGTGTATGTCTAGCAGTGGGTCCGCAGTAAGTTTTCTTCTCCCTCTTTCTGTAATCTTAAGAGAAACAAATTTGTTCAAAAAACAAACTTAGTTCTAGGTCTAATGCAAATTGTTGCTTCTTGCGAGTATCCAAGGTAGCCAATAGAATTTTATACATACTGGATACACTGCTGTGTTATTGTTGTCAGAAGTTTTGTGGAGAAACATTTTCACTTGCTCTGGAGAAAAAAAAAACTGGAAAATCTGCATTAACACCTGGTGCCCCTCTGTTGTCTGTGTGCATACTACTATTTCAGACACTTATCTTTGATCTCAATTTTATTAACATCGTTATTGGTGAACTGGTCCCAGAATTAAGAATCAGGAAAATGGATGATCTACAGGAATTATACAAGTGATGGTACTTAATCTGTACTCTAGTGTTTCTGAATTGTTTGTGAATGTTGTTAGTGCAGCATTGACTTAAATCTGTGTGTCACTCGATCTTTTGGGAGTTTGTGTTAACTTGACAGTGAGTTATTTTTTTGTAGTTGTTGCTAGTTATTGGCAACTGATTTCTTTTCCGTTTTGAAATTGTTAGTTCGTCATATGGTTAGTAGTTCGATGCTATTTGGTAGTATGTTAGTTGGTATGGATTTTACAACAAAATTTATTTTAGTGATGTTATGGACGACATATTGTATGTACTGGAAATAGGAGTGTCCTCCATCTTGACACCAACACAGATCAAAGTAGATGGGCGGAATCGGACACATCTGTATTGCTGATGAGTGGTCCATCAAAGAGTATCCAGCTGTAGAGACTTCAGTTGGAAACTACTGTAGAAATTTTTAAACAGTGGGAAATCCAGGACAGAATATTCATAACATTATGAAAAGGACATAGTGAATATGCTGAGTCCCAGACAGGCACAACAAAACGAAGCAGTCTTCTTGTTGTGCCTGTCTGTAACATAACATCTCCGCTATATGGTGGGTAGCAGTCCATACTTTTCATAACATTGTACAAATTACATAATATTGTACACATTTTTATATGTTTATGAGTGAAGTGTGGAGTTTCTACAGAAAAACTCCTTCTGCAAAACATATGTCTTTTTTTTGTTTACATGTGTGTGTTTTCACTTCCTGTATGCACATCTTTCAACAGCCATGGTGCCTTGTTTTACTAAATTGGTATTAGTATTGAAAGCCTGTGATGCAAGGTAACACTGAAGTGGCACAATATTTGAATAAATAGTGTGAGTACACAGTTACAAAAAAAGACATATTCCCACACTTGGAAGTACATAACACAAGGTCCCACCCTTTAGAACCCATGCTTTAAATGATATATCTAAATTAATGTGATTCAAAAATGATCGCGGGGGTATCTATGATTACAGGGAAAAGGGGAGATAACTTGAAGAAGTATTGCACATTTTTGTCAGTTGAGCTTGTGCTGTGACTAAGATAAAGTGAAGATTAAAAATGCTCAACTCTCCTATGTGTCTCAAGGAACATTAAGCAAGCAGAGTACAAGAGTTACAGCAGTGGGTTACTCGTGGAAAATTACTTATAGGAAGGAGGATGCTCATCAATAATAAATAGTTAAATGATGTTCTGTAAACTGGCATATGAATACAAGATGGGCTGTGGGTTGATAAATTATCTGTTCCATATAGAGTAGTGCTGGGAAACCACTTATGACCATCTGAAGAACAGATCGATATAGGCTATATGTTAACTATAGCAAAAAGTTTAAAATTACTTGAAAAATAGGAGATAAAAGTTACAGCAATTGAGTGAAATAGAAAAACAATTAAACAAAAAGTACTGTAATGATGGGCCTAGAAACAATCTATGTTTAATTCCCTTTTAGGAGCCAGAAAAAAGGTTTTATCCACATAAACAACTCTGTTAGGGTCATTTAACATATCCTTATGTTTCAGCGTTTCAGATGCTTTCTGGGATCAATTTCTTATTTCTGTCCTCTGTAGAAGAATCTCGAGTCCCATTAACCTTTACCATGTTTCTGTGACAAAAATTTACCTCTCTTAAGAAAGCCACGATATCACTTTTCTCAAGGTTGATTGTTTCTAATGCAGCCTTCAAACTTCATGTATCTGCTCAAAAACTATTGAAAAGGCAGATATGTGGAGATTTACCTGGAAATCGCATGTTGAAACAGTCCAGAACCAAACCCACCAATATTATTATTTTTATTTTCGTATTTTCCCTCTTTCAACAGAACGTAGGCCACAGTGCACTGTACATTCTTGTGGAGATCGACCAGAAATTTTATTTACTAATGTTCTTGGAGCATTGTACAACTTGTTTGCAGTAGTAGCCATATTACCATCAACAATAGTCTCTTGTGCGTTTTAACTTTGCTTATTCATTCGTTGACTTCAAAACTTTGAGCTAAAAAACATTATATTTTCAGAATATGGGTAGCATATTTCACTATTATGAGGTTAGATAAATTAATATGAGATGTTCAGGCAAGACAATTAATTAGGTATATCTTGATATAAAAAACAGCAGAAATATTTCAAATATGCCTAATTAAATAAAATTGGTCTACGTAGAATGCAGACCAAAACTGTATTATAGATGCATTGTACGTATTTTTAGAAGTGGCCAAAATAGGTTACATGTCTCTACTTGTGCCGTAACAATGAACCAAGATCTTGTAATGGCCATAGAAATTCAGTGGTTTGGTTGGTTGGTTGGTTTAAAGATTAAAGGGACCAAACTGCAATGGTCATCGGTCCCTTGTTTCAGAAACACACAGAGCACAGTGAAACCATACATTAGTCATTCTAACCACTAAAAGAAAAACTCCGGGGGAAGAAAAGCCCCAAGGTCAATAATAAAGAAACATGGAAAACGGTTTTTGAGTTGTATCATATTTAACGTGTAAGAAATGAAACTATAATTCTTAGCCCTACCTCCCAAAAGACACAGTTTTATTTAAATGTGTAGAAAACTAAAATCAGATTATGCTTTGCGTAAAGGAAACGCTACAAAACTCATCTTCTACAACACAGACTTTTTCAAAAAATTATGACTCCAAACATGAACAGACAAAGAAATGCGCCGGCCGAAGTGGCCGTGCGGTTAAAGGCGCTGCAGTCTGGAACCGCAAGACCGCTACGGTCGCAGGTTCGAATCTTGCCTCGGGCATGGATGTTTGTGATGTCCTTAGGTTAGGTAGGTTTAACTAGTTCTAAGTTCTAGGGGACTAATGACCTCAGCAGTTGAGTCCCATAGTGCTCAGAGCCATTTGAACCATTTGAACAAAGAAATGTTTCGATATCTAATGGAATCGAACAGTTCATATTGATCATACCTGTTGGTGTTCAAAAGAAGCTTTACAGTTCAGTAATCACATCAAATTGGCCATAAGTGGTGTAGTGGCCAGAACTGGAGACTTGGCCCTAATTAGTAAATGTTGGGTCTTGTGAAGAGTCCTAGTATTTCTTATATGCTTTAAAGTATGATGTCTTATAAATCTGTTACGTAAATGGTGACTTGGATGTTTTCGTTTATATTGTATGTACCCGATTATACAATGACCTTGAACTTAAAAAGACACCCCTTTTTCTTGAGAAGTTTCTTGAGGAAAAATTATTTTTTTAAATATTCTCACAAATCAAAATTTCAAACTTTTTCTGCCTAATCAGCTAACATACACCTAAGCTACACTCGTGCCATTTATTGTTTTATAAGGAGAAATAAAAAAAAGAAACTGTTTACATTAATTTTTACTTCACTACTTTTTTTGTTTACTTAGACTGCTCTTCTGTTGTATCAATATTTTTCATCATCATGCCGTCATGATCCTACAGGTTATGATTATTGAACTACAAGAAATAAAAACATCAAAACTTCTGAACGGTTTGCGTTACGACGTTCAGGCTGCACTTTTGGCAGTGGGGCATGATGGGAATTAGTGGTTTGGTTTATCGACAGAGTTCACTTTCATTTAGATGGGTTCGTCAAGAAGCAAAATTGGTGCGTTTGTGGGACTGAGAATCCGCATTTCGCAATCGAGAAGTCTTTCACCCTCAACGGATGGCTGTGTTCTGTGCAATGTCCTGTCACGGAATAATCCGTGAGATATTCCTTGATTGCACAGAGATTATTGAATGGAACATGGTTTTGGAAGACGATTTCATCCCCATTATCCAAAGTGACCCTCATTTCGACAAGATCTGGTTCATGCAAGACGGATCTCGACCCCATCGAAGCAGGAGAGTGTTTAATGTTCTGGAGGCGCACTTTGGAGACCGAATTTCTGCCTCCATGGCCGGTATATTCTCCGGATCTGAACACATGCGACTCGTTTTTGTGGGGATATATTAAAGACAAGGAGTACAGAAATAGCCCTAAAACGATTGCTCAGCCGAAAACAGCCATTCAGGAGATCATCGACAGCATTTATGTTCCGACGCTTCAGTTGGTCATGCAGAATTTCGCAGTTTGTCTGCTCCAGCCATATCACCGCCAACGATGGCAGGCATATCGAACATGTCATAATCTAAATCCGAATATCTGTAGAGATGTTGAATAAAGTATGTGAACGCCGTAGTTTGTACCTAATTTACATTTTTTTCATATAGTTAAATAATTGTCACCCTGTATATCTTCATTGTCACAAATACAGGGTGACACAATAATGGGTATGTTTGAAATGAGTAGTGGCAGCCATGGGCAGGTGGCAGCACTGCGTGTGCGTGACAGCAAGTAAACAGTCCGCCATTTCAGTACTCGGGGGTCAGTGGAAAGGACAGCAGCGTGCGTTAGCCATAAAAATGTTTTATGAAAACAGTGATGGTTTGGTAGCGGCGCAGAGGGAATTTGGACGTTTTTATAATTTAGGCCGTCATGATGCCGTTCCGTCAAAACGCGCGATAAAATAAATAACTTTGAAGAGACTGGATCTGCCAAAAGAAGAAACCAACAGGACGACCGAGAAGTGTGCTTTCTCCAGCGAACGCTGATGTTCTACGCAGGTGTGTCTTACGCAGCCCACGGGTTTCAATTCGTAAGCGAGCAGCAGTGGTTTGAATGTCCCGACAGAGTGTTTCGCAGAATTATTCATCTTGATTTAAAACTTCATCCGTACAAACTACAACTGAAGGACAACGATTAGGATTCTGTCAACAAATAACAAAAATAAACAATGACGATGAATTTTAAAATGAGCTGCTACGTCGTAAAGAGAAAATAAATACTTAACTTGACCTTTGACTTTGACACAGATAAGACAGGTACTGCATTTAAAACTCTCTTTTGATTTTTTTGCCTAGATGCGTACATATTAAAATTTTTTACCAGTCTAATACAAATAGTCTGTGAAAACATTTGACTATAGATGAATGTTTTCTTCGTGGCTGCTGTAAGGAGAGAGAGGTTAGGTACAGGATGAGTTGGCGGTCGGAGGTTTCCGTTTCTCACAAGGGAACCTCCCCATCGACCCCCCCCCCCCCCCCCCACACACACACACATATTTAGTTATAAGTTGGCACAGTGGATAGGCCTTGAAAAACTGAACTCAGCTCAATCGAGAAAACAGCAAGTTGTGTGGAACTATGAAAAAATAAGCAAAATATACAAACTGAGTTGTCCATGCGCAAGATAGGCAACATCAAGGATAGCAAGAGCTCAGGAGCGGTGTGGTCCCGTGGTTAGCGTGAGCAGCTGCGGAATGAGAGGTCCTTGGTTCAAGTCTTCGTTCGAGTGAAAAGGTTACTTTATTTATTTTCGCAAAGTTAAGATCTGTCCGTTCGTTCATAGACGTCTCTGTTCATTGTAGTAAGTTTAGTGTCTGTGTTTTGCGACCGCACCGCAAAATCGTGCGATTAGTAGACGAAAGGACGTGCCTCTCCCATGGGAACCGAAAACATTTGATCGCAAGGTCATAGGTCAACCGATTCCTCCACAGGAAAACACGTCTGTTATGTTCTATACGACACTGGTGACGGCATGTGCGTCACATGACAGGAATATGTTGTCGACCCACCCAACTTGTACACTTGGCGAATGGGTAAAAAGATTCTTCTACCTTGCCCGATTTAAGTTTTCTTGTGGATGTGATAATAACTCCAAAAAAAGTAGCGAACAGTCAACTGCCAGCCAGGAGCCTCGTTAGCAGGAATACTCTCTCTTTCGTGCACTGTAGTCGACTGACGTCGTGTGTTTCGATGTTTGTTTAGGTGTAGCGTCCCCATACTACGGCGCAGTTACTTCGCATCGGACGGACGGACGGACAGATAATAATTGTCTGAAAATAAAAAATTAAACTTTTCACTCGAGGGAAGACTTGAACCAAGGACCTGTCATTCCACAGCTGCTCACGCTAACCACAGGACCACGGCGCTCCTTGGCTCCGTTGATGTTGCCTGTCTTCCCATGGACTACTCAGTTTGTATATTTTGCTTATTTTTTTCATAGTTCCACACAACTTCTTCCTGTTTTCTCGATTGATCTGTGTTCAGTTTTTCAAGGCCTATCCACTGTGCCAGCTTATAACTAAATC
Source organism: Schistocerca serialis cubense (assembly GCF_023864345.2). Classification (NCBI taxonomy): domain Eukaryota; kingdom Metazoa; phylum Arthropoda; class Insecta; order Orthoptera; family Acrididae; genus Schistocerca; species Schistocerca serialis. Next base: position 165,840,353 of record NC_064649.1, read on the forward strand.
TGAGGGGGGTGCGATGGGGAGGTTCCCTTGTCAGAGAACACCAGGGAGAGTCGGAGAAAACTGCAACTCGCGATGAAGACTCCGTCTCTCGTGGCTGCTACAATACTCAGTCGCCGTAAGATTTTCTGGAAGCACTTGCAGAATGGGAAGGTATAACAACAGTGGCGTTATGATGATATCTTCTGAGTAACAAACTGTCGCTTAGGGAGCGTCTTGAACACACAGGCAGACGGCGAAATATTGCGCGTCGTTCGGACCGTGATAGTAGCAGATTCGCCCAGTATTATTAATTCGCGAAGAAATCACTATGCACTGTATTACTTAACACACTAATAGTTGTATGAAGGCCCAGGGATCCAACACCGAATAAAAGTTCGTAGACGATATTTACCTTCTTTTTCACAAATTACATTTTTTTATTCTTTATAATTGCGATTACAAGTTGTATCTCCCTTGCACTTCAAAATTACTTGTATATGCATACTTACCTGACCTCAAAAAATCACAACGTCCAATCCGCATTCCTTACCTCCAACAATTACAAAAAAAACATAATGCTTTTTTTTCACAGAAAAGAGCGTTGTCGCCACAGCAAAGAGCGTTGCCGTCTCAATTACGGCAGCGCATCATCGCTGGTACTCACAGCGGGAATATTACAATAATATTATATTACGTAGGGGCATTACAGTTTCTAAACAAGTTGTGGATATCAGATGAGGCACATTTTGATGTCCCAGGTTATGTGAATAAACAGAACTACCGTTGCTGGTCAAAAAAACACAAATTCTAATGACGTTCACGTGCGCCCCTCACACGCTAGTAAAGTGACAGTATGTTTTGGTGTTTCATCACATGGGATTATGCGACCGTTTTTTTCCGCGGATGAACGGGGAAACACAATAACTGTCAATGTCGATCGTTACGTGAGGATGTTACGAACTTTCGTTACACCTGCATTGAACGACTTTTCAAACGTTCAAGAGGCCTGGTTTCAACAGGACGGAGCGACATCACACACTGCACGGCAATCGATGGCATGCGTATGTTCGGGAATTGTCCGGCAACCGTGTGAGTGATCTCACGATTCGGTAACATTCCCTGGCCCCCTAGATCGCCAGATTTACCCGTTTGTGACTTTTTCTTGTGGGGCTACCTTAAGGGCAATGTCTACACGATTCGACCAAGAACCTGGATAAGTTAAAACAGAGAAATCTGGATGCAATTCACAGTATCGCAGCAGAGATGTTGCAGCGGTCAATGAGGAATCTCAACAGCAGATTTCACGAATGTATTCGTACAGGAGGACGCCATCTAAAGAACGTAATTTAAAAAAAAATGATAAACATCAGTGTTTCGTAAATGATACTGATGTGTGAATGTTGCAATGACTCTTGCTTCCAAACATATCGTGTGCCCGCCGCTCTCTCGCTGGTTGTGTAGAACCAGCAGCTGATACACTCCCGATTATTCCCGTCATGTCGACAACATCGTTGCACGAAACACATAAGTACACCACTGGCCCCCAATCTAGGTTTTTAGCATATCCTGCAGAAATACATGCTATTGTTGAGTATTTGTCCAATTTTAAAGTCAATTCGATTTCGAATGCAAATGAATTTAGGCAAACTGCAGTTTAAATGTGGTAGATGTTCATAAAAAACCAAACTATGCAGTATACATTACCATGGTTGGCAACACGACGTACTTTCTGCTCGCTCACAGCCAAACTTGTTTGACTGTGCCGCATCCAACGTTCCGTAGTGCTGTTCTTGAGCAATGTGGACGATAAAATCTTCCACGGTGCAGGTCATGTGCAAAACAACAACCAGTACATAATAAAAGATCACAATCACGATTCAATCCAATTCTCGACCCGCGACGTATTTATTTCTCTCGATACTATCTCCAAAACGCGTCTTTCCTCTGTAATTTATTCTTGCGATAACAACTGCAGTCAGCCTAATGTGATTTATTTCGTTCTTTAGACTTTTAATTCCGGATTAATTTTCTTTCTCGTTTCGTCTGAATTTCGTCAGCTTGCTCCAAAACTGATTAAATGCTGGTAACGTTTTTCCGCGGTATTGTAATACGTTATGAGAGCCTTTATATTTTATGGAGTAACAGCTTTTTCATGAGATGAGAAAACATTTTATTTTCCAAGCACAGATCAAAAACTAACAACTCGTAACCAAGCCGACTACGGCAAAGATAAATATCTATCAGCTGCAGCTTTCACCCGCTGTTTTCGGCGCAGTGGATAAATGACGTCGCCACATCAGCCCCCCTCCTTTTGAAGCCGGGTGCACCAGGTATGTGGGGAAACTTCCACTTGACTTTTCTACCAGCTCTCGTGAAAACATCTGGTGCAGGCAATGGCTGCTCATGTTCTGCACTTGCTGCTTCGTTGTCCTCTTCTGAAACCGAGGGCTCGGCGCGACTCTCTGCTGTTTCCTTGGCCTCCACGTTTGAGGATGATTTTGCAGACCGAGGAAGGAGTGTACCCTCTTCGGTGTAAGCAGGTTTAAGCCGCTCAATTGAGACTGTCTCTTCTTTACCATCCTTATCGATTTTGAAGCTGTGGCTTCCTCTTGTGATTACCCTGTATGGTCCAGAGTAAGGCGAAACAAGCGGCGGGCGCACCGTATCATCCCTAAGCCACACGTGGGACGTTGCTTGCAGGTCTTTATGTACAAACACTCTCCGGTCTCCATGTCTGACAGGGTTAGTGGGTTTGATGTTTCTCATTCTAACGCTGAGTTGTCTCGCGAATTGCGTGCATAGCTCAGGGGCGAACGGCTGTGTAGATGCTGGAACGATAAATTCTCCAGGAACCCTCAATTGCTCGCCATAAACCAATTCTGCGGAAGAGCATTGTAAGTCCTCCTTCACGGCCGTTCTCAATCCGAGTAGGACCAGCGGTAATGCTTCAGGCCATGACGTGGAACTACACATTAATGCAGCTTTGAGCGTGCGGTGTAGTCGTTCCACCATTCCATTACTAGATGGATGATAGCTTGTGGTGCGTAGGTGGTTGCACCCGCACAGTAGTAAAAGTTCATGGAAAAGTTGGCTTTCAAACTGCCTTCCGCGATCTGTTGTTATGTTTTGCGGAACGCCAAACCTGGAGAACCATGAATGCAACAGTGCTTTTGCAACCGACTCCGCAGAAATGTATTACAACTACTTCTGGCCACCTGGTAAAACGATCAATGATTGTGAGCAAATAGCGTTGTTCTGAAGAGCATGATAGCGGGCCCACATTGTCCACGTGTATATGTGAAAATCTTGCAGATGTCGTCGGGAAGTCAGCAATAGGTGCAAAGACATGTCTGCTGATTTTATTACGCTGGCATGTTAGGCATGCACGCGCCCATGCACGACAATCTTTTTGTATTCCAGCCACACTACTTTGCAGGACACTAACTTGGCTGTAGCTCGTACTCCTGGATGTGATATGTAGTGCACTATAAATCTCGCGACGATATTGTTCTGGTATGTAAGGTCGCTCCTTTCCTTTTGCTACATCACACAAAATTCCGTCTGGAACATTTGGGACAGACACGCGTCTGAGCTGCAGCGCAGTTCTCTGTTCCTCTATTAGACGGCGCAAGAAAGAATTTTCTTCTTGTTTAGACGCTAACTCGGTCCAACGAATTGAATTTAAACTGGCACAATTCCTAGACAGGCAATCTGCGACCAGGTTGTCTTTTCCTGAAATGTGACGCACGTCAGTTGTGAACTGTGCAATGTAGTCGAGTTGCCTGCACTGACGTGGTGACTTGAGCTCTGTGTCTCGTCGAAATATAGCTACTAACGGCTTGTCATCGGAAAAAAATTGCAAAGTGCCTCCCTTCGACAGATGTGCGAAAATGCTTTATGGCTAAGTAAATATCAAGCAACTCACGGTCAATAGCACTCCATTTTTGCTGCTGTCAAGTCAGGCTTTTAGAGAAAAATGCGAGCGGCTGCCATCTGCCATCAACTTCTTGCTGTAGCGCTGCACCCACTGCTGTTTGGCTCGCATCAACCATGAGCGCTAAAGGAGCGCTCAATCTTGGATGTCCCAGTAGTGTTGCCCGAGAAAGACATTTCTTTAAGACATGGAAAGCTGCTTCAGCATCTGGACTCCACGGAATTTTACGATTTCCTGTTGTATTTTTACCTGCAAGTAACGTTGTGAGTGGCTCTTGGGCGGCAGCTAATTTAGGTAAGTGACGTCTGTAATAGTTGAGCATGCCTAAAAATCTGCGAAGTCCTTTGTAAGTTGTGGGAAGGGGCATCTGTTGTACTGCTTCAACCCGCTCAGGCAAAGGTGACAGGCCTGCTGCTGAAACCAAATATCCCAGGAACTTAACCTCGCGTTTTCCAAACCTGCACTTTGTTTCGTTAATAATTATGCCATACTGTGTCAGACGGCGGAAAAACTGCCGCAGATGTTCGACATGCTGATATACAGAACCAGAGAATACTAAAATGTCGTCCATATAACAAAATACGAATGGTAATTCTCGAAGCACCTCATGCATGAATCTTTGCCATGTTTGGGCAGCGTTTCTGAGGCCAAATGGCATAAAATTGTACTCAAACAAACCGAATGGTATGATAACTGCTGTTTTTTTAATGTCAGATGGAGCCATGGGAATCGGGGAAAATGCTTTGGTGCAATCAATCACACTAAATATTTTGGCATTGCTAACCGTACTGTTAAAATCAGTCACATTGGGTAGTGGGTAGCGGTCGGGAATTGTGCGGGCATTGAGCGCCCTGTGGTCTCCACATACTCTCCATGAATTGTCTTTTTTACGGACCATGTGAATTGGAGATGCCCACGAACTATCAGACCTACTTAGAATACCTGTTTTTAGAAGTCTGTCGAACTCAGCTCGCGCCGCGAGCAGCTTCTCTGGAGGCAGACGCCGCGGGCGGAAGGCAACGGGTTGACCTCGTGTCGTGCTGATGTGGTGTTGAGTACTGTGTCTGCATTTCCTGGTTGCGTTGACGGGTTCGGTAAGTGCTGGAAAGTCTTGAAGCAGTTTACGAAAAAGTGATTCCTCCGACAGTGCTCTGATATTGCCTACAGTATACGAATCGTTAAGACTGTCGGGTGTCTTCACACGTGTGCGCCCCGCTTAGTTGCGGATACGACATCGTATCACAATATCCCGACGCGGATGACGCGGTAGAGGAGCCGGAAATCTTCGTGCGGAAAGACACGGGCACATCGCACTGTACTTGAACCGACGCGGAAGACGCAGTAGGCAATATCCCTTCTGTGAGAACTGTCACCAAACGACGGTTAAGCAGGTCGGGCATAAGTCGGTAGTTCCGTAAAAAGTCCGCCCCAATTATAGGACTCGGCACATCAGCAACCACAAAAGTCCATTTTGGATGGAAGTTGGAATTTAGATGTAATGCCAACTGTTTCTCACCATAGGTAGATATTCTGGAATTGTTTGCCGCAGTCAGCACATGTTGCGTTGTTGTCGTGAGTATACCACCTCTCTTTCTTGGATAAACACTGACTTCTGAACCTGTGTCAATCAGAAACTTCTCACCTGAAGAGAGGTCCAACACGAACAATCGGTGTGATTGGTTGACTGCAGATACCGTGGCGTTTTCACCTCTTTGAATCACGCTATGACTCGGGCGCCTATGTTGTTGTTGACGAACGTTAGCGCCCTTTAACGCCCGCCTTTTAAGTTTGGGTAGCTGCAGGGTTGAATACATTGACGGGCAGTGTTACCGAAGCGTCTGTGTGATCTATCAAATCCTGTTGGATAGCATTTCTTCGTCTTTTCCAACTGCGACTTCGTAGCTGCTGGTAGAGTGAAGTTACTTGCACGTTGAGTTTTGCCATTTGTGCTGCCAGTTGCTGTGTATGGTGGGTTCGGTCGATGAGCACTGCTGTTGGGAAGTATTATTGCATGTTCCTGGCTCACTGACGTCAGATTCCATCACACTACACGTTCTTGGGCCTCTATCCTGGCTGTAGTTGAATTCGGAACACGCAGAAACTTCGGTTAAGGTGTTTGCGATGGTGTCTGCCTTTTTTGCTAAGACTTGCAATGGTAAGTCTGCTTCTGCTGCAATGACGGCACGGATGTTGGCAGGAAGTTTACGAAGCCATATTAGACGTAAAGACTCTTCAGGTAGGAGTTCCTGGCCGGCTAATGTACGTAAGGCTTTGAGTACTTGTGACGGAGTCTTGTCGCCCAAATCTTCGTATGCGAAAATTTTTTGTAGTCGCAAATCTGGTGACAACGTATAATGCTGTATGAGAGCTTCCTTTAGCACAAAGTAATTTTGTTGCAACAAGGTTTCTTCTACTTGCTCTATCACTTCTAAATTTAGATGTGAAACCACTATATTAAATTTGTCAATGTTGTTAAACACCCCACGCTGCCGAAATATGCATTCAGCCTGCGTAAACCAAAGCTGGGGGCGCGTCGGCCAGAACGCGGAAAGCTTAACATTTCCGTGTCGCGCGTAGGTACTCCCATCTTTTGCGTTAACATCTGTCGTTCCGTTTTGTGGCGAATCAAAGGGCGTGGACCGCGATCCTTGGTCGAACAGACTGTAGTCTTCAATCTTGATTCCACTGCCCCATGCTTTTGTCTCTGAATTCATTATTCTCGTCGGTACATATATTTTCTTTGTGCTTCTGCTACGATTTTTCGGGGTCACCACTATGGGAGCCTTTATATTTTATGAAGTAACAGCTTTTTCATGAGATAACATTTTTTTTCCAAGCACACATCAAAAACTACAAGAATAAACAACTCGTAACCAAGCCGACTACGGCAAAGATAAATATCTATCAGCTACAGCTTTCACCCGCTGTTTTTGGCGCAGTGGATAAATGACGTGGCCACATCGTGAACATCGAGCGAATTTCTCATTTGCAACCCAAGCGGCAAATCGTTATAGTTTCTCATAAACAAAATATTGACTTGGGTTCAGAATCAAGTAATGGTTTTCGAAGGAGAACATTTTCCCGTTTGAATGTTACCTTTACTTTAAAAGCAACATAGATGAGTGTATACAGTATCGATATGTATGAGAACTTTTATTACGAACCTGTTCAAATACAATAGAAGTTTTTAAGTTGATAGAATTGAATGTTATTTCCTCGGGCGTTTCACAGAATTGTCAGGTTTTAAGCAGATCATTTGATTGTCGTAGTTTCTAGTACATAGCTTCTCGCGTATGCCTAGCGCTCGCACGACGAGTCTAATGTCACGTGATTGATCGAGAAAGTCAGTATTGTATCGAGTGCTTCGGCATATCGATAAATCCCTTTCTGTTTGAACGCAAGCATTGTTTTCTACACACTACCGTTCGGGATCGTTCAAAATACATTTTTATGAATATGAGACCTCAGTGGACAAAGCTTCATCTGTAAATATAAGACGACCCTACATTCATCTATTAAACAATGTAAAAACGTTGACCTGAGCAGCAGTTGCTCGATATGCGAATATAAGCGACCCTGTATTTGTCGGACAACCGATCTAGGAAAAACCTCGTTTTATAACCGGATAAATGCGGTATTTGTTTTAGACTTTGGTCGTAAGTTTTGCATATAATGTCATAATGTTGTTAACTGAAACTTCCTGGCCGACTAAAACTGTTTGCTGGATCGGGACTCTTAAATTGTGTTTCACGAGCAAGTGCTGTACGTATTGCAGCTTCAAGTCCGTTAGTAACTCGTCTCCTATCTTCCATACTCCACATCCGTTCTCCTGCATGCTGTGTGCTGTTCCGTTTTTGTTGGTGGTGGCGTAGGTTTTCTGTTTACTGGATCCATGTGGGTCTATTGGCAGTGGCATTTCGTTGAAGGGAACAATCTTCGTGTAAGTTTTTACTGTGTTTAAGGCATTAGTAAGAACAACATTCTCTACCCAAAACCATCTATGATCTAGTGGAGAACGTGTTAATTCGTGATATTTTATTTTGCTATCCTTTTTTCCCTAGTAACGTCACCCGCTTGGTTTTTAAGCCTTGTATCTGTCACATAAATGACGTCAACGCTCTGTCGGCATGGTATCGCACTGTTAACTCGCCCCTTATGATTTTCACTTGTAAGAAATGTTTTCACAAAAACTGTCAAGTGATAGTGCAATGAATAACAGCATCAGCTCACTAACATTGTTGCCAGCAGCTGAAATCCACAGATTCGTATGAATCTAGGTTTATAACGCATTTTGTTTTCTTTCAGCGCTTGCGAGCATACCTGCCAGACATCCACATGACAACTCCTTCCACCTCGCCGCGGGCTGAAGGCCCACCCGACAGCAGAATGGCTTCAGGCTGCAATTACAGAGGCAGGCGCCACGTGCCCGCTGAAGGCAGCGTGATGTGGCATACGGGCATCAATGACTTACCAGACGAACTGCTGCTAATGATCTTGTCCCACGTGGCTTTCACCGATCTACTGGATGTGGTACCGAACGTGTGCCGTCGTTGGAAAAAGCTGTCTCAAGATTCCAAGTTGTGGGCTGACAGGGAATTCAATATTGGGTAAGAAACCTACTAATACATAAAACGCGAATTGTTCTGCTTTTAAAAAATATTTTAGGGTGATACCTTTATTTATTATATTGTAACATTGACGTTGAAAACTTTGCATTTAAACATACTGTCAGGTCAACTCATTGGAGTAATCTGGTTTTAACCGAAAATGTATTCCAGTTTTAGAATACTGTTTTCCTCTTTTTGTATTTGTTAGATTGAGAGAGTGTTGGGTAGATGTGATAGAGGCACTTGGTATGTGTGTGTGCTATTAATTCCCCGTTAATCTTTTTCCCTCTGCCACCTATGAACCAGTGTGTATAGCAATCTCTTTACTTTTCTATTTTGCTCCTTTAGGTTTGTATGTGAGCGTGTACCTGTTCATTTATCCCCGCTCTCATTTTTATCCCGATGGAGTTTTAGAAAAGTGTGAACGATCTGGTCTGGAGGGACAGTTTAAATTCAGCTCCAGTTCAGCTGGAACGAAACATGCCACTTCTCGCAAAAAAAAAAAAAAAAAAAAATTACAATCGGAATCGTGTTTTACAGCAACTGAGGTGAGTTCTGCCACAAGCATACGGATGTGTAAAAAATCTGGGAATACTTAATAAAACTGAACCCACCCATTGCGCCCAGTGACAGAGGCCACCTGTTTGAGGGCTGTGACGTACGAAAAGTACTTTCTGATTGTCACAGTGTAGGTGCCTTGGACGAATACGGTGTCATCGTCTGGGATACTCTAATTCCTAACACCTTCAGATATATCGAAAACTCGAAAATATTTGACCGTTGTGGAGAAAAATAGGATTGTCATTGGGGTCACAAATACACTGATGGAAAAAAATCGCAGCACCGAAAGTTAATTACTGTAGAGTAATGAAATTTTGGCCATACATCTGTCTAGATAACATATTTCACTGATTAACATTTCGAGATCACAGATTAATCCTAGCAAGAGAGAAGCCTTTGCAAATGTGAAATGCCGGTACATTAATAACCGGTGTAACCACCAGAATAATTTCTAACACGCAAACGTGCGTGCGTGGTGTTGTAGAGGTGCCAGATGCCAATTTGTTAGATGGAGTTCCTCGCCTGTTGCACTCGCCTGCCCAACACGGGGGTGGTTAATTTAGTTTGTGGCCGATGCTGGAGTCGTCATCTCGTGACGTCCCGTACGTGCTCGATCGGAGAAAGATGTGGCGATCGAGCAGGCCGAGACGACACGTCGACACTGTGTGGAGCCTGTAGGATTACGACAGCGGTATACGGGCGTGTGTTATCCTTTTGGAAAACACCTTCTGGAATGGTGTTCACGAATGGCAGCACAACAGGTCGAGCACTGAGGCAGAATCAGCTCGATCAGAAAACACGACGGACCGGAGCTCTCACTCGGCAACACTGAAGCCGCAGGTAGTGGTGGTGGTTTGAGGTAAGTGAAGTGCACGTGACACGGTGTCTGACTCTCAGCTGTCCTCGTACTAACCAATTTGTAACAGTTGGTCGCGGCATTGTGCTGCAGACGCACGTAGTACCGAACACGACGGCCTTCCCCTCGGCAGTGCCTGACAGTCGTCTGAAGCGCGGTCTTCTCACAATCGTACATTCTCTCGACCACCACTGCCAGTGATCAGTGTACAGTGGCTACATTCCTGCCGAGTATTTCTGCAATACCACAGAAGGAACGTCCAGTACCTTGTAGCCGTATTACACGACCTCACTCAAATTCACCGAGGTGTCGATACATCCTTGTCGTCTTTAAGCCTTTCGTGACTGACGTCAACTCGCCGTGTCTGATCTGGAAGGTACCTAGAGCTCACAACAGTTACAGTGCGTATCTGAAGCAAATCTGATTCGCATCCTCACAGTGGCATTACTGGTGCCACTGCTACGCGACTGGTGCGAAGTCTGGACAGATGACATCTTTCAGGTATACAAACACGCCTTCCAACTTTTATTTATGTAGGACAACTCCCACCGGGCGTCGAGATTTTTTTATCCGTCAGTGTATTATGACTCGGTTATTAGCATCCAGATAGGCTGTATTTGATTCTGTCTTACTTTCTGAGGTTACTCACTGTAATATGACACTATTTAGCATGCCTGTGGCCTAGTTTTGACTGAGGGAGAAGAAAGTGCACGAAGTAATTTTTAGCCATAATACTGCCTGGTGCACTGAGAAATAAATTCTCTCGGTACCCTCGTGCAGATTTTATTCGTTTACATTACAGCAGTATAGGCTTTTATAATTTCTGATTTTTAAAAAGATATTTAGCCTTGTTTACTATGACCAATTTGTATAAACATTTTACCTGCAATTATAAGCAAGATCTTTTGTATGGCTTTAGTGTTTGTCATGTTTCTCTTTGTGAATAAATCTGGAAACCTATCATAATCCCATCCACCTGCTGTGGGCTGTGTGTGCTAGCCGTTTCTATTTGTACGTTTCTTTTCTCGTAGTACATGAAGTGTGAGCAACTGTGGCTGCTACGTATTTACTGCGTGATGCATCTGTGTAGGCTCGAGCCCATTCTAGTAGACGTGGACGGTGCCGCTTATCTGAAAAGGCAATCTGCTGCATATTTATGAAGATGTACGAACTTCTTGTCAGACTGAGCTGGTCATTTGTTTTTGAATACATCTCAGCTATTCTTACGGTAATGTGTTTTATAGGACACCACGCAAGGCCTTGTCAAAAATATGTGGGCAGCTACCTGCTGGGTCTTTCGTATGTTTTAGGCCCAGTTGCCCGTGTATTTAATATCTTCTGTATCAGTAAGTTATTTTTTATATATTTTTAAATTTTTTGGGCTTTTAATGCATTGACTGTTACTGGCTTTTTTGCTAAATCACGGTCATGCCACTTGTATGCAAGGTTGTATTTTTTCTCATAGATCAATCTGAAGATGCCTTGTATAAGGTTAAATGCATCATTGGAGGAGAAATAAAATAAAAAATCCAGTTTTGCAACCCGTACTGTTCGTTCATTTGTATTCAAGATTTCGTAATATTGGAAACTTTCTTTAAATGTACAGAAAAGTAAAATTATGTACTTAACAAAACACACGAATGTGGTATTCTACGAGTACGACATCCCTGAGTTATTATTGGAATCGTTCAACTCGTACAAACACTTCTTTAACCATTTGTGGGAATCTGAAATGGGGTGACCACATAGGCAATTGGAAGTAAAGCAGATGGTATATTTAATTTCACTGGGAAATTGCAATCAAATTCCAAATAATATTGCTTACATACATCATTCGATCCATCTTAGAGCATTACTCGAGTGTGTGGGACCCAAACCAAATGTGACTAACAGCTGATATTAAACTATACAAAGTAGAACAACATGAACGAACAGATTTTTTCGTGTATTATTTAGAATCCAATTGCTTCAGTATTGCTGTCGATGTATATTCATGATACTGTTGCTTCATATATTGTTATTATTAATATTGTATTGTTAGTAATGATGATGGTGATGATGATGATGATAATTGTTATTACCACCATCACTATCACCAGAACCACTACCAACGGATGAAAGGATCCAGTGGCAATACACGGGACTCATGCTTGGGACAATGACAATTCAAAACTGTTTCCAGTCATCCATATTCGGGCTTTGCACGATTTCATTAAATCTACTGAGGCAAACGATGAGACAGTTCCTTTGAACGTGCATAGCTAATTTTCTTCCCCATTCTGCTCCTGTACACATCTTCAGAAACCACTCCCCACACCCGGCCCTTTCCCTCCTACATAGAGATTTCACTTTGTACCTCCCACTGTGGGAAAGTACGAGGGCTGTCCACAAAGAACATTACGTTTTTGTTTGTGTCCGTTAGGGGCGGAGCTAGCGCGGCCATCTTGGTGTCATGGCATTCAGCCGCTCAGTCGGCATCCTGCCGTGCTAGTTAGAGGTTCGTGCTGTACTCCGTTGAGTTACTGTGACAGTTTGAAATTTCAGCGTTAATTGAAAATGCCGCGAAGTGTGAAGTTTCTGACTGCAAAAAACTGTACACCGATAGAAATCTATCGGCAGCTTTGTGAAGTGTATGGGGACAACATAATCACTGAAGGTGGAGTGCGTCAATGGGTCATAATATTTAAAAATGGCCGAACTAACGTTCACGACGAAGAGCGAAGAGGAAGACCCAGCATAGTGACTGCCGAACTTGTCGGAAAAGTCGATGCCGCGGTCCGTGAAAACCGTAATTTCACAGTAACGGAACTCTCTATGAGTTTTCCACAAATTTCACGAAGTTTGTTGCACGAAATCATTACCGAAAAGCTCGGTTACCACAAGTTTTTCGCAAGATGGATACCAAAAATCTTGACAGAGATTCACAAAAATCAGCGAATGGCTGCAGCGTTAACGTTTTTTGACGCTTACGAGAAAGATGGCGACTCATTGCTCGATCGCATCATTACTGGTGACGAAACGTGGGTTAAGCGTGTGAACTGTGAGACAAAATTGCGGTCAATGCAGTGGGGGCACACAAATTCCCCCCAAAAACCCAAGAAATGCATGCAGACAATGTCGGCAAGGAAGGTGATGGCGACTGTCTTTTGGGACAGAAAAGGTGTGATTTTTGTGGATTTCCTGGAAAGAGGCACTACAGTAAACTCTCAAAGGTATTGCCAAACTCTGCACAACCTCAGAAGAGCAATACGAAACGAGCGCAGGGGAAAGTTGGGCTCAAAGCTCTTGCCGATTCACGACAACGCCCGGGCCCACACGGCAAATGCCACTCGTGAAGTTCTCGAATCTTTTAAGTGGGAGTTGTTTCCTCATCCGCCGTACGGTCCCGACCTGGCACCGAGCGACTTCCACTTATTCCCAGCAATGAAGAAGTGGTTGGCTATGCAGCATTTTGATGACAACGCACGGCTTCAAGAAGAGGTAACCACGTGGTTGAAGGCGCAGGCGGCCGAATTTTACGACGAAGGAATTTCCGAGCTCGTCCATCGCTACGATAAGTGCCTTAATTTAAATGGCAACTATGTAGAAAAGTAGTATTTAAGTGTGGCTTTCATCTGTATATAATAAAAAAGGTTTCCAATACTTTATTTATTTTTAATTCCAAGACGTAATGTACTTTGTGGATAGCCCTCGTACTAAATCATCTGGTAGGAGCCTTCTGATTGACCAGGTTCTCTCCAGTCTTGATCTGTCTCTTGCCAAAGAGAGTTGTCCTAACCATATCAGTGTTGCCTGTGGCACTTTTTCAGCTGTCGACCTTGCGCTCTCTTCCCCAAACTGATGGACTTGCTACAGTGATTGCTACGTGACAGTCTTTCTGACAGTGACCATTTTCTAGTGATTTGCCACTTCCTGGTCATCGTCGAATGGTGGCTGATGCTTAATGATCAGTTTTCATCCAATATGTAGGGTGAGTTCATTCATTTGTTTGCAAAGGAAGGCCAATGTTGTTTACCCCATTTTGTCCGGTCGGCAACACGCTTTGATGACAGAACTGAGGTGCACATCCTGCAGTCTTTCTCAAACGATTTTACAGAGACTGTTTGGTAAAAAACTTGCATTTTTGTGTTAAATATATCTTTTATGTCAGATTCGTGATGATGTGCCCATCATTTCATTATTGGTCATTGTTATTGTGATATTGCACAAACTTCAAAAAAGTTTGTAATGAAAACTGGGGGTCGCTATGATTTTGCGTATGGTCCGTACTGCATAATATGTAGCCGTGTATGAAATTTAGCTGACTTATTGAATTTTTCTTTAGACTTTGGTGGAGGTCTTTACTTGTAACCAGTCTGAAAAAAATTGATCTGGTGTAGCACACTCATTTGCAACCCACAACATTCCTCATATTTTTCAAACAGTTTCAGTTGTTGAAATGTTGTTGGCAAATGATAGCGAACAAAGAGGAGAATATTTTTCCAAATGGTTATTGTGCAAAACTTCATTATCTACCTTGTTATTTCCACTAACTACAGACTTTTTTGACGAAAGAGTGTAATTCTTAAGGGCCATCGATAGCTGGTTGAAACGAGATATGCCGTTGGGTTTTGAAACAGCATCAGTGAAGACATTACACATTTATTTTTGTAGTGAGAATGTGCTTTTTCATAAGCTATTGACTTGACTTTACTTTTCTTCAATTCCTCGATTAATAAAACTACAGTTTCAGAATTCTCTTGCAGCTGCATGTGCACAGCATGTAACTGAGGTGAATAAATGTGTAGGTTTTACTCAAAACTTGCAAGATGTGATGCTTCTCTAAAAGTTACAAATGGCTTTTAGACTGTTGAAAACCAAATCACTGCTTTTGTTGCATTTTCAGCGGAATTCTTTCTAGACACTAACCAAAGCAGAGGTGACAGTAGATCTTTTTGAATGCTCACTATACAAGTGTGGGCACCGAGAGGCTCCACTTAATACTTACAAAAAATGGGAGTGTAGAATTTAGTTTAGAACAGCGCTTCCCTCCACTGCTCGGCATTCCCCGTACAGTACGTGCCTGCAACCCCCATCACTATTGCCCCTCCATCCGTGCCGTGTCGATTGTGCATTTATCGGCCACGTTATTTTGCACGCACTCTACCACTTTGGGTCTTCAGAGAGCTAATGGCAGTCGTATACCTCCGACATCACCTTTGTCCCCTCTGTCAAGAGGGCATAGGCAAAGTCTCGGACACTACCACCCGTGCTATTGGAGCTGTTATTCCCCTCTCCACGAGTCCCCCCTACCTCTGGCTGCTGCTAAAGTGGACCAAAGACACTGCAGTGGCTACTCAGCTGTGAAAGTGTACTGCAACGTCTCTGATGACATTACATCACGACAAATTATACGATGACGCTTTCGCCGATTGAGAACTCTTCGGGCTCTTCACTCGTCACGTGATGTGACCCCAGATCCTGATTCAATTCGTCATCTGATTATCCAATGCACTTTTCTACTATTCCTAGAAAGTATTTTCCATTCACAATGTTGAGATAATATAGTTAGCCCAATCCTCGAACTAGACAGAATCCTAGCCATTTCTTGAAGGATTATGTAGTTTCCAAAATAAGTTTCTTCTTATGCCCATCTATAATTAGTCATACATCACCCAAAATTGCAATTTTGTGGTTTGAAAGCTCACAAGTAAGACCTATGTTGGGAATTAGTAACACATGTACTTCCTTCATAAATCATGACAACTCATATACAATTAAACCTCCTGGATTCAATATATTATGCCCAAACTGAGATTCAGACAGGATAATGGGGATCTCTTTCCTTAAAAACCTTAAAATGTTTCTACCTATGCTTTGGAACTCGGTGCGCCTCTAAGGATGGCAGTATGTGTATCTTATGTTTCTGTGTCTGAGCAGATATTTTCTCTCAAAAAGCTGCTACAACCGCCACCCCATCTCGGAAGATGTCTTTCTTTGATAGAATTCGTCACGTGCAAATAAAACTTAACAACCGCAAACGATAACTGTACTCTTGCCTATGACATCTTATTTTATAATTTTCGGTTGCAAGTATGATTTGTTTGTTGGAAAACGTAGGGGCACACAACTCCTCTGGAGTGGTGTATATTACCACAGTCGAAACGAGGGACTCGTTGCATTGGCATAGCGAGGTGGAATGAAAGCACAAATTGCATTGGCATAGCGAGGTGAAATGAAATCACAAATTGCATTGACACAGCGAGGTGAAATGAAAGAATAAATTGACCAGGTGAGAGTAGGACTTGGACACTGAGGGTTCCATACAGACTTATTTATGTATATGAAACAGTTTATTCATTTATCAATCTAGAATATTAGTGACTTGTGCCTGGTATTGACATTGATACTTGCAAGGTATGAGTCCCAGAGATTCCAAGACTTCCAGGAATGTTTTAATTTCATGTATGAAATGGCAAAAGAAATATATTTTTCATATAACAAAATTACAAATTCATAATTTTCTTTTTTTTCCCTTTATTTATGCTGTGAAAACATGCTTTTTGCCAACTTTCATAACTCTACGTCAATGAGGAGTACCCTAAATTTTAATGAGCGAGTTTGCGAGTATCAAAATTTGTTATGTAAATAATCTGTAATAATATGTAATAAATAATAAATCTTTGGATTACATTGACTTAGAAGCTTACATTCTTCACACTGCCGAGGGACTGTAGACGTTAAGGTGTGACAAATTTCAACTTGATATGTGTACACATATCTAAGAAAAAGGGATTTTAACAGATTGTGGACAGTCAGTCAGTCTGATAACAAGAGACAAATAAAATGTTTTTCATGTGATATAATTGCAAATTAACAATTTTTGGATTTTTTTCCTTTGGTTGTGCTGTAAAAACTTGCTTCATGCAAAATTCCATGATTCTGCATCCTATAGGTTTCGATGAGTAACATTGTGAGTATCAAACTTGCAACGTAAATGTCCATATCTTTTTATTGCATTGACATAGAAGTTTATTGCTCCAGTGGGTGTGTAGCACACTTTGTACACATGTGACGAATAGTTGTCTTTACGTTACTGAGGTAAATGTGTATGTGCAAAATCAGAGTTTAATCTTAGTGTTTTTAAACAGTGATAAAATAAACTTACATTATATGAGCTAAATCACTGTTTAATTAAACAATAATAAAAGAAAACCTTTCTCCGTGTCATGCTGTTGCCACGTACAAGTGATGGCCCACTCGAAGCACTACACGGCACAGTCGGGTCAGGTCCCAGCGGCCCACACTTGATTACTGATTATCTCGTAGGTAACTGCCCGATTGTGGGATCATGCTGCTGGCTCAGAATCTGGGCATTTTCTTGCTTGAATCGTAATTTTTTTTCATCTAGGTTGCTGTTTATTTTATATTAGTGCTGCTCTTTCGGCTGTACGACAACACAACTTGTTACTGTGTTAGCTGAAGAAACAGTGAAGGAATAGATATGGACTTCAAATTGTAAAACTAGGGAACAGAACAAAACAATATCATTTGCGATCAGTGCACTTTATGCGCAGGCACGCCATTTCGAGGGTTAAATTTTTTTCTTCACCGAGGGACGGTAGATGGTAATATGTGAGATAAATTTGAAGTGGATATGTCTACGCATTGCAAAAAAAAAAAAAAAAAAGGGTTTTTAACAGTCTGACACAGACAGACAGTTGGACAATAGAGTGAAACAGTAAGGGCTCCCGCTTTTAGCAATTGAGGTACAGAACTGTAAAGATAAAGGTACTTCAAATGATTTTTTCGTTCTATTGCCACGTGAAGGAACCGGTAGCTCTGAAAGGTAGTGTTGTTCTTGTTCTTCCATTTTTGTGTCTGTGTTTGTTGCCATTTAATTTTTTTATCTGTTTACCTCTGGTTTTATGAGAGCATAGCTTCAATTATAGATGCTAAAATAGGTTACTACACACTGTTTGCAAATTGTCAGAGATACTATTTGCGAATGAGCTATCGACACATTACTATGTCGCAGGGCCCTGTGGCAGTGCTACCTGGATGACCGTAAGGGTGGTGGGAACGAGCAGGAAGCAATAGAGATCTTCCGAAACATCCCGAACCTGTGTATAGTGCGCATGTGGTTCAATGTCAACCCCCTCGTCATCCAGGAGCTCTGCGATCACTGCCCGAGGCTCGCGGAGTTGCACCTCCATCCCAGTCAGCAGCTCACCTACTCGGTAAGTGTCATATCTTTTAAAGTGTAAGGTAAGTAAACCTGCCAGTGGTTACGCAGGGCAGCTGTTCACATCTCAGGAGATACACAAATTTTCCCTGGGCCTTCATTAGATCATTAGGGGCATCGTGGAAAGGCAGTGGACACGGTGTGTAAATTTTCTGACGTTTACGGTTCAAAATCGACCACTTTACAGTTTGTACTAGTAAAGTATCAGCATATTTATTTCTGAAATTGGTAACTGTCAGAGAATTTTAGTATCTGTATCCGTAGCCTCTGTAAATGCCACAGCTGGAAACAAAACTACAGTCACAGCACACTTTCTCATTTCTGTTATACACTGCCACCAGCAGCACTCCGAGCAGACATAAAGCTGAGCCTCTGGATACAGTATCGGATGAGTGAGAATAGTTTGTACTGACTTGTAATATAATTTTTGCAATAGGAAGTGTGTGTGGTGCCATAAATATCGGAAGTCACTAAATGCCTTACTTTCATAAGGGCCTGAAATGTACGAAATGGAACAGTTGTTGTTGTTGTGGCCTTCAGTCGTGAGACTGGTTTGATCCAGCTCTCCATGCTACTCTATCCTGTGCAAGCTTCTTCATCTCCCAGTACCTACTGCAGCCTACATCCTTATAAATCTGCTTAGTGTATTCATCTCTTGGTCTCCCTCTACGATTTTTACCCTCCACGCTGCCCTCCAATGCTAAATTGGCGATCCCTTGATGCCTCAGAACATGTCCTACCAACCGATCCCTTCTTCTAGTCAAGTTGTGCCACAAACTTCTCTTCTCCCCAATTCTATTCAATACCTCCTCATTAGTTACATGATCTACCCACCTAATCTTCAACATTCTTCTGTAGCACCACATTTCGAAAGCTTCTATTCTCTTCTTGTCCAAACTATTTATTGTCCATGTTTCACTTCCATACAAATACTTTCAGAAATGACTTCCTCACGCTTAAATCTATACTCGATGTTAACAAATTTCTCTTCTTCAGAAACGCTTTCCTTGCCATTGCCAGTCTACATTTTATATCCCCTCTACTTCGACCATCATCAGTTATTTTGCTCCCCAAATAGCAAAACTCATTTACTACTTTAAGCATCTCATTTCCTAATCTAATTCCCACAGCACCACCCGATTTAATTAGACTACATTCCATTATCCTCGTTTTGCTTTTGTTGATGTTCAATTTTATATCCTCCTTTCAAGACACTGTCCATTCCGTTCAGCTGCTCTTCCAGGTCCTTTGCTGCCTCTGAGAGAATTACAATGTCATCGGCGAACGTCAAAGTTTTTATTTCTTCTCCATGGATTTTAATTCCTACTCCGAATTTTTCTTTTGTTTCCTTCACTGCTTGCTCAATATACAGATTGAATAACATTGGCGAGAGGCTACAACCCTGTCTCACTCCTTTCCCAACCATTGCTTCCCTTTGATGCCCCTCGACTCTTATAACTGCCATCTGGTTTCTATACAAATTGTAAATAGCCTTTGGCTCCCTGTTTTTTACCCCTGCCACATTCCGAATTTGAAAGAGAGTATTCCAATCAACTTTGTCAAAAGCTTCCTCTAAGTATGGGAAAATTTATTTTCAATTTTCTTGTAAGCTACAGATATCTTTTGAAGAATACCTTTTTTTTTAAGAAGAAATAATTATTAGTAAACAGCAGAAGACGTGACGTTTTGTAGAAAGATGTTGTACATCTACTCAACATTGTGACGTCTGCTTTACTAACCTTCCAGTCACATGAATGAGTGAAATAAGCCTCCTAGCTGAAGAGGGAACCACACAGGCATCGAAAGCAATAAAACTGTTTACCCACACAGAAGATACAAATTCTGTAAGTGTTGTTATACCAGAACTACAGACAGAAAGAATCTTAAACACATTTGATTTTCAGGCAAAAGTGATTACATTTACAAAAATATTTGTGTATTCGAAAGTTGATTGAAATGTAAGATTGTGCGAATCGTTAGACTCCGTACAAAGCTGTAATGTTAAGGGAAGTGTGTATCATAATAACAGATAACCTCTCATAGAACTGACAATAGAAATATATGCTTCTCGTGTATGACATATATGTTTAAATTCTCTTGCTTTCAGTGGAGTGAACCGAAAGTGAAAGTATTTTTTCATGAACAAGTTGTAGTTTATGTCACTGAATCAGTAAGATTAGTCCGCTCGTACATTTATTTCACGATCATGTAGAAATACTTGGAACTCGCACATGAAATAACTATTTTAGGATGCCTGTAAACAGGGAATATAAGGAATTATTAGGGAATTTCATGCAACTGCAAAATATCAGGGGATTTCATAAAGTATCAGAGAATTTTCTTGCAACTACTCAATACTTTTTTTTAATTACTGCAGAGAGGTACTTTGTGCCAGCGTGTTCATCACAGTGATTCATGCTCTTTATGGATTGCAGTTGAAAGCTTAGTACACATTATTGTTTACAATAACACCATAATTGTTGAGACCTGTATTTGTGCTTGTTGTTCTGTGATATAAACTGTGGAAACTGAGTCATGGAACATACGATGCATATGTATCATATAATGACCTTACATACTCTTTGCCATTGTTAAACATAACAGTATAATATAAAGTTCCATAGTCCTAATATCATTCTCTCCATTCGTGCCAAAATATAATCACCATCATCATCATCATCATCTCATCTCTCATCTCTCCACTCTCCACTCTCCACTCTTTTCAACATTTCACGAGGACCCTATTTCATCATAGTATCATCACCTGATAATTCTCAACCAACCAATTTAATATTCTAAAATCAACCTATACATTACGCATTTATAGTCAAACTACAATCAATTCCAGTACACATGTATCACTCAACTATTCCATTAAAGAATATTACTATCATTATCAACAGTTTTCATCTATGTGATCTGAAAAACAGTTTCCTTACTTAATTAGCATTTATTGCATTTATACAGCATGACAATTATTGAACTATATGAAAAAAATGCAAATTAGTTACAAACTATGGCATGCACACACTTAATTTAACATGTAAACATCACTACAGACATTCGGATTTAGGTTATAACGTGTCCGATTTGCCTGCTGTCATTGGCGACGATATGTTGCAGACAAATAGTGAAATTCTGCACGACCCGCTCAAGTGTCGGTTCATTGATGCTGCCGATGACCACCTGAATGATCGTTTTCAGCTCAGCAATGGTTTTGGGGTTATTGTTGTACACTTTGTATTTAATTTAGTCCCACAAAAAGGAGTCACGTGTTCATATCTGGAGAATATGGCGGACAATTGAGGCCCGTGTCAGTGGCCTCTGGGTACCCCAGAGCCAGAATGCAGTCCCCAGAGTGCTCCTCCAGGACATCAAACACTCTCCTTCTTCAGTGGGGTCAAGCCCCATCTTGCACGAAACACATCTTGTCGAAATCAGGGTAACTTCAGATAATGGGGCTGAAATCATCTTCTAAAAGCTTCACACACCATTCGGTAGTCATCGTGCCGCGGAGGAATAGCACACCGATTAATCCGTGACTGGACATTGCACACCACACAGTCACCCTTCGACGGTGAAGAGACTTCTCGATTGCGAAATGTGGATTCTCAGTCCTCCAAAAGTGCTCGGCCACACTGTACTGTGACATTTTCACATGCAAATGGCCGACAACAACAATGCACGTGCACGTGTGCTTAATAATTCCCATCGTGCTCTGTGGCCAACCGTGCAGTTTGAATGTCCTAACACAAACCGTTCAGAAGTTATGACAATTGTATTTCATGTAGTTCAATAATTGTCACCCTGCATATTACATAATCAATGTATAATACATGTATCTATGTACATTACATAGTCAATACTCAAATGTGCTCATAGATGAAGGTTCGTATCAAATGCTTTTACTCACAAAGTTTGTAGAAATTCTAGATTTTTACCATAATAAATCGGATGCTGACTGTGAATCTGCAGTGTAACAAGTCTGAACCATCTTCAAAATGATACAAGTTTCGAATAACGACACACACTACTTCACCTAACTAAATACCATGTATCTGCAAAGTCTCTCCACAGTGGTGAGCCTCGCATGTCTCGCCTTGTGGTGCACATAACGTCGGCACCACATTTGAGTGTCTCCTGCAACAGGAAGGGAAAAGGTAAGTTAGTGTTTCTATTAGCAGATACTGTAAGGGGGGCCACAGTCACACAGGGGATGACCCCTGTGGTTAATGGGACCAGACAGACAGGTTTTATAGTTAAAGTCAAAGTCCAGACAGACAATAATCAAGAAAAATAGAATAAAATGCTAAGTGCGAGGGTCTACGGTTTGTGCACAGCCGTACGGTACCTAACACGCGTTTGCCAGTCGACCTGTCTGAAATGCTGACAATTTGCTCGGTCAGTAGATGCCGCCCGGCGGCACTGCGACGAGGGTGCACCACCTGTCCGCCGTCTGCAGCGCGCCAATTAACTAGTGAGGCCTCAGGCGCCAATATGTCTTTCTTTGCTCACCATGGAGCCTTTTGATATGACCGTAATTAGCCAGTGTTAGGACGTCGGACACAGTGGTCGTGGGTGTGCGTAGTGTGCGTATTTTTTATGATCTGTCTTTGTTAATAAAATTGTTTAAACTTACTTGTCGTGTTCGCGTATTGCCGTACCTCAAGGACCCGCCGCTTACTAGTCCTCACAAATATTTTGTCTAATTGTCATTCGTGGCAATAATACAAACTACCCCCTTATAGAAGTGGTGTCAGCATGGGGATAATTATGGAAAATCTACAGTCCTGAAGAGGTGCAGCACAACGTGAACTTCGATCGACAGCAGCGTGAACATCTTCTGACTACACGGGGACATCCGGTGCTGGAATTCAGGTCGGTCTACTCCAGTTTGGCTAGAATACGAAAGGCAGTGACGGATGTTTATTTTACATTCGAGTGACTCATTGGCGTTAAATTAGACGAAATGTCGCAGTCCGATCTGGGTAACATTGTCAACCTACAAACTGTTATTAATGAATTGCGAGAAGAGATTCGGCAGTTAAAAACAGAAAGACGTGAGCGTAACATTCCGAAAGACTTGTCAAATGATAGTTCGTGCAGTACAGGTACAACTACAATAAACAATTTTTCATTATTGCCATCAGTACCAGTGTTTAGCTGGAAACCCAAAGATGATATGTGAAGGTGTTTTTTCGTAAACTTGAAGGTGCCACACAGTTAGGATCCTGGACAGATTCCAATAAGCTAGTGGCCGCCAAATTAAGAATTCAGGGAGCAGCACAACATTTCACTAGCGTGGAGCCTACTTGCGTGCAAGCAGAAGATTACAATAAGTTTAGAGTGATTGTTGTTCAGAGATTTAAACGTAAAAACACAATCAGATTTTACAGAGAGCAGCTTCTCAGTTTGCGAATGCGACGAGACGAATCTATCGAGCAGTTTTCTGACAGAATTCGAAACATCGATGCTCAAACATGCGAGTTAGTAGAAGATGAAAATGAAAATCACATTCAGTTGTTCGAAGCCGACCAGAGAGCCTTGGACACATTCATTCGTGTGTTGCACAGAGAGGAAGTAAGCAAAGCTGTTCTATTGGCATGATATAAAACGTTTCAGGAAGCAGTAGAATCAGCTGTTGATTTTATTGAAGCACTAAGAAGACCGAATGAGATGCAGAAACAAGAACGCAGAGTTTTCAACACCACAGTACAATGCTACAGATGCAGTAAGCTGGGTCACAAGCATAAGAATTGTAAAGCGAATCGAATCTGCTATCAATTGCAGGTTGCAGGGTCACGTTTTGAGAGATTGTCGCAACAAGAAGAAAGGTAATGCAAATAACAGACAATCTGCCAGATCTTTAAACAAGTACGGGGATGTATGGGCTACCCCTCCCTCTGCCCGTTGCCAGAGGCATTGATTCTTGTTAGTTCCAGCGAAAATCAGACTGAAAATGACTTCTTGATAGGTGCTCTATATCGTGGGAGAAACATCAAACTACTTATTGACACAGGAGCACAGACCTCATTAATGTGGTGTGGCATGCATAAACGGGATAAATTGAAACAACCGCTATTAAAAGTGTGAGGGTTAAATGGAGGGAAGCTACGGAACTATGGAGAAGTCGACGTAAAATTAATTCTTGGCCAAGGCCAAGATGAAGGGGGAAATATAGATAAAGATAAATACACAGCAAGGTTGCGAGTAGTTTTAAATAACGAAACACATTATGACGGTGTACTTGGATTTGATTTCTTGTTTGCTAATGAAGCAGACATATTTGTAGCAGAAAGAAAGATCAGACTAGGCCGTAGCAACTACAACCTAGGAAATCGTTCTCCAGATCATACTCGAAGGAGCAGCAATACTGACGTTGTGGGAATGGACTGCCCAAATGATGCATCAGTTCAAATCGTTGAGTCGATGTTCAAATTGATCAGCCTCAGCAAATTCCCAAGGGTGCAGGAAAGACAATCTACGGTGAAGTTAAGTCACCCCGATGCAAGGAAGGAACTTTGTTATTAATTGAGTGATCTGAGAAAAGTGAGTTACTGGATACAATGAATTGTTATGTTTCTAGAAGTGTAGGTGTCGCTACAATGGTGAGACAGAATGTCGCAAAAGTCCCGGTTACAATAACAAATATGAGCAATGAGGATGTTGTTTTGCCCCGAGGAACAAAAGTTGCTGAAGTGTTGAGCGTAAGTAACAGTGACGTAATACAGATTCCAGATGAGGTAACAAATGCTGCAGTTATAAACACAGAATTTTGTAACAGTACCGCAAAATTACAATGAGGAGACGAAGTTAAGAATGAACTGAAGCGAAAGATTTGGAAAAGGATAGAACATTTGACAGCTGATGAACAAAAGATTTTAGCTCCTGTTTTGTTGGAGTATGCAGATTTATTCGGAGAACGTGCAAATTTACCTGTCACTCATTTAGTTCAGCATCGTATTCATACAGGGAATGCAGCCCGAATTGCACAGAAACCTTCCTGTGTACCATTCAGTCAAAGAGAGTTGGTAGAAGACATGGTTAAAGAACAATTAGAAGCGAGAATTATAAAACCAAGAGATCCTTCAGACCCACTGTGGAGTTCGCCTGTTGTAATTGTAAAGAAGAAACCAAATTCTGGAGAACAACAGTACTGGGAGATGAAGAAGCTTGCACAGGATAGAGTAGCATGGAGAGCTGCTTCAAACCAGTCTCAGGACTGAAGACCAAAACAACAACAGTTCTGTTTTTGTGTTGATTACCGATCTTTGAATGCTGTGACCACACAAGACATTTACCCCTTACCAAATTTAGTGGAAACCTTGGATTACTTGGGCAGATGTCGAATTTTTCCAGTATGTGATTTAACAAGTGGTTATCACCAGTTAACAGTGCATCCAGATGATCAAGCAAAAACTTCATTTGTAACAGCAACAGCAGTCTACAAGTATCTTTGTATGCCATTTGGACTTCATAATGCTCCAGCTTTATTTCAATGCCTGATGGATTCAGTTTTACGAGGGCTCACCCCAACGCAAGCACTTGTTTACCTTGATGATGTAATAATTTTTGGTGAAAACATGAAGCAGCATACTGAGAGACTACAAGCTGTTTTGAGCATATAAGAAGCTCAAACCCGTCTTCATCAATAGATAAATGACATTTTGCACAAAGTAAAGTTAACTATCTTGGTCATGTTATAACCAGTGAAGGTGTTCGACCTGATCCAAAATAAATTGAAGATGTAAAGAATTTTCCTGAACCACAGAATTTGAAAGAACTACAATCATTCTTGGGATTGTCAAATTTCTACAGATGATTTATTTCCAGTTATGCGAATATAGCACGTCCAAGGACACAGCTACTGAAGAAAGGAGCCACATTTAATTGGTCAACAGAATGTAAAAAGGCAATGGAAGGACTTAAAACTGCTCTAACCACAGCCCCAGTGTTAGCCTATCTGGATTTCAGTAAACTTTTATTCTTTCAACAGATGCATCCAATTTTGCCATAGGTGCAATCTTGCCTCAAGAAGTTGATGGTCATGAACATCCAATCTCATTTGCTTTTCCAGACAATTAAACAAAGCAGAATGTAATTATACCAAAAACCAAAGCACAAAGCTCCTTCTCAGTAGTAGTATAACACATAACAGATGTTTCTTAACGGGAAGAGAATTTACAGTTATTACAGATCATGCCACACTTAAATGGTTATTGAGCTTAAAGGATCCTAGTTCCAGATTAACAAGATGGGCATTAAGACTGAGTGAGTACCAATTTAAGGTTATTCATCGACCTGGTAAACAACATGTGACTGCTGATGCAATGAGTCGAAAAGTCAATGTTTGTTTTACAATAAGTCGAGCAGAAGAGTTAAAGGCAGCTCAAAAAGAAGATCCACAATGAAAATTATCGAAAAATGATCAACGTTTTGTCGAAATAGATGGATTATTGTACGAAATCACTAGTAAAAGAAACTGCCTAGTTATTCCAGAAAGCATGAAAGAGCAAATCATGAGAGAACAACATGGTTCTTTATCATCAGGACATTGCGGTAAAAAAGCAACAAACATTAGAATTGCCGATCCACAAAGTTGACATTTTCGAGTTTCTTTCACAATGTGATTCCTGTAACAGACGGAATAACGTAGGGAAAAGTAGAACACCATTGCAAGAACTGCCAGAGACAAGCGAACCATTTGAACGAGTAGGACTAGATGTCGTAGGACCGTTGCCTAAGACTAAAGATGGAAACAAATACATATTGCCAATGTTACAGCATTTCTCTAGATACCTTCTCATGATACTGATACCTGACGTCCGCCCCCAGTAGCTGAGTGGTTAACGCGACAGACTGTCAATCGTAAGGGCCCGGGTTCGATTACTGGCTGGGTCGGAGATTTTCTTTGCTCAAGGACTGGGTGTTGTGTTGTCCTAATCGTCATCATTTCATCCCCATCGACGCGCAAGTCACTCAAGTGGAGTCAAATCGAAAGATTTGCACCCGTCGAATGGTCTACCCGACGGTGCAGTGGCCTGGTGTAATGTTAAGCTCTCTCTGTACAGCTTAAGCGTTTTCGTGGACTTACTTGTTGAAGAATGCTGGTCCTGCTTTCTTGCAGCGCCGATGTCTTCTGCTAGCACCGGACACTTCTCCAAAGATTTCACTGCTAGGAAGGGGAAATTTTCATTCTCTCGCTCTCTCTCTTCTTATTTAAAAAATTCAATGTACCAGAACATATTTATTTCCAGTTTGTACAAAAAAACAACAACTTTATGACGTAAGCCCACACATTACCGGACACCCAGAATCGGTTAATTACACATTTTTGAACACAATTAATACATAAGCTTTTATCGTGGCTGACTATCCACGTCCAGTCCACGTACTCTCGACAGCAGTTACACGTCTAATAAACAGTCACTATCTCGAGTCTCTCCATTTGTTTTTTTAACAATATAATGCTACATTACTCTTTGCAGCCAGCCACGGAGCTTCCGGGCCGTATTTGTTTATTCTTGTCAGGTCGCGCCGAACACTTGCCAGCGCCGACGAATTATCTCCCTTCCAGTTTCGCCTGCACAAACAATAAGTGGGTGCAGTATCCCGTGCTCATCCTTACGCCCTGCTTTAAAATAACGCGTCTTCGAAACGGCTGGAGCACAACTGTCTCCAGACTTTCATAAAATTCTGGGGGCACTACAACGGGAGGCCCTAGTCACACAACATTTACATTTTTTTAATACCTGATCAGAGCACTGAGACTATAGCTAAAGTTTTTGTAAAAGAATGGATTCTTAAGTTTGGATCACCATTAAGTATAGTTAGTGATCAAGGAACGAATTTTATGAGTGAATTACTTAAACAGACTTGTAAGCTCATGCAAATAACTCGGTTAAGGACTACACCAGCACACTCTGCAGGAAACGGAAGAGTCGAGCGAGTCCACAAGACAATTATTAAAAGGGTTTGCCATTATGTGAGCAGCAAACACGACAATCGAGATGTCTGTTTACCGTAGTTGGTAAGTGGTTAGAATGCCAAAATGCACAGCTCAACTGGCCTAAGTCCATACGAGATCGTTTACAGAAGAAGAATGCGTTCACCCTCGGACGTTGCACGATCGACTGCCGGAATCGGCAACGAACACGTAAGGGGACTAGCACGCAAGCTAAAGGAAGCACGGTGGGGAGTGAAACAGCGAAATCGTCAATCCTTTCTTCAAAAACAGGACAACACGACCGCCAAGCAGCAGTGCCACAGTGTCGAGTTGGAGATCTTGTGTACCTGAGCAACGTGGTGTTAAAGAAGAGTCAAGGCAAAAAGTTTAAGAAGTTTTCGAAAGGACCATATCCAATCTTGGAGGTGTTGTCACCAGTCACTCATAAGCTCCAGCTGCCCTTTCATTCGATTGTCGTTCATGTCAGTCGTGTAGAAGCCACTTGTAGGTAGATTTCCTGTAGTATCGCAAGATGACGAGGGCTGACCGATAGGCAGACCTGCTGTTCTCAAACCCAGGAAGTGAGAATTGCGAGGTCGCAGTCCGAACTTTGAGGCCGTGGCATCGCCACCTTCTGAGCGATCCTGTTCCAGACACCCCTACAATCTGCATTAACATGTGTAGTGGGTGAAAGTACAATGTGTGTGTTTATTTCAGCCATGTGCTTCTGTGAATGTGTTGTGAAAATTTAATATTGAAGCTATTACACAAGTGCACAAGTGAAGCTGAACCTTTTATTCCACAGGTTACCACGAGAAACTCATTTATTTTATGATTATTGTTAACTCTAGTATTCATAACTAATTAACCGTGCTCATTTTTATTCTAATGTTTGCTATGATAGCTTATTCTACTAATGCTGTAATAATAGTACCACAGAGTACAGGTGTTTCGTTTTACAGATCCTACCATCAATTGAGCGGAAGCTAGATGCGACCTATACTATAATTTACCCTGTTAACTCTTACAATTTATATGATTACTGTAAGTTAACCACCACACACTCTTTAATGATTGAAGATGAATTAACTGTTATACATTTCAAAATTATGCTTTCATCTAGCAATGGGTATAGAAACAATAAGATTTATACGTACCCTGTGAAATGGAGACAGGCAGGTATTCATATAAAGTACATACTGAATGATATCTACTGATCAGCAAGG
Source organism: Schistocerca serialis cubense (assembly GCF_023864345.2). Lineage (NCBI taxonomy): Eukaryota > Metazoa > Arthropoda > Insecta > Orthoptera > Acrididae > Schistocerca > Schistocerca serialis. The sequence goes on from NC_064649.1 coordinate 165,869,686, forward strand.
ATCAAGGATATTTTGTGTCCCTAAACGAAAATGATTTGCATATGTGTGAATGTAGTCATAAGTTAATTTGCCCTGAATCGGCAGTGTTCTTAGACAGTAGAGTGTACAGCTGTGAGAAAGAATTGTGTATGAATCATCCCCCAAGAGATGATTGCCCTAGAATTTTAACGCATCTTTATCATCCATTTGTTAAACGATGTTGTGAAGGTATAATTTTCTCATTTAACTCCACCCTTGATGTCACATTTACATGTAGAAATTATGATACACATGAGCTACATTCAAATTGAGTAATAGTGGATTAATCTTGAATACCACACATTGTGGTTTATCATGTGAACTATTTGATATGCCTAGTATATTGCCAACTACATTTCATGCAACTGGACAGTTTCCATTAATGAGAATGTTATCTGTTTATTACAATGATTCATACATATTAACATAAGGAAAGCGTTCCTTATCTAGTTTTTCTGAAGACAGTAATTAAGCACATCCATGAAAATGTAATCTCTTCCAATAATGAGTTAAACTTCACTGAAGCAGCAAATAGAATTAAGTCCTTTGATTCATCCAGTGATGTTAATGCATACTTGATTGTCAGTATTGTGTTTTTACTGCTTTTATTAATTTGTCTTTTGTGAACAGCATTTGTCATGTACGAAATTGTCATCCTGACGGCACGCTTCTCTGTACCGAATGTTACTGTGTCTGCAAATGAAATACATGTTGCAATGCCCTCTGATGCCACAAATGGCGAAATAGATTCATAACACCCAGGAGGTCGTTCTGAGCCACCTACGGTTGCTCTTTTTCTTTGGGGAGAGTGATGTAAGGGTCTACGGATTGTGCGCAGCCATACGGTACGTAATACGCGCTCGCCAGCCGACCTGTCTGGAATGCTGACAATTCTCCGAACCATTATACTTGACCGCAATATCGTAAACAGTCGCTCTCGTGTACCCGAAGAATCGAACTACACTCCTGGAAATTGAAATAAGAACACCGTGAATTCATTGCCCCAGGAATGGGAAACTTTATTGACACATTCCTGGGGTCAGATACATCACATGATCACACTGACAGAACCACAGGCACATAGACACAGGCAACAGAGCATGCACAATGTCGGCACTAGTACAGTGTATATCCACCTTTCGCAGCAATGCAGGCTGCTATTCTCCCATGGAGACGATCGTAGAGATGCTGGATGTAGTCCTGTGGAACGGCTTGCCATGCCATTTCCACCTGGCGCCTCAGTTGGACCAGCGTTCGTGCTGGACGTGCAGACCGCGTGAGACGACGCTTCATCCAGTCCCAAACATGCTCAATGGGGGACAGATCCGGAGATCTTGCTGGCCAGGGTAGTTGACTTACACCTTCTAGAGCACGTTGGGTGGCACGGGATACATGCGGACGTGCATTGTCCTGTTGGAACAGCTAGTTCCCTTGCCGGTCTAGGAATGGTAGAACGATGGGTTCGATGACGGTTTGGATGTACCGTGCACTATTCAGTGTCCCCTCGACGATCACCAGTGGTGTACGGCCAGTGTAGGAGATCGCTCCCCACACCATGATGCCGGGTGTTGGCCCTGTGTGCCTCGGTCGTATGCAGTCCTGATTGTGGCGCTCACCTGCACGGCGCCAAACACGCATACGACCATCATTGGCACCAAGGCAGAAGCGACTCTCATCGCTGAAGACGACACGTCTCCATTCGTCCCTCCATTCACGCCTGTCGCGACACCACTGGAGGCGGGCTGCACGATGTTGGGTCGTGAGCGGAAGACGGCCTAACGGTGTGCGGGACCGTAGCCCAGCTTCATGGAGACGGTTGCGAATGGTCCTCGCCGATACCCCAGGAGCAACAGTGTCCCTAATTTGCTGGGAAGTGGCGGTGCGGTCCCGTACGGCACTGCGTAGGATCCTACGGTCTTGGCGTGCATCCGTGCGTCGCTCCGGTCCGGTCCCAGGTCGACGGGCACGTGCACCTTCCGCCGACCACTGGCGACAACATCGATGTACTGTGGAGACCTCACGCCCCACGTGTTGAGCAATTCGGCGGTACGTCCACCCGGCCTCCCGCATGCCCACTATACGCCCTCGCTCAAAGTCCGTCAACTGCACATACGGTTCACGTCCACGCTGTCGCGGCATGCTACCAGTGTTAAAGACTGCGATGGAGCTCCGTATGCCACGGCAAACTGGCTGACACTGACGGCGGCGGTGCACAAATGCTGCGCAGCTAGGGCCATTTGACGGCCAACACCGCCGTTCCTGGTGTGTCCGCTGTGCCGTGCGTGTGATCATTGCTTGTACAGCCCTCTTGCAGTGTCCTGAGCATGTATGGTGGGTCTGACACACCGGTGTCAATGTGTTCTTTTTTCCATTTCCAGGAGTGTATATGCAAGTGCCAGGTTCCTAATGCTTTTTAGCAACTAATACTGAAACTTCATTTGCCCTAGCCAGTTCGAGTAATGCTTACAATTAGACTTTTACAGCAGAAAACAGTTTGTCTGTAGAACAGGATCCTCTACTGTGCTTAGAGCATTACCTCAAAATATTATCTTCTACAAGATTATCATTCAAAGTTTGCAACTTTGCTACATCACCATGAACACTAATTTCAGCTTTGCTGTATTCTTCAATTAATACTCTTGGTGCTACGACTTTATTCACAGTTTCATAAATTTAACATATTCACTCAAATTGAAACACCTCAACACAAAAGTTTCACGAGCTTCTAAATTTTCTTCGCTTGAGTGTTAGTCCAACCATCATTCTTGCATTTTAGAAATAATTACTGTTACTTTCCATACAAACCCACATAAAATTCCTTCTCCTCAATCTGCAAACACGTAGGTCCGCAACAGTATCCAAATTTTTATTCTGTAAGATCCCAGACCTGAGCTTCCAAATTGAGCTGACTCTCTCCTCTACTGTTGTCCAGAAAGAACTGAAAAATAAAAGCTGAGAGAAAGCACACTTTTTTTGCTACGTGTGTGCAGCTAATAAATTGGCAAGAAGGAAGGTCGCACAGTACCTTCTTTTTATTGCTCCTTATTGAATTTGTGGCTCTATGGAATTAGCATTTTTAGATCTAGGCAGAACGACTGACCTTCACTGTAAGATAAGGACAATGCTGCACGATGAAACTTTATCCTTCTCTCTGTTTATTGTTTCCATCTCTCATGTAGTAATTTATAGCAGTTCCACATTGCAGTACAAAACAAACCTCAGCCAGCCAGTGACCTCAAAAAGAAAGGGATACCTCCCACGTCATTCACCTCGTGACTTCACAGTGAAACTATTTGCTCCGTAACTAACCGACAACTGCTCGTTACACAAATTGACGAGAGCAAAGATAGGAGAAGTTTCAGTTCAGCTATCTTATAATACGTCGATATTTTACATCCGGAGATCTTCGTATGTGGTTAAATACTTCTTTTATAAAATTGTCAAATTATTGCTCAAAATATTTCATACGTTGAGATTGATAATTTCAGATACGATTATAATTTTGAATTAAATTAGAAGTACAAAGAGTAATAGTCTTCTGAAAATAAGGCTTACAATAAGGTGCAGAGCACATCGTTCAGAAGTGCAGTGTAATATTCCTTCGGGCACGCACGCACGTCCTAAGGAACACGGGCTGTGGTAAGCTGCAGCCATTATGACGTATGTGAAATGTATTTGCAGTTGCAAATACGGACAAATCTCAGCTGTATAATGGAATGGTGACAGCGAAAATTTGTGCCGGACTGAGACGTGAACCCGGATTTTGCACTTATCGTGAGCGGTCACCTGTCCGTTTGCACGCTTCACGGCCAGACCCAAACTTCCACATGTCGAAAACCTGCACCGGTGCGTTCATTATGTACGTTTCTGTACAGGGGAGGCATTTTTAATCGAAATTCACGTGCCCAGTGTCGGTGGATAAATACGATATTGTAGTGCCTGTGTTGTCCAGAAGTAAAAAGCGTGCATCTCTGAAGGAATATTGCATCATACTTCTGAACAATACAGGCACTGAAATATCATATTTATCCATCAACACCAGGCAAGCAGCATTCAATTAAAAATGCCTCCCCTGTATGGAAAAATATATAACAAATGTACGAATGCAGGTTGTGGACATACGGTTGACAATATATTGAAGTTTGCATCTCGTCTGGAAGTACGGTCCGATAGCCTAACGGCAAACCGACTGCTCGCAATAAGTGGGAAATCTTGGTTCGAGTCCGTATCTGGCACAAATTTTCATTGTCATCATTCCATCATACAGCCAACGGTTCTCCGTATTTGCAGCTGTGAATACATTTCGTGTTAAAATAAGGCTTACGTATGTTGTATCTTTTTTTGAAAAATATGAGACTGTTATATTATCAGAAGTACAATATAAAGTCACGATTTCTTCGGATCGTGTCACGAACTGAATGAGTGTACACAGTCTACAATACACGACACTGACCAGCTCCGTAACACAGGGGGGGAGTGATCTGTGAGCTTGCTGCTGCTGTTGCTGCCACTGAGTCTTGTTCGCAGGGGACTGTGCCTGTTCTTTTCCTTCCCTCTTCTCTGCTTACAAATACCCATGCTTAATGGTAGTAGCCAAAATAATGACCTGACCATGGAATATGCACAAATAGGTTGCTGTTTTGCCAGGTGGTGTAAGTGGAACGTGGTTTATGGTTGGCTTACTACAGGTATCTGTGGCATTGCTTTTAGCCTGCTTAATTGTGAAAATGTTAGTGCCTTATGCTGATTAAATATTGAGTGTCTTGTGAAACTGCCCATGGGGGTCTGTAACACAGCATACGCATACCAATGGGGCACCTATGCTGTGAGATCTGTATCACTAAATAGCTAACACAGATTTGGAACTTGCAACTGGGATTGTACACTAACAACTTCAGGGACAACAAAAATTGGATTTTCGGCCTTTCATATAATTATTGATCAAATTTAAAATTCTGCCATAATATACTCACTGAGATGTATGATCTTATGTTAAAGGTTTAACACAATAAGACCAGTATTGTTTTGTTTTATTTTAGGGCACAAGAACAACTAGAGTCGTACGTGCCCATTTCAGAACTGTAGGACACGAAGATGAAAGGGAGTAAAAATGACTACACATTAAGCCCAATTCACAGAAGGAAAGACAGCTAATAAAACGAACTTAAGTTGGCTAAGGAGACGACCGTTTGCCTCTGTTTGATTTCTCGGAGCCTTTCTGGTCGGCAGAGGAAGACTCGGACGTTTGTCGGCCGGAGAGACGTAAGAGGGCTTCACGGGAGTATTCCTCCAATCCTTTCTGGCCTGCCGGTCGTGTAGCAGGTGACTCTGCCCCGAGGCAAAAGTTCGGTGGCTCGTCGCACACCCGGAGCAGGAGACGGGGACACTGTGCGATTTCACAATCGCGGTGCCGAATTTGAGGTCGCATGTCCGCACACTTCGTGGAGTGACACGTAGCGATGACGGTACTTTAAGTGCCGGACGGTAGAACACGTGGCTTCCGACTGGCCGACAATTGCGAGTGACCGGGTGAGGCACTTTTTCCTTTGGCCAGATCTTCCGGACGACCCACTCGTCGAGATACGCAGACAGTCTCAGGAGGAGACGGCACAGTCGCCACTGCAGTCGGCAGGGCGGGGAGAAGGAAACAGAATGTCACCCTCTCGAGCATCCCTGTCGCAGGCTACACATTTGGCCAGGTGTCGACAGGACATTTGAGTGTGGTTATAACGGTGACAGTAGTAGCAGCGCATTGGGTTAAGAACGTAGCCTGCTTTGATCTTTGACAGAAACATTTTTCTATAAAAAGTGAGAAAAAGAGTGCACACGAGCACTAGTGATTACACATAACGGCACCCTGTTCGGAGAGGTACGTTTGGATTTCTGTCTCGATCGGACCGTCGAGCTACTCAGTGTAAATAACACTGCGGGACACATACGGCATTCGGTGGGCCTCGACACGGGCGGGATAGTTGCGGAGGAGCGAAGCTGCGAGCTGTCTTCGTGCTCGAGAATCGGTAGTAGTCTCCAAAACTGAAGTACCGTCGTGTAAACGAGAACAGGATTTCACGTGCCTGGCAATTGCGTCGACACCTTTCCGAATAATAAATGTATTTACCGTAGCTAAAGGACAGACCGTCTTCAGCTGTAAAATGGCGAGGAACTGTGGTGCAGAGGGTCACCGAATCCTTAGCCTCGTTTCACTTACGTTCGGTAGACGTCTTCTACGAAGAGACGATCGGTTCGTGGTGAGAAAATCCCCCGCGGTTGTCGGCGCCTCTGACGGCACACTCCTTCCGACCGTCAGCCTCCCTCGGAGGGGAGCGCTCCTGGCTCAGGTGGTCGTTCGCACCTCCCGAACGCCTGACGGAGGGACCGATTGGCAGTTTGGGAAGGTAGCAGCATGGGCAATCGCCCCTCCTTGGCCAGGTCCGTACCGGGGGAGTGGGGTACGTGCGAACCTCACCTGTCGGTGTGGGGCTACGAGTTGTGCGTTACCGCGTCACCCGTTACGTGTCGGACGCACAGGTCGACCTTCGGGAGTGCACAGTGAGGAATAAGAAAAGGAGGAACCTCAAACACTGGAGCGGAGGAAGGACGGGAGAACGGGAATGGAGAAAGCGAAAAGGAACAAAAAATGTTGGACTTTCTGATATCGGCTACTGAAAATTCGGAACACACTTCAACGAGAGGACAGACACGTGGAACGAAAGGGAAAAGGTGCTGCAAAAGCTGGGCCCCCGTGGTGGCAAGCACCCTGGGGGGGGGGGGGGGGGGGGGGGGGGGTGAGACCGGTACGAGACTTAGAAACTATGTATATGTGTTGAGGTAGAATAACTCATTCCAGACTGTACTCGTCCTATGTTTGATAATGAGAGCACGTAATAACTTCTACGTCTAATTCTGCATCTACATCTAATCTCTAGTCGTACTCTGCAAACCACCGTGAAGTGCGCGGCAGAGGGTATGTCACGTTGTGCCAATTATTAGGGTTTCTTCTGTTGCAGTTATGTATGGAGCGTCGGAAAAATGATTGATTGAATGCCTTTGTGTGTGCTATAATTATTCTAATTTTAATTCGTGATCTCCGTGTGACAGATATGTAGGCGTTTGTAGTATATTTGTAGAGTAATCATTTAAAGTCAGCTGTTGAAACTTTGTTAGTAGACTTTCTCATGATAGTTTACATCTATCTTCAAGAGTCTGACAATTCAATTTCTTCTGCATCTCCTTAACACTTTTCCGTGTGCAAAATTAAATCTGTGACCATTTGTGCTGCCCTTCTCTGTATACATTCAATATCCCGTATTAGTGCTATTTGGTACTAAATCTATGAGATCATTCCGTTTAACATCCCTACAATGATATGTCCAGATATTTAAATGAGTTGGTCGATTCCATCTTTGACTGATTGATATTGTAGTCATAGGATACTACATTTTTTGAGGTGTGCACAATTTTATATTTCTGAACATTTAAAGCAAGCTGGCAATCTTTGCATCACATTGAAAGCTTATCAAGATCTGACTGAATATTTATGCAGCTACTTGCAGGTAATACTTCATTATAGATAATTGCATTATCTACAGAAAATATGAGGTTACTATTAAAATTGCCCACAAGGTTATTAGTACACGACATGAAGAGGAAGTTTCCCAACACACTTCCTTGGCACACACCTGAAGTTACTTCTACATCTGACAATGATTCTCCATCTGAGATAACACGCTGTTCCCTCCCCACCAAAAAATCCTCAATCCAGGTACAAATTTCACTCGATTCCCCCAACGATTGAACTTTTGACAATAAGGATAAGTCTGGTACTGAATCGAATGCTTTTCAGAAATCGAGAACTTCTGACAAAGTTCAAACATAAATTCAAACTTTTCCAAAACTTTTTCTTCCTTCCATCCATCCTTAATGTCTGACATTTAACACATTAACACATTTTGTAAAATAATCAGACATCTGGAGCTGTTTTACATATTTAAGTTTGTTTCTTTAAGGGATTCATTTTGGCTAGTTATATTGGTTTGATACTAAAGCTAAAAACCATTACGTAAACTGTCATTGAGCCAAAATAAACTTTTCATACACTAAGCATTTGCAAGGGCAACAGTCTGGATGATTGACTGATCTGGCCTTGCAACAATAACCAAAACGGCCTTGCTGTGCTGGTACTGAGAACGGCTGAAAGCAAGGGGAAACTACAGCCGTAATTTTTCCCGAGGGCATGCAACTTTACTGTATGATTAAATGATGATGGTGTCCTCTTGGGTAAAATATTCCGGAGATAAAATAGTCCCCCATTCGGATCTCCGGGCGGGGACTACTCAAGAGGATGTTGTTATCAGGAGAAAGAAAACTCGCGTTCTACGGATCGGAGCGTGGAATGTCAGATCCCTTAATCGGGCAGGTATGTTAGAAAATTTAAAAAGGGAAATGGATAGGTTGAAGTTAGATATAGTGGGAATTAGTGAAGTTCGGTGGCAGGAGGAACAAGACTTCTGGTCAGGTGACTACAGGGTTATAAACACAAAATCAAATAGGGGTAATGCAGGAGTAGGTTTAATAATGAATAGGAAAATAGGAATGCGGGTAAGCTACTACAAACAGCATAGTGAACGCATTATTGTGGCTAAGATAGATACGAAGCCCACACCTACTACAGTAGTACAAGTTTATGTGCCAACTGGCTCTGCAGATGACGAAGAAATTGAAGAAATGTATGATGAAATAAAAGAAATTATTCAGATTGTGAAGGGAGACGAAAATTTAATAGTCATGGGTGACTGGAATTCGAGTGTAGGAAAAGGGAGAGAAGGAAACATAGTAGGTGAATATGGATTGGGGCTAAGAAATAAAAGAGGAAGCCGACTTGTAGAATTTTGCACAGAGCACAACATAATCATAACTAACACTTGGTTTAAGAATCATGAAAGAAGGTTGTATACATGGAAGAACCCTGGAGATACTAAAAGGTATCAGATAGATTATATAAAGGTAAGACAGAGATTTAGGAACCAGGTTTTAAATTGTAAGATATTTCCAGGGGCAGATGTGGACTCTGACCACAATCTGTTGGTTATGACCTGTAGATTAAAACTGAAGAAACTGCAAAAAGGTGGGAATTTAAGGAGATGGGACCTGGATAAACTGAAAGAACCAGAGGTTGTACAGAGTTTCAGGGAGAGCATAAGGGAACAATTGACAGGAATGGGGGAAAGAAATAAAGTAGAAGAAGAATGGGTAGCTTTGAGGGATGAAGTAGCGAAGGCAGCAGAGGATCGAGTAGGTAAAAAGACGAGGGCTAGTAGAAATCCTTGGGTAACAGAAGAAATATTGAATTTAATTGATGAAAGGAGAAAATATAAAAATGCAGTAAATGAAGCAGGCAAAAAGGAATACAAACGTCTAAAAAATGAGATCGACAGGAAGTGCAAAATGGCTAAGCAGGGATGGCTAGAGGACAAATGTAAGGATGTAGAGGCCTATCTCACTAGGGGTAAGATACATACTGCCTACAGGAAAATTAAAGAGACCTTTGGAGATAAGAGAACCACTTGTATGAATATCAAGAGCTCAGATGGAAACCCAGTTCTAAGCAAAGAAGGGAAAGCAGAAAGGTGGAAGGAGTATATAGAAGGTCTATACAAGGGCGATGTACTTGAGGACAATATTATGGAAATGGAAGAGGATGTAGATGAAGATGAAATGGGAGATATGATACTGCGTGAAGAATTTGACAGAGCACTGAAAGACCTGAGTTGAAACAAGGCCCTCAGAGTAGACAACATTCCATTGGAACTACTGACGGCCTTGGGAGAGCCAGTCCTGACAAAACTCTACCATCTGGTGAGCAAGAGGTATGAAACAGGTGAAATACCCTCAGACTTCAAGAAGAATATAATAATTCCAATCCCAAAGAAAGCAGGTGTTGACAGATGTGAAAATTACCGAACTATCAGTTTAATAAGTCACAGCTGCAAAATATTAACACGAATTCTTTACAGACGAATGGAAAAACTAGTAGAAGCCAACCTCGGGGAAGATCAGTTTGGATTCCGTAGAAACACTGGAACACGTGAGACAATACTGACCTTACGACTTATCTTAGAAGAAAGATTAAGGAAAGGCAAACCTACGTTTCTAGCATTTGTAGACTTAGAGAAAGCTTTTGACAATGTTGACTGGAATACTCTCTTTCAAATTCTAAAGGTGGCAAGGGTAAAATACAGGGAGCGAAAGGCTATTTACAATTTGTACAGAAACCAGATGTCAGTTATGAGTGTCGAGGGACATGAAAGGGAAGCAGTGGTTGGGAAGGGAGTAAGACAGGGTTGTAGCCTCTCCCCGATGTTGTTCAATCTGTATATTGAGCAAGCAGTAAAGGAAACAAAAGAAAAATTCGGAGTAGGTATTAAAATTCATGGAGAAGAAATAAAAACTTTGAGGTTCGCCGATGACATTGTAATTCTGTCAGAGACAGCAAAGGACTTGGAAGAGCAGTTGAATGGAATGGACAGTGTCTGGAAAGGAGGATATAAGATGAACATCAACAAAAGCAAAACGAGGATAATGGAATGTAGTCAAATTAAATCGGATGAAGCTGAGGGAATTAGATTAGGAAATGAGACACTTAAATTAGTAAAGGAGTTTTGCTATTTAGGGAGCAAAATAACTGATGATGGTCGAAGTAGAGAGGATATAAAATGTAGACTGGCAATGGCAAGGAAAGCGTTTCTGAAGAAGAGAAATTTGTTAACATCCAGTATTGATTTAAGTGTCAGGATGTCATTTCTGAAAGTATTCGTATGGAGTGTAACCATGTATGGAAGTGAAACATGGATGATAAATAGTTTGGACAAGAAGAGAATAGAAGCTTTCGAAATGTGGTGCTACAGAAGAATACTGAAGATTAGATGGGTAGATCACATAACTAATGAGGAAGTATTGAATAGGATTGGGGAGAAGAGAGGTTTGTGGCACAACTTGACCAGAAGAAGGGATTGGTTGGTAGGACATGTTCTGAGGCATCAAGGGATCACCAATTTAGTATTGGAGGGCAGCGTGGAGGGTAAAAATCGTAGAGGGAGACCAAGAGATGAATACACTAAGCAGATTCAGAAGGATGTAGGTTGCAGTAGGTACTGGGAGATGAAAAAGCTTGCACAGGATAGAGTAGCATGGAGAGCTGCATCAAACCAGTCTCAGGACTGAAGACCACAACAACCGCAACAAGCATTTCTTCCAGTTATTGCTGTCAGTGCGGATGCATATAGATTCTGCTCCTTCTTTGAACTTTTTCCCAATAGAAATTTTGTTCCGATTTGTTTACGATTAGTGAGAGGGTACACAGTCAGTTAAGAACAAGAAAACGAGGCAAATTCAGTTGTCGTGCAATGTAGGTCATGAAAACAGAGAATTTGGTCGGACTAGAAAAGAACCGGGGCGGTCGGAAGCAGCTGCGACACAGACAGTACGAACCGACTCCTCGAGGATTTGCCAGATGAGATTGTAACCTGTTCACAGTGAATACCAGCCGTCTCTTGGCTGACAACCAGTTGGCCCAGTCAGTGTGGACGATGTGGGAGCTGTTCAGTCCACAGCTCGTGGTCTAGCGGCTAGCGTCGCTGCCTCTGGATTGCGGGGTCCCGGGTTTGATTCCCGGTTGGGTTGGAGATTTTCTCTGCCCGGGGACTGGGTGTTTGTGCTTTCCTCGTCATTTCACTACTGTCGTCATCATTCGTGGCAGTGACTACATTGGATTTGTGAAAAAATTGAAACTTTGTGCGGATGCTATTGACCGTGCAATTGAGCTCCCGATAAACCGCACGTCGTCATCATCGTCCTCGTCCTTCTGTTCACCACTAATACTGACTTCCTTTGCGTCCATCTGTCTTGCTGCTGTGCATCTTCTGTCACTGGAATTTGATTATGTGCCTCAGAAAAGACAGAAAGCATCTGTTTAAATGACCGGTAACGAAGTTTCTTTCTTCTTGAGGTTTGTCATTGCTTTATTTGTAGGTGTTTGTACAGAAGGGGAATCGTTCGGTTGCAGGTACTGAAGACCTTGGTGGAGAAGTGCACCAGAATACACACACTGTCGGCACCCTACAAACTGCTGAAGTCTGAAAGGTGCTCGGAGGCCCTGTCGCAGCTGCACAACCTCCGTGTGCTGAATCTGGAACCGGAATACAAGGAATTCGATCGTAGCTCTACCCAGGAACCTTGTTTGGTGCGACCTCTGGTCAACGGATGTCCGCAACTAGCCGAGGTCGACTTTGGGTTTACGTATATCAATATGGAAGACCTGAGGTACTTTCTGAGAGCCAAGAGGAACACCCTCAGGTCGATACGCATAAAGTGGGCGATGGGTGGGACGAGGTGAGTGTTATTACCTGTCCTCCTAAGATTGTCTAACTTCTACTCGAAATTACTTTCGGTTGACGAGTGTGCTTCCCGTGTATTCGATATCTTCACCCTACACGGTATAACCTGCGCCTTTCTCGTTACGGTAAGTGGACTTTTGGCATATTTCTTCTCGCGTACATATAAAGGGCTATTAAATACAGATTGTTATGTAGATAGCTAAATATTGCTACGATTCCTTTAAAAAAGCTTCAGGTCAGCTTTCGTCAGTTTGGTACGGAATTACTTCCATTCGTAAGTGACCGTGCCACTGTTTATGCCTCCGTATTTAACAGTTGTACCCAGTTCAGTTCTGTGCAATACAACAATACCTGGCAAGCCAGCCTCACCCGCGCATTTTGGGTTCCGAGTTTGTTGTGAAAATTATTCTGCACATTTCGTAGTGAAATTAACAGGCAGAATGTGTCATTTCCAAATTAGCACTTATGATTTAAGAAATGCTGATAATGATTCATTGCATAGAGACAGCCTGTGGATGAGGAAGTTTTTGAAACATGTATCCCTCAGGGCACCATTCTGGATCCATTACTTCTTCTGTTTATGTCTATAATATTTTACCATAAATTCTTTCTCTTCAACTTGTTGGTGTACATTATTATCGCCCAAAGTAGAAAGCAGCAACATTATGAGGCACTTAGCAACTTGTGTACGAAGGAACTGTTCACGTTATTACGGGAGCTTGTACTGGAGCAGATACCTTAGTTATTTACTGGTACTACGTAGCTTCGTTGTGAAACGTTTGCCGGAAATATCTGTGTACATACTACGGTAAATTCCACAAAGCAAATATATCACAAGTTGGTCCCGCCAGTTGTGTCTTTAAATTCAGTATACTCCAGTTCCTTGACATAGTTTTTATTTTATTTCCACTGATAAATTAATGACTGTTGACAATTAACTGTTATCAGGAATCATTGTGACCTGGACTATCATTGTTTCATTAGTAAGCATCATACAGAGAGACACAGAAACTATAAAAAAAAATTATTCATTCCAACACGTGCAGATAGAATGTAAATATTGTGAAAATAATGTTCATAAAAATACTCGGTGAGCACATGTATTTGCAATGCTGGTAGATGATGCTGACTTTCAAACAGTGCGGTAATATCTAAGTGAAATAAATGTAACAACTGGGAAAAAAAATTATAAAAAATAACTCACAATCTTTGTTATCATCCAGGACAGAACAACAGATTTCGAGCAGTAACAAAAGCTTCACTCTGAAACACATAATTCGAGCTCACTACAATCACTGGTGTACGAACCTACTGAGTGGTGAACTGATAAACTGATCAGGCCCTGACTGAATTACAGCAGTCGGTCGGGAAGTTACCGTAGCTGTACCATAGGAGCGGCTGCCGACACCTCCAATTTAGTCTCGCAAGTATTCCAGTACTACACTCCATTCACTGAAATGACAGACAGCCTGCGGACACGACGAGGCACGTGACCGCAGCACTGCCACCGAGAGGTGAGCAATACGGGGCACACTTCACTCAGTTTGGCCACGTCTGTTGCGATTGTAAGTCATTAGTGTGTGATCTTAGAATCTGATTGTAAAGTTCGTCTCGTTTGAAAGCCCAGTTTTTGATTATTCGTGTGTCAGTGTCAGTGATTGTAATCACATTCGTCATTCATTATTTTTGTGGTCACCTAGTAGCTATCCCCTTTATTTCTATTTGTATAACATAGGAGTAAACTTGTCATGTTGTCCTCTGCGGAGACGGTGAGCGAGGCCGACTTGTCAGATTTGACTCTAACTGAGAAGTGATCAAAGAAGAAGTCATTAACTTCTGTGGAGAAGCACATGGCTCTTAATCTGTGTAAAATGGAGCTGTTGTATCCAGAGCAGTCAGTGACCAATATTGTTTTGAAAAAACTTGGTTGTCACACTCTTCAAAGTCTCCCAAGAAAGAAAAATCATGACAAACTTTCAGGAAGTATTGGTGACTTCGATAGAACTGCGATACGAAGGAAATTTTTTGTAACAGGTCACTAACAACTGACAAAGTGCTTGTGGCCACGATTAAAAATCCACATTTGAGCATCTTCCATATATCATTTTATTATCATACAGTTTTAAAAGAAATGAATTTTAAATACTTTCGGTGTGGATGCAGTAGCGTGCTAATAGACAGAGATGATTTCAGGGAGGCAGTGTCACCTACAAATGATAAATTGTTGAGAGATGAAGGAAGACCCGTCTATTGTTTGGACGAGACATGGCCAAATACACGACATACCTGAAGTAACGTCTGGGTGCATAAGTCCATAAAATCCTCTAAACAAGCATTTCTATCTGCATTATCCACTGGAAACAGGTAAAGGTAAATGCCTGATTATCACACATATTGGGAGCAAAGCAGGTTTTGTCAGAGGCAGTGTGTGAACTTTCAAATCCAAGATGGGCCCAAGAAAAGTGGAGGCTACTGTGAGGAGATGTGCAACAGTACATTCGAGAAGTGGTTTGAAGACTTTTTCTTCGGCTTCAGCAAAAAGAAGTTACTGTTCTTGATAACGTGTCGTGCTATTCTTGTTGAAAAGAAGTAGTACCTAATCTGAATGCCAATAAGCGAGATATACCGGAATAACTAAAATCTAAAAATATTGTTATTGGAAAATGGAGTATTGAAGAAAGAATTACTGGAAATTGTTAAAAAAGAACAGAGTAGTGCACAAAGAATATGCAGTGGATGAAATGGCTGATGGAGCAGGGAAAACTTTTCTTCTGATTCCTCCATACCTGGTGAATTAAACATAATCGAGGTAGTTTGGGCCAAAATCGAAGACTGTGTTGCAGAAAAAGACAGAACACACAAAATGTCAGAAGTTAAAGAACTATTAAAACAAGCAGTGACTGCAGAAGAGTGAAACAAATGTGTTTTCCATGTGATGGAAAAAGTTTGACCTCAAATGTGGAAATTAGACTGCATTATAAAAGAGAGAAAAGAGTGTTTTGTTATAAACTTGAATCAAAGCAGTTCAACTTCAACAGAATAAGTTTTATTCTTCCTTTAACATTATTGTAACCAAAATCACTTGTGTTTGAATCTGCTATGCCACCTGTCGGGTTTTTATGACTTCTTGCATTATACTATAAGCCAATATTGAAATATAAGGTTTTTCACAAGCGACGTATGCTTCACTGCGATGTCAGTGTGACCGCCACGTGGAGAGTGTGCACGAAGGATTTTCGACACTCTGTTTTTGCTGGAACAGGTCGTGCGTAGTCACGTGAAACTGTGTCTGTTTCATTCCAGCTCTCAGTGAATAGACTAATGTGGAGATTTTCCACACTCAGGTTATCCTCTGGACTCAAATTTTCCTGATTTCAGCACATAAATGGTAATTCCTATAAACATGTAACAGTACCACTGTGGCTTTAGCTAAACTTCTGCACAGACTGTTCAGAATTTTTAACTTTTCTCTGTCTAGGATCACTGGAATTGTGTTTGTATCTTTTGTAGTTTGTCAAACGTTAGTTCTAGATATCTGCTGCCCCCTTTTGCGTAAGCCCTGTACTTGACTGTCTTTGCACGTGAGATGACAACTCACGGGCAATAGTAGAAGAGATGCTCCACACTGACTCTAAATACACGTGGGTGTCCGATCGACTGACGGGCACTCATCAATGGGCAATACCGGCAGCGTACCATTTACTTCTGAAGATGTCTCCCAAAATGGGAGACAAAGATCCAGAGAAAAGTTTTATATATTGACCTCAGCTTCTCAGCTCAGAAGTTTAAACTGGACTAAACACCAGCTTCGAGAACCTACGTGTTGTTTACGAAGATGTCTCATACAAAGATTTTCATTTCTGCAGTATATTCTCATGAACAATTGTGCCTATATATGTCAATAATCATTTAAAGGCAGAATGTTGTAAAAGAACTTTTTGTTTTACTTATTTTACTGAATTACATGAGCAAGCAACAGCTGGCAGCACTGACTTATTGGTCATCATATACACACAATAAATAAATATGAAATGCCCAGTTTCTGAAGACAAAAAACAAAAAAGAGAAAAAACTGTATGTTGAAGCCTTAGCAGTATTAAAAGCTGACTTCGGAAACACTATTTCATCACCAACTGAATGTGTTAATATGTTGGGCCTTAACTCTCACCATTATGTCTAACATTTATGTCTAACATTTATCAAAAAACAAAGATGATGTGACTTACCAAACGAAAGCGCTGGCAGGTCAAAAGACACACAAACAAACACAAACATACACACAAAATTCAAGCTTTCGCAACAAACTGTTGCCTCATCAGGAAAGAGGGAAGGAGAGGGAAAGACGAAAGGATGTGGGTTTTAAGGGAGAGGGTAAGGAGTGATTCCAATCCCGGGAGCGGAAAGACTTACCTTAGGGAGAAAAAAGGACGGGTATACACTTGCACACACACACATATCCATCCACACATATACAGACACAAGCAGACAAATATTAGTATAATTCATCCCTGATGGGTATACTTTCTGTGACACTAATAGTAATGATCTCAGCAGCAAATGATGCGATAGTGACAGTTGAACACGTTGTTGTTGCAAATACAGTATAAGAACTATTAATTTAGAGTTATAATATAAAGTACTCTGTTTCTTTGGTCTTTTGAAACGTGACGGGAGACGAATAATTCTGAAAGACCCCATTTCTGTTGTTACACAGCTGTGTCCCACCGTTGCTGGAGGCCTGCACCGAGTTGGAACGTCTGGAACTCTGCGAGGATGACGACTTTGAGATGGTCCACAGTATACCGAGAGAGGCGTTCACTGCCCTGGGAAAGCTGAAGAACTTGCAGGAACTCAGGATATCGATCCCTATTCGACTACCGCCTGGAGTTGCTCCTCTGGCATTTAAGTAAGTTAAGTGGTGAACGTAAACATTTCTTGTGAGTGCTTAATGCATTGGGGATGGAGTCTATTAAAATGGGATAGGAGAGAAAAAGAGAAGGAGAAAGGAATATGCAGGTACTCTGGAGGGATAGAAAGTGCGTAGAGGCCGGGGCGAGGGCACCGTAGAGGTTACGGGACGGTGGAGGCTGGGGACTGGCAGAAGTCGGGCTAGGGGAGTTACGGGAATGGTAGATACGTTCCTAATTGAGTTCCTACCTATGCAGTTCACGTAAAAATCCAGAAGGCACGGGCCGCGAAGCGGTCGTCAAAGTCGAGCACACTGTACCGGGTGTGACTCTCGGCAGCCGTGTGGCCGCCGTCTCTCGGCCACAGTCGGACAGTGGCCATTTGCGTGGACAGACAACTTGTCAGTTTCGTGCCTACGCGGGATGCTACCTCTACATTCGCACTCCGCAAGCCACCGTACCCTGTACCACTACTACTCATTTCCTGTCCTGCTCCACTCGCAGATGGTCTGAGGGAAAAATGTACGACCTACTGCAGATCCCAAACGCTCGAGCAGTACTCGAGACTAGGTCGCACTACTGCCCTATATGCAGTCTCCTTTACAGATGAATCGTACTTTCCTAAAATTCTCCGAATAGATGAAAGTCGACCGTTCACCTTACCTACCACAATTCTTAACCGATCGTTCCGTTTCGTACCACTTTGCAGTGTTACACACAGATATTTAAATGATGTGACTGTGTCACACAGGACACTACTAATGCTACATCCGAACATTACGGATTAGTTTTTGCTACTCATCCACATAAACTTACATTTTCCTACATTTACCAACGAGAAATTCCGTCCGAGTCATTTCGTCTTCTCCTGCAGTCACTCAGTGACGACACATTGCCGTACACCTCAGCGTCACTGGCAAATGACGGCAGGTTGCTGCCCACCCCGTCTTAGATATTATAGATATAGATTATTATATATTATATATATAGATAATAACAGAAGTCCCGTCGCGTTTCCCTGGGGCACTCCTGACAATCCCCTCGTCTCTGACGAACACTCACCATTTCTATAATTTAAAGTGTCTTTGAGCCACTCACGTATCGGGGAACTTGTACTTTCATTAAGAGCCTGCAGTGGAATGCTTTCTGAAAATCTAGAAGTATGGGATCTGCCCAGTGCCGGTGCCCTTCATCTATAGTTTGCAGTATATCACGTGAGAAAAGGACGAGCTGAGATTCACACGTGCGATGCTTTTTAAAACTGAGTTGATTTCTGGACATGAGATTTTCAGTCCCTAGGAAATTTATTATATTAGAGCTCAGAACATGATCAAGAATTCTGTAGCAAACCAGTGTTAAGGATATTGGTGTCTAATTTTGTGAGTCAATTCTTTTACCCTTCTCGTATACGGGAGTCACCTGCATTGTTTTACAGTCGAGTAGGCCTTTGCGCTGGGTGATTTGCAATAAATGCCGAGCCGTAGAGTACTCTTTGTAATACTGAATTACAATTTCATACAAACCTGGTGACTTATTTGTTTGCAACTCTTTCAGTTGTTTCTTTACACAAGAGACGCTTATTACTACGTCATCCGTATCGGGCTCAGTGCAGTGTTCAAACGACGGTACGTTCGTACGATTCTCTCGTGTTAACGATTTCGTACACGTGGAATTTAAAGCTTCCGTTTTCATTTGCTGTCTTCGACTGCCACACCAGACTGGACATCGAGTGACCGGACGAAAGCCTCAGATACACTTAGCGAGTTTATGTACGACCAGAAATGCCACACAGTGGTTGCAGGTAAGTACACAGCCGACGTGGCTGCTACCACAGGTGGCCCAGATTTTGATGGGGTGGGAAACATCTGTCACAGAACTGGAGTAGTCGTCAGTGATAGGAAGTACGGAACAGGCCTCGCACGTAGGTGTATTACTGGGATGTCGGCACGAGGGTAGGGTTTAGGATCGAGGGTGGAGTAGGAACAGACGGAGATATCGCGTACGTCAGATGAGCGGTGGGATACTACTGTAGGGGGGTCGGGGGAGGCGGTGAGGAGGACATTCCTCATTTCAGGACACGAGAGGCAGTCCTAACCCTAGTGGTGATTCACTTGTTCCAATCCTGGATGGCACTAGTCGCAAAGTGATCTGCTCCTTTGTGGCCAGTCGGTGGGTACGAGGGGATTGCTAGGTGACTGGGGAGAGAGAGTGCAAGGGATCTGTTTCTGGACTGGGTGGTCAGGTCAATTTTGGTCTGTGAATGCTTCGGTGAGACTCTGAGCTCGTTTAAAGAGAGTCTGCTCGGCACTGCAGGTGGTAAAGCCACAGAACGCTAGGCTATATGTAAGGGATTTCTTAGTATAGAATTGGTGGCATCTTTCATAATAGAGCTTCTTCGTCGGGTGGTAGGTTTGAAGTGGACGGAGGTA
The DNA here is from genome assembly GCF_023864345.2 of Schistocerca serialis cubense. Classification (NCBI taxonomy): domain Eukaryota; kingdom Metazoa; phylum Arthropoda; class Insecta; order Orthoptera; family Acrididae; genus Schistocerca; species Schistocerca serialis. Next base: position 165,889,432 of record NC_064649.1, read on the forward strand.
CTTACGGAACCGTACGTGAGACATTTGTCGTCACTGAGGAAGGTAGCTGAGATGGAACTACACCTACTGAAATTAACAATATAATGGAAAGGATAGATTGTTACTCACTATAAAGATGCAGACAGGCACAGTGAAAAGACTGTTAAGGTTTAGCTGTAGGCCAAAATCTTCTTCAGAAAAGGAAAGGAAACACACACACACACACACACACACACACACACACACACACACACACACATATTCACATTCACATGCATTCCCAACCAAGCTGCTAGAGCTGGCAGTTTGTGTGTGTGTGTGTGTGTGTGTGTGTGTGTGTGTGTGTGTGTGTGTGTGTGTGAGGTGTGCTTGCTTGTGTGAATGAATTTTGTGTGTGTGTGTGTTTTTTTTTTTTTTTTTGAAGAAGGCTTTGGCCAAAAGCTAAATTGTAACAGTCCTGTCTGCAACTGAAAGTATCATCTTTATGGTGAGTAGCAATCTACCCTTTTCCATATATTGTTGATATTCCAAACTGGTGTTTCCATTGTTAGATTCTGAAATCAGATAGTAGATTGTAGGGTGCACCCAGGAGCACATACAGACTAAGAACCCAGTTAAGTAACAATGAAGAGCAAGCTGAAGTTTGATCATACAGCGGAATCAATGCCTAAAGAAGTGGGACACCGACATCCTGATGAATGATGTACCTTTAAATCTTTCCGAGGCTCTAGTTACTGTGATCATGAATACCACAGTATTCTGTCAGTGACAGAAGTTGGACAGGTATAAGGAAGATAACTTTGGGGAAACCTTGTGTAACATAAGAAATACTTAAATTAATTGACAAAAGGAGGTGATACAAAAATACCTAGGCGAATATAGGAATATAACAATAAAAATCATTAAGAACAAAATAAATAAGAAGGGCATGGAAGCCAAGGAATTATGGCTGCAGGAAAAATGTGGAGAAATCAAAAAAGAAATGGATGTTGGAAGGACTGATTCTGCAGATAGAAAAGTCAAAACAATCTTTGATGAAATTAAAAGCAAGGCTGTCAATATTAAGAGGGCAACAATAGGAATTCCACTGTTATACACTGCTGGCCACCGTAAATGCAACACCCTGAAGGAAGCATCCGAATCAAGTGAAATTTACACCACGGGTTTGCAGCGATGAGATATGCAACTGATTAGAATTTCAACGCAGACGCACATCACGCGCGCCTGTGGCGCCACCTCATAGCGCCATTTAAAGCTTGGCGATTTCGACGAGTGTACGTTCGGCACGTGTGTTTACCTTGTGGTTGTTTCACGAGACGATCAGTTGTGCCTCGTAGACAACAGCGAACATCTTTTGATTGAGTATCCGAGTTCGACAGAGGAAGGATAGTGGCTTACCGAGATTGTGGATTATCAACAGAGAAATCGCTAGTTGTGTTGGACGAAACCAATCACCTGTAATGCGGATATGTGACCGTTGGATGCAGGAGGGTACGACGGACTGACGTGGTCGATCGCATTCACCTCGGTGCACCACTGCACATGCTGATAGGCAAATTGTGCGCACGGCAGTGACGGATCGCTCAGTGATATCCCGAACCGTACCACAGCACATTGCATCTGTAACGCATCATCCAGTGTCTGCGCATACCATTCGACGCCGTTTACAGCAGAGTGGTCTGTCCGCAAGACGTCCATTGCTTCGTCTACCATTGACGCAGAACCACAGACGTCTCCGTCGCCAATGGTGTGATGACAGACGGATGTGGACGGCAGAATGGAATGACGTTGTCTTTACTGACGAGGCACGCTTCCGTCTGCAGCACCACGACGGTCGGATTCGAGTGTGGAGACACCGTGGAGAGAGGATGCTGGACAGCTGCATTATGCACCGCCACACTGGTCTTGCACTGGGTATTATGGTATGGGGCGGTATTGGATATTACTCTCACACGCCTCTAGTACGCATTGCCGGTACTTTAAATAGCCGGCGCTACATATCCGAGGTGCTGGAGCCAGTTGTCCTTCCTTATCTTCAGGGCTCGGCCACAGCCATATTTCTACAGGATAATGCGCGACCACACGTGGCACGCATTGTCCAAAGGTTCTTCGTCAATAACCAGATTGAATTGCTTCCCTGGCCGGCTCGCTCTCCGGATCTTTCGCCGATAGAAAACATGTGGTCCACGGTTGCTCGACGAGTGACCCAGATTACATCCCCAGCTGCCACACCAGATGATGTTTGGCAACATGTGGAAGCTGCTTGGGCTTCTGTACCCCAGAAACACATCCAACGTCTCTCTGACTGAATGCCGAGACGCGTGGCAACGGTGATCTCCAACAATGGCGGCTACTCTGGCTACTGATTCTGGCAGGAATCACATGTCACAGACGTCTGTAAACGTAATCATTTGATACTTGGTCAACATGTTATCTAAAAAATAAATCTTGTTGTGCTACCTCTTGTCTTTCTTGGTGTTGCATTTACGGTGGCCAGCAGTGTATGTAGAGAAGAGAGTGAATGTGTGGAAAGAGTACAGTGACAGCATGTATCACTGATGATGGGAGTGAAGAAGAATGGTAGTTGGTATGAAAGACATAGCAGATCCAGTATTAGTTAGAACTTCAGATTGCTTGCTGTCAAATAAGGAAGAAGGGGTAGATAATACTTCTCTGAAGTTTTTGAAATTATTTTTGGAAGTGGCGACTGAGCCATTATTCGAGTTGGTGCATAGAATCTAAGAGTTTGGAGACAAACCACCCAACTCTCTGGAAAAATATCACCCACACAGTAGCAAATATAGCGAGGACAGACGACTGCGAGAACTATCGCAGAGTCAGTAGAACAGTTCACACGTCAAAGTGGCTGACGAGAATAGTATACGGGAGAGTGCAAAAGAAAATTGGGGATGTGTCGGATGAGAATCAGCTTGACTTTCAGAAAGATAAAAGCAGTAGATAGGCAGTTGTGACATAATGGAAGCAAGACATAAGAAAAATAAACAAATTTTTGTAGGATTTGTTGACCTGGAAAAAGTGCTTGACAATGCAAAATGGTTATGTTCTAAATTTGGAACACAATAGAAGTAAGGAATAGCAAAACACATAATATACAATATGTACAAGAACAAAGAGGCAACAGTGAGAAGGAAGATCGAGAGTGAAGCACTCAAATTAAAAAGGGTGTAAGAGAGGTATGTACTCCTTTGCCCCCACTTTTCAACCTTCAGCATTGAAGAGGCAACAGTTGAAATAAAAGAAAAGGTGCCAGAGTGGGGTTAAAATTTAAGTCGAAAGGATACCATTGATAATATTCACTGACAGAATCACTATCCTCGGTGAAAGTGAAGAGGAATTATAGGAGCTGTTGACAGGAATGAACAGTTTAATGAATGGTAAATGCGGCTTAAGAGTAAATTGTAGAAAGATGAAAATGATGAGAAGTAGTAGAAATGATATTAGTGATAAACTGAACATCAAAATTGGTGACCACAAAGTAGACAAAATTAAAGAATGTGCTACCTTGGAACAAAAAAACCTGATGGGCAAAGTCTGGGAAACATAAAGAGCAGACTAACATAGAGGGTATTCATCATCAGAAGAAGTCTGTAGTATTTTAGCCAATGGTTGATACTAGCAAAGAAATTTCTGGGAATATATGTCTGGAATACAGGACTGGGTGGTAGTGAATTGTGGACTGTGGGAAAAACCAGGAAGGGAAGAGGCCCAAAGTGTTTGAGATGTGACTCTATAGAAGGATGTTGAAAATTAGGTGGCTGATAAAGAGTGAGGAAGTTGTCCACAGTACAAGTAAAGAAGATAACATACAGAAAACACTGACAAGAAGAAAGGACGGGATGACACGACGTTTAAAAACATTAGAGAATGATTTCCACAGTACTAGTGGCTAAAAACTATAGGGGAAGACAGAGACTGCCAAACATCTGACAAATTCAGGGTGCATCGTAACTAATTGTGTAATTGCGCACAGTTGAAGATGGTGTAATATTCTGGTTCAGAAACAAAGTGCAAAAGTTTTGTTTTTCTGTGTATAAAAGCAGCCACATACCATCCAACAAACATGACATGATGTACGCCAAGTAAAAAGACAGCAACAGAAAAAAGAGCACAGAAAATACATCACAGACAGTGCCAATAATTGCTTAAAACATGCTGTAACATACAATAAATAAGATTTAAAAAAAAACACCGATGACGACGATATTTTTCGCCGAAACTAGTTTGGGATAATAAAGAAATAAACAAGTAACAAGGTGTTTTGCATCAAGGCGAACTCAATTTTCTGATGTTACTATTTTTCTATGCAAACACGGACCAAGTGGAAGAGTTCAAAGATAATATTATTGTCAGAGACACACTTGTCTGATTATGAACTAATGGGATTGCCCAATTGAAGGTTTACACCAGGTATCAAAGTCGTGGAGTCTTTGTTGCAGCTAGCTTTATAAGCTTGGGATCAGTATTTGGGTGCTGGATTGCAGTTCTTTCTGTGGATGTGGGGTTAGTTTCTGTGTTAGGGATTTGGGAATGAGGGTGGCGAAAGGTTTGAGATTAGGGAATTCAGGAAAGTTACCAGAGGATAATTGGGGGCAGTGGGGTGCTGATCACGATTGAATGGAGAGGAAATTGAGCAAGGCAGAGTCCAACATTAGTTTTGGGTCAAGTCTTATCAATAATGTTGGTGCTGAGGAGGTGTTTCCATTGTGGGGAACTGGAGAATTCTGGAACGTATTCTGGGTTCAAATATAATAAGTTTCCAAGAGACTGAAAAGCTTATGTCGACAAATCGACAGGTTTTCAAGAAGCGTCACTCACGTGAGACTCAGCTTGCCCTTTTCTTACATGATATACTGTGGACTGTGGATGAAGGGCAACATGCAGATTCCATATTCACAGATTTCTGAAAAGCATTTGACACAGTGCCCCACTGCAGTCTCTTAATGAAGGTACGAGCTTACAGAATAGGATCCCAGAAATGCGAACATGTGGTGGAAGTAGGTCTGTAAGGGAGGGTTTGATGGAGGCTCTTGTGATTGTTGTGGATTTGGTAGTGAAATGTGGGATTATGAGGTTAACTGATTGGTGAGTGTTTTGAAGTGGTGTTGTCCACCTGCTTTAATTCCTGGATGGCATTTGTTTCATTAATTAAAACTTCCGGGCTGAATTGCCATGGTCCGTGTATAAAACTTCTTCTCCTTCCTGACATTTCGTTGCCTACTGCGGGCAACATCTTCTGAGGTGAGTCGGCGACCGGCTGCTAGGCGCCGGAGGTCCCACTTATACAGAGCGTTTAGATGGTGCCACAACTCGTCACGTGCTTTCGACTTTAAAACTATCTCTGGCTAGTACCATCTCTGTCGATTACAGCTTCTAGCCAGAGACAGTTTTAAAGTCGAAAGCACGTGACGAGTGGTGGCACCATCTAAGCGCTCTGTATAAGCGGGACCTCCAGCGCCTAGCAGCCGGTCGCCGACTCACCTCAGAAGATGTTGCCCGCAGTAGGCAACGAAACGTCAGGAAGGAGAAGAAGTTTTATATACGGACCACGGCAATTCAGCCCGGAAGTTTTAATTGATGAAGACACCGGCCGTGAAAGCTTACTTGTTAGGGCATTCGTTTCAGTTTAGGATTGTCGGTGAGAGCTATGTACTGGTGGAATATGAACAGGTAGGTGTCATTATGGAGGAATGGGTTGCAGCTGGAGATGGATAATTTGATGATCAGACCTTTTGGGAGATGTCAGAAGCTGAGCAACAACACAGGAACAGTATGTGGGTCTGTGTTCTGGCTAGAAAAAGGGAAACTTTTCCATGTTGGTGCATATGGAAGGAGCAAGGATCTGTAGTGGAGGACAAAAAAAAAGTAAAAATATGATGGACTGTCTTAAAACCCCAAAAAAGACAGAACGAAATGAAGAATAGTGAGGAAACGAAAAATCAGATGAAATATAACAAAAAAACAAGGTGAAAATGAAAGGTGGATGAGGTCACAAACAAAATAGAAAAAAAGTATAGTAATTATGTGTGGTGCAGGTTGGTGGGTATATCTGAGTGTAGAGAGGAAAAGCAGCACGTGTAAATGGATCGGACGAGGTCAGAACGGTGTGTGCCTGAGCGGATGAGGCAAATAACTGTAAACTACGAGGTGTAAGAAAATGTGTAGTGCGGGCAGGCCCACGAGGAATGTGGAAAATGCAGGAGTGAAGTGAAGGGGTGCAATCAGTTTGACAGTCCAGGAATAGTTACGTCATCAGGGAGAATGTGTAAGGGTTGTGCACCTAGGGTACACTCGGGCACACTGCCGTGCACTGTAAGCCACACGGCGGCTCAGCTGTCGGTAGTTCACGAGGTGCGTGGTAAGAGAGTGGGATGGTGTGTAGTTTAGGAGCTGATGAGCAAATTCAGGAAAGCAGAGAAAGATACTGACACACTGTATAATGTGATGCGATAGAGAACGGTAACAATGGGAAACAGCACTAGGACTGGGAAATCTGGGTACGAAGTAACAACAGTATGGAGTTGGATGCACTGCTTCTCACCACACAGGTGGGAGGCATTGTGTGGCATCTTCATGATCTGTAGTGAGTGGGAGGACACTATCCTTATTCCTCCAGAATTTTAACACCTTTTCCCCTCCTCGTCAGAACAGGCCACCTTCCTCGAGGTCGACTGCCTCCGGATGGCTCCGTCGGCACCTCCTTACACGTCGGACCTGCCTACCTATCTCGACAGCTGACATCCGCTCCTCGGCCAGAGTCCATTCTGTACAGCTGAGCCACATGTGGTCATTTTATCTGGAGATACGAGTACTTCCTCTCCAGACATGTTGAGGGTCTCAGTGAGGCCTTCACAGATAGAATTTACTCTCCTCATTATGTCCAGAAACAGATCTCCCACACCTTGTCTCCCCAGTCACATACTTGGAGTGTCTGGAAAAAAAGTCTCGAACAATCTTCTTGTTTTTGAGTGGAAAGTCTTAAGGTAGATCTTTGGTCTGGTACGAGATGAGATCATTGGAGAATGGAGGATCAGATATAATTGTGAGCTAGACAAAATATACAATAGACCAAACATTGTAGGACTGATGAGAACCGAGCACTTTGTACGGGCGGGACATCTCAGCCGGACGGGTAAATGCCGATGGCCGTTGAAAGCTACGGATTGTACTCCCTGTGGAAGATGTCCACTAAGAAGACCGAAGAAGAGAAGGGGGGATGGGATCCGTAAGGACTTGCTGCAGATTGGAATAGAGAATGATTGGTGCCAGGAGGCAGAAAACAGAACCCGGTGGAGGAGGAACCTCGTAGCAGCGCGCAGTCCTCTGGGCCTGATCGCGTAAACTAAAGTAAAGTAAAGTAAAGTAAAGTGAATAAGTAACACAAAAGAGACTTTTACCTATCGTACACAAAATGGTATCGTGGATGACCAGCTTCGTGCCTCTGTTTTACAAAGCTACTTTATTTATCACAAATAAGATACTTCTTTTTCATATTATGTTATTACAAATACCATTTTATTGGTTTCAAAGTACTTATTAATTGGATAATTTGCATTCAGAATTGTCATTGACAATAACCGTGGACCACTGCAATGATCCATTCTCTCTGCCCATTGTACAAGCTGACTTTTCTAAACCAGTATAGTTTCCAAAACGACAAACTTAGTTTTCACTGTCAACAACTATCCTTATGCCTACAACTACACTTATTCCAAATACTGTCATTATTTAAAATTATAAAAGGGTGAAAGTTTCACATGCATCCCCTGTTTGCAATTAATGCTCAGCTGACTGAAACTGGGAAAACTACTGCAATACCACAGATAAACTTAATAACATGTCATCTGAGCATACCTTTTCAATTAACAAGAGAGAGTTGCCTATTAAAATTGCATTTGGAATCATTATAAATGAGTTGCAGGGAGAAATGGTTCAAAGAGCAGAACTGTATTTACTAAATGCCGTCTTTACGCGCGGAAAATTGTTCGTAGCCTTTTCGAGGTCAGCTACCGGGTAATCAAAAAGTCAGTATAAATTTGAAAAGACATAGGGTTTTATTAGAACCAAAAAAATACAAACGTTCAAAACATGTCTGACAGATGGCACTTCATGTGATCAGAATAGCAATAATTAGCATAACAAAGTAAGACAAAGCAAAGATGATGCTCTTTACAGGAAATGCTCAATATGTCCACCATCATTCCTCAACATAGCTGTAGTCGAGGAATAATGTTGTGAACAGCACTTTAAAGCATGTCCGGAGTTATGGTGAGGCATTGGCGTCGGATGTTGTCTTTCAGCATCCCTAGAGATGTCGGTCGATCACAATACACTTGCGACTTCAGGTAACCCCAAAGCCAATAATCGCACGGACTGAGGTCTGGGGACCTGGGAGGCCAAGCATGACGAAAGTGGCGGCTGAGCACACGATCATCACCCCCAATGACGCGCGCAACAGATCTTTCACGCATCTAGCAATATGGGGTGTTTTTTTTTTGGTTCTAATAAAACCCCATGTCATTCCAAGCATGTGTGTTAATGTTTACCTCTCTATCTACTATATTCCGTGGTTTATTAAGTTATCAAATTTATGCTGACTTTTTGATCACCCGGTAAATCCGCTACTATTTTTGTATCCCGTATAGGCAAAAAGTACACGTAGCTTACATTCTTATGTGAAGTGTCATTTGCACTGAGACATTGTAATGCTCTGTAAAGAATTTTGTTCGAAATTATGTGCAAGGAAAATATATATATATATATATATATATATATATATATCTGTGTGTGTGTGTGTGTGTGTGTGTGTGTGTGTGTGTGTGTGTGTGTGTGTGTGTATATAGAGGGAAGCATTCCACGTGGGAAAAATTATATATAAAAACAAAGATGAGGTGACTTACCGAACGAAAGCGCTGGCAGGTCGATAGACACACAAACAAACACAAACATACACACAAAATTCAAGCTTTCGCAACAAACTGTTGCCTCATCAGGAAAGAGGGAAGGAGAGGGAAAGGCGAAAGGAAGTGGGTTTTAAGGGAGAGGGTAAGGAGTCATTCCAATTCCGAGAGCGGAAAGACTTACCTTAGGGGGAAAAAAGGACAGGTATACACTCGCGCACACACACACATATCCATCCACACATACAGACACAAGCAGACATATTTAAAGACAAAGAGTTTGGGCAGAGATGTCAGTCGAGGCAGAAGTGTAGAGGCAAAGAAGTTGTTGAAAGACAGGTGAGGTATGAGTGGCGGCAACTTGAAATTAGCGGAGATTGAGGCCTGGCGGATGACGAGAAGAGAGGATATACTGAAGGGCAAGTTCCCATCTCCGGAGTTCGGATAGGTTGGTGTTGGTGGGAAGTATCCAGATAACCCGGACGGTGTAACACTGTGCCAAGATGTGCTGGCTGTGCACCAAGGCATGTTTAGCCACAGGGTGATCCTCATTACCAACAAACACTGTCTGCCTGTGTCCATTCATGCGAATGGACAGTTTGTTGCTGGTCATTCCCACATAGAATGCATCACAGTGTAGGCAGGTCAGTTGGTAAATCATGTGGGTGCTTTCACACGTGGCTCTGCCTTTGATCGTGTACACCTTCCGGGTTACAGGACTGGAGTAGGTGGTGGTGGGAGGGTGAATGGGACAGGTTTTGCATCGGGGGCGGTTACAAGGATAGGAACCAGAGGGTAGGGAAGGTGGTTTGGGGATTTCATAGGGATGAACTAACAGGTTACGAAGGTTAGGTGGACGGCGGAAAGACACTCTTGGCGGAGTGGGGAGGATTTCATGAAGGATGGATCTCATTTCAGGGCAGGATTTGAGGAAGTCGTATCCCTGCTGGAGAGCCACATTCAGAGTCTGGTCCAGTCCCGGAAAGTATCCTGTCACAAGTGGGGCACTTTTGGGGTTTGAGGGGATGAGGAAGTGGCTCTGGTTATTTGCTTCTGTACCAGGTCGGGAGGGTAGTTGCGGGATGCGAAAGCTGTTGTCAGGTTGTTGGTGTAATGATTCAGGGATTCCGGACTGGAGCAGATTTGTTTGCCACGAAGACCTAGGCTGTAGGGAAGGGACCATTTGATGTGGAGTGGGTGGCAGCTGTCATAATGGAGGTACTGTTGCTTGTTGGTGGGCTTGATGTGGACGGACGTGTGAAGTTGGCCATTGGACAGGTGGAGGTACAGTTTGTTGCGAAAGCTTGAATTTTGTGTGTATGTTTGTGTTTGTTTGTGTGTCTATCGACCTGCCAGTGCTTTCGTTCAGTAAGTCACCTCATCTTTGTTTTATATATATATATATTCACTCAGCACATACAAACACGATATATATATATATATATATATATATATATATATATATATATATATATATATATATATATATATATATATATATATATATATATATATATATATGAATATAATAGAGGGAAACATTCCACGTGGGAAAAATATATCTAAAAAGAAAGATGATGAAACTTACCAAACAAAAGCGCTGGCAGGTCGATAGACACACAAACAAACACAAACATACACACAAAATTCTAGCTTTCGCAACCATTCATGCGAATGAATGGACACAGGCAGACAGTGTTTGTTGGTAATGAGGATCACCCTGTGGCTAAACATGCCTTGGTGCACGGCCAGCACATCTTGGCACAGTGTTACACCGTCCGGGTTATCTGGATACTTCCCACTAACACCAACCTGTCAGAACTCCGGAGATGGGAACTTGCCCTTCAGCATATCCTTTCTTCTCGCTATCCGCCAGGCCTCAATCTCCGCTAATTTCTAATTTCAATTTGCCGCCGCTCATACCTCACCTGTCTTTCAACTTCATCTTTGCCTCTGTACATCCGCCCCGACTGACATCTCTGCCCAAAAAATGCCCAAACTCTTTGCCTTTACAAATGTCTGCTTGTGTCTGTGTATGTGTGGATGGATATGTGTGTGTGTGCGAGTGTATACCTGTCCTTTTTTCCCCCTAAGGTAAGTCTTTCCGCTCCCGGGATTGGAATGACTCCTTACCCTCTCCCTTAAAACCCATATCCTTTTGTCTTTCCTTCTCCTTCCCTCTTTCCTGACGAGGCAACCATTGGTTGTATGTTTGTGTTTGTTTGTGTGTCTATCGACCTGCCAGCGCTTTTGTTTGGTAAGTTTCATCATCTTTCTTTTTATATATATATATATATATATATATATACGAGAGAGGATCAGAAAGAAATGCACAAAAAATCTTTCTCCCCCGGTGTTGCAGGTAGAATGTTGAAATTTCGTGATTATATAATTTGAAGTTTTCACTACAGAGGGTATTTTGTTTTCATGTGCAGCTCTCGTGAGAGAAGCCTAAACTACACAAAAACACGGCACACGTGTTACTGTGAAGAGCAGTGAAGTGTAGTTCAATATTTGTGGGCCAGAGGGCATAAACTGAGTGAAACTGACAGGGACATGCGTGGCTCGTGTGCAACGACTGTACAGACTGTAGCAGTGTCTCCAGGTGGTGTGCATTCTTCGGAGAGAACCGTGTTGACCTCAGTGATTCGCCAAACTCTGGGTGACCGGTAACAGCTGCAACCCCGCCACATGTCGAGCCACTGAGGCAGCAATTTTGAAAGACCGGCACACGCAACTGCGAACCTTATCGCAGCAATTCGAGATTTGCTATAGTGCAGTGTACAATATTTTTCGCGACACGTCGAAATTTTGTAAAGTTAGTTCTCACTCAGCACATACAAACACGATAGACGACTGCGAGGGCCAGCGAATGGTGATGGGCTCGAACCACTTAATGCATTATTCGGCAGAACGGCACAACTTTCTGAAAGGAATCGTCACCGGTGACGAGTCTTGGGCATACCACTACGTGCCCGAAACCGAACACGCCTCGACGGTGTTGAAACGTGCCGGTTCCCTAGTATGAAAAACATTCAGAGTGACTCAGTCTATTGGGAAAATGCTTGTGACAGTGTTCTGAGATACGCTCAGTGTGGTACGGTGGACTACACTGAACACGGAATCACGGTGAATGCTTCAGTCTACATTAAAACTTCGGTTAAATTGCGCCGTGCCCTTTCGTGACAGACATCCCGACATTAATGCTGACGGTTCAGACTTCTTCGTGACAATGCTCGCCCCCTCATTGCTGCTCCTGTTTGTGCCAAATTTGGGTGGGAGGTGCTCCAGAAACTACCACATAATGTGGACCTTGCATCTGTTTGGTCCTGTGAAGAAATTGCTGGCCAGGCAATGCTTTGGGACAGATACAAAAGTGAAATCGGCAGTCCACACGTGGCTATACTCCGACCAAACAGACTTCTATGATCAGGGGACATCGAAACTGGTACCGCGACGGAAGAATTGTGTCGAGTATGTCGGTGACTGTGTAAAAAAGTAGGTAAAAGATGCAAATGGATTTGTGATTTTTGTTTTGTTTTGTTACCTATTAAACTTTTTGGTGATAAAATTATTGTGTGTTACTTTCTGATTTTTCCTCTTACAAAAATGTGTCATAAATTCCTGATTATTATTTCGTGTCATTTGCTTCATTTTTAAAGATGTGTTCACTTCATTCCCACAACTATCCGTATCCTAGCCATTACACTAATTCCAAATACTGTCATTATTTAGAACTGTAAAAGTGTGGAAGTTTCACACAGGTCCACCGGTATCCCTCTAATAGACCTAGACACGAGACCTGCCTCGTAATTCCTCCCACTGCAACGTACTCCAGTCCTGTCACAGACATCAGAGGCAGGGTCACCTGTGGAAGCAGCCGTGCAGTCCGCCAGTTTAGCTGTGATCACTGCCGGTGAGCTGTTTCTCCACACGAACGGCCGTCGCTCGACTGTGGCTGACACACAGATGGTCCGAGTACCGAGTGTGCTATCTGACAGTTTATTTTAATAGTTTTATTAGTTTAATGATAAATGGTTTTTTGATGTTATCGAATCAGCTCTCAAAAGGTACGAAACTCGTTCGGATGGAACTTTAGAGCGTATCTGTCACTGTCTATAATGTATCCGAGTTAAATGTTGCACTTCAATGGACGAAATTCGTCGTTGCTTTTTAGAATCTCACGAGCAAAGGACAGACACTGTGACCCAGTAATTCTGATGAACTTAAAAGTGGGAGTTTACAGCCACTCTGACGTAGCTCCTATGAAAGGGTGTGGTTGACTGTCGCTCCATTTTTAGAAATAATCTTGGTGTGATGTTGCAGTGCGAGATCTTGTGAATGGTGGGCTCCGTGTGGTTCCCAAGTTGTGCAGCGGCTGTAAACTGAAAATTTACGGAGTAAGCAGCAACCAGTCACAAAATCGTGTTTTCTTTATTTACTTTTGCAAATCGATTTCAACTGATTAACAGCTACAAACACGAGAATAAAAATAAAAATAATTAATAACAGTGACCAAATGAATAAATGTACATAAAGCAACGTAAAACCAATTAAATGTATATAGATGCATTAAACCATTTAAAATGCGCATACAAATTTACCTTTCAACGAATATGTTCCCTGAGTAGTAACACTGTATTAAGCAGAGGCCAAACATTAAGTGGTACGTCGAGAACTGACTGTGACAACGAGGAACTGTAAGGGGGCGCTGCAAAGCAAACCCACCCTCTATGCAAAAAGATACAGTTAAAATAAAAATGAGAAGAAGAAATTACATACAACGTGAGGTAAAATATAATGATAAAATACTGAAATATTTACAAAAAAGGGATATATTGACAAAGATTTTGTCAGCCACATAGTACTGTTATATACGCCAAAAAGCGATTGTACAAATTAGTAAAAAGGAACAAATGTAGGTCGATTTGCAAAAGTAAATAAAGAAAACATGATTTTGCGACTGGTTGTTGCTTACATGGTAATTTTAATGTGAGATCTGTTTGTGAGCAGGTGGAATTTGTTATAGATTCACATGGGGAGAAACTTCTGGCTTTTTTTCTTTTTATGAAGCATACAACACACAGGTGTTTAGGCATCTTCTATTATTAGTATCGGTGTCCTTTAAACCGTCATCACCGTATTTGTATACATGTAAGAAAGTGTGAAACGGGCAGAAATGCTTAAAGTACAATCACTTATATGTGAGATGATATAAGCTAATACTGACAAAAGACCAAATATTATTCACATAACATAACATATCATCTTCCCCAAGAACCATGGACCTTGTCATTGGTGGGGAAGCTCGCGTGCCTCAGCAAAATAGAGTGTCGTACAGTAGTTGCAACCACAGCGGAGGGGTATCTGTTGAGAGGCCAGACAAATGTGTGGTTCCTGAAGAGGGGCAGCAGTCTTTTCAGTAGTTGCAGGGGCAGCAGTCTGAATGATTGACTGATCTGGCCTTGTAACAATAACCAAAACGGCCTTGCTGTGCTGGTACTGCGAATGGCTGAAAGCAAGGGGAAACTACAGCCGTAATTTTTCCCGAGGGCATGCAGCTTTACTGTATGGTTAAATGATGGTGGTATCCTCTTGGGTAAAATATTCTGGAGGTAAAATAGTTCCCCGTTCAGATCTTGGGGTGGGGGCTACTAAGGAGGATGTCGTCATAAGGAGAAACAAAACTGGTGTTCTGCTGATTGGAGTGTGGAATGTCAGATCCCTTAATAGGGCAGGTAGGCTAGAAAACTTAAAAAGGGAAATGGATAGATTAAAGTTAGATGTAGTGGGAATTAGTTAAGTTCGGTGACAGGAAGAACAAGACTTCTGGTCGGGGGAATACAGCGTTATATATACAGAATCATATAGGACGAATGCAGGAGTCGGTTTCATGATGAATAAAAAAATGGGAACACAGGTAAGGTACTATGAACAGCATATTGAATGCCTATTTGTAGCCAAGATAGACACGAATTTCGCACAGGTCATAACTTAATCATAGCTAAAACTTGGTTTAAGAATCATGAAAGAAGGTTGTATTCATGGAAGAGGCCTGGAGACACTGAATGTTTCATATAGATTACATAATGGTAAGACAGAGAATTAGGACCCAGGTTTTAAATTGTAAGACATTTCCAGGGACAGATGTGAACTGTGACCACAATATATTGGTTATGAACTGTAGATTGAAACTGAAGAAACTGCAAAAAGGTAGAAATTTAAGGAGATGGAACCTGGATAAACTGAAAGAACCAGAGGTTGTAGAGAGTTTCAGGGGGAGCATTAGGGAAGAATTGACAAGAACAGGGGAAAGGAATGTAGAAGAAGAATGGGTAGCTCTGAGAGATGAAATAGTGAAGGCAGCAGAGGATCAAGTAGGTAAGAAGAAGAGGGCTCGTAGAAATCCTTGGGTAACAGAAGAGAGATTGAATTTAATTGATGAAAGGGAAAAATACAGAAATGCAGTAAATGAAGCAGGCAAAAAGGAATACAAACATCTCAAAAATGAGAATGGCAGGAAGTGCAAAATGGTGAAGCAAGGATGGCTAGAGGACAGATGTAAAGACATAGAAGCACATATGAGTAGGGGTAAGATAGATACTGCCTACAGGAAAATTAGAGAGACCTTTGGAGAAAAGTGAACCACCTGTATGAACATCAAGAGCTCAGATGAAAAACCCATCCTATGCAAAGAATGGAAAGCAGAAAGGTGGAAGGAATATATAGAGAGTCTATACAAGGACAATGGACTTCAGGGCAATATTATGGAAATGGAGCAGGATGTAGAGGAAGATGAAATGGGAGATGTGATACTGCATGAAGAATTTGACAGAGGACTGAAAGACCTGAGTCAAAACAAGGCCCCAGGAGTAGACAACATTCCATTGGAACTACTGACGGCCTTAGGAAAGCAAGTCCTGACAAAACTCTACCACCTGGTGAGCAAGATGTATGAGACAAGTGAAATACCCTCAGACTTCAAGAAGAATATAATAATTCCAATCCTAATGAAAGGAGGTGTTGATAGATGTGAAAATTACTGAACTATCAGTTTAATGAGTCACGGTTGCAAAATACTAACACAAGTTCTTTACAGACGAATGGAAAAACTGGTAGAAGCCAACCTTTGGGAAGATCAATTAGGATTCCGTGGATATGTTGGAACACGTGACACAATACTCATCCTACGGCTTATCTTAGAATATAGATTAAGGAAAGGCAAACCTACATTTCTGGCATTTGGAGACTTACAGAAAGCTTTTGACAATGTTGACTGTAATACTGTCTTTCAGGTTCTGAAGGTGGCAGGGAGCAAAAGGCTATTTACAATTTGTACAGAAACCAGATTGCAGTTATAAGAGTCAAGGGGAGTGGTTGAGAAGGGAGTGAGACAGGGTTCTGGCCCATCCCCCATGTTATTCAATCTGTATTTTGAGCAATCAGTAAAGGAAACAAAAGAAAAATTTGGAGTAGGAATTATAATCCATGGAGAATAAATAAAAGCTTTGAGGTTTGCTGATGGCATTGTAATTCCCTCAGAGACAGCAAAGGACCTAGAAGAGCAACTGAATGGAATGGACAGTGTCTTGAAAGGAGAATATAAGATGAACAATACTAAAAGCAAAATGAGGTTAATGGAATGTAGTCAAATTAAATCAGGTGATGCTGAGGGTATTAGATTAGGAAATGAGATATTTAAAATAGTAAATGAGTTTTGTTATTTGGGGAGCAAAATAACTGAGGAGGGTTTGAGTAAAGAAGATATACTTGTGAAATGTAAATTGGCTATGACAAGGAAAATGTTTCTGACTAAGAGAAATTTTTTAACATCTAGTACAAATTTGAATGTCAGAAAGTCGTTTCTGAAAGTATTTGTGTGAAGTATAGGCATGTATGGAAGTGAAACATGGACAATAAATAGTTTAGACAAGAAGAGAATACAAGCTTTCGAAATGTGGTGCTACAGAAGAATGCTGAAGATTAGATGGGTAGATCACATAACTAATGAGGAGGTACTGAATAGAATTGGGGAGAAGAGGAATTTGTGGCACAACTTGACTAGAACAAGGGATCGATTGGTAGGACACATTCTGAGGCATCAGTGGATCACAAATTTAGTATTGGAGGGAAGTGTGGAGGGTAAAAATCGTAGAGGGTGACCAAGAGATGAATACTCTAAGCAGATTCAGAAGGATGTACGTTGCAGTAGGTACTGGGAGATGAAGAAGCTTGCACAGGATAGAGTAGGATGGAGAGCAGCACCAAACCAGTCTCAGGACTGAAGACCACAACAACAACATATCACATCACTGTGTCTATCCATGAAAATACTGCCCCATCTGAACTACTGAACATGCACAAACTATCTTTGTTCTTTATTTTGTGATAGTAATACAGTCATGGAAAAAACACTGGCAAAAATGTATAAAGTCAGGTATTTTTGCACAACAGTTGGTGTGTCCTATTATAACCGATCATCTGCTAATTGTAAAAAAAAAATCTGACCATAGATGTTTGTTACAAAGTGAAATTGAGGCAAAGATACCACTAATGCTGCTTCATGCTTTGAGTGTTGAAAGTTACCGCAATGTGTTAAACAAAACATTCACTCTAAACATAAAAACAATAAATAAAATTTCTGTAAAAGTACAAGCCAGTTGTACAAGAGGTCAATGAAAGACGAAAGTTGGTAAGCTATCAGAACCATTGCAAAAAGTCAAAAGTGTAGAATAGCACATAGGTGTAGATGGTAGATACAGGTATGAGTAGTAGCATTACATTAAAGTGAAGTAATTATATCGAAATCATATGAAAAGTATAGCACGCATTTAAAAATGTAGGTCACCACATAGATGTTTGTGGATGAATAGTAATCACAGCTCAAGTCATCTTGCTGGTATTAAATATATTGTCTCATAAAGTACAGAAACATAATAAAGCTTTCGGATGTACTCATGCAAACATTACAGTCAATGTAAATGAAAAGATATTCATATAATGTAAATAACTGACAGATTTTAGACATTTAACATTAGGCTTTCCTAACACATTAGTGGGTCAGATCCACGGATTAGGTGCTAGCGCAAGACAATGGAAGTCACAACAAAGTCACGTAAATAGTGTTATGCGTGACAAAGATCAAGCCCTGCAGGAGGCTCGAGAGGCTGAACAAACAGTAATAGCCTTTATGTCAGTACAACAGCAAACAGTAATAGCCTTTATGTCAGTACAGGTAGTAAAACTTTGTAACCGTTTGGAGGAGAGATCCTTTCATGAGCTATAGTGTACACACACACACACACACACACACACACACACACACACACACACACACACACACACACACATTCTCCTCTCTGCAGGCTGGACACACAGTGTGAGTGAGAGTGTCCTCTAACTCACAGAAGGATGTTTTCCCAGAAGTAGCAAGATTTTCCTCCTCTTTTTGTGTGATCTGTTGAAAACTCAACACTCCTGGTATTTGGTGAGTGGCCTCATTTACTCCTAATTATAAACAAACAACAATTTTTTGACCAAAAATTAGTGCACAATATTTGCAGGAATTAACACAATATTCCAATCAGTTAATGTCTCTACACTTATGTTTGTCTGACTCAAACTTGTTGCAATATTTTTTACACTTATAGCACTGCACACAGTCAGTCGACAGCCCCAATATTTCAAACATATTGTTGTATTTAGGATACATGCCACAAGTAATCACCACAAGTACCGTTTTCGTAAAGAAAAAATAAGTTGGCAGCTTTCATCCAATGTGCCTGTCGCAGATGATTTCTCTGATTTCCCTACTCCCATCCTGAATTTCTTCCAACGTAATTTGAAGGCTTACATTGCAGGAAAGAAATTAGTGAGTCTTCAATGAACATAGTGAGTTTGTGTGTGGTTGTGTGTGTGTGTGTGTGTGTGTGTGTGTGTGTGTGTGTGAGAGAGAGAGAGAGAGAGAGAGATTCCAGCAATAATTGTGTTAACACATTTGCTTGACTGTTTGTATTCATATTTCATTAGGAAAGAAAAAGGAAAAGTATACATGGCGGTTTCTTAATTCTTATTACAGACTTCTGAGAGGGTTGTGGAGGAGACTTAGATTCTTCATCCAAACTTTGTCTACTAAGTCTAGAAATTTGCTGTTTCAGTGTGAAATAAGTGTGAAGCTCAGACCACTTTGAAGTAACCTGCTTCACGGTACGCACACAGTGGAGATACGGGCACTCACCGTCGGGTCCTCTTCTGTGTGACAAAAATGTCCTCCTGAAAAGTAGTGTGTGGAGAAATCTGTGAAGAAACGCAGTCAACCGTTCCAGTTGCAAAACGTACCAGTTTCTCACAGTCATTGTTGTGTTTGGAGGGAAATGGTAAGCAGTATCATAATTACAGTAGAGAGTGACGGCACTGCCCTCTCCTCGGTTTGTGTGTGTGCCGTGGAGTGGAAGGTTTGGAAGTGATCTGATATTAAAACTAAACTTATATCAAAATGGTACATTTCCACAGACAGTAACTCAAGTTTTGATGACGAAACTCTAAGTCCCCTTTACAACTGTAGAAGTGCCCGTAAGCTTTTCCTCCTGCAACCCTTGAAGACTGCAAGAGGACACAAATGAATTAATGACATTTAGCTGCTAGAGGGCTTTTATTTACATCAGTGGGAAAATTTGAAAATTTGTGCCAGACCAGGATTTGACCCGGGTCTCCTGCTCACTCGGCAAATGCTCTGACCACCGAGGCATCTGGACACGGTAGTCATTGCAGCTTCACGGACTGCCGCATCACACCTCCTGTCAGACCTAGTTCTCAATTTACGGGTGTAATGAGCAGGGACACTATCTCAGTAGTGTGTGGATAAATGGAGAATTTGAGTCTAAAGGGAGGTGAGCCAGCATCTGTGTAGCAAGCAGGAGGTGCA
The DNA here is from genome assembly GCF_023864345.2 of Schistocerca serialis cubense. NCBI lineage: Eukaryota > Metazoa > Arthropoda > Insecta > Orthoptera > Acrididae > Schistocerca > Schistocerca serialis. The sequence continues at coordinate 165,909,253 of NC_064649.1, forward strand.
GGTTCGGATCCCGGTCCAGCACAAACTTTTAATTTTCCCCACTGATGTAACTCGATGCCCACTAGCAGCTAAATGTCAGCAATTCCTTTGTGTCTCGATTCGTACTGGTTGCACGATCAAAAAAGGTGTCTGTTCTCTTGGACACGTGAATTTTGCAGTAACTTTCATTTTCGAGTTGGAGAGGAAAAAGTACTGCGAGAACAGAAATTATAAGCCCTGCGGACGGGAGTTGACTGTTTAGACACGGGTTTCGTACCGTTCGGCCACAGTCGGTGAGGCTTTCTTCGTGAAATGTATCTCTGATAGTGGATGACATTTCACTGTGACAGGTACCGCAGCTGTATACATTTTAAGAATTCGTTATTTGCACAGTCTCAGGTGTATGACATAAATGATTGAGGACTAGCTTTGATCAAATATAAGAGAAAGGAAAAAAAAAAAAATAAAAAAACTGTCCTGAGCGGGATACGGGTCCATTTGACCAAAATTTTCAGAGTAACTGTAGGCCATAACTCGACTATTGCGGACCTACAGCAGATTGGTATGAGTGCACGGAAATGTGTGTGATTTTAAACTGACTTGCCCCCAGATAGCTACCTGTTATGCTAAAGAGCATAGTTACAAAACACAAAGGAAGGACTAGATAGGTTGAGGACAAAGGGCACTAGGAATGGGAAATGGCAGTTGGTAAGAAGGCAGCTAGGAGGAGTAGATATTCGGACAGTTGTCGTATAACAGATAGATTTTACCAACTGTCTGTGTTTAGTGGAGTGTCTCTTGCAGCCTCTTGTAACTGTAGGTGTAGGAAACATGCAGAAGTCCTCAGCAGTTAGAGAACCTGAGTCAGTTGCAAATTCTAGCAGCAGAACCTTCTTCTTCCTGTTAGATAATTCACACGGCAGAGGTATGAGCCCGCAGTTGCAGGAAGTGTCGGGGGGAGAGTAACAGGTCACCGGCATTGTGAAGCCTAGTGCAGTATTGGCTCAGGTGACCGTTAATGTAGAGGAGGTACGTAGGAATTTTACAAAAGAGGATCACATCGTGATTGTGAGTGGCGCTGGGAATAGTCTCGATAGGGTGAGGGAGTGTGATGCAGGTGGTGACCTGGTAGAGATAGCTATTCAAACTGGTGGCACTAACGTGCACTTCGTGCAACCGTTTCAGCGTCACGACTGGCCTCGTCGTAGTGTTGCCGTTAGGTGTGTTAACGTGGGGCTGGAGAAGGCACTGATGGAGGAGGACACAGACTCGACTGGCAGCACTGCAATGTGATCCATCAGTAGATCGGATGTCACTAGGCATGGTCTGCACCTCAATAGGTATGGAGAGGGGAGGCTGCCAAAGCTTATAGGTGACAGTGTAGTGGGTGGTGGTGGGATCACTCGTGGAAAAATTCCTGTAGTAATTGGTGTTAGAGCTGCATCTTTTTTAGATTGAAGTCAGCTGATAGGTGGTGTTGTTCTTGTGGTCTTCAGTCGTGAGACTGGTTTGATGCAGCTCTCCATGCTACACTATCCTGTGCAAGCTTCTTCATCCCCCAGTACTTACTGTAGCCTACATCCTTCTGAATCTGCTTAGTGTATTCATCTCTTGGTCTCCCTCTATGATTTTTACCCTCCATGCTACCCTCCAATACTAAATTAGTGATCCCTTGGTGCCTCAGAACATGCCCTTCCAACCGATCCCTTCTTCTTGTCAAGTTGTGCCACAAGCTCCTCTTCTCCAGAATTCTGTTCAATACCTCCTCATTAGTTATGTGATCTACCCATCTAATCTTCAGGATTCTTCTGTAGCACCATATTTCGAAAGCTTGTATTCTCTTCTTGTCCAAACTATTTATTGTCCATGTTTCACTTCTATACGTGGCTACACTCCATACAAATACTTTCAGAAACGACTTCCTAACACTTAAATCTACACTCGATGTTAACAAATTTTTCTTCTTCAGAAACGCTTTCGTTGCCATTGCCAGTCTACATTTTATATCCTCTCTACTTCGACCATCATCAGTTATTTTGCTCCTCCAATAGCAAAATTCCTTTACTACTTTAAGTGTCTCATTTCCTAATCAAATACCCTCAGCATCACCCGACATAATTCGACTGCATTCCATTATCCTCGTTTTGCTTTTGTTGATGTTCATCTTATATCCACCTTTCAAGACACCATCCATTCCGTTCAACTGCTCTTCCAAGTCCTTTGCTGTCTCTGACAGTATTACAATGTCATCGGCGAACCTCAAAGTTTTTATTTCTTCTCCGTGGATTTTAATACCTACTCCGAATTTTTCTTTTGTTTCCTTCACTGCTTGCTCAATATACAGATTGAATAAAGTCGGGAAGAGGCTACAACCCTGTCTCACTCCCTTCCCAACCACTGCTTCCCTTTCATGTCCCTCGACTCTTATAACTGCCATCTGGTTCCTGTACAAATTGTAAATAGCCTTTCGCTCTCTGTATTTTAACCCTGCCACCTTCAGAATTTGAAAGGGAGTATTCCAGTCAACATTGTCAAAAGCTTTCTCTAAGTCTACAAATGGTAGAAACATAGGTTTGCCTTTCCTTAATCTATCTTCTAAGATAAGTCGTAAGGTCATTATTGCCTCACGTGTTCCAACATTTCTACGGAACGGATGGGTTAAACAAAAGGTTTCAAATGGTAGGCATCCTTTTTTATTTAACTAAGGCATTTGATTGTGTTGTTCAAAGAATATTGCTGCAGAAGTTGACCATTATGGAATACAGGGGGTAGCTCACAATTGGTTCACCTCTCATTTTAACAATACAGCAAAACATCATGATCCACAGTGTTGAGAATGTGTACAATGTGGGGTCTGAGGGGGGGGGGGGGGGGGGGGGGGGTGCACCAGCGATCAGTGCTGGGGCCACTCCTGTTCCTTATTTATATAAATGATATGCCTCCAAGTATTACAGGTGATTCTAAAATATTTCTGTTCACTGATGACACCAGCTTGGTAGTAAAAGATGTGTGCAACATTGGCTCTGTTTCACATAATGCAGTTCATGACATAAGTTCACAGCTTGTAGAAAAGAAACTAATGCTAAATTACAGTAAGGCTCGGTCTTTACAGTATCTAACAGACAATTCAACAAAACCTGACATTTTAATTTCACTGAATGGGCATGTGATTATTTAAATTGAACAGATCAAATTTCTAGGTGTTTAGGTAGATAGTAAACTATTCAGGATCTTGTCTAAAGACTTAATGGTGCCATTTGTGCTATTTAAATGGTATCTGAAATAGGTGATAGTTTGATACAAAAAGTTATTTACTTTGCTTATTTTTTTTTTTTGGGTATTTGTGGCTGAGAAACAGGCAGTTCGGTCAATAACTGAATCTATTGTCGACCCTTGTTCATTAGTCTGGACATTCTGAAATTGGCCTATAAATATATGTATTCTTTACTGTCATTTATTGTTAACAATATCGGCTTATTCCCAAGAATTAGCAGCTTTCACTCAGTTAATACTAGACAAAAGTCCAATCTCCATTTGGGTCGCACTTCGTTGGCTCTTGTGCAGAAAGGGGTGCATCCATTTTCAATAAGCTACCACAAGAATTCAAATGTCTTAGCAGTAATCCACACTGTTTCAAATAGAAACTGAAGAGCTTCCTCATGAGCCACTTGTCATGTTCTGTCAAGCAGTTCCTTGAAAAAATAAGCCGATTCCTGTGTTATATTGTTGATTTTGTTTACATAAACTTATGGCTTGTCTTTTTTGGGTTCATAAACATTTTATTTTATCTGTCAATACTTTTATGCTGTAATTTAATGTACTGACCAGTCCCATGACCTTAGAGATTTGTTCCTCAATTTGGTCCTACAAAACTAGTTGCTTAAAATAAAAAAATTAAAAAAAAAGTTCCTGAAGATTATGATTCCTGCTGACCAGTCAAATGTAGGCAAACTTTAAATTACTGCCTGTGGGTAGTTATGTTTGTTGCAAATTTTCTGTGGTGTCTACTGGGTGATGCACGACTGTGCTAATTATAGCATACTGTCATTAATTTATTAAGATGGTAATTTATGTTGGAGAAATGGAACTACACTAAGATAGTAGACATGTAGTACCACAAGATTTGATGTTGTTAACAGTGAAATCTAAGGGCTAGCTAATGTGGAAAGACACTGAATTAACTGTTATTGTAACAAGTGGAGTAGCACCTTATTCTGACAAAAGCACACTGGTAGACACACACAGACTGATTCCCCTCCTGGAGGAGGTTTTGTATGCTCATTGCTGACACTCCTTAATTTTGTGGCCATAGCTTATCATAAGTGCCCTTCTGACCTCTGATTATTCCGAAAATTTTGCTCAGTTTGATGTTGCTTATGCTGCTCTGGCATTATCTTCAGTTTTTTTGCCTCCCTGTTTATTGATCCTATTAATATCTGAGTGTTCACAGTTGGTGATGAGTCAGGTATATGTGAAACAAATTGAAATTCAGTCTTTGATATCTTTGAAGCTATTATACTTACAATTCCCTTATTTTTAAGTATTCTGAAATTCTACCTGCCCCAAATTGGCTAGTGTATTGTGACCTGTGACTTGGATATTTCCTAAAAACTATTTTATCTTCGCATGGCACTCAGTTAGAATATCAAAGTCGTCAAAACTGGTGAGCAGTTTGCAAGCAGGTCATTTAAATTTTGTCTCTCTCATTTTTTTCTCTAATAAAGACAAGATAATCTGACACAACTTTAACTATGTATTTAATTGTGTTTTAAAGGGGTCGAGGGCTGAAAAGATTGAGAAAGCTGGACATATGGTGTGGACCTGGCTTGGACAATGAGACAATAATTGCCATCAGCCGTGGGCTCCCTGCTTTGCGGGAACTCTCTGTCTGTGATGCAAAGATGCTCTCGGTTGCTGCCTTCTCTGAGATCTACCGCCTGGAACAGCTTGAAATGTAAGCACTGCTACTGACTTTGTAGTGTAGTTCAAACAAAATAACTGGCTAGGTGATGAAACTGTAACTGGTGAAGGAGTTGAGAACTGTATGAGTAATTCATAAATGTGATGATTGAAAATGTGTTAAAAATCATAAGTGCAGCCATTAAATGAAAACACATTGGGGGACATTAAAATTGCAACAGTACACAACTGGAACATGAGGAACATCAAATTTGCTTGAAGGGTACTGAATGTTTGGATACGCAAACAACTGGCATTTCAGTGTAACCCCACAGAGTAAGTAGAAGTAAATCCACTACCTTCTGTATGTGAGGAAAGATTACACAGTGGATTTCACATTCAGAAATCACATTAGATGTTGTTTGTGAAAAGGTTGCATTATACCTCGTGTAAGATGGAGAAATGTCTGTCGGCACATGTCAGGATATGAGAGCAGCACGGTTGTGGCCTGTAGAGACTGTTGTTTATCAATGAATGATGTTACTGCTTACATCAGTCGAGATCCGACAACTCTACTGCAAATATGGAACCGATGTATACTTGCACCAAGAATGATCAAAAGTACTGTTTGTTAACAAAACCAAAACTCAATTATAATGTCCTCGGACAAATATCCACGCGACTATATGCACATGTCAAAGAAAGTTTTGCATCACCCTGGTTCCCAGAACTCTTGAAGATAGACATTGACTGTGGATATTGTATCACAGACACAGTCCGTTTGACTGTTGAGAGATGTCACTAAACCTGCCCAAAGGTGTAAACAATCCTGCATGAGCAGCACATATTAGATGCGAGGGGGTCCGATAACCAATCAGTTCCAGTCATCTACCAGGAAGTAAAAGGTACACGGCTTGTGTTGTCTGTATTTCAATCGTGCCTAGACAGTCATGGTTGCAGTTTGATCACATCCCCAGTGTTACTTTGTGCCAGGAAGGGCTTTCAACAAGGGAAGTGTCCAGGCATCACGGATTGAACCAAAGAGATGTTGTTCAGATGTGGACAAGATACAGAGAGACAGGAACTGTCGATGACACGCCTTGCTCAGGCCGTCCAGTGGATGACCGCTATCTACGGATTAAGCCTCACAGGAACCCTGATAGCACTGCCACCGTGTTGAATAATGCTTTTCGTGCAGCCACGGACGTCATTTTGTGACTCAACTGCACGCAGTAGTCTGCATGATGTGCAACGTCACTCCTGATGCCCGTGGTGAGGTCCATCTTTGCAACCGTGACACCATGCAGAGTGGTACAGATGGGCCCAACAACATGCCGAATGTACAGCAGTCCGGACCACTACGTCTGAAGGTCTCGCTGTATGGTGGTACAACGTGCAATGTGTGGTTTTCACGAGCAATAAACATCATTTCCGCCCTTTTTATGTTGACCTCTATTCCAATTTTCTGTCTTGGAACCGAAGTGCTGCAAAACTCTTCTTTGATGTGTGTATAACAGAAATGTCTCTGCTGTGGACATCGTGTTTTATGTTCCTACACGATGAATCCTAGAGTTGCAGTAGGAGGCGGCGTGAAGTGTGGGGACGTTGTTGTTGCTGCTGGCATGCAACAGCTGATGTGCTGCCGGTGAAGATCGGGACAAACTGGGCTGAGTTGCCAGCGTGGAGTGCTGAGATGGAACTGCCAGTACTGCCGAATGGTGGCATTGCATCTGATCTGCTGGTACTGTCCGCTCCATAGCATGTAAATGACTTTGTATGGTTTTGTAATGGCTTAAATAGTCGGAGCAGATGAGTATTTGCATGGCGCTGCAAGGCAGCGTGACTAGGCGTAGCGAAATAGTGTTGCGCCGATAGCGTTCTCTGCTGTAACAGGCAGACTTACGAAAGAACATTCCAAAATCAAGATAGGAGACGAGGTACTGGCAGAAGTAAAGCTTTGAGGACGGGGCGTGAGTCGTGCTTGGGTAGCTCAGGTGGTAGAGCACTTGCCCACGAAAGGCAAAGGTCCCGAGTTCGGGTCTCAGTCTGGCACACATTTTTAATCTGCCAGGAAGTTTCATATCAGCGCACACTCCACTGAAGAGTGAAAATCTCACACTGGAAACATTCCCCAGGCTGTGGCTAAGCCATGTCTCCACAATATCCTTTCTTTCAGGAGTGCTAGCTCTGTAAGGTTTGCAGGAGAACTTCTGTAAAGTTTGGAAGGTGGAAGACGAGGTAAAGCCATAAGTAAAGCTGTGAGGACGGGGTGTGAGTCGTGCTTGGGTAGCTCAGTCGGTAGAGCACTTGCCCGCGAAAGGCTAAGGTCCTGAGTTCGAGTCTCGGTCTGGCACACAGTTTTAATCTGCCAGGAAGTTTCGACATTCCCAAATGTCAATAAACGATCTCGATGAAACTTGGCGGGTGTGTTGAGGGGCCAAATAGTACAGTATATATTTTTTTGTTGGTACCTAATTTCACTATTAAGGGATAAAACACACCCTGAAAGACAATTTGGCAGTTTAGGTTTAGAAGGAATATCTTCAAGACAATATATAAAAAATGTTTTTCGTATGAAAGGTCATGTGTAATTAATATTCTTGAAAACTGTGTAATCAGCTTCTGTAATAATTTGAAATTTTGCAAAATGCTGCCTACTGCAGTTCTATTGTGTTGTTTCTCAGGTGGAGACTGACATCATAATCATTCAGCAGATGTAAATCAGAAAGTCTTCTCACAAAAACTTCCAACATCGCCAACTGTATACTTCCCACAGCTGTACCTGTGCTGTCGATCCCTTTGGTATCACTAGGTGAGGGTGAACGAGTTCTTTGTCTTCAGGTACGATGCTCTATATGGTTCTTTCACACTGACCACTACAATAATCTAACAACAATACAGATATTCTCCCTCACTGGGAAAGAAAACAGCTTTCAAATATCTTTTGACTTGGTCGGGTGTTTGTTTGGTGACATTTTGATGGTATGACAAGGACATTTGTGGCTTCAAAAAGAAATTCTCAAGTTCTCGGACCAAACTCACCATTGTTTTCTCTTACAACTATGAAAAGGCAGCTGGTAAATGTGATAAAACCATTTAGAGCATTGTACATGAGGAGAAGGAACTTGTTCGTAAGGCGATCCCAATAGGCTCGATGGCACAGGTACAGCCGTGGGACGTATACAGCTTTTGATTTTGGAAGTGGTGTCAATCTTCACTTGTGAAATAATGAAATCGAGCTGCAGTCACTAGCACTACACAACCAATTCTCTTTGCCAAGACTTATAGATATATTGAAATATGCCTGATCCACAACAGAATATTTTGAGTACCATCTGTGACAATTTGGAATCCTGCTGAATTTTGTTTTATATTGTCTTCTCTGTTGCGTATATTACATGAAGAAATTTCATTCATTTTATATGCATGCTGTGAGAAAACATGTTTCAAGAATTTCTTTACAAATTATCATCATCATTATTTTCTACAATAATAAGTAGTTACTTATTATTTTCAATTAACAAAATACACACATGTGAAATGCTAAACGAAGAAAGAAAAGGAACAAGAATGTAAAATAACAACTGAAGAAATAAAAAAAATATAAGTGAAATGAATAATTTGAATTGTAATGAAAGTTTATATATCTTACAAAGTAAAATCCAGGATGGAATGTAACAATACCAGAGAAGGAAAATTGCGGAGATGAAGAGTCGCGATAGGCACAGTAAAAAGATTCACACCATCATAGCTTTTGGCCATGAAGGCCTTTGTCAGCAATAGACACACATACACATACACACACGCACACAAACAAACACTCACACAAACACAACTTGCACACACGTCTGCAGTCTCAGAGAGCTGAAACTACACTTTTACATATCTTAATCTACGTTGAAAATACTCTGACAGCACACATTGTGTACAGCTTCTTTTCAAAAAATTGTATTTCAGAAACCAGCTTTATTGCATAGGGAAGCTTGAAAGCTTCTTTAATTTATGTTATGCAAAAATTTTTATTTCTCGAAATTAATTTGATTTGATTTGATTTATTATTGGTCCAGTTTTATCTTACATCACAAATTGTGCAATTAATATTGGACAGGTCAAAGATAAGTTACAATAATACATAGTATTAGCAAAATAGTAGGCAAATTAAAAATAAGTACTTATTACAATTAATTTTGTTACATATTTAGAAATTCTCTGGCAGAATAGAAACAGTGCTTTATTAGAAATGCCTATAGTTTAGCTTTAAATATTGGATGAGTAGCATTTTTTTATTTCCTCTGGTATCTTATTGTGTAGTATTACACCAATGTTAATTATGCTCCTCTGATAGGTGGTTGTTCTGTGATATTTTTGATGTATATATGATTTCCCTCTGGTTCTATGGTTGTGTACATTTTTGTTCTGTAGCAGTTTATCTTTTTCACTATGGACTACCACCTGAAAACAGGCAGTTTCATAAATGAATAAACTTGGAACATTTAGAACACCAAGCTCTGTAAAATGGGGTTTACAGGACTCCATCTTTTTAAGACCACAAATTATTCTTAAAGCTCTTTTTTGCATTCTAAAAACCTTTACACTGTGAGTTGAGTATCCCCAGAAAATGGTCCCATATCTGATTAGTGAGCGGAACTGTGCATAGTATCCCTGCAGTACTGTTGTTTTGCTTGTTGTAGCCTTTAAAATTCTTAGGCCATAGCATACAGATGATAGATTTCTACACAAGTTATTTATATGTGTGTCCCACTTTAAGTCTTGCTGAACCCTAAGACCCAAGAATTTTTTGACACTTACATTTTCTAGGGGATCATTTTTTAATTGGGCTTGAATAGACATTTGATTACTTCGAGGAATTAAATGAAAATCGACACACACAGTTTTTTCAGTATTTATAATGAGTTTGTTTTTTTGTGAACAACTCAGAAAGTCTTTTCATAGAACTTTCTGCTGTGGACTGCAAAGTTTCTGGACTGGATCCAGTGAGCAATATGCTGGTGTCATCGGCAAACAGGATAGTTTTTGTGGAACTCATATATTCGACTAAGTCATCCACATAAATCGAGAAGAGTAGTGCCCTAAGATTGAGCCCTGTGGTACACCATATTTTATTGGTAATTCGCTAGATAGAAAGGAGTTCTTTCTTGTTTTATTCATTTTGTTGAATTCATACTGAAGTGATACTTTCTACCTGTAGTTTTTTAGGTATGGACACAACCAGCTATGTGCTATACCTCTTACTCCTCGTCTTTCTAATTTTTCAAGCAGAATGTTATGGTCCAGGATGTCAAAGGCTTTTGATAGATCTAGAAAAATACCTGCAGCTAATTTATGTTGATCAAGGGATTTTAAAATGCAATCTAAGAATTCGAAAATTGCTGTCTGTGTAGATTTAGACTTTCTAAAACTATGTTGTTGTATTTTAAGAGGTGCATATTTATTTATAAAACTTAAAAGTCTGTCATAGAAGAGTTTTTCTAGAATTTTTGAGAAGGAACTTAACTGTGACACGAGTCGGTAGTTCGATATTTTATCAGAAGAACCTTTTTTAGCAGTGGTGAAACTTTTGCTATTTTAAAAATACCTGGAAATACACCAGTTTTTAAAGAGAGGTTGAAAATTTTTGCCAAGGGGTTTGCTATGTTGTGAGCACATGCTTTTTATGAAATCAGGTACTTTATCATGACCACTTGGCGTTTTATTGCTTAATGATTTAATTTTGCTTATAATTTCATTGGGGTTCATTTCATAAACATACGTAGAAGCAGCCGAGATCACTGACTTGCTGGAGAAACTGGTGACCGGTCCTTGACAGTTTACTTGAATCAGGTCTTCAGCTAGTGAAGTGAAGTATTCATTGAATTTTTCCACAACTGAATATGGGTCTGTGACTTTTGAGCCTTCTAGTGTTAGTGATACATTCTTTTTCTTTGGCGCTGAACTACAACTTTCTTTCTTTGTAACTCTCCACGGGGATCTCATTTTGTTAGATGAGTTTCTTATCAAATCGTCATTCCACATAATTTTTGCCTCTTTGACTACTATACCATAGATTCTTTTGTAGGCTTTTGAATAATCTGCGAATTCTTGGCTTACTCTATATTTCTTACAACAGTAGTGCAGAAATCTGTTTCTCTCACTGGAAATTTTATGCCTTTAGGTACCTGTTGCTTATTATTCTAAGGTTTTACTGTTTTTGCTACTTTTGGAAACGCTACATTAAAATAGAAAGATGCTCTGAAAACTCATGTACATGCTATTAACATTTTTTGAGTGGCGATGCTTTCCCAGTTTTCCTTCGTTCTAAACATAATAAGCCAAATTACCTTTCGGGGCATGTATCACCCCTTAAAAGTGAAACTGGGCACAGACAAAAAAATATGAATCACACTATTTTTCCCCTCTACACACCCACGTAGTTTCATCAAGGTTGTTTATTGACACTTGGGATTGTTCTCGGGACATTCATCCAGCAGCAGTAACCGGTGTGACCATTTCCACTGGCAACATGTAGCCAATCAGGTTTACAGAATGTGGTATCCAACGCAAAACTTCTATTTCTTTGCACCCACACTGTGAGTATAATTGTAAAAAGGGAGAATAATCGGAGAAAGGAATATAGGTGGTTGGTACATAACTTCTCTGTAAACGGTTTAGTTATGGAGGTTACAGTTAAGTGATGAGTGACCTAAAAAATTTTTTCGTATGTCTGAGACGGACTTCCAGATGTTACTAAATATGAAAGCTCAGTACGACATACTGAGGGTTACAAATTTTTGAGAAGTTGTAACCCCTGCTGAATATCTTTCTGTTAGATTACACTTTTAGCTACTGAATATTCGTACAGCTCTTTAATGTACATGCATAGCATTTCAATATCTAAAATTAGTGAAATAGACCCGAAAGTGTTGGTTTGTTTACATCCTGCAGGAATAGCAGTGAGTCATAGGCATGCCACTTAAATACTTTCAGCTCTTTTCTGCCTGATCTTCAAGAAGGGACATCTGCTAAATTCACGGAGCAATTGTGACCTCAGATTGTGAATTCTGCTGTCCAATTCTTTATCCAAAATACCAAATGGAGGTGCGAGTTGGCGAACTGCATCACGTTTGGCAATGTGGTTTTTGTAATCAGAGAATGTAGAATCCTACAACGAATGTCTTTCACGAAATTCTTCAATTAGTTTAATCATATTATTTTTTGTCCAGTCTATCTTCACACACTGCTACCAGCTGATCGCCTGCACCCGAGACGTAACACGGGGAGCCTGCCTGTGAACTGTGCAGGGATTTGTGCTGCGTTTTCAGTGAGCGAATGGATACGGGCACGCTTGCCAGGATAGAGTATTTCTTGGAATTCTAGCACTGATGTTTCAGGCACACGTTTAAGCGACAAATCTACTTGCTAAAGCTATTGTAGTGTGCCCTTCTCCTCGGGGTTCTGCCGTGAAAAATATAAAATAAAAAATCTGATTGGGTTTGGAATCTTGGTGGTTTCAGTTACGGATAAGGCGGACTTCGTATTATTGATTGAGATCGTGCTGTAATTTGACCGTGCATGGCAGACCGGGTCGGCAACACTACAAAAAGCGACTGTACGGAAATAGCATCAGAAACTAATTGAAATTTACCTTATAATCTTGTTAGACACGCAGTATTAATTACAATGTAGTCATCATGGCTGTCCTCCTAATTTCACTTGTAGGACGACCTGTCTTTCACTTTTCTCCGTCTGTTGAAAACTTCTTCAAGTTGCCACTGTCATCATCAGTCTACAAATTTGATGATAACCCCCTCGAATCACTTTTGAAACAACCTCACTTTGCAATGTAATTTTAATTTCCACCCAAAAGCACATTTAACACATCGCCGAAAAATACACGTCTTTCGTATCAAGACAAGAGAGAGAGTCCTCAATTAGTTCTTAAAAACAAAAACCTACGCAAAACTAAAAAGACGAACAAAATTATTTATAAAAATCGGTCGCTGGCGCAGCGCTCTTCTGCGTGTGCGATTGTAAATTATATCTTTGTATTAGCGGAGGCGCGGAAGTCAAAGTACCATTACAATGCCTCCTCTACTGACACGCTCCGCAAGCGAGCGTGGCAGTATAGAAAATTTACATAGATACATATATATGAGAAAATAAGAAATTTACATATTACAAAAAATATTTCTGAGCACAATGCTCTTTGCATATGAGTCTTTGTATACAGTCTTTTTGGTGTGTATCTTCTTTAGGAGTCGTAACATTAATGTCTTTGAATTGCAGTGTATTATCGTTGCTTAGCACAGCGTTTGAATTCAGTTCACATGATTCGTGTTTACAATGGAATTAATTCGAACAATAAATGTTTCTATTATATTGCTCCAATGTCTTTAAACGTAGTATCAGATTCTGAGTGTGTGTGTACTGCCTGGATCTCTTGCGTGTGACTTGAAGAAAATCCAAAGTTTGTTCAATGTGTCAACAAAAATTGTGATCTCCAGCAGTCAAATTTTGGTGGCGTCTACCGGGGTATAAATGGTCATTGAGGGCATAGGAAACACCTCACTGCCTAAGACAGGTGATGAGCTTGTCTTTTACACCAACCTGAAGACCTGCCGGCTTCCACTACACCATACACTTCAAGGTATATTGACACTACGTAAATATTGCTTGACCAGTGTTCCATCACGTTGGTTTCTTCTTTGCATTTTCAGTTCCATTTATATGAATCATGTGCTACATGCAGCTCATTAACATCTACTTAAAATACATTTCTTGATATAGTAAGTACATAAATATACAAATATTTACAATTAATCATTACATGAGATAGTTACATTGTTGTCATATAGCACATATACAGAATTAAATGAATAATATAGTAAATTTTTACGTTACATTCAATATCATTGTGCTGACATGTGAATTACATTACATTCAGATTGAAATATACATTTTATTTATTTTATTTGTTAGCTCATTCTTTTTTTCTTTTCTTTCCTTTTTTTTCCCTTTCGTTACACTTGCAACATTTGAAGATAATTGTGGCAACTCGCTAGAATATTCAACTTTAAATTTTATTCCAGGAGGCAAGATGAATTTTCACATATTTCAAGCTTCAAGACAGCCCTCTGTAGGAGGATAGGTTCATGGGATGATTGCTAACTACTTCATAAATACTAGTAAAGTCATCTCCTACAGTGGACTACACAAAATAAAATATGATAAATAAAATACATGTTAACTTAATATAATGTAAAAGTTCCTATACCTAATACCGTTTCTAAGTGTGGTATCCCCACTATTGCTGTTTCTAAGAGTGGTATTCCTCTATTACCATTTCTAAGAGCGGTGCCCCTCTAAATATCTTAGGATCCTAAAAGTATGTACATCAGTGTGGTAAGTGTATATATATATATATCTATATCTAAAAACAAAGATGATGTGACTTACCTAATGAAAGTGCTGGCAGGTCGACAGACACACAAACAAACACAAACATACACACAAAATTCTAGCTTTCGCAACCAACGGTTGCCTCGTCAGGAAAGAGGGAAGGAGAGGGAAAGATGAAAGGATTTGGGTTTTAAGGGAGAGGGTAAGGAGTCATTCCAGTCCCGGGAGCGGAAAGACTTACCTTAGGGGGAAAAAAGGACGGGTATACACTCGCACACACACACATATCCATCCACACATATACAGACACAAGCAGACATATTTAAAGACAAAGAGTTTGGGCAGAGATGTCAGTCGAGGCAGAAGTGCAGAGGCAAAGATGTTGTTGAGTGACAGGTGAGGTATGAGTGGCGGCAACTTGAAATTAGCGGAGATTGAGGCCTGGTGGATAACGGGAAGAGAGGATATATTGAAGAGCAAGTTCCCATCTCCGGAGTTCGGATAGGTTGGTGTTAGTGGGAAGTATCCAGATAACCCGGACGGTGTAACACTGTGCCAAGATGTGCTGGCCGTGCACCAAGGCATGTTTAGCCACAGGGTGATCCTCATTACCAACAAACACTGTCTGCCTGTGTCCATTCATGCGAATGGACAGTTTGTTGCTGGTCATTCCCACATAGAATGCGTCACAGTGTAGGCAGGTCAGTTGGTAGATCACATGGGTGCTTTCACACGTGGCTCTGCCTTTGATCGTGTACACCTTCCGGGTTACAGGACTGGAGTAGGTGGTGGTGGGAGGGTGCATGGGACAGGTTTTACACCGGGGGCGGTTACAAGGGTAGGAGCCAGAGGGTAGGGAAGGTGGTTTGGGGATTTCATAGGGATGAACTAAGAGGTTACGAAGGTTAGGTGGACGGCGGAAAGACACTCTTGGTGGAGTGGGGAGGATTTCATGAAGGATGGATCTCATTTCTGGGCAGGATTTTAGGAAGTCGTATCCCTGCTGGAGAGCCACATTCAGAATCTGATCCAGTCCCGGAAAGTATCCTGTCACAAGTGGGGCACTTTTGTGGTTCTTCTGTGGGAGGTTCTGGGTTTGAGAGGATGAGGAAGTTGCTCTGGTTATTTGCTTCTGTACCAGGTCGGGAGGGTAGTTGCGGGATGCGAAAGCTGTTGTCAGGTTGTTGGTGTAATGCTTCAGGGATTCCGGACTGGAGCAGATTCGTTTGCCACGAAGACCTAGGCTGTAGGGAAGGGACCGTTTGATGTGGAATGGGTGGCAGCTGTCGTAATGGAGGTACTGTTGCTTGTTGGTGGGTTTGATGTGGACGGACGTGTGAAGTTGGCCATTGGACAGGTGGAGGTCAACATCAAGGAAAGTGGCATGGGATTTGGAGTAGGACCAGGTGAATCTGATGGAACCAAAGGAGTTGAGGTTGGAGAGGAAATTCTGGAGTTCTTCTTCACTGTGAGTCCAGATCATGAAGATGTCATCAATAAATCTGTACCAAACTTTGGGTTGGCAGGCCTGGGTAACCAAGAAGGCTTCCTCTAAGCGACCCATGAATAGGTTGGCGTACGAAGGGGCCATCCTGGTACCCATGGCTGTTCCCTTTAATTGCTGGTATGTCTGGCCTTCAAAAGTGAAGAAGTTGTGGGTCAGGATGAAGCTGGCTAAGGTAATGAGGAAAGAGGTTTTAGGTAGGGTGGCAGGTGATCGGCGTGAAAGGAAGTGCTCCATCGCAGCGAGGCCCTGGACGTGCGGGATATTTGTGTATAAGGAAGTGGCATCAATGGTTACAAGGATGGTTTCTGGGGGTAACGGATTGGGTAAGGATTCCAGGCGTTCGAGAAAGTGGTTGGTGTCTTTGATGAAGGATGGGAGACTGCACGTAATGGGTTGAAGGTGTTGATCTACGTAGGCAGAGATACGTTCTGTGGGGGCTAGGTAACCAGCTACAATGGGACGGCCAGGATGATTGGGTTTGTGAATTTTAGGAAGAAGGTAGAAGGTAGGGGTGCGGGGTGTCGGTGGGGTCAGGAGGTTGATGGAGTCAGGTGAAAGGTTTTGTAGGGGGCCTAAGGTTCTGAGGATTCCCTGAAGCTCCGCCTGGACATCAGGAATGGGATTACCTTGGCAAACTTTGTATGTGGTGTTGTCTGAAAGCTGACGCAGTCCCTCAGCCACATACTCCCGACGATCAAGTACCACGGTCGTGGAACCCTTGTCCGCCGGAAGAATGATGATGGACCGGTCAGCCTTCAGATCACGGATAGCCTGGGCTTCAGCAGTGGTGATGTTGGGAGTAGGATTAAGGTTTTTTAAGAAGGATTGAGAGGCAAGGCTCTCCAAACCTTCCAGGAATTTCTGACTTCCAGCCTTGCCTCTCAATCCTTCTTAAAAAACCTTAATCCTACTCCCAACATCACCACTGCTGAAGCCCAGGCTATCCGTGATCTGAAGGCTGACCGGTCCATCATCATTCTTCCGGCGGACAAGGGTTCCACGACCGTGGTACTTGATCGTCGGGAGTATGTGGCTGAGGGACTGCGTCAGCTTTCAGACAACACCACATACAAAGTTTGCCAAGGTAATCCCATTCCTGATGTCCAGGCGGAGCTTCAGGGAATCCTCAGAACCTTAGGCCCCCTACAAAACCTTTCACCTGACTCCATCAACCTCCTGACCCCACCGACACCCCGCACCCCTACCTTCTACCTTCTTCCTAAAATTCACAAACCCAATCATCCTGGCCGTCCCATTGTAGCTGGTTACCTAGCCCCCACAGAACGTATCTCTGCCTACGTAGATCAACACCTTCAACCCATTACGTGCAGTCTCCCATCCTTCATCAAAGACACCAACCACTTTCTCGAACGCCTGGAATCCTTACCCAATCCGTTACCCCCAGAAACCATCCTTGTAACCATTGATGCCACTTCCTTATACACAAATATCCCGCACGTCCAGGGCCTCGCTGCGATGGAGCACTTCCTTTCACGCCGATCACCTGCCACCCTACCTAAAACCTCTTTCCTCATTACCTTAGCCAGCTTCATCCTGACCCACAACTTCTTCACTTTTGAAGGCCAGACATACCAGCAATTAAAGGGAACAGCCATGGGTACCAGGATGGCCCCTTCGTACGCCAACCTATTCATGGGTCGCTTAGAGGAAGCCTTCTTGGTTACCCAGGCCTGCCAACCCAAAGTTTGGTACAGATTTATTGATGACATCTTCATGATCTGGACTCACAGTGAAGAAGAACTCCAGAATTTCCTCTCCAACCTCAACTCCTTTGGTTCCATCAGATTCACCTGGTCCTACTCCAAATCCCATGCCACTTTCCTTGATGTTGACCTCCACCTGTCCAATGGCCAACTTCACACGTCCGTCCACATCAAACCCACCAACAAGCAACAGTACCTCCATTACGACAGCTGCCACCCATTCCACATCAAACGGTCCCTTCCCTACAGCCTAGGTCTTCGTGGCAAACGAATCTGCTCCAGTCCGGAATCCCTGAAGCATTACACCAACAACCTGACAACAGCTTTCGCATCCCGCAACTACCCTCCCGACCTGGTACAGAAGCAAATAACCAGAGCAACTTCCTCATCCTCTCAAACCCAGAACCTCCCACAGAAGAACCACAAAAGTGCCCCACTTGTGACAGGATACTTTCCGGGACTGGATCAGATTCTGAATGTGGCTCTCCAGCAGGGATACGACTTCCTAAAATCCTGCCCAGAAATGAGATCCATCCTTCATGAAATCCTCCCCACTCCACCAAGAGTGTCTTTCCGCCGTCCACCTAACCTTCGTAACCTCTTAGTTCATCCCTATGAAATCCCCAAACCACCTTCCCTACCCTCTGGCTCCTACCCTTGTAACCGCCCCCGGTGTAAAACCTGTCCCATGCACCCTCCCACCACCACCTACTCCAGTCCTGTAACCCGGAAGGTGTACACGATCAAAGGCAGAGCCACGTGTGAAAGCACCCACGTGATCTACCAACTGACCTGCCTACACTGTGACGCATTCTATGTGGGAATGACCAGCAACAAACTGTCCATTCGCATGAATGGACACAGGCAGACAGTGTTTGTTGGTAATGAGGATCACCCTGTGGCTAAACATGCCTTGGTGCACGGCCAGCACATCTTGGCACAGTGTTACACCGTCCGGGTTATCTGGATACTTCCCACTAACACCAACCTATCCGAACTCCGGAGATGGGAACTTGCTCTTCAATATATCCTCTCTTCCCGTTATCCACCAGGCCTCAATCTCCGCTAATTTCAAGTTGCCGCCACTCATACCTCACCTGTCACTCAACAACATCTTTGCCTCTGCACTTCTGCCTCGACTGACATCTCTGCCCAAAGTCTTTGTCTTTAAATATGTCTGCTTGTGTCTGTATATGTGTGGATGGATATGTGTGTGTGTGCGAGTGTATACCCGTCCTTTTTTCCCCCTAAGGTAAGTCTTTCCGCTCCCGGGACTGGAATGACTCCTTACCCTCTCCCTTAAAACCCAAATCCTTTCATCTTTCCCTCTCCTTCCCTCTTTCCTGACGAGGCAACCGTTGGTTGCGAAAGCTAGAATTTTGTGTGTATGTTTGTGTTTGTTTGTGTGTCTGTCGACCTGCCAGCACTTTCATTAGGTAAGTCACATCATCTTTGTTTTTAGATATATATTTCCTACGTGGAATGTTTCCCTCTATTATAACTATATATATATCTAGTTCAAGTCACTCACTCATGTTCCTATAAAGTTTGTGTAGTTCATCTCCTTCCTTTCATGAGTATCAACCAATATAAATAAATGTTTTACTTCATAAATAAATAAATCTTCTTAGATAATTGCTGCTGCGTTCCATGCTGTATATCCATTCTGTATTTACCTTGTGGTACCTGTAAAATTCTATTCATAAATAAATATGTGTGTATGTCTCTCCATACTGTCAGATAATCACGAATTATATAATGTCAAATATTTCATCAACATGTATAAATTTTTCTAAGGGAGGGATGAGAGTATGAGCCGCAACAGAGGACTGACGTTTTGTTTTCTCCTTATTCTTCTTTCTATTTAATGGTTCATTAGTTCAGTTCAGTAGATGAGCTTTAATTATGTCATTAGATGACTGCTAAATATGTTCTCTTAAATAATTCTTCCAATCTGAAGTGTCAAGCCTACATAACTCCAAAAATTTCATTACAAGTTCCCATTAGATTAGTGTTAAAGTGTTATAGATTTAAATCTACTGGTATATTTCCAACAGTGGCTGCTGTAAATAATTCTTTCCACATAAATCTATACTTTCACCTTTAGTTATAAGAATATATAAGACATCACATAAGTTATTATCTCAGGCATACCAATCTTTCAATAAATAGTATTCTTTCCACTACTTTCATCCTGTATTCCATGAGTACATGTGATATAGCGTTCAAATCTAGTTTCTCCCCGCTCAACATATTCTCAATTACTCATAACATTCTCACCTATCCATTATTCATTCTTCACAAAATAACATATATTTATTCCTCAGCATTATATATATATATATATATTCCTCTTATTCATCATCATTTCCTTTTTTTACTTCAACAATAATAATAATACCCTTTTCTCATCTTATATTCCATTTACCTCTCTCCATATTACTATTTATCCTCTTACTAAACTAAAATTACATTCACTCATCTCATTCAGTCACTCACATCACTCATATCAACATTACTATTATCACATGCCTCCTAAAGAAAATAATTCTGTTCAGTTCTCTGCCTCCTCTAATGTGTATATGCCTCCTCTAATGTGTATATGCCTCAATAGCAACTTCTCTTATAACCAAATATCTTATTAGCTATTGGATGGTTCACATTGCTTTCTAGACTTACCTGCATTCATTAGATTGTAAGTATCTGTATAACTTAAATGTAGGCTCATCATAACTGTATATCATATTAATTATCTTCTTCTCATTAGCTAACATTTTACTGTGTGTATTTTTTCAAACGTCTGTGTGGATGTAGACCTCTGGGTTTATGTGTTAATGGATATTCTAATGAATAACAGCCAGGGTGTGGAATATTTGCAATTCGGTATGGTCCAGAGTATAAGATCTGCCATTTCCTGTTTAAATGTTTCAGTTTTGTGGGTTTAGGATGTGTTCTTAGTAAAACTAACTCATCAACTTGAAATGTTTGTGCTTTCCTGACACCTCTGTCATATTTCTGCTTTCTTTCCTTAGCTTTGTCACATAATGTTGTGTAAGCTTGTCTTACCTTTTCTTCTAAACTAACATGATTTGTTGTTGCTGTAAATTTAGGTAGAGGGTCTGTCCATTAATTTCTTTCTGTTTTATCCATAATTAATTCAGTTGGTGTGTATCCAGTAGAAATGTGAGTTAAATTGTTCACTATTTGTTCAAATGGTGCTAGGTATTCTACCCATTTTGTGTGCTTCTCTGGTGTCCGTGTTCTCATAAACTGTCCAAATTCTCGAAATGTTCTTTCTACTGGGTTTCCTGCTGCGTGAAATCTTGAAATTAAAATATGTTTAACATTCTGTTCTTCAATAAAAGTCTTCCATTTTAAACTGGTAAAATATGCTGCATTATCCGTGATCATAACTTCAGGTTTTCCTATTCTTACAAAATAATCTGTTAATAGATGTCTGGTAATAGCAGTGGTAGAAACTGAACATAAAGCATATAATTTTAAATACTTTGTGAAAACATCTAACACAGCAAGGATGTATTTTACTCCTCCACGTGCATGTGGATAGGGTCCTGCAATATCTAAAGAAATTAGCTGTAATGGCCTCTTAGGTATGATTTGGGTGCAATTCATTCATGCTTGTGCGATTAGAATATTTGGCTTTCTGACATATGGTGCATTTCCTAATATTACTCAATACTCTTCGCCTTAAATTTGGAAAATAGCAATATTGTATAATCTTATCTGTACATTTCGTTACACCATAGTGTCCCCAAGTTCTGTGTGTAAATAAAATAAAATCATCAACATGAGCTTCAGGTAAGCAAACACACCAATGCTGTGTTTCAGGGTTTCGTCGGTGAAATAATACTTCTTTGTGTAATGTGTAATATTTTTCAAGATGTGGGTCTGTTCCTGCACGTAATTTATTCTTTATCTGGATCCACCTGGTATCATTGTCCTGCAATATGGCTAACTTCCTGCACATGTTTTTGTAGTAAGGTGCAAATGTGCCGTCATACATGAGTAAAATTTTGAAATCTGATGTTTGTTCTGTCACATCTGAAAATTCTTTTAGGCCTTGTGGCAAACAAGATAGAGCATCGGCTATAATGTTGGATTCTCCTTTTATATATATAATATCAAAATCATATTCTTGTAGTGATGCACACCAGCGTGCAAGACGTGAATGTAATAACTTGCATGATAGCAGGAAAGAAAGAGCTTGATGATCAGTATAAAGCTTAGTACGTTTTCCCCATAGAAAGTAGCGAAACTTGCGAAATGCCCATACTAAGGCAAGTGTTTCGTGCTCGGTCACTGAATATGACTTTTCGCATTCAGTGAGCGTGGGGCTAGCAAAACTTACAGGTTTGATGACTGTTTGTTCATCTTCTACATGAATTTGGAATAAAAATGCTCCGAGCCCATAGGAACTTGCATCTGTTACTAGGCAAAAGTCTGACACCATGTCAGGATGACATAACAACGGTGCATTAACTAAAGCATTCTTAATCGCTTCAAAATCTGTCTGACAGAACTCTGTCCATTTCCAAATATTATTTCTTTTGAGTAAAGATAGAAGATGTGGACTGTTAAGAAGGTGGTAGGGTACAAATTTCCTGAAGAATGAAGATGGACCAAGAAAGGCTTTGAGTTGTTTATGATTCTGTGGGGATGGAAAATTCTTTATTGCATCAATTTTTCTTGAGTCTGGATAAATGCCTTCAGTTGATATGATGTGACCAAGGAATTTGATTTCTCTCCTCCCTAATTTCGTCTTTGATAAATTGATAGTGACACCTGCGTCAGAAAATTTAGTCAGAAGTTGCTTCAAAAGATTTACATGTTCTTCCCAAGTAGTGGTGGCAATGACAATGTCGTCAACATAAACTGTGATTTGCGATAACAATTGTGGTCCAAGAACAGCATCTAAGGCTTCAATAAATACTCCAGCACTCACTCGTAGACCAAAGGGTAGAACACAAAATTGATAACTACGTCCCTCACATAGAAATGCAGTGTATTTACGACTGCTTTTATGGAGGTTCACCTGCCAAAATGATGAGCGGAGGTCGATATTGGTTAAATACTGTACATTATGAAATTTTAAAAGTTGTTCTTCCAAATTTATAGGTCGTGTGTTGATTGGGATTATAACTTTGTTAATTTCTCGTGTGTCCAGCACTAACCTTACACTACCATCCTCTTTATTAACTGCTAGTATCGGACTGCAATATGGTGAATGTGACCTTTCAATGATACCCCAAGCTTGCATTTTTTCAATCTTTTTCAAAACTGCGGGTTTCTTTGACCAAGGAATATTATAATATGTTCTACAGTATGTTTTGTGTGGTTTAACATCCATCTCATAAGTATAGCCTCTAATAATTCCAGGTTTCTCCACAAATACCTCAGCAAATTGCTGCAAAACTTCAAGTAATTCAAGTTGTTGTTCCTTCGTCAGATATTCAGATTCTGTGCATTTCTCATATAAATCATTAGGTTTAATTCCCTGAGATACAGCTTCATTAAAAGTTAAATCACATATGTTTGTTGCTGTTGGATACATAAAATGTAACTGTTCAAATTTACCTTGTTTACTGTTTAAGTTTTTACCCTGTGTTAACTCTATTGTCAGTTGTTGTTGGTTTACGGTTAAATGACATTTCCCTTTTCCTAAATCTATGATTGCTTGATATTCATTCAAAAAGTCAATTCCTAATATGCAATGCATAACTAATTTGTCTACTTCCAGAAAACTGTAATTGAGTGGTATATTTGAAAATGTGAAGTTAATTAGCACTTGAAATTTCACATTCTTTGATTTGTTACCGGTGGCACTTATAATGTGACAATTCTGTACTGGCAATGTTTGTATGTTTATTATTTGTTTGAGTTCATTATATAAGGACATTGAAATAACACTTGCTGCTGCTCCTGTATCTAACATTACTTCCACTTCATAACTACCAACTACATAACTCGTGTTATAGCCTGAATAATCTTCTTCGTCTTACTGGTACTTTTAAAATCTACATCCTGATGTAATTCTTTTTCTATTTTCTTACTGTCATCATATCGGAGAAAACAAATCGTCGGTTCCGTTGCGCTCTGCTCCCTATCGACCGTAACTCGAGCGCTTAGCTCGGTCGTCATTCGTTTTCCGGGAAATTCGGTTGTTGCTGCGGATTGGGTTCATTGCCCAACTCAATAATATTTACATTTCTGTCACGGGTCACCCAAGTATCAGCTGTTTGGTTGTTGACATTACCTCGCGTCGCATTGGGAGTTCCGTTAGGTAGGAATTGAGGGTTGCTGTATTGCATGTGTCGTGGCGGTGGTCCATTGTGATTTCCCCATATATTATTTCGCCCATGACTGTAACTGGTATTGTCATTACTGTTATTCCTGCAATACATGTTTGGATGTTGTTTCTCTGAAAATATCCTGGATGGTACCTGTTATCCTCTCTTCTTTGATCTCTATGATTTTGGTTCCTTCTTCTGTTGTTGTTGTTTTGAATATAACTGTTATTGTTCTGATTGTAATTACTGTTCGGATAAACATTAGAATAATAATTACTGTTTCCTTGCCAATGCTGCGAGTTGTTTCTCCTAATATTGAATGGATTTGTGCCAGTGTAGTGCGAATTGTTTCTTTGAGTGTTTTGTTGTGGTGTCAGAGGCGGATTCCAATAGCCTCTGTCATTTCTGTTGTGCGTACGCGAATTGCTTGGATGGATCGGATACAATTGATTGAAATTCCTGATCTCATCTCTGCAAACAACATCTATCTCATCAACATAACTAAAAAAAATCTTTATGTTGTCCTCGGACACTCCTATTAATTTATCACGGTAAGGAAATGGTAAGTGGCTTTTAAGTGTTCTAATTACATCTGGTAAATCTGCTGGTTTTGTCCAATATAATGTTTTGTCTAGGTAGCGTTCAAAGTATTGACGTAAAGTCTCTTTCTTCGGGTTGTAAATTTCTGGATTGTATACTTCTCGTTTTAAACTTTGCTGTTCTGTGATCGACCAGAATTCCTCAAGAAATGCTTGTTCAAACTGTTCAAATGTTAAACATCGTCTTTTCATTGCTGCTCCCCACTTAGCTGCTCTTCCACGTAACAAATTTGTAACATATCGAATTTTATTGGCTTCTAACCAATGTCTCGGAAAAATACCATCAAAAGAGCGGATGAAAACAATCGGATGCACTTTGTCTTTCTCATCACATGAAAGTGTCTGAAAGTATCCATGTCGTACTAATGTTTCATCAGCTACTCCCGATGGTATTATGGGTCCTGCATTTTGTGTCAACCTGTGCATAGTATGTGGTGATGTCTGATAGTAATTTTGATCTTGTGGTAGCATTGAAAATGGTTCATTGGGATTTGTATCACTCATTGGTAATTCTATTTTCGGCTGTGTGCTGGGTCTAGCATTATTATGATTCTCATTTATGTTTTGGTTGCCTGTTATGGGTTTTGGTATCACTGACGAACTTGGTATTACATTTTCTTTAAGTTTATGTACCTCTTTCTGAATATTATCTGTTTCTCCCTTTACTTGTTCCTTTGTCTTATCTAAAATGATCTGTGTCATTGTCTTACACTTCTCATCTAAATAATCATCACATAATTTGCATTCATGTACAAGTTTCTCTGCTAGAGTTGTGTCATTCATTAAAGATGCTACATCTGCTCTGTCTTCAAGTTCTTCTAACTTTTCCTGTAAGGATTTCTGCTCCAATGTTACATCATTTAATCTGTCTGAAAGGTCTGTAATCGTCAGGTCTAAGTGTTCTTGGTTTGTTTTTACGGAATTGTGTGACTGTCGTAATTCGTCAACTTGGGTACTGGTTTTCTGTTGTTCTAAAACTACTGTTAACAATTTCTCATTACATCATTGTAAGTCTGTTTTTGTCTCGTCACTGAATTCCACAAATACCTTTTATTGTCTCGTAACCTTGTCTGATAAGTCAGTAAATTTCGTTTCAAGACTACTGCTGGTTTCTGTCAAGTCGGCAATTTGTCTCGATTGTTTTTCAAAATTTTGTTTTATGTCCCGTGTCAGTTCATCGAATTTAGTGTCAAATTTCCCAATGTCACGTTTTAAATTGTCGTCTAAAGCATCAAATCTTTTGTCTAAAGTGTCAAATTTTCTGTTTTGGTCACCAAGTAACTTCAGAATCTGGTTGAGCATGTCAGAGTCCTGTGTCTTAGTTTCGTCATTTTTTCGTGACTGATTGATGTCTGGTTCTGAAGTTGACATTGTGAATGTCATGTTTTGTCGTGTAGTACTCACTCTCCATTCGCCTGTATATCTGTTTAAATATAGGGGTTGTTGTCTTAATCGAACCGGTAAAATTATGTCTTGAACATCCTCACAATTAAGTTCAATTTTCATTTGACTGTCGGACATGTTTTGCAATGTGTCACTTTCACTAAGCTCGTCGGCGGAAACAATTTCTACGCGTCTAGCGTCCATCTTGCGATTTTCGTAATTAATTGCAAATAAAATTTTCCAATGGCAAAAAAAAAAAAAAAAAATTTTAAATATGATATGTTGAAATCTGAAATTTCTTTTATGGAAATGGATATTTCTATGTGATTTCTAATTAGAAATTAAATTATTAAACTGGTACTGAAATTTCCCTCTCACAAATAAATGACTGTGAATATGCTCTTCACTTATCATTTGCAATAATAGTAGTAAATCAATTTTAACTATAATTTGAAAAAATAATTTCGAAATAAATGGATCGGAATAAAGGGAGTACAGATGGCTGCTTGAAACTGGAAAAAATGTAAATTTCTGTACTCACCAATTTTTTCTTTTCTTCAGTCTTATGTTGCAAATGTAGCGTCAAATATACAGTTTTCAATCCAAAATTTTTCTTTCGCGTCCGTGCAAATTATTTTATGGAACGTTATCCTTTTTTTTTTTTTTATTTATTAATTTCCTCAGCATGAAAATGAAAATTCACACAAATTAATAACAGGGAAACCAATATTGTTGTAAATTTCATGCATGTAACATTACAATTGAAATGAACGGGACTTAGTCCAAATTCATTTTCTGATGCTATTATGTGGTTAAAATTAGATAAAATGTCCAAAATTTATAATAACTGCACTTGTATCAAATCCGAAGATTGCAAGTCCTGTCACCAGGACGCCAATTGTAGTGTACCCTTCTCCTCGGGGTTCTGCCGTGAAAAATAGAAAATAGAAAATCTGATTGGGTTTGGAATTTTGGTGGTTTCAGTTACGGATAAGGCGAACTCCGTATTATTGATTGAGATCGTGCTGTAATTTGACCGTGCATGGCAGACCAGGTCGGCAACAGTACAAAAAGCGACTGTACGGAAATAGCATCAGAAACTAATTGAAATTTACCTTATAATCTTGTTAGACACGCAGTATTAATTACAATGTAGTCTTCATGGCTGTCCTCCTAATTTCTCTTGTAGGACGACCCGTCTTTCACTTTTCTCCGTCTGTTGAAAACTTCTTCAAGTTGCCACTGTCATGATCAGTTTACAAA
Source organism: Schistocerca serialis cubense (assembly GCF_023864345.2). Taxonomy (NCBI): domain Eukaryota; kingdom Metazoa; phylum Arthropoda; class Insecta; order Orthoptera; family Acrididae; genus Schistocerca; species Schistocerca serialis. The sequence goes on from NC_064649.1 coordinate 165,936,311, forward strand.
TTTGATGATAACTCCCTCGAATCACTATTGAAACAACCTCGCTTTGTAATGTAATTTTAATTTTAATTTCCACCCAAAAGCACATTCAACACATCGCCGAAAAATACACGTCTTTCGTATCAAGACAAGAGAGAGAGTCCTCAATTAGTTCTTAAAAACAAAAACCTACGCAAAACTAAAAAGACGAACAAAATTATTTATAAAAATCGGTCGCTGACGCAGCGCTCTTCTGCGTGCGCGATCGTAAATTATATCTTTGTATTGGCGGAGGCGCGGAAGTCAAAGCACCATTACACTATGTCTGCAATGATAATGTCCGAGAGGACAGATTTGTCGCTTCCTCAGCCTCGCAGGGTCGTAGAGCCACATCACGTCTGCCGAGTCGGTTTACGGGTCATTTGCAGCAGGACGAGTACACGACGTGGATAGTGGGACAATGTAGGGGGCACAAGATCACGTCTGTTAATTTCTTACTTTTCTGATCTGTGACACGACTTTTGAGGTCTCTGGAATGTCACGACACGGCAATTGTCGTCGCGGCTTCCCTCGATGTGGACGCGGTGAGAGATGTGTCGGTAGCAGTGTGTCTGACGAGGACAGTGGTCACAGGAGTGAAACCCCCCCCAGGGGATCCACAACTCTTTTGTGGATACGTGTGTAGCGAGCACGAGACCCCGAGCTAATGTGGCCTTCCTTCCTTTCCGGGCTGCATACCTTCCCTTTCCGTATCCTTCCCCATCCCCCATCTTCGCCCCCCCCCCCCTCACCTCTGGCTCTTTCCTTCCCTTTCTCCCCCTCTGGGGAGTATGGTTTGTGCCTACGTCCGGAGACGGACGCTTGTAAATGTACCGCACTCTTCGCCTTCCTTGCTTGTATGTCTTCCTCTTTCTTCGTCCTTCTCTATTCCTTACCTCTTCTCTTTACCTCTTCTCTTTACCCTTTTCTCCGCTGCGGCGTTTGAGACCTCTCTTCTTTCCTTTCCCTGTCTCTTTCTTCCTCCCTGTGCGTGTCTGAAGGCCGACCCACGCACTTCCATGCGTAGCCGGTGACGGGGTAACGCGTAATTCCCCGCCCCGGGTAGACAGGTAGGACACGAACGTACCCCCTGGTAAAGGCCAGGCCCAGGGAGGGGTGATTACCCGAGCTGATACCTTCCGAAAGTGCCGATTGGTCCCTCCGTCCGTTTGTCGGGAGGTGTGACCTGAGGTGTGAACAATCACCTAAGGCGGGTGTGCCCTCAGTGAGGGCCCCCACAAGGGAGGAGCGCGCCATCGGAGACGCCGGTAATCATGGGGGATTCTTCCGCAATGGTTTCCTCACCTTCCACTATGTCTGCTCACAAACGTAAGTTCACTGAGTCTCAGCCACAGACGGTTCTTCCATCGTTGCCACAGTTCCTTGTTGTTTCTCGGTCTGACGAAGGTCACGACTTTTCCACGGTCAACCCTTTCATTATTCAGAAAGGTGTCGACGCAATTGCGGGTCCTGTAAAGTCTTGTTCCAGATTACGGAATGGCACCCTGTTGTTAGAAACACACAGTGCCCTCCAGGCTCAAAAATTGCTGCGTACTTCTCTGCTCCACACCTTCCCTGTCCGGGTGGAACCGCACCGTACCTTAAATTCCTCGCGTGGAGTCGTTTATACGCGCTCCCTCGATGGATTGTCTGACGAAGAAATTCAGCACTATCTGTCTGACCAAGGCGTCACGGCTGTTCATCGGGTTATGAAAAGGGTTGACTCGAACATCATTCCACCCCGCACTGTCTTCTTGACATTTGACAAAGTTCAACTCCCATCAAAAATCAAAGCAGGCTATGAGATAATTTCCGTTCGCCCTTATGTCCCAAACCCTACGCGTTGCTATCGATGTCAGCGGTTCAACCACACCAGCCAGTCCTGTTCCAATCCGGCCAAATGTGTTACGTGTGGCAGGGATGCCCATGAGGGTGCTTGTCCACCTCCATCCCCTCGCTGCATCAACTGTATGGGTGACCACGCTGCTTCCTCTCGAGATTGCCCTGTTTTTAAGGACGAAAAGCTGATCCAGGAAATAAGAGTGAAGGAAAAGGTGTCGACCTTTGCTGCTCGAAAGTTACTCGCCAGTCGACAGCCCACCGTGCCTCAGAAAGGAAAATACAGCACTGTCCTTGCTTCTCCTCGGCCAACAAAGGAGGCGGCCACGCAGACTTGCGACCTCACATTTAGTACCACGGTCGTCAGATCGGCCAGCGCAAAGATCGCCCGTTCAACCTCACCTCTTTCGCCTGCCCACTCTATGGCTCACCCTTCGTCGGGTTCTGCTAAATCTCGAGCCCAAAAGTCAGACGCCAAGTCTTCAAAAAAAGAGCATTCTCGTGAAGAGTTTTTACGTACTGCACCTTCACAACCATCGGTTCCTCAATCATCTAAACATACTTCCAAGAAGGCTACGAAGAAACACAGTTCCTCTCCTTCTCCGCCAAGGCGTGTCCCATCTACAGCACCACCTGGCGGAAATCGCCCTCGGCCATCTTCTGTGTCGCCGAGGCGCACTGTTGGTGGCCGGTCAACTGGTCGATCGTTGGTGGCAGGAGCTGCTCCTGACCAACCTATGGATCAGGATCTTCTGCCTTCGACTGAATGCCATTCCATGCTGTCGGTCGCAAGCTCTGAGCAGTCGTTGAGTTGACAGCACCCTTGGTCACGTTCCTCCATTTTCTGTTCACCCTATGTCCATTATCCACTGGAATATCCGCGGAATTCGCGCCAATCGGGAGGAATTGTCGATCCTCTTACGATCCTACTCGCCGGTCATCTTCTGTCTTCAGGAAACAAAGCTGCGTCCCCATGACCGCCTTGTTATCCCTCATTTTCAGTCCATCCGATATGACCTCCCCTCTGTTGAAGGCACTCCAGCCCATGGAGGACTCATGATTCTGCTCCATGATACTCTCCATTATCACCCAATCCCCTTAAACACTTCCTTCCAAGCTGTCGCCGTCCGTCTTTCCCTTTCTGGATACACGTTCTCTCTCTGTACGGTATACATTCCATCGTCTACACCAATGACACGAGCTGATCTCCTTCATCTTCTTGATCAGCTTCCACCCCCCTATTTGCTGGTTGGGGACTTCAATGCCCACCACCCGCTTTGGGGATCTCCACATCCTTGTCCACGTGGCTCACTATTGCTAGACGTCTTCCACCAAGCGGATTTAGTCTGCCTCAACACTGAGGTCCCCACATTTTTGTCTGCCTCCACGGCACATTTATCCCATTTGGACCTTGCGGTCGGTACTGTTCCGCTAGCTCAGCGCTTCGAATGGTTCGCCCTTGATGATACACACTCGAGTGACCACTTTCCATGTGTTCTTCGACTGCAGCCTCAACTGCCATATATGCGCTCGCGACGCTGGAAGTTTGCCCAAGCCGATTGGACACTTTTTTCGTCTCTAGCGACATTCGATGACCGTCGCTTTCCCAGCGTCGACGATGAGGTCACACATTTTACCGACGTTCTTCTCACAGCTGCGGAACGTTCAATACCACGCACCTCCGAATTGCCCCAGCGCCCTCCAGTCCCTTGGTGGAACGAGGCATGCCGTGACGCAATACGTGAGCGGCGACGTGCTCTTCGCATTTTCCGTCACCATCCAACTTTGTCCAACTGTATCCGATATAAGCAGCTCCGTGCGCGATGCCGTCGCGTCATCCGCGATAGCGAGAAGGCAAGCTGGAAATTCTTTACTAGCTCATTTAACAACTTCACTCCCTCCTCGGAAGTTTGGAGTCGGCTTTGACGGTTCTCAGGCGCGCCTAGTTTCTCCCCGGTCTCTGGGCTCACTGTCGCGCATGATGCCTTAGTGGACCCCGTCGCAATTTCTAACTCATTGGGTCAGCACTTTGCTGAGATTTCGAGCTCTTCAAATTACCCGCCGGCGTTTCTCCCGAAGAAACGTGCAGCGGAAGTGCGACATCTTGCTTTCTCCTCTCAAAATCGCGAAAGCTACAATACTGTTTTCTCCATGCGCGAACTCCAACATGCACTCTCTTCTTCTCGCTCCTCCGCCCCAGGACCGGATGGTATCCATGTCCAAATGTTGCTGCATTTATCAACCCATAGCCTGCGTTACCTCCTTCGCCTTTATAATCGAATTTGGACCGACAGTACCTTTCCCAGGCGATGGCGGGAAGCTATTGTCGTTCCCGTTCCGAAACCTGGAAAGGACAAACATCTCCCCTCTAGCTATCGCCCCATTTCTCTCACGAGTAGTGTCTGTAAGGTTTTGGAGCGTATGGTGAATTACCGTTTAGCTTGGTGGCTGGAGTCCCGCAGTCTTTTAACACCAGCCCAATGCGGATTCCGAAAGCATCGTTCTGCTGTTGACCATCTTGTTGCTCTCTCCACTTATATCATGAACAATTTTCTCCGGAAACGCCAAACGGTAGCAATATTTTTTGATCTGGAGAGAGCGTACGATACCTGTTGGAGGACAGGCATCCTCCGCACACTGTTCTCTTGGGGCTTTAGAGGCTGGCTGCCCCTTTTTCTTCGCGAATTTATGGCAGAGCGCACATTTAGGGTGCGGGTGAACACTACTCTCTCCCGTACTTTCTCCCAAGAAAACGGGGTACCCCAGGGCTCTGTGCTGAGTGTTGTACTGTTTGCCATCGCCATTAATCCAATTATGGATTGTCTCCTTCCTGATGTCTCGGGCTCCCTCTTTGTGGACGATTTTGCGATCTACTACAGCTCTCAACGGACCAGCCTTCTTGAAAGACGTCTTCAAGGATGTCTCGATCGCCTCCACTCGTGGAGCATCGAAACCGGCTTCCGTTTCTCACCCAGTAAGACCGTTTGTGTTAATTTTTGGCGACGTAAGGAGTTTCTTCCGCCCTCCTTACATCTAGGTCCTGTCAACCTTCCGTTTTCCGACGTCGCTAAATTCTTGGGTCTTATGTTTGACAGAAAACTGTGCTGGTCCTCCCACGTTTCCTATCTTTCGGCTCGCTGTCTGCGTTCCCTTAACACCCTCCGTGTCCTGAATGGTACCTCTTGGGGAGCGGACCGAGTGGTCCTTCTCCGCCTCTATCGCGCCTTAGTGCGCTCGAAATTGGATTATGGAAGCATAGTCTACTCCTCTGCTCGGCCGTCTATTCTTCGGCGTCTCGACTCTATCCACCACCGTGGATTACGTTTAGTGTCTGGAGCTTTTTACACCAGCCCTGTGGAAAGCCTTTATGCTGAGACTGCTGAATCTCCGCTGTCCAATCGGCGGGCAGTCCTTCTGAGTCGTTATGCTAGCCATCTGTCTTCCATGCCTGCTAATCCAGCCCATAACCTTTTTTTCGACGCCTCCTTTGATGTCGGGTATGCAGGCCGCTCCTCCTCCCTACTACCCCCGGGAGTCCGCTTCCGTCAACTGCTCCATTCTCTTTCCTTCCGCTTTCCTAAAACCTTCTTGACAACTTGGGGTACAGCACCGCCTTGGCTCCGTCCCCGGATCGACTTGCTCAGAGACCTGTGTCAATTTCCCAAGGATGGTACCCCTACACTTGTTTACCGTCGGGCATTTGCTGCTCTATGTGCACAAATGACGGAAGCCACATTTATTTACACCGATGGCTCGAAAACATCGTTAGGTGTAGGGAGTGCCTATATTGTTGGCGACACCCCAAATCACTTTCGGCTTCCTGACCAGTGTTCGGTTTATACTGCGGAGCTTTACGCTGTTCTCCAGGCTGTCCACTACATCCGCCGCCATCAGCGGATACAGTACGTAATCTGCTCAGATTCTCTCAGCTCTCTCCTAAGTCTCCAAGCTCTTTACCCTGTGCACCCTCTGGTCCACCGGATTCAGGACTGTCTGCGCTTGCTCCACCTGGGGGGCGTCTCAGTGGCGTTCCTCTGGCTCCCGGGACACGCTGGTATCTGTGGAAATGAGGCGCCCGATATAGCGGCCAAGGCTGCAGTCTCTCTTCCTCGGCCTGCTCTTCAGTCTCTTCCGTTTACCGATCTACGGAGCGGTTTATGTCGCCAAGTTACTCATTTATGGCATGTGCATTGGTCAACACTTCCCCACAATAAATTGCGGGAAGTGAAAGCCCTTCCTTGCGCTTGGACCTCTTCCTCCCGAACGCGTCGTCGGGAGGAGGTAATTTTAGCTCGACTCCGGATAGGGCACTGTCTTTTCAGTCATCGACATCTTTTAAGCGGTGATCCTCCCCCACTCTGTCCCCACTGCTCTCAGCTGTGGACGGTCAGACACCTTTTAATTGAATGCCCCTATTTTAATCCGTTACGCTCCCATCTACAGCTATCGCCTGATCTATCGTCGATTTTAGCAGATGACACGCGCTCAGCTGACCGCGTTCTACAGTTTATTAGTGACAGTGAAATGACGTCAGTCATTTGAAGCTTTTTTTTGGGGGACAACCAACCCCTTTCTATAGTGGACTTTTAAGCATTCCTTCTGCCTTTAGTTTCTCAAATTTTCTGACTTTGTTTCCATTGCTGCTGATTTTAAATTTCGTTTTTTTCCTGTTTTCTACGTCACGGGCTGGGCGCTAATGACCATAGAAGTTTTGCGCCCTAAAAACCACAAAAAAAAAAAAAAAAAAAAACAGGAGTGAAACCGCATCATTTTTCCATAAAAGTCCCCATTCTGAGCACACTTGAAGATACACGCATCAACATGTGGAGGTCGAGAGGAGGAAGAAGCATTGCGAGATAACATTTGTGGTACTCGTTCGAGGCTGACACCTGGCGCAATAGTACGAGGTGGCATCAAGTACGTAACAAGATCACGTCTGTTAATTTCTTACTTTTCTGACCTGTGACATGACTTTTGAGGTCTCTGGAACATCTTCTGACAACATAATGCGCAAACCGAATCACCTCAATCCAGAGGGCGGTCAGCTGTTGCCATGGCCAGTGAGTTCTCCGCACTTCTTGTCTGTTTCATTAATTTGGCCACAGGCTGCTGAGAGAGCATCGTGCCACCACTGTGACTGATGACCTCTGGCACAGAGCACATGTAAGAATAAAATATAAGGATTAATATAAGGACTGATATAAGAATGAAATATAAGAATTTGGGCATTTAAAAGGATTGTAACGCCTGAAAATATTGTACACACATATACTATATAATAAATGCATGACACTTATTGTGAAACACAGTCATAATTTTACAATTAGTATAATGCCCTTGTATACTTAACTTGATAAGAAACATTCATGTAGTAATCTTCTATGGACATGGGTAGATAAATGTAAAATAAATAAATAAATAAAATAAATAAATAAAAGCAGTAATTGGGTTTTGAACGTGGGGCACAAAAGTGAGAGGCTGCATCACTAGCCATTGTGACACCATTTCACCTGAGATTACTGCACTCTAAAAGACACACACGTAAAGTAGCTAAAAAACTTTGACTGTTGTTTTCCCGAATAAGCTTAGACATGTGTTAGCTTATTTTGACTCCTCTTGCACTGTGCAAAGTTTAAGTTACGGCACTCGGCATTTTCTCCTCATTGAGACAGCTCGATGTACGGCCAGGTCAGAGTCGAGCCGCTGATGCTACCTGAGGTGACGCCTCCCTACTAAATGTATTCCCTCAAATCACCTAAAATATAATAGTGTATGTTCTTACTATACTGCAGACCCACAATAAGAAAAGTGGTATTTGTTTTCATTCCTGATGTTGCAGTTTTAATGGCCAGATTCCTGATGTTGCAGTTTTAATGGAAAGCAGTGTAATTTCCCAGACGAGTGAAGATACAAAGTGAGAAGCTCGTCTTACTTTCACATTTCTTACGATAATCAAACTATTCGAGCAAATCAGATCTCTGTAAAGTCATTTCTACATCTGCAATCTGCAAGACACCTTATAGTTTGCAGTGGAAGGTACCTCCGCTACCACTGTCACTGCAGAAGAAGTTCTCAAAAAGTTTCTGTTCGAGGGCACTGTTGTAGTGTATATGCGACACAGCACGTGTCCGACGGTGATATATGAGCTCTGATGTGTAGGGACAGCTTAGTGAGGCATTCGTGTCTTCCTGACACGTGTGCGGAAAAAGTGTGCCGTGGCAATATTAGTACCAAATGTGTCCAAACTGGACCAATGTGCTGCTGTTCTTTTCTCAGCTGCTGAAGGAAAAACACCAGTCAGAGAACAGAGAATGTGTTTCGGGCAGCACATCTGTTGAAAACCACAGTTCAGGAATCGTACACCAACTTCCGTGCCTGTGACAGTTTGACACGAGACGCCAGCTGATCTAGGAGGTTGGCTTCACCCATTAGAGATAAGTGGCAGACACTCGAGCACCTGCCCTTCAGTCCCAATTTCTCCCTGTTCGATTATCCTGCCGGCGGTCCCTTAAAAAAGTCCCCGAAGGGTCGACAATTCCTGCCGGACGAAGGTGTGCGGCAGGCAGTTACGGACTTCTCTGCGTAGCAGGACACGGTGTTCTTCCGAGCAGGTGCCTTCGACTTGGTGTGTAGGTGGGAGGATTGCCTCAGTGCTCACAGCCATTTTGCCCGATTGCAATCCCAGACTGTACGACCTTCGAATGGGAACTTTTTGATTGCCCTTTATAATTAATGTTTGTCAGAATGTCTATACACAAATAGTACCAAGGAATACATTTCACTGTGAGTACTTCACTTACAAAAAAGGAAAAATCGATAATTTGTCCTTGTGCTCCTCCACGTAGTAGGTGAATATGGATTGGGGCTAAGAAATGAAAGAGGAAGCCACCTGGTAGAATTTTTCACAGAGCATAACTTAATCATAGCTAACACTTGGTTCAAGAATCATGAAAGAACCCTGGAGATACTAAAAGGTTTCAGATAGATTATATAATGGTAAGACACAATTTAAAACCTGGTTCCTAAATCTCAAAGACATTTCCAGGGGCAGATGTGGACTCTGACCACAATCTATTGGTTATGAACTGTAGATTAAAACTGAAGAAACTGCAAAAAAGATGGGAATTTAAGGAGATGGGACCTGGATAAACTGAAAGAACCAGAGGTTGTACAGAGTTTCAGGGAGAGCATAAGGGAATAATTGACAGGAATGGGGGAAAGAAATACAGTAGAAGAAGAATGGGTAGCTTTGAGAGATGACATAGAGAAGGCAGCAGGGGATCAAGTAGGTAAAAAGCCGAGGGCTAGTAGAAATCCTTGGATAACAGAAGAAATATTGAATTTAATTGATGACAGGAGAAAATATAAAAATGCAGTAAGTGAAGCAGGCAAAAAGAAATACAAACGTCTCAAAAATGAGATCGACAGGAAGTGCAAAATGGCTAAGCAGGGATGGCTAGAGGACAAATGTAAGGATGTAGAGGCTTCGCTCACGAGGGGTAAGATAGATACTGCCTACAGGAAAATTAAAGATACCTTTGGAGAAAAGAGAACGACTTGTATGAATATCAAGAGCTCAGATGGAAACCCAGTTCTAAGCAAAGAAGGGAAAGCAGGAAGGTGGAAGGAGTATATAGAGGGTCTATACAGGGGCGATGTTCGTGAGGACAATATTATGGAAATGGAAGAGGATGTAGATGAAGATGAAATGGGAGATACGATACTGCACGAAGTGTTTGACAGAGCACTGAAAGACCTGAGTCAAAACAAGGCCCCGGGAGTAGACAACATTCTATTAGTGGATGCATATTCAATACAGTGAGGAAATGTCAAATTTCACCTGTAAAAGGTACAGGAAATTTAAATAACAGTGCTGCAGACGCTATTCCAAAGGATGTAGTACAATTTTCGACAGAGTCACCGAGTTCATCGAGGATGATGATGCTGTGCCAAAGATGAGTTTCCCAGTGGATTTAGAAATACCTGCCTATATGATTGTTTCACGTGCATATGGTAACTGTGGGCACTGTACGGTGACAGTGACCGTATTAGCATTTTAAGTAATTGATAATAATAAAGTGTAAAGTTTGTAAGTACGCTGTTCAGTTCAAGACTTCTGCTCTCCACGGGAAGATGTACGAGGTGAATACAAGATTGAGTTGTGGCATGAGATGCTTAGGTGTAGGCAGAGAAGGCACAAATCTGTTTTGTGGCTTGATGAACTTGCCTGCCGGCCGGTGTGGCCGAGCAGTTCTAGGCGCTTCAGTCGGGAACCGCGCAACTGCTACGGTCGCAGGTTCGAATCCTGCCTCGGGCATGGATGTGTGTGATGTCCTTAGGTTAGTTAGGTTTAAGTAGTTCTAAGTTCTAGGCGACTGATGACCTCAGCTGTTAAGTCCCATAGTGCTCAGAGCCATTTGAACCATTTTTGAACTTGCCTGCACTAGTATCTAGGATCAGTGATTACAACAGAACACTTTTCAGTACTCTTGGAGTTGAGTGCAAGGATATGAAAGCAGCTATTGAGGAAGCTGTAGACATTAACAATGAAGGGGAAAAAGACATTGTGAGTCTCTTGTGATGAAACCTGGATGAAAAGGGGCAATGCACTACATTGTGGTGTAACACGTCATTAGTGTAGATACAGGGAAAATCTTAGTCTTCCAAGTAATGAGCAAGTATTGCTCTCAGTGTGACACAAGAAAGAACAATGATGGCAGTGAAGAAGAAAGGTGGCAGCAGGAGCACAAGAAAGTATGCAGCAAGAAACTTGGGGCTAAGTGGTGGAATGGAAGCAGCGGGGACAAAACAAATATTCCAGAGGTCAGTTGAAAAATATGGTGTTAGTTATGTGAAGTTTCTAGGTAATGGACCTTCCAGTGCTTTTAAGACTGTTTGAGAGAGCAATTTTTATGGCTCACAAAAACTAAATTTGAAAACCTGGACTGTGTGTGGCATATTCAAAAGTGAATGGGGGGTAGACTACTCTAATTGAAGAAAGAAATGAAAGGCAAGAAATTAGAAGGAAGTTCACACTTACAAAAAACCCATCAGGGGTAACTTCGTAGTGTGGAAACAATGTGCAAGTCGTGTGGGCAAATTCTTTCATAGACTTTCCACAGATGGTGATCCTCAACATTCCCTTTGTGACATATAGTGATGCAAATATCTTCAGGCAGAAGCCAGTGGAAAGCCATACACTAACAAACGTCGTTTGCCACTTGCTGTTTTAGATGCTATAAAACTAACTTTCAGGTATCTAGCCAATCCTGAACTGCTGAAAAAATGTGTACATGGGAAAACACAGAATGTAAATGAGAACTAGAATCACCTTGTTTGGATGCGTTGTCCAAAAACACTATTTGTATCCTCAATTGTTGTGAACATCCCTGCATGTGACGTCTGTCTAGCATTCGATAGTAGAAATGCAGGTAAGGTTAAGCGCATGCAGAGACCGGCCTTCCATCCAGGTGCATTCACACTCGAGACGCACACAAGCATTGATGAAGCATTACTGGAGAAAGCTCAGGCAGCAGAAAGAAAAATGCAAAATTTGAAGTATCAACAATGTAGAAAAAGACAGATTGCGATTCACCGTAAAGAAGACACGACACGTAAGTTGCAGACAGGCCCACCCAACCGCCCCCCCCCCTCCCCCCCCTTCCCCCCCCCCCTCCCCCCCCCCCCCTCCCCCCCCCACACACACACACACACACACACACACACACACACGCATACACACAGCGAGATGCTGCAGTCGGTAGTCATGTGGGCATGAGACGTGCCTGCTACTCCAGGAAGACGAGGAAGAAAAAAAAGATTCAGGACATGGACATCATTAGTCACTAGATGTACACCAATATTGTCAAAAATTTAAATAAAAAGTTTAAATGTCAATTGCCATAAACTGACTTTTCTTAGCTATAATGTACCTTTTTCTCAGGAACTGTAAAAGCTAACATTCTGATATTTGCTGTAGTTCTTAAGATTACTGAATAATCCTGCTCAGCAGTTTTCCATTATATTTTCTCTGAGAAAAGTTCTCCTTTAAAATTTGAGAAATATAGAGCAGTCCCTGGTAACGCAAAACTGAAAAATTAATTTCAAAGCAACTATGACCTTAAACAAAAATTGGTTCCATACATTTTATTAGCCACTTATGTAGATGTAAACTGTGAAATTCCACTTTTATTGCTCGAGTAGTTTACGAGAAAAGGTTATAGAAACAATGGTTCAAAATGGTTCAAATAGCTCTGAGCACTATGGGACTTAACATCTGAGGTCATCAGTCCCCTAGAACTTAGAACTACTTAAACCTAACTAACCTAAGCACATCACACACATCCATGCCCGAGGCAGGATTCGAACCTGCGACCATAGCAGTCACGCGGTTCCGGACTGAAGCGCCTAGAACCGCATGGCCACTGCGGCCGGCTAAACAATGGTAATTGAAAAATAAAATCCTTATAAGATGTTTGTCATCATGCATTGTCAACCAAAAACTGCACAGAATATCAAGCATTATGTTGTACATAATAGCCTCAAGTTTTAGTATTTTAGCTGTCATATTGTTGGAGATACATATGTTAAAGTACAAGAAGACATTTTGCCCTATGCCTGTCCTTAGAGAGTATCATTTTCTTATTAGTACTCTCCACATTCAGGAAGACCTTCAGGGTTTGATGATGATCATTCAGATGCTTGAATCCACAATGATCCAGGTTGGTGTTCTTGAGGACTGTCAAATGTGATGAACTATGATCATTTCACCATCATATGATATTTGCATGCTGGGGGGAAGGTTCAAAAATTGGCTGCATGGATACCACATGGTCCAAGCCAAAATCACAAAAATCAGTGGGTAGCCATATGTACGTCTCTGCTTATTTATCGTCCACTGGCTCATGAACAACACTGACCATTCCTATCCTGTATCGTGACTAGTGGTGAGAAATGGTTCCTTTATGATAACGTAAGGAAAAGAAATGAGGCTGAGCCCAAATTAAGCAGCAACTCCCTGCGTAAAGACCTGTGCACATCCACAAAAAATAATTTTATGCATCTGGTGGAACGGCAACGGAGGGGTGTACTTCCCCGAGGTGTAACAGTCACTGCTGACGATAACTGTCAAAAACTGACACATCTTGCAGATGTAATCTGAGAACAGTGACCAGGAAGATGGGGTCAAGTGATGCTGCTCCACAATAATGCATGCCTGCATTCTGCTAGACTGACAGGAATTGGATTGGGAAGTCACACCACACCCATCTGATCTTGCACCCTCAGTTTTCACCTTTTCTACTCTCTATCAAACAACCTTAAAGAAAATTCATTTCTGGATGAAAATGTGCTTCAAACATGGCTCAACAAGTTCTTTGCCTCAAAACCAAATGATTTCTACTGCTGCAGAACTGAAATGTTACCCCAGTGTTGTCAGACGTTGTAAATAGTGATGGAGAACATATTATTGACGACTAAAGACTGTTATGTGTGTCTTTTGTGTTTATTAAACTTATGGAAAAATGCTACGAACTTATGCACTAAACCGATACATTGTATTGGAGCTTAATTGCTTTTACTTGAAGATATTCATAATTTTTTGATTTCCATCAAAGATTCTCTGTTTTGCTGGCAACAACTGGAAGTAAAATCCATTACAATTTTCTCTACCAGCTTGTCCCCAAATAAACGACAGCACACTCGTGGTTTGTTTCAGATTGGACGTGACAGATTGCAGAACACTCGGCGGGGCCCTGTTCCCCTACCTCGTCGGGCTGCCGCGACTTCACACGCTTCGAATGGAAAATATGGCTTTTGCGAGGCTGCAACCGGGTGTGAGCAGCATCCTCGAATTGTCAGGTGTGCGCTGCCTGACATTCGATTATTCCGTTGTCGCTGGAGTGCCGTTTGAAAAGTTTCCAGAAAAGCTCGTCAATCTCAGGTAACAAAAGATCTACACCTGTTAGATTACCCTGCAATTCACACTGTGTGTTTGGCAATGGGTTCCTAAATATAGAGCATACCAAGAAGTGGTACAGAATGGGACAGTGCTTTAATGCCACTGCTTATCAGTATGACATCCTGAAGACACATTCCAGTTGGAAACGGCTGTCTTCCAGCCACATATTTGAGCCATCGTATCCCTCTACAGTTTTTACCCACCGTACTTCCCTCCAATAACAAACTGACAATTTGTTTGTGTCCCAGGTTGGGACCTACTGACAAATCCTTTCTTTTAATCAAGTTGTGCCATAAATATTTTTCTTCCCCGGTTTCTGTCTACTTTCTCCTTGGGTATTCGATTTACCCATCTAATCTACAGCATTCTTTTGCACCATCTTATTTCAAAAACTTCTATTCTTTTCTTATCTGAACTGTTTATTTTACATGTTTCACATCTATATGAGGCTTTACTCCAGCCAGGAAAGACTTCCTAAGCTCTTTTTCAGAAGTGATTTTCTTCATATTTTCACTTGCTGCTTCACGTCTTCTCTACTTTAACCAGCATCATTTATTTTGCTGCTCAAATAGCAAAACTCATTCACTCGTTTAGTATCTCATTTCTGAATCTGATTCTCTCAGTACTGCCTGATTTAATTTGACTACATGCCATTACCCTCATTTTACTTTTGTTGATGTTCATCTTATAATCTCTTTCCAAGACAGTAGCCATCCTATTAAACTGCTTTTCCGAGTCATATGGTCCCTCTGACAGGATTATAATGTCAGCAGCAAACCTTTTCTCTGTCAGAATTAAAATGTCGCCAACAAACTTCAAACAGAAAACAACACAACTAAGAAATTAACAGGAAAGCTACACCTTAATAACATCATATTCGTATAAATGATTGACAGGTAGATAATAAAATGAAATTAAATTAAAGCATCGTCAGAAGAGCTCATAAAGGGAGCAGCACAGTACTGATCAATGAAGAGCAATATATAGAAAAAAAATCAAAGATTTCATCTCCTTGAACAATATCAGAAAACTGAAATCCAATCCAGCAGCACATTTCCAGACACACATTACAAACAATTTCAAAGACATCAAACACATACTCACAGGTAAACAAAAACAACACATCACACAGAAGAACCCAAAATCTCCAACACTCAGAGGCCGACCTGAGGTTCACAAACCCGTTATTCCAGTGAGGGCCATTATCAACTTGATGAATGTACTACCTACCATGTGGCAAAACACATGAAAAAATTGTAACACAGCAATATGAAATGAAGAGCATCAGAACAGTGAAACACACAAATGAGTGCATAACACAAATAAAAGACTTACACATATCACAAACAGCACCTCTCATAATTTTCAACAAAGAGAATATGTACAACTTGATACCCAGTGCAGACACAATAAAACTAATTGAAGAAAATCTACTGACATTTAACAAACTACCGGCAGAAATGAAAAGACCAAAACCCTTCAAGCAATCACATCCAAAAATTACTTCCAGTTTGAAAAGGAATTCTACTTACAAAAAGATGGCCTTCCAGTGTGATCGTCAGTATCAGAAACATTGGCAAACATATTTATCAGCCACATAGAAAACACATTCTTTGATAAAAACATCATAAGGAAATGACACATAATTGTTTACTGGTACAGGTGGCAGGGGTAAAATACAGGGAGCGAAAGGCTATTTACAATTTGTACAGAAACCAGATGGCAGTTATAAGAGTCGAGGGACATGAAAGGGAAGCAGTAGTTGGGAAGGGAGTAAGACAGGATTGTAGCCTCTCCCCGATGTTGTTCTATCTGTATATTGAGCAAGCAGTGAAGGAAACAAAAGAAAAATTCGGAGTAGGTATTAAAATCCACGGAGAAGAAATAAAAACTTTGAGGTTTGCCGATGTCATTGTAATTCTATCAGAGACAGCAAAGGACTTGGAAGAGCAGTTGAACGGAATGGACAGTGCCTTGAAAGGAGGATATAAGATGAACATCAACAAAAGCAAAACGAGGATAATGGAATGTAGTTGAATTAAGTCGGGTTATGTTGAAGGAATTAGATTAGGAAGTGAGACACTTAAAGTAGTAAATGAGTTTTGCTATTTGAGGGGCAAAATAACTGCTGATGGTCGAAGTAGAGAAGATATAAAATGTAGACTGGCAATGGCAAGGAAAGCATTTCTGAAGAAGAGAAATTCGTTAACATCAAGTATTGGTTTAAGTGTCAGGAAGTCGTTTATAAATAGTTTGTACAAGAAGAGAATAGAAGCTTTCGAAATGTGGTGCTACAGAAGAATGCTGAAGATTAGATCGGTAGATCACATAACTAATGATGAAGTATTGAACAGAATTAAGGAGAAGAGGAGTTTGTGGCACAACTTGACCAGAAGAAGGGATCGATTAGTAGGACATGTTCTGAGGCATCAAGGAATCACAAATTTAGCATTGGAGGGCAGCGTGGAGGGTAAAAATCGTAGAGGGAGACCAAGAGATGAACACACTTAGCAGATTCAGAAGGATGTAGGTTGCAGTAGGTACTGGGAGATGAAGAAGCTTGCACAGGATAGAGTAGCATGGAGAGCTGCATCAAACCAGTGTCTGGACTGAAGACCACAACAACAGCAACAAATCTGTGGATGTCATAACCTGTAGGGTGAATGAACCAACAGAGTAAATAGATAAACTTCATACAGACATAAACAGCATGAAAATAAATAAATAAATAAATTCCATTCACCATGGAAAAAGAAACACAAAATCAAATACATTTTGTGGACATAACAATAAAGAGAGACAGCAGTAGGCACACATTTGACATATTCAGAAAGCGAAGAGCCACAGATACAATTACACATGCTTCAACCAACTATCAGTAAAATAAAAAATTATCAGCCCTATGACATATACCACTCAGCCAAGAAAACCATGAAAAAGAATTACAACCATACAACTAATTGCCAAACAATGTTTATAAAATCCATATAGTGCAAAAGACTCAACCCCAAAATCAAAATATAACTAAAGAAAAATGAAAACAAGCAGAGAACACAAACACCTAAAAATGCCATAGACACTACAACACACACAGAAACACAAACTAACAGACATAACTAACAGAAAGAAATGGCGCAATTTAATATACACACAGAATAACAAATACGCTAGAGAAACAGGGATTACACATTGCTTATGGAATGAGATACCCATTCCTGTCACATTTACAAACAACAACAGACAAACCAGATATATACCAAGGAGTGTACCACCGAGACTGTATGCTCTTCCTAAAGTGCATAAAGGTGGTCTGCCTTTACGGCCTATAGTCAGTAATATTGACGCACCCACATATGATTTAGCCAAACATCTAGCTTCTTTGTTGAGACCATTTGTTGGCAAATGTTCGCACCATATACGGAACTCTGCTGATTTTATTAATAGACTGGGGGCTCTCCACTTAAGGCGGGGTAGGACGTCAGACGGGCCGACTTGGAGCAGGAGAGGCACCACAGGACATTTTATTTTCTGCTGTCCTACCCCCCTTAAGTTCGGATCTTCTAGTGAGTTTTGATGTAATTTCCCTTTTCACAAAAGTACCTCTTGCAGATTCCTTGATTCTAATTGGTCAACAGTTTGAATCAGACATTATGTTGAAACAAAGCAGTACTCTTTCCTCAACTTATTTTATGTTTAACCAGGAATATTATGAACAGTCTGACGGTGTCACCATGGGCAGTCCTCTGTCCCCTCTGATGGCTAACCTCCTTATGGAGGATTTTGAGGAGAGAGCACTTGAATCAGCGGTCTGTAAACCAACTGTTTTTTGGAGCTATGTCGATGACACTTTCATAGTGTGGCCCCACAGAGAAGAAAAGTTAATGGAGTTTTTTCATCATCTTAACTCCATCCGTGAGAATATTCGATTTACTATGGAACTAGAGAAAGATGGCTGCCTTCCATTCCTGGATGTTTTGGTTAAACAGAAGAGTGACGGCACTGTGGGACATTCTGTCTATCGGAAGCCCACTCACACTGATTTGTATTTGCATTCATCAAGTTGCCATCACCCATCCCAGACTGTGAGTGTACTTAAAACCCTTGTACACAGGGCACACACGGTGTCGGATGCAGAGAATTTGCCTATGGAACTGGCACATTTGAGGATGGTGTTCAGAGACAATGGGTGCTTGACCCGGCAAATTAACAGGGCCTTCTCAACTAGAGCCAGGAACCGGGAAGTGGATAAAGAGGAGAACGTCCCAGCCAAGTCCCTAGCTTTTCTTCCCTTTGTCGGAAATATCTCCTTCAAGATAGCAAGGATTCTTAATCATTTTCATGTGAAAGTGGTTTTTTGTCCGCCTTCTACGATTTCGGATTTGCTGGGATGGATGAAGGATGATTTGTCACTGCGGAAGGCGGGAATTTACATAATACCATGTTAATGTGGTATGGCCTAAATAGGACAGACAATGCGTACAGTGGAAGAGTGTTGTACAGAACAACAACGATGCACTCACCTACTGCAAGCCACTAAGTCTGCAGTTGTGGAACATTGTATTTCTAATGGACATTCAATGGAGTACTACAAAACTTCGATTTTGGCCACTGCAAAAACTTTTTGGACTCCATTATCAAAGAATCAGTGGAAATACGCATTGCGGGAAATCTAATGAACCGTGACAGTGGTTACCAATTGAATAAGCATGGAATCCCATCGTCTCCGAAATTTGCTCGAGACGAAGACCCCAGAAGAGTTCGATAGCTGCGGCCAGTGACAATACCCACGGCAGCTGAGTATTGCAATTCCACCAGCGAGGGCGCTGCCACTGGGAGGTGTGGCCCTATCTGTCTCTGCGACTGCAACGCATGCGCAGCATTACTATCAGTGCACTATATAAGCTGGAGTGGAGAACGTCTTTGTCAGTCCTCGTTCGGCTCACCTGAAGATGGTTGGCAGTTGTACAGTCGAAATATCGTGCAGTGAAGTTTATGACGACTGGCTGCAAGCCCGAAATCTTTTTGAACACAGGAATATACTAGTTAGAATGCCAAGAACATGAACCAGTATATCTGGTGATGACAGGTGGGAATTTCAAAACAAGGTGGCGGTGGTGGTTGTTGGGATGTTTAAGGGGGACTAAACAGCTAAGGTCATCAGTCCCCCTCAAAACAAGGTATAAAGAACTTGTAAGAAGTTGGAAATATAAGAATAGCAATTCTACCTCTGCTGGATACCTGATAAAACAAGGGAATGAACTATCCAACATGGAACAGGACATGAAAATTATTAAGGTGAACAACTACAACAAAAAAACTCCAGACATTACAGGAAAACTTTCATATACAAAGAGTCCTTGCAATAAATAAGGAAGTACTTAATGAGAAAATCAATAAAAGCAGTTACTCACAGATCAGTCATTAAAACAATAACAGAGATGTGGAACATCTCTCTCTCTCTCTCTCTCTCTCTCTCTCTCACACACACACACACACACACACACACACACACACACACACACACACAAACAAATGAAAAATATCAAGCCATACACACAACATAAACAAAAGACGAAAGATAAGCGCACAGCGACAATTGCAATATTACCCGTGGTAAACACCACATGGTGAACACATAGTGAAAGTGCAAGTGAGTTGTTGCAATAAAGGTGGGTGAAAAAATAACAGAAATCCGCCATCGGGATTATGGGGAACAAGCGAACACGTCTCCAGGACCACACATATGAACTAGCATCGATGGAAATCATAAGTAACACCAAATGATAATTTAACCTCATGAAACTAGTGCTATAAATGTTGTTTCTAATCGGAAAAACAAGAGAAAAACATAAGAAAACATAACATAGTAACATATTTGGACTACTACCTAATGCATTTTTATCATAGATATAAAAACAAATATGTATTTCAGGCCACTAAAGATGCTTCATAAATGAAGGAAGTGAAACGCATATTGCAAAAAACAAACTGCCTTTCATTTAGTTGCAAAGACAAAACGTACCTCCAAGAAAAAATATTTCTTATCGCAGAACTTCAAAACCCTTTCCAAATTTTTTGTCCATATCTGTCACAGCTTCCCAACATTTTCACTGAATAATATTATGATAGCTGCAACCCTGTTTCACTCCCTTCTCAGCTGCTACCACCTTCATTTTATCTGCATCTTTTTCCACTCACATGAAGCATATGATACCACCTGGTGTCACTGTAACTCGATCCCATGCCTCTGATTTCAAGCTTCGGGAATCTGCGAGTCCAGTGGCTACACATACTCCTTATTTTTTTTTCTTTTAAGATGTCTTGAGGCCTTCAGCTGCCATTCTCTTTATTTCCTGTACGATTGTGCAGTTTCGGCCTTAGGCCATTTTCAAGTATTTTTATGCATGATTTTTTAGTAGCAGATTATGTCATTCACATCGTTGCTCCTGTGACATCATGTTATGCTCATAAAATAAATCCAATGTGTTCATGCTATTTTAGGAGCATGTTACTTTTGAGCAGTTACATTACATTACATTTTTATTGGTCCTTTTGATCATTTGTTGTACAAGGTATACTGTACAATATTGGACATATCATTGTGATTTACAATACATGTTTTTAAATCATATAGCAGTATTTAAATTGTTTTAGCCTTCATATTATTACAACTGAAGGTTCAGCTTCCATACATTATATTTAACGCAAATAATTCTCTTTTTTCTTTTTAAGTATTTGGCAATAAATTTTTATGTTTCAAGATATTCATTTATACTATAATAACATTTTTGCAATAGATATTATGGACAGCAGTTTTAAATCTTGAAATGTCTTTTATTGTTTTAATGTTTGTAGGTAGCTTATTGTATAATCTTGTTTCCTTTTGCAACTACTTGAAAGTAACACGCTCCTAAAATAGCGTGAACACTTCGGATTTATTTTATGAACATAACGTAATGTCATAGAAGCAATGACTCATATGACATAATCTGCTACTAAAAAATCATCCATTAAATACTTGAAAACGGCTGCTGGTAAACCTTTTGGGATGTGAGGTCGTGGTCTGAGAAACTCTTCTGTTCCTGACGTTTTGTCCAGGACTGTGCTGGACATCTTCAGAGGCAGTCCTCTGCCGAGTCTTGCCGACTGACTGGTCGGACGTCCGAGAGCGACATATATACTGTAGGAAAGGGGGCGTGGTCGAAGTAACACGTGATTAGCAGAGATAATCCTTGTCAAAGATAAAACTTAACTATCGATTGTCATCTTGTCAAAGATAAAGTTGTCTAGCGATTCTGCAGAGCTACTGTCCATATGTCACTAAGTTTCATTGCCTCCTCTTTTCTGTTAAAATCATCCTGATGCTTATAAATTTCAATGGCTTCTCTACATAACTGTGGATAATAATTTGACGTTGTAAATAAAATTTCTGTTTCAGAAAACTTCACTTCGTGGTTTCCTGACTGAAGAGCATGCTCTGCCGATAGGAAAAATAGAGAAATCAGCTATAGCAGAGACTTTTGTGCTCTTTTAGCCATGTATTTACACTCCTCTTGGTAGTTCCAATATAAACTTTACCACACGTACACAGAATTTTGTATACACCACATGTCAGCACAGGAGGGTGTTTATCCTTCGCAGATTGCAGCACTTGACTTATTTTCTTTGTTGGTGTAAAGACCGGTCTGATGTCATGTTTCTGTAA
This sequence comes from Schistocerca serialis cubense, assembly GCF_023864345.2. Classification (NCBI taxonomy): domain Eukaryota; kingdom Metazoa; phylum Arthropoda; class Insecta; order Orthoptera; family Acrididae; genus Schistocerca; species Schistocerca serialis. Next base: position 165,957,829 of record NC_064649.1, read on the forward strand.
AATCTTACCAATCTGATCCGTTACTTTTTTAATAATACCTGAAAATGGCCTAAAGCCAAAATTGTACAATCGTACAGGAAATAAAAAGAATGACAGCCAAAGGCTACAAGAAATCTTTCAAAAAATTGCACTGAAAATTATAGACTCCTTATATGACGACTTTTGCTTGTGGTACGGCTATGAGTCCGTGGCCTTAGCTGAACGTCAACTTCAAGGTGTCGTACAGAGAGCCCATTCTTGGGACCTGTAGCACGGCTCCCAGTTTTCCTCCAATAAAGCACATATCATACATTTTTGTCGCCACAACACGGTCTGTGCAAATCGAAAGCTCCACTTAGAAATCCAGTGCCGTGAGATACATTGACCTTCTTCTGGGCTCCTATTATAATAGACACTGTTACACCATACCTGTCAGCTTAAAACAAGTTGGATGCAGAATCTCAATGCTCTCCATTTTCTTACGTCTTTTTCCACTTTTGTGTGTGGTTCGTACTGCACAGCTTGTAACGGTCGTCATCACTCGGGTACTCTTTCCAGATGGTCCTTCCATTTAATTCTAAATTCATATATCTTATCATTTTTTTATTCAACTTTGAACTGTTTTTGTAATATGCATTTTTATTTTGTCTATTTTTGCGTATCCTTTCACCATTCATAGGAATCTCATTTCCAGCACTTGAATCTTATTTTTTAGTGCATAATGATTGGTATATAAGTTCATAGTGTTTTTCCATAAGTTTAATAAACACAATAGATACTCATAACAGAGACTTTAGTCATCAGTAATATATTCTCCTTCACTGTTTACAACAGTCTGCCAATGCCGGTGTAAATTTTTGATTCTACGACTAGAAATCGTTCTTTCGAGACGAAGAACTCGTCGAGCCACTTTCGGAGCACATTTTCATGTCGAATTGAGTTTCCTTGAAGGTTGTTTGATGAAAAGCAGAAGGATGAAAATTTTAGGGTACAAGATCAGGTGAATAAGGTGGGTGTGGAATGACTTTCCTACCCAACTCCTATGTAGTGTTTTTTGTCAGTGATGCAAAATGCAGTCTAGCATTATCGTGGAGTAGCATCGCTTCACGCAGTCTTCCTGGTCGTTGTTCTCAGTCTGTGTCTGTGAGATGTCTCAGCTCGTAACAATAAATATCAGCAGTGACGGTTACACCCAAGGGAAGCAATTCGAGGCACGCTCCACCATCACTGTTCCATCAGATGCATTACGTTATCTTTTGTGAATACGTGCAAGTCTTTGTATGGACAGTTGCTAATTTGTTTGGGCCTTAACCATTCCTTTCTTTTCCTAATGTTAGCATAAAGACACCATTTCTCGTCACCCGTAAGGATCGGTCGGAGGTGTTCACGAGTCAGTTCACGACGAGCGAGAATAGGTGCAAGTACGGCCACCTGTTCATTTTTATGATTTCGGTTTAGAGTGTGCGGTACCCATTTGCCCAATTTTTGAACCTTTCCCATTGCGTGCAAATGTTGCACAATGGTGGAACGATCACAGTTCATCACATTTGCCAGTTCTCAAGCACACTGACACGGACGAGTGTGGATTAATGCATTTAAACTATCTTCGTCAAGTCCCGAAGGTCTTCCCAATTTCAGGCAGTCACTAATGTCGAAACAATACTTCTTAAAATGAGAAAACAATTTTCTTGTTACGCTCTGTCCATTGGCATTATCCCGATGTTTCTGGCCACCTCCACTGCTGTCCGAAAAGTTCAGATTTCTCCACTCGGCCCTCAGTTTTCTACTCTACTCACTATCTCAAAATGACAAAATGGCAATATGTGAATGCAAGTAGCAACAGCAAACTACAAAGAAAAACTGATAATCGCTAAATAAACCCGTAGCGACTGGATTGCCGATAAGCAAAACAAAAACGCTATGAAGTTGTTCGCCAAACTAATGTTACACTTGTATTTCCTGCAGCCATTTACCCCCTTGCCTCGTTCAGCCCCTCTCGCTCTGGAACTGCTCCTTCCCTGTGCGTACTGCCACTCTCCTCTTGTTACCTACCCCCCCCCCCCCCTTGCACCCTTTCCTACCTCGTATCCCAGTATGTCACTTCCTTTTAGATTCTTTTCTCATCGTTTTCTCTGAGATAAATATGAGCCTCCATGTATATAATTAAATTTTCTGTTGTTCAAACATGCACAATATAGAGGTAACTCCATTGGATGGCCACGTTGTCACAGTAAAAGCAGTGTTTTCATTCTTACCACAGGGAGCTGGGAGTCAAAGAGTGTCAAGGTGACCCGAAGGCCATAGAAGGGCTGGCCAAGCGGATGCCCGGTCTTAAAATCCACGGCGTCATTCGACCTTTGTAACCGGCTTTCTACGTGTCCGATAACGAGAGTGATGCAGAACTTGAAGAGGAGGAGCATGTGTTGCTTCGCAGTGCAGAGGAAGCAGTGGATGACTGGAGAGTTGCAGTGATAGTTAAAGAGTGATAACGATGTCTAGGATTAAAGCAGTATATCTGTTCTCTTTCTAGAGAATATACAAAACTGATATGATATTTATAGGGAACTAATTTTAAATACTGATTGCATCTCAGCTGGAATATTGTAACTGGGCCAAAATTTAATACTTCTCAACTTTTGTTACTAGACTGTGTGTCGTAGTGGACTGCTGCAGGCTGTCAGGTCGAAAATATTTATTTTGGGTGTAACGTCACATTAACATTGGTGGCAACTGTTTTGAAACAGGGTAATTACAAGTAATTGTGAAAGTGTGTAGAAAGAACATAAATTATTTACAGTAATATTAGGAAAAGGATAGTGTGCAACTCAGTGGGTCATCTTTACACTGATTAGCAGACATGTACAACGAATAGACTGTTATACATTCTAGCTTCTGGCCGTGTTCGCTCGTGCGAACGTACGCGTATTTTCTTTGCCGAAGGAGGCTCTGACAGAAAGCGGTAATGTGCAACAGTCTTTTAGTTGTGCCTGACTGCCAATCCTTTTCTTAAAATTGTTGATATTCCAGCCTGAAGTTTCCATTGTTTAACCATCTGCAATAGTGTTTGAATTCTGGCTTTAACGATCTGCAATGACGCTCGGTTTCTCGTCGTAATGACAGTGGATTTGAAACGACTTTTTCTTTACGAGATAAAGTGGCAAGACTGATGAGGTAGCCATTCTTAAATATCACTGGCTGGACTAGCATGTATTATTGTGTACAGTAATTAATTTAAAATAGTTATGAAATATTTGTTATCTGTTTATCCAAAAAAAATTTTCTTGCTTATTTATTCACTTTTTATTTGTATTATGTGCAAGTTTCATCAAAATAAATGTTCTCTTTGTGGTAATCTGAAGTTAGAAACTTTTGTCAGTTTTTATGAACTAGTGAAACAATAATAAATTAGCACCAGATACCCTATTATTTTAAGTGTCAATTATACAGGTATTTATCAGGTTACTACTAATTAACATTTTTAAACTTGGCGATATCACGTTCCATTCAGAGCAACGTACCCCTTGAGTTATAAGATGTGATCGACTGTGCTTAATTTATGTCTCTGTACGTCTGTGTCATCAGAAAATCTTCTTTAAAGTAATGAGTTCATAGTTCATGTCCGAGAGAGGGGGGGGGGGGCGGGGGGGGGGGGGGGGGGGGAAGGGTAGAAAGAAATACCCAGAAGGGGAGGAGGAAAAGAAATGAAACTTCACAAGTTGAGAGGGTATGTGATGTAGGAATGATTACAGAATGGAGTCAAATTTACAAAATCTTGGCAGTACGAGCCCACTTAACCAGTACAATGTCGCCCCCACTCTGGCCTGGATGCGTGCACTGACTTGGCTGGGAAGGATGTCGTACACTGGCTGCATCCTCTCCTGAGGGGAGCCAGCCCCCAGCTGGCACTCAGTACCCTGCGTACTGGCACTCGGATAGGCTCGATGCCCGAACTGGTCTCGCGCATCTTCTATCAGTGGCGAAACTGGCGATTGTTTTGTTTGCAGAACTCCCTCAATATCGTGCCGACAGACGTCTCGTAACAAACCAGGTGGATTCTTTCACGCTGTTACATTTTTCTCCCCCGCCACTAGCTCCCTCATGCCCCGCCCCGCCCCCTTTCCTTTCCTTGTGTGTGTGTGTGTGTGTGTGTGTGTGTGTGTGTGTGTGTGTGTGTAAACATCATTGGCTTATCATTTGTATGGCAGGTGTGCACAATATCAAAAGTCTCAAATATTAGCTCAGGCTAATTTTATTATCCATTACATTCGTCTAGTTACCTAGAAGCCATTGGTGTAATTAGTTTACTAAAAACTGTGCTGACTACAAATACCAGTAACATAAAACATTGTTATCATTGTTCATGTGTAAACATCTATCTCATTACTGGCTTTCAGATAAAGTATTTATAGATGCAGCTAATGTCGGGAAACTGAAACTAGTTGTGAGCAAAACTCACCACCAGAATAATTAGCATTTATAGTTGAAGTGTTGTTACCAAAAACAGAATATCATGTTTTGGCAAACTAAGCAGCATAATCCAATAGCAATTATTGTTTTATTTAAAATTCCTCAGTCACACTGTGGTGGGTGTACTGTAAGACCTTCGGTACACACACCATCAGATTATATGACTTGTCACTCTAACGAAGTAGGTGAGTGTCAACAATATGTCTCATGGTCTTATCGTGGCGTGTTTATCTTCTGCCGTTTGGTCAGACGATAGAAATGCCACTTGCACGCTTAGAGTAGCAGATTGACGGTGAACAACTTTAAACAGAACTTGATTAATTTTCACACACATTTATTAAAATAATAACAAGCCTAAAAACTACTTAACTTGGTTCTGGATGCTATTTACAATTGACGCTCTGAAGTTCCTTTGTCAAGTATCAGAGACATGTGACAATAAGATTAACGTACCAAGACCAAAGTGTCTGCCATATTCCTGTACACAGCCGTGAAGATAAATGAATAATCTTATTAGGCGCAAACTGAAACTTGACTATTGACTGGTACAGACTAATGCAGACTGACTAATCGGAGGTCTGTACACTCGTTATAATACCTCGAGCGTTCAGGTATCACTGCGCGAGTGTGATCCGCAAGGACAAAAGGTTCTACGTTAGCAGCAATCTCATTGGCTGCGTTACATATTAATACGCGGATCGGCGGATGCAGAATTTGGTCCATCTCTTAAGACAGCGCCATCTCGTAGTGCGGAGACGGACGAACGCTGCGCCTGCGCTGTTGTGCTTAGCGGGGCGCACTCTAGTGGGAAAGTTGTGTACGCGCTAACTACGCGGAACTATGTACACAACACACGCAAATCTTATTCCACTATTTGACCGACATCACTCTACGGAAATGCCGGGACAGTTCCTATCGGAGAGTGCGGCCAATTTCCTTCCCTGTCTTTGACACGATCTGACCTCGTGCTCCATATCTAATGACCCCGATGTTGACAGGATGTTAAATCCGACCTTCCTTCCTCGTTTCCATTATTCACAAATAGAAATCTTTAGCTATAATTTGTAAAAGGACAGCAAATAACAGTAACTGAATGTACTGCAGATTTTTGTACTTTATAAAAGAGAGGCTGCTAAGAGCCACACGAGTCAGTCTCCAGAAGTGTATAATGTGAGCGAGATCTGTTCCAAAAATTGCTGCACACTGTCGGCAGAAGAGTTAGCACTGTGTACTGAGTTTTATATGAATTTCACATCTGGGAGATCATTCTGTAGTTTCATTGCAAATTCGCAGTGAATCATTCAAAAGCAACAACTAATCTCGAGAACTCTGTCAAACTTCGACAACGGTTTCTGGAAACTGTAACGACAGTATTGGACTGTGACCTGTGTTATCTCCAAATGATATTTACTGTGCATATCATTTTCATTTTGATGTGACTAGTTTCTTGAAAGGATAACAATTTAAGGATGTTAATCGGTGACTGTGTTAATTGAACGTCAGCCACACATAAACTTCTGTCACTTTAGTGTTTAGGTTACTACACTTGAACAACCGTCATCATTGTAACATCAGTAGAGTGTACTATGTGGCTTATCCTTTATCTGTGCATAAATTACAGTGACTGGGACTCAGATCTGACCATAAACAAAAAGTTAATTAATATCAAAGTGCAAATAAAGTGTTTTGGATTGTAAATCTGGCGCAGACAGTATCATTTGACACTGCCTATTTTTGACAATCACTTTTCAGCCAAATCCGACGGAGGTGCTTCTACCGATGATATATTAGCACGGGTAAATAGGGTAATTTTACAACTTGGGAGTGTTATGCCATCAAAACTGGTGCCAGAGACAGGGAATTGTATGGCACTGTTCTGGATGTCTTGTCCAAAAATTACCTCGAGCAGATAGTTAGAGAACCAACTCATGAGGGTAACATCTTAGACCTCCTGGCAACAGACAGACCTGGACATACAGAATCAGTTAACATAGAGGAAGGTATCAGTGACGTGACAGCATCTGTGACGACGGTGAGCCGTGTGGCTCGATCGGCGATATTCCCACCGCCGGTACGGGTCATCTTTCCGGTGGTGTGTGCAGAGCACACGGTGGCGCCACCTCCTGGGCCGATCGAGGAGGGAAGGGCTTGTGCTGTAAATTGTGGCCGGAATAGACTACTTGGTTCTGTGCTGTTGACTTCATTTTCTTGGCCGGCCATTCCTACTCCTACTGAGTCTGTCCTTGAATGTGTTAATTTCAACTTGCTTAGTACGCAAGGTTCTAGTGAGAGCTGTATGTGATGTCATGATTAACGTTAACTAGGGCCTGGAGTGCTGATACATTCTGTTTGTAGATTGCTACTGTCAGTGTTAACCGCCATTGAAAACAGTTTGTCTGGCCCTTGTCTAAGTGCCGCCCGGTTATTGTATTTATATCACATGACGGAGTTAAGCTGGCTAGTTGCTATAGATATACATGGATAAAATGTTCCCTGGATATATTTTGCTGCGAATTGCAATAACATTACTGTTACGTTTCTATCTGAAGCGATAGTGTCTTTGAGAGACACGTTGTTGTTGTTGTCGTGGTCTTCAGTCCTGAGACTGGTTTGATGCAGCTCTCCATGCTACTCTATCCTGTTCAAGCTTCTTCATCTCCCAGTACCTACTGCAGCCTACATCCTTCTGAACCTGCTTAGTGTATTCATCTCTTGGTCTCCCTCTACGATTTTTACCCTCCACGCTGCCCTCCAATGCTAAATTTGTGATCCCTTGATGCCTCAAAACATGTCCTACCAACTGGTCCCTTCTTCTTGTCAAGTTGTGCCACAAACTTCTCTTCTCCCCAATCCTATTCAATACCTCCTCATTAGTTACGTGATCTACCCACCTTATCTTCAGCATTCTTCTGTAGCACCACATTTCGAAAGCTTCTATTCTCTTCTTGTCCAAACTGGTTATCGTCCATGTTTCACTTCCATACATGGCTACACTCCATACAAATACTTTCAGAAACGACCTCCTGACACTTAAATCTATACTCGATGTTAACAAATTTCTCTTCTTCAGAAATGATTTCCTTGCCATTGCCAGTCTACATTTTATATCCTCTCTACTTCGACCATCGTCAGTTATTTTACTCCCTAAATAGCAAAACTCCTTTACTACTTTAAGTGTCTCATTTCCTAATCTAACCCCTCAGCATCACCCGATTTAATTTGACTACATTCCATTATCCTCGTTTTGCTTTTGTTGATGTTCATCTTATATCCTCCTTTCAAGACACTGTCCATTCCATTCAACTGCTCTTCCAAGTCCTTTGCTGTCTCTGAGGTTTGCCGATGACATTGTAATTCTGTCAAAGTTTTTACTTCTTCTCCATGAATTTTAATACCTACTCCGAATTTTTCTTATGTTTCCTTTACTGCTTGGTCAATATACAGATTGAATAACATCAGAGAGAGGCTACAACCCTGTCTCACTCCTTTCCCAACCACTGCTTCCCTTTCATGCCCCTCGACTCTTATAACTGCCATCTGGTTTCTGTACAAATTGTAAATAGCCTTTCGCTCCCTGTATTTTACCCCTGCCACCTTGCGAATTTGAAAGATAGTATTCCAGTCAACGTTGTCAAAAGCTTTCTCTGAGTCTACAAATGCTAGAAACGTAGGTTTGCCTTTTCTTAATCTTTCTTCTAAGATAAGTCGTAAGGTTAGTATTGCCTCACGTGTTCCAACATTTCTACGGAATCCAAACTGGTCCTCCCCGAGGTCCGCTTCTACCAGTTTTTCCATTCGTCTGTAAAGAATTCGCGTTAGTATTTTGCAGCTGTGACTTATTAAACTGATAGTTCTGTAATTTTCACGTCTGTCAATACCTGCTTTCTTTGGGATTGGAATTATTATATTCTTCTTGAAGTCTGTGGGTATTTCGCCTGTCTCATGCATCTTGCTCACCAGATGGTAGAGTTTTGTCATGACTGGCTCTCCCTAGGCCATCAGTAGTTCTAATGGAATGTTGTCTACTCCCGGGGCCTTGTTTCGACTCAGGTCTTTCAGTGCTCTGTCAAACTCTTCACGCAGTATCTTATCTCCCATTTCATCTTCATCTACATCCTCTTCCATTTCCATAATATTGTCCTCAAGTACATCGCCCTTGTATAAACCCTCTATATACTCCTTCCACCTTTCTGCCTTCATTTCTTTGCTTAGAAGTGGGTTGCCATCTGAGCTCTTGATATTCATACAAGTGTTTCTCCTTTCTCCAAAGGTCTCTTTAATTTTCATGTAGGCAGTATCTATCTTACCCTAGTGAGATAAGCCTCTACATCCTTACATTTATCCTCTAGCCATCCGTGCTTAGCCATATTGCACTTCCAGTCGATCTCATTTTTGAGACGTTGGTATTCCTTTTTGCCTGCTTCATTTACTGCATGTTATATTTTCTCCTTTCATCAATTAAATTCAATATTTCTTCTGTTACCCAAGGATTTCTATTAGCCCTCCTCGTTTTACCTACTTGATCCTCTGCTGCCTTCACTACTTCATCCCTCAGAGCTACCCATTCTTCTTCTACTGTATTTCTTTCCCCCATTCCTGTCAATTGTTCCCTTATGCTCTCCCTGAAACTCTCTACAACCTCTGGTTTAAATATGTCTGCTTGTGTCTGTATATGTGTGGATGGATATGTGTGTGTGTGCGAGTGTATACCCGTCCTTTTTTCCCCCTAAGGTAAATCTTTCCGCTCCCGTGATTGGAATGACTCCTTACCCTCTCCCTTAAAACCCACATCCTTTCGTCTTTCCCTCTCCTTCCCTCTTTCCTGATGAGGCAAGAGTTTGTTGCGAAAGCTTGAATTTTGTGTGTATGTTTGTGTTTGTTTGTGTGTCTGTCGACCTGCCAGCACTTTCATTTGGTAAGTCACATCATCTTTGTTTTTAGATATATTTTTCCTACGTGGAATGTTTCCCTCTATTATAACCATATATATATATATATATATATACACACACACACATACACACACACACACACACACACACACACATACACACACACACACACACACACACACACACACACACACGCACATATACTTTTTGATAGTAAAATTTGTTACGTTACAGAAACGGCATCTCAGAAGAATTAAAAGGATTACAACATTTAGCAACAATAATCGCCCAAAGTAGAACAACATAAGAAAGTCTGTGTACAATCACTAAGAACTGTAAGAGACTGGATGTGCTCTCTAGACTTAGGAATCATTAGTGGCAAGAAAATATGTGATGTATGTAGGAAAAAGATTAGTGACAAACACAAAACAGAAGAAGTAGTTTTACCTTGGAGTAGCGAAAATGTAAACGATTCTTTTATTGATCCTCAATCTTCCGTAGACTATTTGAACAAGTCTTTGGAACTCATTGGTGAGTCACCACTAAAGAAGAAAAATTTTTCTGTGCCTACCTATACAAAGAAAACACTTGATAAAATAAAGTCTAGCTTAGAAAAGAACTTACTACCAGAATCGAGCCCTGAAGAAGTTATTACCGAACATTCCGAAGATGAATCAGAGATTACTCAACAGTTAAAAGAAAAGTTTGCTCAAACAACAAAAAGAAGTGAAAACATGATGATTTTGTCTATCTTACCTATGAGTTGGAGCTGTCAGAAAATAGAAGAATAATTTGGAGTGACAAACTACATGGCTGGTGCAGTAAAACTGTTAGGATTTGACAAAATTCCTTTTTCTTTTACTAATCCTAAACCTGGAAGAACTCTAAATGAGTATATTGTTGACTGTGTAAAAGACTTCTACAATTCTGACTATGTTAGTAGAATGGTGCCAGGGAAAAAAGATTGTGTGACTATAAGAAATAAAGATGGAAAGATCCAGGTTCAAAAGAGGCTAGTGTTGGCAAATTTGCAAGAAATATACCAATTACTTAAGGAAAAGATCCCTGCAAACAAAATTGGGTTTTCCAAGTTTTGCAAATTAAGACCAAGGAACTGTATCGTGGCTGGAAGAAGTGGCACACATACTGTTTGTGTGTGTACCTTACACCAAAACATTAAACTAATGATGAATGGTGCTAAGATGCAAAATTTTGTTTTGGATGGAGATGGAACTGCTTTGAAATTTTATCATTCCTGCCTAGCCAAGATGATGTGCAATCCACCATCGTAACAATGTTTTATGGATATTTGTAAAGAATGTCCAGGTGTCTCTAGACTTAAAGATCTGTTGAATGCAAAGTTCACTGACAATATGATTGAAGTTAACTACAAAAAGTGGGTAACTGTAGATAGGTGTTTGATGGAAACTGTAGTAAAAAGTACTGATGACTTTATGGATGAGTTTCTGGACACTCTAATGAAGGTAAAAACTCATTCATTTATAGCTAGTCAGCAGAAAGAATACTACAGCGAAATCAAGGACAATTTAACTGAAGGCCATATAGTAGTCAACTGTGATTTTGCAGAAAACTACTCTTTGGTAGTACAAGATGAAATACAATCATTCCACTGGACTACCACCCAAGCTTCACTGCATTCTTTCATCATATATTATAAATGGGAGGGAAAACTAAAACATCTACAGTATGTCTTCATATCAGATTGCCTGAATCATAATCCAGTCGCTTTCTACGTATTCCAGAAAAAACTGCTAGAAATCATGAAGCAAACCTTGTCTTTTGCACTTAAAAAGATTACTTAATTTTCTGACGGCAGTGCTGCACAATATAAAAATAAGAAAAACTTCTTTAATTTGTGTTTGCACAAAACTGATTTTGAAGTTGAGGCAGAGTGGGAGTTCTTTGCAACATCCCACGGCAAGAGTGCATGCGATGGCCTCGGTGGAACTGTTAAGCGGCTAGCTGCTAAAGCCAGCTTACAAAGACTGTATGACCAACAAATATTAACACCCAAATCACTTTATGTCTTTGCCATGGAAAACATAAAAAAAATTGACTTTGAATATTGCTTAACAGAGGACTATGAATTGACCAAAGAATACTTACTTCCTCGGTTTAGTGACTGTGGAAACACAAAAGTTTCAATCACTTTTGACTCGTATAAACCCTGCACAGAGAGTCAAATTACCGTCAAGCCCTATCATTTTAGCCTGGACGAGTCTCTTTAATATGTGACAACACTGAACCAAATAACACCGTCACATATGGAAAATATTGCTGCTGGTTTTGTGACAGTAGCTTACGATGACTCTTGGTGGCTAGGATCCATTGAAGAAAAATACAGGGCATGTACTGAATAAATTTTTTTCACCCAAAGGGTCCAGCCCTGTCTTTTTACTATCCACAACCAAGAGATATATTAGATGTCCTAGGAAATACTCTTTTACAAACAGCAAATCCAACAACAGCTACGGGAACAACCTACACTTTAAGTGCTAAAGAAATGAAGTTGTCTTCTCTTGCTTAGGAAAAATATCTTAAAAGATCATAAAAGAAGCACGTTTAAATTATGTTACACCTACCCTCACTAAACACTAAGTTGTATAAATACCATGTGTATTAACTTCGTAAATACCAATTAGTATTACAAATACAGTTCTATCCATGCAAATATAAACAAGCTAATCTTTTCCCCAACTGAAATTACTTATATGCCAATTTCTAATATAAGGAACTTGTTGTAAATGATTACAAATAACACTGGAAAACCAAGAAAAAGATAATCTCTGCCATTTACAACTATGGATGAAGGTGAGTGGCTTTATTCAAAATTTTAACTTGTAGCATGTATATTACCAATTAAAATGTGTTCACTTCCTTCTGATGCATAGTTAAAAGAATCATGAAGATTAAATTAAAACAACACCATATCATTTAATGAATTAACAAACAAAAAGAGGGTAATGTTGCATAAAAAGGCTAACATAATAATTTAAGTTTGTTAGAATTACATAGGCCTACCTTAGTATTCATAGCCTAGAAATAGTCTGCTTTTCAACTCACTAGTGTGTATTGCGGTAGTAAAATATTATTTTATACAAGAACCCATTGATATCCAATCTTGAAATTTTGCATGCAAGTAGTCAGTTAGACTGGACAACACATATAATTTTTATAAAAAAAATCCGAGGATACGTATTTTGGAAATTTTAAGAAATGTTTTTTTGGAATAGTTTAAAATTTTCAGATTTAGGTAGCATAGTCATGTTACATATAAAGTTGAAGGTAATTTTTAGAGGAAAACAATGGTGCAAGTTTGACCTCTATAGGTTGTATAGTTTTTGAACTACAAGATTTTAAAACAATCATCGATTGATCAAAAACAAAAGTTTTTTTATTTTTTATTTTTAAACCCTTGAAACTCATAAACCAAAGGTCAGTTCAAGCAGCATATGGATTAGGTTGTCCCAATTTCCTTGTCTTTTGTTAATGAACTGTATAGCTTGGCTCAGTCCACATCCCTGAAGACTACTTTCGTGATGGGATCTATACAGCCTGATGAAGAAATAATTATACCCTGCTGGATTTACATTTGTCAATTGTCCTGTAAGGATATGAGAAATTAGTGACCCCTTATTATTATACCTTCTTTTCCAAGAACGTTCCTAAAGAGCTTAAATCACAGATGATATCGCTGGACCTTGAACTTCACATAGAAAATATAGTAACCTGGTAGTCACTTAAGAAAGAGTTTTAAACTATTCTGACATTTCTCTCTCTCTCTCTCTCTCTCTCTCTCTCTCTCTCACTCACACACACACACACACACACACACACACACACACTAAGCTTTATTCACATTAGCTACTTCTGCATCACGCAGTGGCAGCACAAAACTTGGAAAATAGCATTTGTGTGGGTCTAAATGGCATTCAACCCAATCAGTGACATTACCCATATAGGAATTTCATCTTAACTCTCCTGCGACAGTCTTAACAGGTTCTACAGATACATTTTTGGTTCAGGGGGTATACAGGAATTTATATACTGCTGCACTTGATACAATGTTTTATAGTCTACAAATGCTACAGAAGAATGTTGAAATTTAGGAGGAGTACGAGTGAGAACATTCTCTGGAGAATCGGCAGTGAAAGGAATATATGGAAAACTGTGACAAGAAAACAGATATCCTACTGTCCACCCTATCTGTTCAAGACCATTGGGGAATAACTTCTGTGCTACCAGAGGGAGTTGTAGGGGCTGAAGTCTGAAGAGGAAGACAGAGACTGGAATACATCAAGCAAATAATTTAGGATGTAGTTACAAGGGCAGCTCCGAGATGAAGAATGAAGAGGTTGGCACAGGAGAGAAATTTGTGGCAGGCCAGGACACACACACAACACACACACACTTCCCACACTAAGCTTGCACCTTACGAGCTTGATTGTACTGTCACAGATTGTTTGGAAATTTCTGGAGTTTCTTGAATACGTTTGTCCTCACATGGTGAGGAAACAATAGTTTCAGTGGAAACTTCAAAATTTTTAGGTGTCCATATTGATGAGGATTTAAACTGAAAAAAAAAACTGCAACTCCTACAAGAACTTAGACCATCCACATTTGCACTTTGAATGTTTGCAAATCTTGGGGAGAGAGAAATCAGTAATCTGACATATTATACATCTATCCATTCAATAATGTTCTGAGATAACTCATCTTTGAGAAAGAAACTGTTCATTGCTTAAAAAATGTGCTGTAAGAATGGGTGGTGCTCACCCATGATCATCTTATAGACATCTGTTTAAGGAGTTAGGCATTTTAACTACTGCCTCTCAGTCTATTTATTCCCTCATGAAGTTTGTTGTAAGTAATCTATGGCAGTTCAAAAGAAACAACGAGACACACAAATACGATACCAGAAGCCAAAATGACATTCATTGCTGCACATTAAAGTTTTGGCCTTAGCACGGAAAGAGGTGCAGAATGGTCTCAACAAAATGTTTGGTCATTTATACTGTGATATAAAATTCTCAAGGCACAGATAAGTTAATTTTGCAAAAAGTGGGAAAGTTTCTTTACATAATATGATTGGGTAATGACAATGTAAAATGACTTGTTCCACATCATAGACATCAGTTGTACAAATGACCCGTGGAACACGGAACCAACTATCAGTCTCCACTGTGCTGAAGTTGCCTGAGACATCTAGACTGAAGCTAACAGACTTGCAGTGTCACCTGGACCTTTGCACTTGTATAGAAGGCTTGGTTGTAATCCTGTCTACTAGTCTAGCACTAACACACTGAAGCAAAAAAAAAAAAAAAGGCTACTGGTATAGGTGCGTATTCATTCAAATACAGAGATATGTAAACAGGCAGAATACGGAGCTGGGGTCAGGAATGCTTATATACGAGGGGGGGACCCAAAAGTAACTGGAATCGTAATGCTGCACATTGTGTACTTGTAGTAGCAGGTTGCGCCGCCAGAGGTTTGTAGTAGGAGCTCTGCTGAGTCATTCCGCCATGTGGCGTCACACAACAGTGAGAAGGGTGGTTTCTTTGGCAGTTCTTGGAGTGTGCGTACAGTGCAGACATGACACGAGGAAATGGCTAGGTCTTATGAACAATGAGCGGCAGTGAAGTTTCGTTCCTTGCTCAGCAAGAACGCAGAAGAAACTGTTGCGATGATTCACACGGCCTACAAAGACCGTGTTCTTAGTAAAACGCAAGTGTTCAAATGGTTTTCTCAGTTTAGAAGGGGAGAAATGGTAGTTGTAGATCAGCCCTGTTCCGGTCGACCTTCAACTGCTCGAAGTGAAGACAACATTGACAAAATCCGTCATCTCGTCAGTGAAGATCGGAGCAGGACAATTGATCTACTCGAGAACTTGTCCGGGTTGTCCTGGAGCTCAATTCAGCGCATCTCGACCATCGATTTGGGGATGCGAAGAATGGCAGCAAAATTCGTGCCGAAGCCTTCGTACCGAAGATCAAAGGCATCGTCGCGATCAAGCCTGTCTCGAAATGAAAAAATGTGGATCATCTTTGAACACATCCTTCAACAAAATCATTACAGGTGATGATTCACGGTGCTATGGTACGAGCCAGAAAGTAAACAACAGTCATCACAATGGAAGTCACCTGGCTCACCTCGACCAAAAAAAGCTCGACATGTGAAATCGAATGTGAAAACTGTGTTGATCTGTTTTCTTGACATCAAAGGGATAGTACACTCAGAATTGTTGGTTTTCTGTCTGGTTTTCAGGGACAAATTCAATTTGGAAGCTATGAAGTGGCTTCGCAGACATTTGTCGCGAAAATGTCCAGCTTTGTGGGATTCTGGCGTATGGTTCCTGCATCACGACAACTCTCCCGCACACACGGCTCTCAGCGTTCGCCAGTTTTTGGCCTCAACGAAGACGACTACCTTGACCCACGCGCCCTATTCGCCGGATTTAGGACCCTCGGACTTCTTCCTATTCCCGAGGATGAAAAGAGACTTGAGAGGGAAGCGTTTTGCGGATGTGGAAGACGTAAAACGCAATGTCATCAAAGTGCTAGCATGTACAAAGAGGACGAATTTAAAAGGTGCTTTGACTACAGGAATGAACGTTTGGACAAGTGTATTAATGCTAATGGAGAGTACTTCGAAGGAGATTAAGGTTGTATTTGAAAACAATAAAGTATATGCTTTCTAGAAAGAAATTCAGGGTATTTTTGGGTCCCCCCTCGTAAGACAACGTGTGTCTGGCGCAGTTGTTAGAGTGGTTAGTGCTGCTACAATGGCAGGTTGTCAAGATTTAAGTAAGTTTGAACGTGGTGTTACATTCGGTGCATGAGCGATGGGACACTGCATCTCCGAGGTAGCGATGGTTCGAGGATTTTCCCATATGACCATTTCACGAGTGTCCTATAAATATCAGGAATCTGGTAAAACATCAAATCTCCGACATTGCTGTGGCCAGAAAAAGATCGTGCAAGAATGGGACCAACAACAACTGAAGAGAATCGTTCAGTGTCCTTCTGCAGATTGCTGCAGATTTCAGTGCTGGGCCATCAAGAAGTACCAGCATGCAAGCCATTCAATGGAACATCATCAGTATGGGCTTTCCACGCTGAAGGCCCAGTCGTGTACCCTCGATAACTGCACGACACAAAACTTTATGCCTCGCCTGGGCCCGTCAACACCAACACTGGACTGTTGATGACTGGAAACATGATGTCTGGTCGAACAAGTCTCTTTTCAAATTGTCTCCATTCCCATACACGTCCATCCGCTCGATACAACATCACGATTCCTTGGACCCTGCATGTCAGCAGAGGACTGCAGTTGTAGTGATACCCTGATACGTCTAGATACGACTCTGACAGGTGACATGTACGTAAGCATCCTGTCTGATCACCTGTATCCATTCATGTCTATTGTGCATTCCGACAGACTCGGGCGGTTCCAGCAGGACACTGCAACACCCTACACGTCCAGAATTGCTACAGAGTGGCTCCAGGAACACACTTCTGAGTTTAAACACTTCCACTGGCCACCAAACTCCCCAGCCATGAACGTTATTGAGCGTATCTGGGATGGCTTGTGAAGTGCTGTTCAGAAGAGATCTTACGGATTTATGGACAGCCCTGCAGGATTCATGGTGTCAATTCCCTCCAGCACTACTTCAGACATTAGCCGGTCCATGCCACGTCGTGTTGCCGAACTTCTGCTTGATTGCGGAGGCCCCACACAATATTAGGTAGGTGTACCAGTTTCTTTAGCTCTTCAGCGCATTGCTACTGCAGACTGCAGCTCCTAAAACTCCCAACTCCACTTGTACAACTATCAAATCAGCACCTAGTTTCATGATAAGCTGGTCTTTTTCAAATACTGTGTAGCAAAAGTGACGATCATTGCATTTTCAGAAATTATTAAATTTTGTTGTTTCTCGTGTTGGTTGCATTGCAATATCCCACATGAAAATGACGCTTACTCTCATCACACTTAATTACAATTCCTGACGATACTTTAGTAGTAGTAGCCTAATTGATGTTGTTTTATTCATTTGTGGACTACTTTTACAAGGCTATTGGGCATATCAGGTTATTACAATTTGAGAAAAACAAAAGTAGTTCTAGAGGAATGTTCGATACTAGCCGATCGACTTTAACCCGTGACGTACTGGCTGCTGTGGCGTCACATTTTGGGGCGTATTTAAAATTGAATTCCTGTGTAATCTCGTTGGTTTATTCAGAAAATAATTTGTTAATCTTTGCGTGGGATTTGAAATTGCTTTTCAAGTATTGGTAGTATTGCGAGATATGGGGCAAGTGTGGGGCCAAGTTCTGCTGCTGATTTTGAAGATGTGGAAAGTAGCGAGAATGGGGTGCAACGTATTCATCTACTTTGTTTCGCTATAGTGAGATTGATGACATTCATTGGTGCCTCAGTTCACCAAACAGCTTCGCCAGACCGTACAATTGAATTGCTTGCTATTGTAAGTGTGGGCTGGGTTAGCACTTGAATGGGTGACCATCCGGTCTGCCGAGTGCTGTTGGCAAATGGGATGGACTCACCCCTTGTGAGGCAAACTAAGGAGCTACTCTATTGAGAAGTAGCGGCTCCGGTCTCGGAAACTGACATACGGCCGGGAGAGCCGTGTGCTGACTATATGCCCCGCATCCAGTGATGATGCCTATGAGCTGAGGATGACATGGTGGCTGGTCAGTACCTTTGGGCCTTCATGGCGTGTCAGGGAGGAGTTTAGTTTAGTTATTGTAAATGTAGTGTTTGTGACATTTTCGAAGGTTTTGGAGAAACACATGAGCTATTCGTTTATATGGGACTGTCCAAAAGATGGTGTGTGGTGGTCTGTTTGTTAGAAGGGTATGATTTGAGGTAAATGGAAATGCCGTGTGGCTAGGGCCTCCCGTCAGGTAGACCGTTCGCCTGGTGCAAGTCTTTCGAGTTGACGCCACTTCGGCGACTTGCGTGTCGATGGGGATGAAATGATGATGAAAGACACACAACACCCAGTCATCACGAGGCAGAGAAAATCCCTGGCCCCGCCGGGAATCGAACCTGGGACCCCGTGCGCGGAAGCGAGAACGCTACCGCAAGACCGCTACCAAGATTTGAGGTATGAAGGCTTCCTACGAAAAGTATTTTATTACTTTCTTATATTTTTGTTTCAGATCTCCTATTTGGTTTGCTGCTCATGGGGCAGAAGCAGAGTATAAAACTGTTACAGACTGGCGTTCGTTTTGCCTGGAAGTTTATTTGCATTTTGTTATGAGAAGGAACAGAATTGGTCGGCCGGTGGTTTTATAGAAATTGACGAACTGCAATTTCCGAGAGAGAAGTTACCTCCTGAGTCAATAGTCCAGCGTAATGTCACAATATGGACTGGTTTAGCTGGAGGTCTAGGTTAGCAAAGAAAGTGACGATTTGCATGTGAGTTGGCAAAGCATAAAATAGTCGAAAAGGTACCTGTGGTGACACACTGATCTGTAGCGTAACCTGAGGTCTAAGTTAGGTTGGAACGCAACAATTAGATTTGTTGGTTTTGCCAACTAAAAACCAGACAGCGGAAAAGATTTCTTTGGTGATACATCTGATCTATACCTTAGCCAGAGGTCTAGGTCAGGTTGGAATTCGCGAAGCCAACGAATCTGACAGCGGAAAAAATTTCGGTGGGGACCCACTGATCTGTAACGTAGACCGAGGTCTAGGTTAGGTTGGAATGCAACAGTTTGGTTGTGAGTTTAGGAAGCCACCGAATCTGAGAGAAAAAAAGATTCTGTGGTGACACACTGATCTGTAGCGTAACTCGAGGTCTAGATCAGGTTGGAATGCAACAGTTTCGTTGTGAGGTGGCGAACCCAACGAATCGGTCAATGGACAAAGAGTTTGTGGTGACGCACTGATCTGCATTGGAGCCTGAGGTGTAGTTTAGGTTGGAATGCAGCAGTTTAATTGTGAATTGGCGAAGCCAACGAATGAGACGTCATCACAGAAAGCTTTTCTGCTGTCAGTTTAGTTCAACAGTTTTCTCGTTAAAGCCAAGACAACTATATGTGGTAGGAGTAGTGTGTTAGGTGTAATGCGAAAATTTCGTTGAGGTGTCGAAGGAAACGAATGCCGTTTGGTTATCTGCATCGTATGTCGTGATATATTATGCTCTTCGCAATATCCGACTTGTATTTAAGACTTTGTCAAATATTTTAACTATGAGGTTCATTAAGAATTATTTAATAGAAAACTGCAGCTAATATTATTTACGAATGACTACTATTGTCACTGGCTGATAACAGAGTAACTATTTAACTTTATCACTTCGTTCGTTGTGATGCTTGTTTGGCTTATTTCTGAATATGATTCGATTCACGAGTAATTATTTATTATAAATATTTCGCAGTTTCTGAGTATAATATGAGCGACGGTTATTCGGGAAGCAAATACTATTTCCGAAAGTCATGGGAGTGATTATCAACAGAGCAGACTTTGGAAAAGCAGCCTGTAAGTGTATTTCTAGTTTACTTTTTTTGAATGATAGTTATAGCTCTTTCGTTTAGTAGCATGTTGTTTTCTGTTACATGGGCTGTATTTTCAGGAAATTAATGTGTATTTTTCATTTTGATAGTTTCTGGCGTTTTTAACAGATAGCGGCAGTTACAGTTCTTGGTTATGATTCGATTTAGTGACTAACAGTTCATCTACAGTATTTGTAAATTCATAATGAAATGATCTCACTTCTTTCCACTTCAAATTTTATGATCTCACGTCCGTTATAGCGATACAGTGTGTTTTTACGATGGGACCTACTCGATTCCTTTTTCGCTCTAAAAATTATTTCTTTCACTAGAATATTCGCAGTCCTAAGTGTTTATTTGCGACGTTGTAACTTTTTTTTTTTAACTCGCTGTTTTTATCGCGTTGAAGAAATCCACATTTATGTGACGTCACAATGAACATAATATTTACGACGTTTGTTCCATGTTTTTTACGTCACTCGCCAAAGCCAATTACTCGTATGGAGGACTCCTCTGTATCCAACTGCTGTAACTACGAAACTTTAAACAGCTGCGTCTAAGCTACAAATTTAGCTAAGCTGAAAAGCAGTTCAATAAAAGAACCTTGACCTACATTACAACACTATATTTCATCGCAGCCTCCACTACAAAGTAGTAATTAATGTCGAATGCGTGTTGCTGAATATTCGAGGAAACCACGACGAACTTCTGTCGATCAGTTTCAGTTCCAGCGCTCCGAACAGTTTCCTCGATCCTCGTCTCTCATTGGTTAGGCCGGTATTACAATATCAAATTTCTTTGTCCAATATCTTTGTCAAAGATATTTGATGGTGTAATAGGGAACTTTGATCAAATCTACGGTGAGGCCCTAGATTTGATCAAATATTGGACGACATTTGTCAAAGAAATCGCTTGTCTTCTGTTCACTGCTATGCGATATGTTAACACGCGGAGCGCTAGCATCACTGCAGCGTTCTGTCATCTTTATAGTTGAATTCTTTTATCTTGGCGGCTCGCGCATGCCCGCCCAGACGCTGGAGATTGCTGCGTTGCCAGTTGCACACGACGCACGCGCCAATAGGAGCAGCGCCATAGTATAGCATAGTTCGCAAGCTTACGTGTAGGGGGGAGCGCGCAGTTCATAAAGTAAAGCCACCAAGGCCGCATTAACCCTTTCGCTGCTACAAAGACGTGCTCCCTGCATTCCGCGCTGTGGGCGATTTTGTCACTGCATTGCTCTCCTGTGCACACACATTGTGTTCCGACTGCTTTGACACTCTTTATCATTCGATTCCACAAAAACTACTTGGCTCAAAAATTAGATTTTTACCTATCTTCTTGACTGATACCTTCCCCCCATAAATGACTTAATTTTGTTTCGATGTTCAACGCAGTTATAATGCAGCACTAAATATAGTAAACCTTTGCACGAAATTTTGAAGAGTTTGCAGAGGTAAAAGTCCATAGAGTATACTTTCCGTATGGTCGATTTTAGTTGCCACAATGTTGAGAATGAAATGTGGACAAGATACCTACATATTTCATTTAATTTAAGTACCACATAAATGTCGTATGTAATATTGAGAAATATTCCACCTTTCGCGACTGTAACAAAAGTTTTACTTACACTGGGCACGTTTGGCTTTATTTTAAAGCACTTCAATCAATCAAAAGGAAGTAGACAAAATACATTAAACAAAACTGTGGACTTACAAAAACACTAGGACTTGAATATACCGTCTGTCAGTGAAGTGCTGAGAGCTATGTCAAATATAATTTTGTGTGTGGCACACACAAACAGCATTTATTTGCTAAAACACTGATGAGCCAACACAAACGTAGAATATTGTGCTACCGCAGCACAAAACTACGAAAGGTTACTTGGCAATGGAGGACACAAAATACAGTCCTCTTATGATGCTTCAAAAGAGAGAAACGTGTCTGGTCTAAATAAGTCGCTTATTACAGTTGCAGAAGAGGGATATATTTCAATACCATTGGTAAAACTGCGACTGTGGAACAAAAACAAGAAATAGAACATGAATACCATTGTGTATGTGCCATACCTTTCACCGATGGAAGTGCTTTAAAATAAAGCCAAACGCGCCGTGTGTATATAAAACTTTTATTACAGTCGCGAAAGACGGAATATTTCTCAATATTACATACGACACCTATGTGGTTCTTAAATTAAATGAGATATTGTTATACAGTAAATATTATATGAAATTTAGGTATCTTGTCCACATTTCATTCTCAACATTGTGGCAACTAAAATCGACCATACGGAAAGTATACGCTATGGACTTTTACCTCTGCAAACTCTTCAAAATTTCGTGCAATGGTTTACTACATTTAATGCTGCACATCAAAACAAAATTAAGTCATTTATGGGGGGAAGGTATCAGGCAAGAAGACGTGTAAAAATCAAATTTTTTGGCCAAATAGTTTTTGTGAAATCGAATGATAAGTGTGTCAAAGCAGTGGGAACACCATGTGTCTGCACAGGCGAGAAGTGCAGTGATGACAAAATCGCGCACAGCGCGGAATGCGGGGACCACGTGTCTGCAGCAGCGAAAAAGTTAATGAAGAGGCAAAGAACTAGAAATTTCATTCAAACGAATAAAATTCGTGAAGTAAGGCACTCCAATATTGTTTTTAAATAAAGAAAATATCAAGCACCAGACTAGGTTTGAACCCACAATCTTTCACTCTTTTTTTTTTTTTTTTTTTTTTTTTTTTTTTGCCTTAAACCAGCGCCTTGGACCGCTTTTTTTTTCCTTTTGTTTTTGTTTTTTTCTTCTTCTTTTTTTTTCTTTTTTTTTTTTTTTGATGGAACTAAAAAAAAAGTGCCTCCGCCACTTTTCATCCTATAACCAAAAAAAAAAAAAAATCTGGGCCACTTCAGGCGTTGGCTCCTGACTAAACCTACCCCAGAGAGCTGCCTATATACCAGGGGAAATATGGGAAATCAAGGTTAGGGCTATCCTTAAAAACAAAACAAAATCTTCCTTTTTCTGAATTTTATTTTAATTTTTTGTTTGTTTTGTATTTATTTATTTATTTTTAATTTTTTTTTATTTTTTTTTTGTTTTTGTGTAATTGATCAGAGGCCTTCTGCGCCCCGCTGGTAATATGTTGAGTCACGTCTTCTCGAAATTGATGTGTTCCGTTCAATTGTTCAGAAATGTTCATTGGTTCAAACAGGAAACCTTCGTCTCTCTTGGCTTAACACATTCCAGCTGCGAGGCGGCTCGTGGAAAGCACTCCCAAGGAAGTTCGAGAAAAATTGTCTGTATTTTGGGTGACGGACAACGACATAATGATGGTCATTGAGGTATGTCCAAAAATCGAGTGCAGAGTCTACAGTTTGTCCAAATAAGTAGTGAATGGCATGTCCGCGAATCCAATTCACAGCATTGGTCTTTGTCCGAGGAAAATAGTCACGTTCCGGAAATAATAATGAAAGGGGAGTAATCCGATCCGCAATGTCCCGCGTTAGAAAAGCCACAATACGTCGAACCAAGTGCCAAACCTCCGCCGCCGGTCCGCAAACAAACCGATGTTCGTCATTGTCTGGCACTCCACACGTGGAGCATAGAGGTGATTGGGCGAGGTGGATACGATGAAGGAGAAATTGGTTGATTTGCTTACCATTGACAGTTATGTACCAGACAGATTGAACATTCGTGTCAAGGTAACAGGCGAACACCGCGCGCCATACATGACGCTAGTCAACCTGGGGGAACTTTTGTTCAATCGGGTTAGGTGGACGACTTAATTGGAGGACATTGTATACTGTCTTTGTCTTGAGTAAAAGCTGTCTTGGTAAGGTGAGGCGTAGGTAACTGAGTTCCAGAAAGAAGTACCGTATATAATGGAACTGGGCCGGAACATCCGAGATCATCACTGGGGCTGACAGTGAGACCGGCGAGTATGCCGACAGGAGGAGACCAGTGAGGCTCGTTGGGCAACGTGTCCATACCGTCATCTGGGAGCTGACAAATAGGGCGCCAGCTCTATCCGGCACGTGAAACAGACCTATCCCACCTCGTTCACGGGGAAGAGTAAGGGTCGCATATTTAACTTTGAACAACATCCCAGAGCTGACGAAAGATGCCATCGCTGCCAACATGCGATGTGCCACAGTTAGCGGGAAAGGTAGAACTTGCGCTACATGGGGAACTCGGGATGCGACATATGTATTGACATATCGAGCTCGTTGGAGAATATCTAGGGATCGAAGGCGATGGTCCATAAGACCTGCTCTGATCATTAAAAGGAGGCGTCGGCAGTTGATGGTGGCTGAACGCCGGAGATCAGATGAAAAATCTATTCCCAAACAACGAATGGTATCAACGGTGGTGAGAGGTGTAACACACTCCACGGGAAGTCCCGTGTCAATGAACGTAACTTGTGACTTACGTACGTTTAAAGAGCTACCCGACGCCTCACCATAAGTCGCTACCCACGTCAAAACAGCTCGAACTTCGTCGGCATTACGTAAACAGATGACGACATCGTCAGCATAGGCCGTGCAACAGAATCGGTAGCGATCTATGGACAACCCTACCAAACGTTGTCTTAGTCCACATAGCAAGGATTCCAAGGAAAAGGCGTACAAAATTGCTGATAGAGGGCAACCTTGACGTACGGATCGACCTATTATTATCGGTGGAGTGAGTCTGCCATTGTACATAATCCTGGATGAGGCACCCTGCAGAAGGCGCATCACTACCGTGATAACGGCGACCGGGAAACCCATATGGTGGAGAACGGCCGTAAGGAACGAATGGTCAACCCTATCAAAAGCTTGACTAAAGTCCAAAGACCCAAGTGCCCCAGAGAGGCGTTGTGCCTGGGTAACGGCGATCATATCCCTGTAGCGGCATAAAGCCGTGCGAATATTGTTGTCGCCTCCCAAAGATGCTTGGTCTGGCGACACAACATAGCGGGCTACGTTTTTAAGTCGTGCTGCCAAAAGGCGAGTGAAGATTTTCATATCACTGTTAAGCAGGGTGAGGGGCCGATAATCACTGATATTGTTGCCACCGTGCGGTTTATGTACAGGAATAATAATTCCTTCCATGAAAGCGTCCGGCACAGGTACGTCCGGAGACATCAGTTCCCGACAGATGGAGGTGAAGGTGGACTCCAACAAATCACGGAAGGTGCGATAAAATTCGAGGGGAAGACCGTCGGGGCCCGGGGAGCGATTGATGGTTCCTGCCCGGATCGCATCGCGGACTTCCTCATCAGTCACCTCCGACATCAAGTCAATCGCCGCATCTCCTGGGATACCACCGAAGTTGAGCTGTGAGACTTCCTCCTTCAACTCTGGGGAATGTGGAACTGCGGCGTAGAGCTGCCGGTAGTGGGCGTGAAGCACATTCCCTATGGCAGATTGGGTTACGTAGCGACGACCTTCTTGATCCGTTAGGACGTGAATCAATTTTCGGCGCCGATTTTGTCGTTCTTGGATGATACGGTACATCGACGGATGTTCATGAGGCATGCGATCAGCAGTACGAGATCGTACTATCGCCCCTTCCAAATGCCGTCGCATGAGATTGGAGATTTGGGCCTTAGCTTGGTTCATCCTTGTATGGCGCTCAGGGGAGGCTGGCATCGTGGAGCATTCTCGTAGGATCCTGTAGTAAAAGTCCATAGTGCTCTTCCTCCAGGCGACAACATCTTTGCCATACCGGATTAAAGTTTTTCGAAGAGCAGGTTTTGCACACTGGATCCACCAGGATATGGTAGACGGATATGTGGGTCGGCGTCTATTACATGTGATCCAAGTGTCTTCTATTAGAAGTCGACAGTCAGGTGAATTAAGAAGTGCCGTGTTCAGTTTCCATAAACCACGTCCGTGCCATACTGCCTGTCTTGTGAGAACAACATCACAGAAGTAAGCCTCATGGTCTGAGAAAGCAACAGGCCAGATTTCAGCCTGTCGAGTGTGTTGAATTAGGGATCGCGAGATGTAGATGCGATCCAGTCGGCTAGAGGAGTGCGCAGTGTGGTACGTAAAGCCCAAAAGATCACCGTGAACATGTCTCCACGTATCGACAAATTGTAGCCGCGTGACGACTGTTTCCAGAGCTGCGCATGGTGAGTGACGCGGCAATTGATCCTGAGGTCGCTGGGTGCAGTTGAAGTCTCCACCCATGATCCAGTCATCGTGTGGTCCCATAAAAAGGGGTGTGACTTCATTCGTGAAGAAGGCATTGCGTTCACGACGGTAGCTGGAGCCCGACGGCGCATAAATATTGACGATGCGTACACCAAAGAGAGTAAGGGCCATACCTCTGCCGCTGGGGAGGTATAGGACATCTTCGGCAGGAAGACCTTCGCGTAAGATGATGGCAACACCACTACCGGTGTCCGAAGCGGGAGAAAGATGCACCGTGAAGCCATGTGGTGGTGAAAAATCGGCGACATGCACTTCCTGAAAAAGCGCAATATCTATGTCCGCATCATAAATCATATCATGGAGCAGCGCTAGTTTGTGGGGTGCACGAATGGTCGCGAGGTTAATCGTTGCGACACGATAATGCTGGTGTTGGAGTCCCACAGGCACTGGCGGGGCTTCTTCTTCAGGAGCGAGAGGTCGTCGATCTTGCCGGTCCGCTGAAGAGGCTGCTATTGTGGAGAGTTTGCGGGCGCGGGCGCAACCGATGGGGGTGCCCCATCATCAGCAGCGTCCACCCCAGTCCCTTCGATCTCCACGTCGTCTGCCCAGGAGACTGATACTGCGGTAGGGCATCGGCTGTGCACGTCATCCACGTGGAGAGGAGACGTAGTTTTCGTCTCATCGGATAGGCTCTCTTCAACGTCGACCTGTGGGGGCGACGGCGTCAGTAAGGAGGGGTGTTCGTTGCCAGTGGTCGCCTGTGGCGGGTCTTTCGCATCAGCCTTTCGGTCATCAAAGATCGGTTTGTCGTCCATCTTCGGGTCTGCATCCCCGGTATCCATCCGTAGAATGGATTCATCAGGGGGTGTACGGCTACGTTTCTTTCTCTTTCATGTCGACCCTTGTTTTCGAACAAGTCGTTCAGAGTCCGATTGCGGGTGGCTTACGTCTGACTCCGGACCAGTCTGAAGGAAAGCAGAAGTAGGTACCACTCCCGGATCAACGTCCATCTCAGTAGCATTTTCAGTCACAGTGCTGCGATGATTCGGCAGGTTAGGATCTGGCGTCTGGGGCACCTCAGAAGGAATCTCAGGAGCGGTTGCATCTACCTGATCAGACGACGTCAACGGAGCAGGAAGACTCTGTGTATATGTGCTACCTTCCTGGGCAACCTTGGCGTATGTGACAGGGATTTGAGTCATCACCGCTGGGGACGCTTCCTCACCGACCGGCGTCTGCATAAGGCGGCGTCGCATGCAGGCGGATCTGACGTGGCCTTCTTGTCCACAACCCGCACACGTTCGGGGTTGGCCGTCGTACATGACAATGGCTCGCACCCCGCCAATGGTCAGGTATGATGGAATATGTTTTTTCAGTTCAATTTTGACCTGACGCACACCATTAAGGACATGGTAGGTCGTGAAGGTTTGCCATTTTTCCTCTACATAACCGATGACGTTACCGTATGGTTGTAACGCAGAGCCAACTTCGTCCTTCGGCACTTCAAAAGGTAGTTCAAACACCCTAATCGTGCGTTGACCGTACTCCGCGAGTTCAAGTGTTACAGCTCCGACGTGACCATCAGAGTATTTGAACTTAAGTCCATTGGCATGGCGGCGAATAACATCTTCACACACCTCGGTGTTTGTCATTTTAATATGAACGACACTACTCGTGATCGAAAAATGGATTCCGATAACGTGGTTAGGATCTAAACGAACTTCTTCACGTATGAACGTTTCAACTTCATGTGCACGAGGTCGCGCATGTTCAGCTGGGAAGGAAACTTTAAGGGTCGCACGGCGGTAAGCGCTCGACATGTTGTTCACGGTGGACGGACACAAGCCTCAAAGCTACGACGCAGAAGTAAACAAACGCCTGCAGCGGAGCACTGGCCGGCGCGCGGGGCCGTCCGCACGCTGCCACGGCTGAGAGCCGACTACCCGTTCCGCTACCTCTGCTCATTGCACAGTGTGACTCTATAAGGACTCTAACATCTCACGCAACTACTTATAAACATTGTTAGTATGACTATGAATTACTCACGCTTCGTAGAAGTACTATAGGAAATAAACAATTACCGCTGTTCTTTATTGCGAAAAAGCAGTTCGTGAGATTGAAACAAACATCTTTCCTTGGTATCGCCTGAATTAGGAGTCTTATTGCTTGTTTGGTTTAATTAATTAATAGAATATGAAGCAATTGGTATAAAGAACGCTTTTTCCAAACTTTCTGTAAAAGAAAGTATGCTATCAAGACATTGCTTTTGTTCTATTACTTTATTTATCCCCCCCATGAACCATGGACCTTGCCGTTGGTGGGGAGGCTTGCGGGCCTCAGCGATACAGATAGCCGTACCGTAGGTGCAACCACAACGGAGGGGTATCTGTTGAGAGGCCAGACAAACGTGTGGTTCCTGAAGAGGGGCAGCAGCCTTTTCAGTAGTTGCAAGGAAAACAGTCTGGATGATTGACTGATCTGGCCTTGTAACAATAACCAAAACGGCCTTGCTGTGCTGGTACTGCGAACGGCTGAAACCAAGGGGAAACTACAGCCGTAATTTTTCCCGAGGGCATGCAGCTTTACTGTATGATTAAATGATGATGGCGTCCTCTTGGGTAAAATATTCCGGAGGTAAAATAGTCCCCCATTCGGATCTCCGGGCGGGGACTACTCAAGAGGATGTCGTTATCAGGAGAAAGAAAACTGGCGTTCTACGGATCGGAGCGTGGAATGTCAGATCCCTTAATCGGGCAGGTAGGTTAGAAAATTTAAAAAGGGAAATGGATAGGTTGAAGTTAGATATAGTGGGAATTAGTGAAGTTCGGTGGCAGGAGGAACAAGACTTCTGGTCAGGTGACTACAGGGTTATAAACACAAAATCAAATAGGGGGAATGCAGGAGTAGGTTTAATAATGAATAGGAAAATAGGAATGCGGGTAAGCTACTACAAACAGCATAGTGAACGCATTATTGTGGCCAAGATAGATACGAAGCCCACACCTACTACAGTAGTACAAGTTTATATGCCAACTAGCTCTGCAGATGACGAAGAAATTGAAGAAATGTATGATGAAATAAAAGAAATTATTCAGATTGTGAAGGGAGACGAAAATTTAATAGTCATGGGTGACTGGAATTCGAGTGTAGGAAAAGGGAGAGAAGGAAACATAGGTGAATATGGATTGGGGGACAGAAATGAAAGAGGAAGCCGCCTGGTCGAATTTTGCACAGAGCACAACATAATCATAACTAGCACTTGGTTTAAGAATCATGAAAGAAGGTTGTATACATGGAAGAACCCTGGAGATACTAAAAGGTATCAGATAGATTATATAATGGTAAGACAGAGATTTAGGAACCAGGTTTTGAATTGTAAGACATTTCCAGGGGCAGATGTGGACTCTGACCACAATCTATTGGTTATGACCTGTAGATTAAAACTGAAGAAACTGCAAAAAGGTGGGAATTTAAGGAGATGGGACCTGGATAAACTAAAAGAACCAGAGGTTGTACAGAGATTCAGGGAGAGCATAAGGGAGCAATTGACAGGAATGGGGGAAATAAATACAGTAGAGGAAGAATGGGTAGCTTTGAGGGATGAAATAGTGAAGGCAGCAGAGGATCAAGTAGGTAAAAAGACGAGGGCTAGTAGAAATCCTTGGGTAACAGAAGAAATATTGAATTTAATTGATGAAAGGAGAAAATATAAAAATGCAGTAAGTGAAACAGGCAAAAAGGAATACAAACGTCTCAAAAATGAGATCGACAAGAAGTGCAAAATGGCTAAGCAGGGATGGCTAGAGGACAAATGTAAGGATGTAGAGGCCTGTCTCACTAGGGGTAAGATAGATACCGCCTACAGGAAAATTAAAGAGACCTTTGGAGATAAGAGAACGACTTGTATGAATATCAAGAGCTCAGATGGAAACCCAGTTCTAAGCAAAGAAAGGAAAGCAGAAAGGTGGAAGGAGTATATAGAGGGTCTATACAAGGGCGATGTACTTGAGGACAATATTATGGAAATGGAAGAGGATGTAGAAGAAGATGAAATGGGAGATATGATACTGCGTGAAGAGTTTGACAGAGCACTGAAAGACCTGAGTCGAAACAAGGCCCCCGGAGTAGACAATATTCCATTGGAACTACTGACGGCCGTGGGAGAGCCAGTCCTGACAAAACTCTACCATCTGGTGAGCAAGATGTATGAAACAGGCGAAATACCCTCAGACTTCAAGAAGAATATAATAATTCCAATCCCAAAGAAAGCAGGTGTTGACAGATGTGAAAATTACCGAACTATCAGCTTAATAAGTCACAGCTGCAAAATACTAACACGAATTCTTTACAGACGAATGGAAAAACTAGTAGAAGCCAACCTCGGGGAAGATCAGTTTGGATTCCGTAGAAGCACTGGAACACGTGAGGCAATACTGACCTTACGACTTATCTTAGAAGAAAGATTAAGGAAAGGCAAACCTACGTTTCTAGCATTTGTAGACTTAGAGAAAGCTTTTGACAATGTTGACTGGAATACTCTCTTTCAAATTCTAAAGGTGGCAGGGGTAAAATACAGGGAGCGAAAGGCTATTTACAATTTGTACAGAAACCAGATGGCAGTTATAAGAGTCGAGGGACATGAAAGGGAAGCAGTGGTTGGGAAGGGAGTAAGACAGGGTTGTAGCCTCTCCCCGATGTTGTTCAATCTGTATATTGAGCAAGCAGTAAAGGAAACAAAAGAAAAATTCGGAGTAGGTATTAAAATTCATGGAGAAGAAATAAAAACTTTGAGGTTCGCCGATGACATTGTAATTCTGTCAGAGACAGCAAAGGACTTGGAAGAGCAGTTGAATGGAATGGACAGTGTCTTGAAAGGAGGATATAAGATGAACATCAACAAAAGCAAAACAAGGATAATGGAATGTAGTCTAATTAAGTCGGGTGATGCTGAGGGAATTAGATTAGGAAATGAGGCACTTAAAGTAGTAAAGGAGTTTTGCTATTTGGGGAGCAAAATAACTGATGATGGTCGAAGTAGAGAGGATATAAAATGTAGGCTGGCAATGGCAAGGAAAGCGTTTCTGAAGAAGAGAAATTTGTTAACATCCGGTATTGATTTAAGTGTCAGGAAGTCATTTCTGAAAGTATTCGTATAGAGTGTAGCCATGTATGGAAGTGAAACATGGACGATAAATAGTTTGGACAAGAAGAGAATAGAAGCTTTCGAAATGTGGTGCTACAGAAGAATGCTGAAGATTAGATGGGTAGATCACATAACTAATGAGGAAGTATTGAATAGGATTGGGGAGAAGAGAAGTTTGTGGCACAACTTGACCAGAAGAAGGGATCGGTTGGTGGGACATGTTCTGAGGCATCAAGGGATCACCAATTTAGTATTGGAGGGCAGCGTGGAGGGTAAAAATCGTAGAGGGAGACCAAGAGATGAATACACTAAGCAGATTCAGAAGGATGTAGGTTGCAGTAGGTACTGGGAGATGAAAAAGCTTGCACAGGATAGAGTAGCATGGAGAGCTGCATCAAACCAGTCTCAGGACTGAAGACCACAACAACAACTTTATTTATGACTGAACGTTTCTAAAACAAGACACTCGTCCGTGCTCTGCACTGCTGTCGAGATCTGGCAACGTCGTTCTCTGTTCATTGGCTGACTGTGTTTTGTGACGTCAGATACGCAGAACGAACCTAAACTCGGCCGCCAAGATATATGACGCGCACTTTAGTGTTTGTGAACATGGCAGCAAAGTACAGTTGGTGTGTGGCGTCTACCACAAAATTAATAAAAATTTATGAAGCGGATGAGGCGCTTTACAATGTGAGGCACCCTGATTATAAAAATAAATTAATAAGATTGGAGAGTTAAAAAAGTATTGTGGAGATTATTAGCCGTGACATACGGCGTGGATGTACGGCTGAGGACATGAAGATTAATGGCCTCTGCACAAGTTAGTCGTACGAGAAAGCAAAAGTAGGTATTGACATATTCATTTATTTTTATTTATGCAAGTAAAGTTTACATGTCATACAAATGATTAGCATTCATTTGTTCACTGCAGCGACTTGAAGCATACAATAATGTTTACGTAACCTATAAGTAGTTTACATTTTTTTTATTACTAATATTGCAGATGCATAAAAGCAAAAGTGGAGCCAATGCACAGGCGGCGTATACTCCACAAGGGTACTGGTTCCACATGCGAAAATTTCTGGACCAGGCAACAGAGGCGGACGAGAGTGTTTGCAACATAGAAAGCACAGAAAGTGAAAGTGAACGTGCCACACCAACGTTCGAAGAAATGTTTGAGGTATGTACATTTGTTTAGATTTTACATAACTAAATGTGATTATCTTGCCAGGGCACTTTTCCAGCGCCATTGTAAAATGTCTTAAAGTATTCTCTAACTACTCTCCTGTGTACTGGACGTCCAGAAGCAGCTTGGCAAGGTATTGGTTCCATTCGCTATAGGTCCTCAGTGCTTTGCACTTAGTGTCTGCCGTAGTAGATGTTTCCTGACGAGTGTACAAGTGTTTTCTTCTCTCAGTTAACAAGTTGTGCAATGTGCAGGCAGCCAGTGTAATTGTGGTAACTTTTTCCGGAGGCAGATTAATGGTAGTAAGAAAAATCCTGAAACGATTTGCAAGCATACCAAAGCTGCTCTCCACTAATCTTCTTCCTCGTGACAGTCTGTAATTGAAAACCTTTTCTTCTTTTGTGATTCCTTTTAAGGGGTATGGCTCCATAATGTTATAACTCAGAGGAAAAGTGTCATCTGCCAGTACTACCATTGGAGTTGTAATGTTTGTGTTCCCAAGCTTCCTGCCTTCAGGAATGTTGAGAATAGATCGGTCAGTTTGCTTTTTGAAAACACTCCAGCATCACCGACACACCCATTAGTTCCTACATCAACATACAAAAATTTGTAGGAAGCATCTACTGTGCCAAATAAAATGATACTGTTGAAGGATTTGTAACTGCAAAAGTGAGATCCACTAGCTTGTGGACATTTAATATGAATGTGCTTTCCGTCTATTGCTCCTATAGTGTTATAACAGTTCCACTTCTTCTTGAAATCCTATTTGCTCCCACTCTCCTCTGCTTGTGGGTACCTGTAAATAAATAAGATTTATGTATGTGCAAGGAAGTACGTAACTAATAGCTTTTATCTCTTATTTTTTAGCATGAGATGCAAGAGCCTGTCGCATGTAGCGAGGCACAGCCCCAGCCCCTGCGTCAAGAGCGGCCTCCCACTTAAAGGAGGAAAGTCACACCAGACGTGGCAACAGATGTGATGGTGGAGGCCAGCAGGACACTTCAGGCTATGGCTGATGCTGCCAGAACCACGCCTGTCCAAGAAGACCGCTACAGTACCCTTGGCGCCCACATCACAGCAGATCTGCACGATGCCACAATGCACTGTCTGGAGCGGAATTTAATGGACAGGTGGGATTTGCTGCATGTGACAACCCAAGCACAACCGTCTGCCTCTGGGTATATCCAGGTTGCCTTGCAGCAGGCTGGAATAGAGGAAGAAGACTCGATTTTATATGTATATAATTTTTGTATCTCTCTAATCTTTATAATCTATTTTTATAATCAGGGTGCCTCACATTGTAAAGCGCCTCATCCGCCTCATACATCTCTATTAATTTTGTGGTTTCACACATCAATTGAAATTTGCTATGTGAATAAAATAAAATAACAATTTATCTTAATGGACAGAAACTGTATTGAACATTTATTTACCTTCAGACAATGGTCCTTTGGTGCTTTATGTAAAATAATACCTGAAACGTGTGAAACCATTTATAATGTGCGCTGTGGAATTCGAGTGCTGTACTGTAAGCTAGAGTAAGTAGCAAGGAATCGAAGTGTTACAGTGAGCCTGTCTTCTGCAGATATAGCAGTTCTTAGGTGAGTATTGTGTTTTGAGACATGAGGAATCACTTCACTGAGCACATACTGAAAAGTATGCTCATCCATTCCCAAGTAATTGATGTACGACTTGACGTCTTCCACTATTAGCTCACATAACAAGTTTTGTTGAATGCTTTTTTGGTCTCATCGTGAAACGCATGGCTTCACCCACGTACGTTTCCTTTTTTTCCCCCGCTTCTGTATCACATGCGCACACACGGCAATTGTGGTACAAGCAGCTGCTGCGGTAAATAACAATTTGTTTTTGTCAGACGTCTTGAACTTTGAGGTAGCGCTAGATGGGGTATTACATTGTCATCAAAGATCTTTGTCAAATATATTTGACGGAATATTGGATCACATCTTTGATCAAATCTTTGACGAAGAAATTTGATAGTGTAATACCGGCCTTATCTTAACCTACTTCCCATTGGCTACAAGAAACTGTCACATCGCCAATATATGTACTTGAAAAGAAGGGAGTGGTTGACACTAATCCTGGTATGAACTGAAAAACTCGCATGTTAGATGTTGTTTCTGCCTGGCAGCTTTTGTGCTTTTAGAGGGCCCTCATACGCATCAGTTAGTTGAGCGATCGATTCGATTGTCCACTCCGTTTCGCCAACGTCACCTGGGCGTTCGTTTCGCCGTACAAATTATGCCTTGTGCAGCACTGTCGTGCCAACCGTCCGACAAAAGCTCGTCGTCAGTCACTCCAAAACACTAGTACAATGAGATTCTCTCGAAAACGTACACGTTATTGATGGTAAATGTCACATAATGCGTGAGCGGCGCGTTTAAATATTTTAGGAGGCTTATGACACAGAACAAAGATAAAGGTATCCCATATTATTCGTCCCAGTAGAGGGCGAAGATAACATACGTGACAATTCTGGTTCGAGTCCTGGTGATAGTAAGACTTTTAAATTCATCTTCACGTCTCTGAGACCTTCTGGGTATTGTTATAATCAATAAATTTACAAAATAAACATGAAACACAGAAAATGCGAGTGGATATTGAAAACACATTGATTATCTGGTAAAAACAAACTACCACTCGTCGTCAGAAGAAAATATATATAAAAGACACGCACACGTAAGAAAGAATCAAAAGGTTACTTAGTCTCATTGTCAGCCGCCTATAACGTATAAAAGAAAATTTACAAGCTAGTTATTTTAAGAGACATCCCTTCCAAACAAGAACACCTTCAAAGAAACAATATACATGCAGACAAAATATATTCTGGTACTGGTATAGACATATTCTTGCCGGTGTTTTTTTCCGTTGTTTCAGTTACTTTCAACAGCAAAGGAAGAAGTTTACATTTCAGGCAGTGAATTGTAATTTTTCGCACAAGTTAGAAGGTACTTCACATGACTGGCACAATTATTTATCTAAGAGGGAGCTTCTTAAATGCTTTTCGTTCCACATACCGCTCCATGAACCATTGACCTTGCCATTGGTGGGGTGACTTGTGTGCCTCAGCGATGCAGTTAGTCGTACCATAGGTGCAACCACAACGGAGGGGTATCTGTTGAGAGGCCAGACAAGCGTGTGGTTCCTGAAGAGGGGCAGCGGCCTTTTCAGCAGTTGCAGGAGCCACAGTCTGCATGATTGACTGATCTGGCCTTGTAACATGAATCAAAACAGCCTTGCTGTGCTGGTACCGCAAACGACTGAAAGTGAGGGGAAACTACAGCCATAATTTTTCCCGAGGACATGCAGCTCTATTGTATGGTTAAATGATGATGGCATCTTCTCGGGTAAAATATTCCGGAGGTAAAATATTCCTCTATTCAAATCTCTAGGCGGGTCTACTCACGACGATGCTGTCATCAGGAAAACCAAAACTGGCGTTCTATGTAACAGAGTGAGGAATGTTAGTTCCCTTAATCAGGCAGGGAGGTTCGAAAATTGAAAAGGAAAATGGATAGGTTGAAGTTAGATATAGGGGGAATTAGTGAAGATCGGTAACAGGAGGAACAGGATTTCTGCTCTGGCGAACTCAGGGTTATATATGTAAGACTGAATAGGGGTAATGCAGGAATAGGTTCAATAGTGAATAAGAAAATAGGAATAGGGTTAGGCTACTGTGAACAGCTTAGTGAACACATCATTGTAGCCAAGATTGACTGTGGTGGGTATCGGTTTTGTGTCTTACAAGTTTATATGCCAACAAGCTCCACAGATGATGCAGAATTTGAAGAAATGTATGATCAGATGAAAGAAATTATTCAGGTAGTTAAGGGAGACGAAAATTTAATTTTGATGCAGGACTAGAATTCAGTAGTAGGAAAAGGAAGATAAGGAAAAATAGTAAGTGAATGTGGACTGGCAGGAAGGAATGAAAAAGGAAACCACCTGGTAGAGCATAATTTAATGATCACTAATAGATGTACACAATCAATCTGAAACCTTTACATAAGATAGAGATTTTGGAATCAGATTTTAATTTGTAAAACATTTTCGAGTGGAAGATGTGGAATCTGGCCATAATTTATTGGCTATGAATTGTAGATTGAACTAAAGAAATTGCAAAAGAGTAGGCAGTTGGAAACATTAGGGAACGATTGACGTGGACAGGGGAAAGGAATACAGTGGAAAATGAATGAGTAGCTTTGAGAGATGAAACAGTGGAGGCAGCTGAGGATAAGACAGATAAAACGACAAGGCCTAGTAGAAATCCTTGGGTGACACAGGAGATACTGAGATTAATCGATGAAAGGAGAAAATATAAAAATGCAGAGTAAATGAAGCAGGCGAGAGGGAATACAATCGTCTAAAAAATGAGACTGACAGGAAGAGCAAAATGACTAAGCAAGAACAGCTAGAGGACAAATGTAAGGAACCAGAGGAAAGATAGCTAATGCCTACAGGAAAATTAAAGAGGCCAATGGAGAAAGAGAAGCACCTGTATGATATCAAGAGCTCAAATGGCAACCGGTCACAAGCAAAGAAGGGAAAGTTGAAATGTGGAAGGAGTATATAAAGGGTCTATACAAGAGAGGTGAACTTACAACCAATGTAATAGAATTGGAAGACGACACAGAGAAAGATGAGAGAGGAGACATGATACTGCGAGAAGAATTTGATAGAAAGACGTCTACCCCTGGAGCCTTGTTTTCACTTACAACATTCTATCAGGACTGCTGATAGCCTTGGGAGAGCCAGCCATGACAAAAGTCTTCCATCTGGTGTGCAAGATGTATGAGACAGGCGAAATACCCTCAGACTTCCAGAAGAATATAATAATTCCAATTCCAAAGAAAGCAGTTGCTGATAGGTGCGAATACTACTGAAATATTACTTTAATACATCACGACTGCAAAATAATAACACGAATTCCTTACATAAAAATGGAAAAACTAATAGAAGCCAACCTCGGGGAAGAACAATTTGGATTCCGGCAAAATGTGGGAACACTTGATTCCGGCAAAATGTGGGAACACTTGAGTACTCTACAACTTACCTTAGAAGATGGGTTACGGAAAAGCAAATCTGCGTTTATAGCGTGTGTAGATTTAGAGAAAGCTTTTGACAATGTTAACTGGAATACTCTCCTTCAAATTCTGAAGAAGTGGAAGTTGTAACTAGCTTTTCACTCCCTGTATCTTACTGCTACAAGAGGACAGGCTACAACATTGAGAAGGGAGTGAGACAATGTTATTCAGTTTGTGCGTTGAGCAAACAGGAAAGGAAAGGAAAGAAAAAATTGGAGGAGAAATTAAAGTTCAGGGAGAAGAAATAAGAACTTTGAGGTTTGCCAATGACACTGCTGTCTCTGACAGAATTACAAAGGACTTAGAAGCGCAGTTGAATGAAATGGACAGTACCTTGAAAGGAGGATATAAGATGAACATCAACGAAAGCAAAACAAGGATAATGGAATGTAGTGGAATTAAATCAGATGATGCAGAGTGAATTGGATTGGGAAATGAGACACTTAGAGTAAAGGTGAGTTTTGTTATTTGGGCAACAGAATAACTGATGATGGCCGAAGCAGAGAGGATATAAAATGTAAACTGCCAATGGCAAGAAAAGCGTTCATTAAGAAGAGAAATTTGTTAAGATCGAATATAGATTTAACTGTAATGAAGGCTTTTCTGGAAGTATTTGTATGGATTGTAGCTGTGATTGGAAGTGAAAGATGGACGGTAAACAGTTTAGACAAGAAGAGAATAGAAGCTTTTGAAACATGGTGCTACAGAAGAATGATGTAGATTAGATGTGCAGATCAGGTAACTAACGAGTAGTACTGAATAGAATTGGGGAGAAAAGAAATTTGTGGCACAACCTGACAAAAAGATGGGATTGGTTGACAGGATACATTCTGAGACGTCAAGGGATCACCAATTTAGTAATGGAGGCGAGTGTGTGGTTAAAAATCGTATAGGGAGACTAACAGTTGAATACCCAACCAGATTCAGGAAGATGTAAGGTTAAAAATCGTAGAGGGAGACCAAGAAATGAATACTTAAACTCCAAGAAACTACTGCAACTTACAACCTCCTGAATTTGCTTAAGAGGCTTGCCAACTGCCTGACAGAACAGCATTTAGTCTCGTGCACAGTGTCAAAAGTCGAACTTCTAACATACATGGTATGGCGCGAGGAGGGCGTTACTTCAAGGATGGAGTTTATGTAGAAATATAAAGACTGCAGATGTTTGTGGAACATATTGTGCGAGGCTTATAGCAATACAAATGCAAGAAATGAAGGACTTTTTTCATTTTTTTAACTAATTTACATGTTTGTATTTCTCTTTCATGGTTTTATTTCCAATACTTATCTGAAATGAAATCTAAAAACCGAGATGTTCAATGGAAGTTAATTCAGAAAATACTCTTAGCTTCGACGTTGCAAGTGCTGGAAAGGCCCAGCAAATATTGAGGCCCTCTGCTACGAGGAGCAAAGTGTGGAATTTTTTTTCGTTATAGAAGTTGTTAAATGCTTCATTTATTATGTATCTGTTGTTGTATTTATTAGATCACCATCATGTGTAGTATTTCTTCCAGGAATTCGAATTCAGTTTCTTAATTTTACAAGTTGTCTTCAAAATTACATGCATAAATAAATTGATAACATTTACATGAATTTCTTTTATTTTATTTATTTGCTTTACCACATTTCCTCAGTGAACTATAAACCACGGTGGAAGTTTCAGACATCATTGTAGGTAATAACTGTGGGAATACAACACTATTGAATTTGAGGTCATCTTAACCTCTGTATGTTGCTGTTACCTACATTACGATTTTTGGCCACTGAAAGCCTCTCGCATGTCTGTATTCTTTTTCGTTAAGAATGGTTTGACGGAGTTCAGCAGCTCCGAAATGCATGATTCATTCATTCTTAGATATTTACTAAAACCATCGGTTCCCAGCTGCTTAAGTAACAGAACATGCGTGAATTTCTTTCCTTGCATTAGGCAGTTCTTTGCCCACAGCTTTCTCTCGGCTTTTTTTTTTTTTTTTTTTTTTTTTTGACCTTGTTACCTCTAAAATTACAACGGCAAACCCCAAAACCAAGCGGGATCTCGTAGGATATAAAACTCAGTGAACAGCGCAGCGCTGTTGTGATTTGTTTGAGTGCAATCGATTGGGACCTGTGTAGACTGCGTCGATCGCTCCGGACGTGTGTACAACGTCACGAAATTGGTCAATCGGTCGGCCGGCAAAATTTGTGCCCATCTAGGATCCCTTAACAACATGCCTCATGTGACAACGTACGCCACTTCATTTGACTTCCTCCTGCAGCAGAAACCATCCACAGAAAACTTCACAAGGTCTGCTTCAGTAATTTAACAGTGTGTTACACGTATTATTTTCCGACTGTATCAAGGATATGGCAGGCCAGTTGTATTAAGATATGGTTATCGAAACTAAGAGACCCATGGATATCACGCCAAAAATTCCTTCTCGTGACATGGCTTTCTACATAAATAAGGAACAAATACACTCTGTGCCACTCTTATATGCAAAATAGGAGTTTAAATTTTATATCATTTTATTTATTTGTTCGTGTTCTGTTGATCCAATGTACAAGAGAATTACATGGACAAGGAACATGAAGACAGTACTTTCAGATCCCAAAAGATACAAATTGTGATTTGTACAGGAAGAAAATACGCTAATAATTACAAGCTTAGGCATTTCCAAAAGTGAACAGAGGTATAAAACAATCACATAATAAATTTCAATTATTATACATTACAAGTTAAAAGGTAGAGAGAATTTAAGTACATCATCAACCTGAGAAAAAATTTCAATGCTAACATAGGTTGTGATTACCAATTGGTAACAGCAAATGTTGCAAGTACAATGTGTCATATCTAAATTATGATGAAGATATGTTTACATTAAAGATTTCGTTAAAAGAGTAAAAAAGTTTTCCACAAGATAATCTTTAATTTACTTTTAAACTGTGTCATTACATTGCTAAGATTTTTTTATGTTTGAGCAGTTTACATCTTCTCTAGTTGACTCAAGTTTTTTCTGTCGACATGCAAGTCATGTTTTGACCTTGTGTTGTAGTCATGAAAGCACTATTGATTTTGTACATGGTAAGTTTTTAATTAAAAAGCATATAAGAGATGGGATGTAATGTAAGGTCTCTGATAATATTTTATGTATTTTAAAGTGTTTTCTGCAGGAACGATTTCTGATAACTCTGTGACTCAGAAAAGAGCAGTCAGAATTCTAAGCAAATACTTTATTTGCCATTGGTTGGTTACCCCAAGATATTACGCTATATGGCAAAAATGAATGAAAATAGCCAAATAAGTAGCCTTAACAGTGTCAGTGTTAGCAGTTGCTGCTACAATATGTAAAGCATAACTTGCTGAACTAAAAGTCCAGAATATGGCAAGACCAATTTAGTTTCTTGTCGATGTGAAGGCCTAAAAATTTTGAAGAACGAACTTGCAGTATATAATGATCACTATGGCTTAGACACATATCCTCCTGAACTTTCTGAGACCCATGGAAATGAACCCAGCTTTTTTAAAAATTTAAAACCATGCCATTTTAACTGAACCACTTATGGAGATCATGGAACACAAAGTTGGCAGACGTTGTAATGTCACTGTCAGGTGTGCTTTCAACTAAAAGGGATGTATTGTCAGCAAAGAGAGTAAATTTGCTAGTAGCTTTTGTACAAAGTGGAATAAAAATAAGAAAGAGCTAAGGGCTCAGCACAGAACCTTGTGGCATTCCTGTACTTACTGTTCCAAACGACTTTAAGCTATTTAGCCATTTCAGTGATTCAGTGATACCCTCTCATTTCCTTCGGTCAGGTACAATACAAGCCACATTTCAGTTGTGTCATTGGCAAACCTCAGAGACAGCAAAGTTTTTACTTTTTTTTCTTGAACTTGAATTTCTTCTCCAAATTTTTCTTTGTACACTGTGCAAGCAATATAGGAAATCCGACTGGATAGGCTAGAGCCCTGTCTCACTCTGTTATCAAACACTGCTTCCCTTATAACTGCTGTCTGGTTTCTATACAAGTTTTAAACAGCCTTTTGCAGTCTGAAATTCTGAAGACAGCAGGGGTAAAATACAAAGAGTCAGCACTGTCAAAAGTTTTCTCTAAGTCTACAAATGCTGTAAACGTAGATTTGTTTTTCCTTAACTTGTCTTCTAAGAAGGTGGACCGTCGGAAAATATCTGTAAACGAATGTTACTTTCACAGCATAAAATAAAAAATAAACAAGCTGTCTCTTTGTCCACGGAGTCTGCAGTTTCTTTTGGCTCATGAATGTCATTGAGAAACTGCAGGAGTGGCGAACCAAACTAAGTAGATTTGGATAGTGTCCGCTCAAATGCTCCGTCTTTCGCTAGTTTCCACTTTTCGCTTCTCCCTTCAACAGTGGACAATAAGCGAACGCGTTTTTTTTTTTTTTTTTTTTTTTTTTTTTGGGTGAGACTGTGCAAAAAATCGACGCTACTTTTGAAACTAGCCAGTGAGTTTTGTTTGTTGTTAGTGTTCTTGTACTTCTTACTGCCAACACTTCAGAGGTACTCCTCTGTCTGATACAGCGATACCAATCCCACAGTTTGCAGTGTCGCCCACGCGACTATTTCCGAAAAAAATTAAAGTGCTGCGAACGAAAAAGCAACACAATGTATTAATAGGGGATGTCAGACTGATTCCTTTCTTTTTTTTTATTTCCAGTAGGCTTCTGACACCGTATTTGATAAGAACCTTCTAACCAAACTGCGTTCCTATGGACTGTCGGACTAGTTGTGTGACTGGACTCGTTACTTCATCTCAGGAAGCTCACAGTCCGTAGTGACTGACAGAAGGCCATCGAGTAAAACAGAAATAACACCTGACGTTCGCTAAGGAAGTATTATAGGCCCTCTGCCGTTCCTGACCTACATAAGGATTTAGGAGAAAATCTGAGTAGCACTCAAATTGTCTGCGGATGAAGCTGTCATATACCGTCTTATAAAGTCAGCAGGTCATCAAAACGAAATGCAAAACGATTTAGACAAGGTATCTGTGTGTTGCGAAAAGTGGCTATTGACTCCATATAGTGAAAAGTGTAA
Source organism: Schistocerca serialis cubense (assembly GCF_023864345.2). Classification (NCBI taxonomy): domain Eukaryota; kingdom Metazoa; phylum Arthropoda; class Insecta; order Orthoptera; family Acrididae; genus Schistocerca; species Schistocerca serialis. Next base: position 166,000,326 of record NC_064649.1, read on the forward strand.
AGTCATCCACACCAGTACCAAAAGGAATACGATAAATTTCAGTTCCACGATAAATCATGCATGTTGGAGAGTGGAACAGTAGAGGAATAGCTTGAAGGTGGTTCGATGAAGCCTCTGCCAGGGACTTAATAGTGAATTACAGAGTAATCATGTAAACGTAGACGTAAATGTAGATAAAAGTTCGCTTACATTTGCCACTGAGGCACGCAAGTTTCAACATCGCCTCGTAGATGAGGCCTCGTAGATCGCTCGAATAAAAAACTGTGCCCAGTAGTTGGAAGAAAGCACAGGTCACACTTGTTTACGAGAAGGATAGTAGAAGTGATCCACGAAACTACCGTCCAGTATTCTTGACATCTGTTTGTTGTAGAACATATTCTGAGCTGAAACATAATGAGATACCTCGAACAGAATGACCTCCTCCATACCAACCAGCATGGATTCCGAGAACATCAATCATGTGAAACCAACTAGGCACTCAGGAACATGTAGTATTTCTTGATTTCCAGAGAGAATTTGACTCGAAATCACTTCTCTGTTTATTGCCAAAGGTACGGTCATACGAGTTATCAGACGAAATTTGCCACTGGATTGAGGATTTCTCGGTAGGAAGGACACAACCTGTTACCTGAGATGACGGAAATGTAGAAGTAACATCTGGTGTAACCCAGGGAAGTGTGCGGGGTCCCTTGCCATTCAAGTTTTATGCCACTGATCTTGCAGACAATATTAATAGTAAACTTAAATTTTCCAAAGATGATTCAGTTATCTACAACGAAATACAGTCTGTGAAAAGATCTATACTGAAGCGCCAGAGAAAGTATAATAGCCAAGTGTCTTCAAACACAATTATACGTAAGCAGGCAGAATAAGGCGCTGCGGTCAGCAACGTCTAAATAAGACAACAAGTGTCTGGCGCAGTTGTTAGATCGGTCGGTTATGGCTGCTATAATGACAGGTTATCAAGATTTAAGTGAGTTTGAACGTGGTGTTATAGTCGGCGCACGAGTGATGGGACACAGCACGTCCGAGGTAGCGATGAAGTGGAGATTTACCCGTATCACCATTTCACGAGTGTACCGTGAATATCGGTGATGTGTTGGCAAATGTGCCAACACCTTGTAGATAGAGGAGGCCAAAATGCACGCTATCTAACGCAGACGGGCGTGAATTCTGGAACAGGATAAGTATTGAATGCTAATAAGAAAAGTATGCAGTTCCTCGAATACTTAACTTTTATTTATCCTTGTTGTGAATACAGCATTCTTGATGAGACATCTCATACGATAACTATCAAACTATGTAAGGCTAATGGCGCCTTGCTAGGTCGTAGCCATTGACTCAGCTGAAGGCTATTCTAACTGTCTCTCGGCAAATGAGAGAAAGGCTTCGTCAGTGTAGTCGCTAGCAAAGTCGTCGTACAACTGGGCCGAGTGCTATTCCGTATCTCGAGACCTGCCTTGTGGTGGCGCTCGGTCTGCGATCACACAGTGGCGACACGCGGGTCCGACATGTACTAAATGGGACCGCGGCCGATTTAAGCTACCACCTAGCAAGTGTGGTGTCTGGCGGTGACACCACAATCGGGAATCGCGTAAAATATCAAAACTTCGACATTGCTGCCGTTGGAAAAAGATCCTGCAAGAATGGGACCAACGATGACTGAAGAGAATCATTCAACGTTACAGAATTGCAACCCTTCCGCAAATTGCTGCAGATTTCAATACTGGGCTATCAACAAGTGTCAGCGTGACAACCATTGAAAGAAATATCATCGATATGGGCTTCCGCAGTCAAAAGCCCATTTGTGTACTCTTGATGGACTGCACGACATAAAGCTTTACGCCTCGCCTGCGCCCGTCAATATCGACATTGGATTGTTGCTGACAGGAAACATGTCACCTGGTCCAATGAGTCTCTTTTCAAACTGTATCGAACAGATGGACATATATGGGTACGGAGACTACCTCATGAATCAGTGGACTGTGCATGTCAGCAGGGGACTGTTCACGCTGGTGGAGGCTCTGTAAGAGTGTGGGGCATGTGCAGTTGGAGTGATATAAGACCCCTGGTACGTCTAGATGTGACTGTGACAGATGGCACATACATAAGCATCTTGTCTGATCACGTGCATCGATTCACGTCCATTGTGCATGCCAATGGACTCGGGGCAATTCCAACAGGACAATGCGATCACAGATCCAGAATTGCTACAGAGTGGCTCCATGAACACTCTTCTGAGTTTAAACACTTCTGATGGCCACCAAACTCCCCAGACATGAACATTATTGAGCAACTGGGATGCTTACAACGTGCTGTTCGGAAGAGATGTCCACCACCTTGTACTCTTATGTAGCAAAAGATCTGGCAGAGAACCCAAGAAAATTATGGTCCTATGTAAAATCGCTAAGCGGGTGTAAGGTTTCCATTCAGTCTCTTGTTGACCAGTCTGGTGCGGCAGTTAAAAATAGCAAAACAGAAGCTGATGTTTTAAATTTCTCTTTCAAGTAATCGTTCACACAGGAGAATCATACAAACATAGTGTCATTTGGCCATGGGACAGACTCCTGTATGGACGACATAGTAGTAAGCATACCTAAAAAACTAAAACTAAAGTTTGCTCGAACAAGCCATGAAGGCCTAATGCTACCGACCGACCACTGTGTCATCCTCAGCCCACAGACGTCATTGGATGCGGATATGAGTGGGGGGAGGGGGGGCATGTGGTGAGCTCACCGCTCTCCCAGCTGTATGTCAATTATGGGCCAGAGCCGCTACTTCTCAGTCATGTAGCTCCTTAGTTTGACTCACAAGGGCTGAGTGCACCCCACTTGCCAATAGCACTCAGTGGACTGGATGGTCACCCATCCAGGTGCTAGCCCAGCCCACTAAGCATACCTGGCGGAGAAAAACAACTGACAGATTTGAAAGTAAATAAATCCTCAGGTCCACGTGGAATCCCAGTTCGATTTTACGGCATTCTACACAGAGTACGCGAAAGAACTTGCCCCCCTTCTAGCAGCCATGTACCGCAAGTCTCTAGAGGAACGGAGGCTTCCAAATGATTGGAAAAGAGCACAGATAGTCCCAGTCTTCAAGAAGGGTCGTCGAGCAGATGCGCAAAACTATAGACCTATATCTCTGACGTCGATCTCTTGTAGAATTTTAGAACATGTTTTTTGCTCGCATATCATGTCATTTCTGGAAACCCAGAATCTACTATGTAGGAATCAACATGGATTCCGGAAACAGCGATCGTGTGAGACCCAACTCGCTTTATTTGTTCATGAGACCCAGAAAATATTAGATACAGGCTCCCAGGTAGATGCTATTTTTCTTGACTTCCGGAAGGCGTTCGATACAGTTCCGCACTGTCGCCTGATAAACAAAGTAAGAGCCTACGGAATATCAGACCAGCTGTGTGGCTGGATTGAAGAGTTTTTAGCAAACAGAACACAGCATGTTGTTATCAATGGAGAGACGTCTACAGACGTTAAAGTAACCTCTGGCGTGCCACAGGGGAGTGTTATGGGACCATTGATTTTCACAATATATATAAATGACCTAGTAGATAGTGTCGGAAGTTCCATGCGGCTTTTCGCGGATGATGCTGTAGTATACAGAGAAGTTGCAGCATTAGAAAATTGTAGCGAAATGCAGGAAGATCTGCAGCGGATAGGCAGTTGGTGCAGGGAGTGGCAACTGACCCTTAACATAGACAAATGTAATGTATTGCGAATACATAGAAAGAAGGATCCTTTATTGTATGATTATAGCGGAACAAACACTGGTAGCAATTACTTCTGTAAAATATCTGGGAGTATGCGTGCGGAACGATTTGAAGTGGAATGATCATATAAAATTAATTGTTGGTAAGGCGGGTACCAGGTTGAGATTCATTGGGAGAGTGCTTAGAAAACGTAGTCCATCAACAAAGGAGGTGGCTTACAAAACACTCGTTCGACCTATACTTGAGTATTGCTCATCAGTGTGGGATCCGTACCAGATCGGTCTGACGGAGGAGATAGAGAAGATCCAAAGAAGAGCGGCGCGTTTCGTCACAGGGTTATTTGGTAACCGTGATAGCGTTACGGAGATGTTTAATAAACTCAAGTGGCAGACTCTGCAAGAGAGGCGCTCTGCATCGCGGTGTAGCTTGCTCGCCAGGTTTCGAGAGGGTGCGTTTCTGGATGAGGTATCGAATATATTGCTTCCCCCTACTTATACCTCCCGAGGAGATCACGAATGTAAAATTAGAGAGATTAGAGCGCGCACGGAGGCTTTCAGACAGTCGTTCTTCCCGCGAACCATACGCGACTGGAACAGGAAAGGGAGGTAATGACAGTGGCACGTAAAGTGCCCTCCGCCACACACCGTTGGGTGGCTTGCGGAGTATCAATGTAGATGTAGATGTAGATGTAGATCTACCTTGAATTTATCGTGAATCTCTTGCGCAGCACAAAGTCCCAAGCTGCTGGAAAAAAGCGCAGGCGACTCCAGTATATAAGAAAGGTAAATGGATGGACCCACAAAATTACAGACCAGTATCCCCAACTTCTTTTTGCTGCAGAATCCTTGAACACATTCTCAGCTCGAATATAATAAACTTTCTTGATACTGAGAAGCTTATGTGCACGAATCAGCACGGTTTTATAAAGCATCACTGCTGAAAAACTCAGCTTGCCCTTTTCTCACATGATATACTAGAAACTATGGCTGAAGGACAATAGGCAGATTCCATATTTCTAGATTTCTAGAAGGCGTTTGGCTTGGCGCCCCATTGCATGATGTTAATGGAGGTACAAGCATGTGGAATAAGTTCACAGATACGTGAGTGGCTCGAAGAATTCTTAAATAATAGAAACCAGAATGTTGTCCTCAACGGCGAGTGTTCACCAGAGACAAGGGTATCATCAGGAGTGCCCCAGGGGAAAGTTTTCTATATACATAAGTAATTTGGTGGACAGTGTGGGCAGCAATCTACTGTTGTTTGCTGATGACGTCACGGTGTACGGTAAGGTGTCGAAGTTGACTGACTGTAGAAAGATACGAGACGACTTAGAATTTCCAGTTGGTGTGATGAATGCCAGCTAGCCCTCAATGTGGAAAAGTGTAAGTTAATGCAGATGAATAGGAAGATCAAACCTGTAATGTTAGGATATAGTACTACTAGTGACCTGCTTGGATAAATAAAAAATAAAAATAAAACCGTCAAGTCGTTTAAATGTCTGGGCGTGGGGCTGCAAAGTGCTATGAGGTGGAACGAGCATCTGAGAGCTGTCGTAGGGGAGGCGAATGGTCGATTCTGGTTTAGTGTGAGAATTTTAGGAAAGGTTCACCTGTAGAGACCGCATATAGGACGCTGGTGCGACCTGTTCTCGAGTAGTGCTCGAGTGTTTGGGATCCGTACAAGGTCGGATTGAAGGAAGACGTCGGAGAAATTCAGAGGCGGGGTACTAGATTTGGTACCAGTAGGTTCGAACAGCACGAAAGTGCTACGAAGATTCTTCGGGAACTCAAATGGGGCTCCCTGGAGGGAAGGCAACGTTCTTTTCGACAAATGCTATTGACAAAATTTAGAAAATCGGCATTGGAAGCTGACAGCCGAACGAGTCTACTGCCGCCTGTAAAATTGCACGTAAGGGCCACGAAGATAAGAATCGAGAAATTAGGGCTCATACGGAGGGGTACAGACAGTCGTTCTTCCGTCGCTCTATTTGCGACTGGAACAGAAAACGAAATGACAAGCACTGGTACAGGACACCCTCCACCAGGCGCCGCATGGTGGCTTCTGGAGTATCGATGTAGATGTAGATGTAGATGTAGAAGCTATACTCATATTCAGTCATACCTTGATAAAATTTGCTTTAAGCGTTCAGAAGTGTAAAACTGTCAACGTCACAAAACGAAAAACATAATATTCTATGAACATATCAGCGAGTCACAGTTGGGATTTGTGAACTCAAAGAAATACCTGCGTGTAACACTGCATAGGTATATGAAGTGGATTGATCACATAGCGGTCGCAGGTTTGAATCCTGCATCAGGCATGGATGCGTGTGATGTCCTTAGAACTGCTTAAACCTAACTAACCTAAGTTATAGGGTAGATTAGATGGGTAGATCACATAACTAATGAGGAGACATTGAATAGAATTGGGGAGAAGAGGAGTTTGTGGCACAACTTGACTAGAAGAAGGGATCGGTTGGTAGACATGTTCTGAGGCATCAAGGGATCATCAGTTTAGTACTGGAGGGCAGCGTGGAGGGTAAAAATCGTAGAGGGAGACCAAGAGATGAATACACTAAGCATATTCAGAAGGATGTAGGCTGCAGTAGGTACTGGGAGATGAAAAAGCTTGCACATGATAGAGTAGCATGAAGAGCTGCATCAAAGCAGTCTCAGGACTGAAGACCACAACAACAACAAGTTCTAGGGGACTGATGACCTCAGAACTTAAGTCCCATAGTGCTCAGAGCCATTTAAACCATTTGATCACATAGATGCTTAACTTCCACTTAATTGTAGAATACTAGGAAAATGCAATTGGTTGTCAAAGGTGATTGTTTGTAAATAACTAGTACGACCCATCCTAGCATATTGCTCAAGTATGTGGGATCTGGACAGAGTAGGACTGGCAGGGGATATTGAATGTACGCAGACAAGAGCAGCACGAATGATTGCAAGCTTATTTGACCCTTGGGAGAGTCTGAGACGCTGAAACAAATGAACTGGCAAACTGTTGAAGATTGTCAGTACACCTACTCAGGATAGTTTATGTCTAAGTTTCAAGAACGGGCTAGTGCAGCGTATCGACGGTATTCGGTCAAAAACTACGCCAGAGTGGGACAGAGTTACAACAGAGTCAGCCGCAAACAGGCAAGAGTGTTATGCATTGTGAAGCAAAACACATCTGACAGGCGTTGTATAGCAGAGCCAGCTGTGCACAGTATAGCAACAGGCGACGCGCGCTACGGTCGCAGGTTCGAATCCTGCCTCGGGCACGGATGTTTGTGATGTCCTTAGGTTAGTTAGGTTTAACTAGTTCTAAGTTCTAGGGGACTAATGACCTCAGCAGTTGAGTCCCATAGTGCTCAGAGCCATTTGAACCATTTTTGAACAGGCGACGCTGCAATACGCTAACAGAAGGACAGGAGCCTTTCCTCACCTGCCAACACAGAAGTGTTTAGAGAATGTGCCTTAAGCCCTGAATGAATGTAGTCTAGAGCACATAAGTACCCAGCCATTCGTGTAGTAAAACATTCTCGTCTCCATATCACAGCCTCCACCACGAACCTGTGACACCCAGAGCAATGGAGTGCAGTATGGGGTCCGCTGTTTGATCACGGGACGGGGCAGCGTGCAGCCTGCTCTCAGTCACGAGAGAGCCGCCAGTGGAGTTGAGCGACACCCATTAGTATTCACCGTGTGGGAGCTGCAGAATGAGATAAGGAGGTCGGAGGAGGTGTTTTTGGGTCTTCGGCAGTTAGTAAGTAGTAACAGAGTGTTTAGGGAGTGATCAAAAGAACACAAAAAATTTGTCAGTGCATATGATCGATTGCAGGAGCAGATGCATAAAGTGACAGGAATAGTGCCAAACGAGTTAAGGAGGGTAAAAAGGGGATGGACAGACGCTGGAGATATAAAACTGAAGAACATATTTGGCACAGCAGACACGAGCAACATAAGCGATCTGAACGAAACAGCAGTTGCCACAAGGGAAGACGGTGGCTGTGGAGTAGCATTCCACACGGATTGTGAGTTAGGAGAGTGGTACGTCGAACAGTACACGCGTGCTTCGGCAGCTTACTAAAGAAGTGATAGATTATTCCACAGCGTCAGCTAAGACTTTGAACTGGGATTTAGAGGCAGTTCAATCACAGACCTAAGAACTGGATGCAAGAATAATACTGGAAAGACCGTTACAGTCGCCAGTGGTAATATCTGGTACAAAAGAGTGTAGCTGACGAAATTGCAGGAAGCCATTCATCAGGCACTGGCAATTAAATCTAGTCTCATTGTCACCTCAGCGATACGTGAAGGGATTGGGAAAGGTGCAGTTAACGACAGAGCTGAGCGGCCAGAACTTGCCTTTCTACTACTGTGGAGCAACTGCGGAGCCGGCCGTGGTGGCCGAGCTGTTCTAGGCGCTTCAGTCTGGAACCGCGCGACCGCTACAGTCGCAGGTTCGAATCCTGCCTCGGGCATGGATGTGTGTAATGTCCTTAGAACTACTTAAACCTAACTAACCTAAGTTCTAGAGGACTGATGACCTCAGATGTCAAGTCCCATAGTGCTATAGTGCTCAGAGCCATTTTTTGAGAAACTGCGGAGGTAACAGATAGTGTGCAGTCGTGCGTGTCGGCCAGCGCACTGTTGTCAGACGAGCGCGTGCTGTTTAGGCGTTGCACGATGCACGTCTGTCCAGTGAAGCTAGAGGCAGCTGGGAAGTTGGTGCAGGTGAGAGAGGAAGGGGTATTACAGTGGCAGAAGACGGAGGCTGGCACGTGATGACGACTGGAGGCGAGATTCAGCAATGACAGAGTGGTGTGGTAACCGTACGCCCGACTCGTGATATTCAGATGGGTGGAAGCCTGTGCATCTTACAGTCGTTCAGGTGCGAGGCAGGGGTTGTCTGTCCCAGAATGAGGTGATGGAACAAAAGTGGGTTTGTACTTAGCAGCTAGCAACCATTACTATGTTGTCATATACTGTGGGCAAAGAAAGCTCACGGGATGCAAGCCACTCGGAGTTAAGAGGCATTTGGTTGTCGATAAACAGAAGCATGTACGATATTATGGGTCCAATATTGAATTTACCAGCTACAGTGATAGGACTAACTCTGTTAAGTGTAACCCATATGCAGCTATACTGACCAGACAAGCCCCCGGAAATAGTGAAAGGAATAGAGTTGCCTCGGAGGTATTGTTCAGGAAAATAAGGATTCGATTAGGCAAAAAGTCAGACGATAGCCACGCAGCAGGGGCATATCGTTGTGGAGCAGTTAATGGGGCATGTGGAACAATATCAGGATGGCAGACGTCGGGTAACAATTACCTGGATTGTCGCAATTCCTGGTGCCATAGTGACTCTGATTTTGCTCCACATAGTTTTTATTTATTTGACATGACGAGCCATTCAGAAGCACGATCCGGGGTAGTTCTAGTTCTCACAGGTTAGATCCCGAGCAAGAGAGAATATGTAAGTTTGTTTAGTTTTTAAGGTAAATGTAGTAATTTTGTAGTGTTTAGGAGTAGCCAGTTGAGTAACGTGTACTTATTACATACATTAAGGGTAGAACTAGTTACAGTGGAGAATCGTGTCTGAACTTGGCCCTACGGGCCGGGTCTTCTCCGTGGAGGGTGTCAACCGCTACCCAGTTCCTAGTGAAATTAATGAGATGTGGTATCAAAGCCACTGTGGAGTATTGCAGTTGCAGCTACAGGCTGGTAATTGCGGCTTGGTAATGTGTGGGTCAGAATAGCATACACGCAGAAGACGGCTGCCTAGCTGCAGTGTGCCGCACACTGGTTATAGCTAGTGCTGTTTTTCTGGGGGAACGCTGCGGGATGCGTACCCTAAAACTTTTTCGTCAACAAAGTAATTTTTTTACGATGTTGACAACTTGGAAGAGTGCCAAAGATTTATTTCACGGACATAAATTTTTTATTTCATTTTTTCGCATCGGTAACTGCAATACGAACGGTACCAGTGTAGTTTTTGGTGGGAAATACGGTGTCATTGAGTGGAGGGTCGATTGGACTCACATGTTTCATCTGAGGTGTATTAAAGGTCAATTGAAGTGTACGATACCATTTTCTTTTATTGTTCAGGAGTTGATGGGAATTGCGTGCTTCATTTGAGGTGATATAAACTGAAGTGTTCGATACCACATTCTCTTGTATGTTTGGGTGTTTCTCGGCATCTCCTGCTTCATTTGAGCTGGAAGCAACTGAAGAGTCCGATACGTTATGGCTAAAAGCAGTGCTTCAGTAGTAAGTAATTTTCCCTGCATTACATCCAATGTCAGAGTACCCTCAAACTTATTTCCAGAAAAAAAGCACTGGTTATAGCAACAGTGGACGCGTCGACGCCACCGATCGTGCGGAGACTCTCGTTATGGGCTACTCGATAGGTTGCCAGTTTTTGGTGCAACAAATGCGTCCCACAGTCTGAATGTCGAGGCAGAGACACTTTGGGTTTCTGACAGCATCGCCACAAACCCAGGACCACGACAGATGATAAGATGGCTGTGCACTACCAGCAGCAGCAGTGGGTTTGAGTCCGGGTCAGGTCACCTGTCACTAGCACCGAGTTCCTCGCGGGACTCGTGCCTCGGCACTGCCGACCTGCAGCCCGAACCGGCTGCCGTTCGACCCCTGCCAGAAGGCAGTGGGTCACATCCCACTCACGGCCGTCACCACGTACCACAGCAGTAAATGTGTGAGGGGCCGAGTCGTGAGGAGAGGCCATTTCCCACAGGAATGCCGTCATAGCTCGACATGCAGAGGCACTGACATCACAGCTGTGGTCTACTGACGCTGCAGTCCGCCGTCCAGTCTGTCGTCAACACTGTGGGTTGCCTACGTGACCGTCTCCTCGTCAGGCAGGAACGGCCGGCCTCGAGTGAATGCCGGCCGGGGTCAACAGAGGGGGGCGTGTTTTGCCTCACTGAGTTAATGGTGTGGTGTATAGTTAAAGTTGGTCAGCAACATATCCACTGGGCCTCCCGTCACCCTACCAAGTACAGACACACACTTCATATATGTACAGGGGATGTATAGAGAACTATCTGAGACCTTACCCACAAGTGCAGGAATAAAGTTCACGTTTGAAGACCAACACGAGTACGGGGATTTATTTCCCAGACCAGTGACGTAAGTGCTGATTTTACGAATATACACTCCTGGAAATTGAAATAAGAACACCGTGAATTCATTGTCCCAGGAAGGGGAAACTTTATTGACACATTCCTGGGGTCAGATACATCACATGATCACACTGACTGAACCACAGGCACATAGACACAGGCAACAGAGCATGCACAATGTCGGCACTAGTACAGTGTATATCCACCTTTCGCAGCAATGCAGGCTGCTATTCTCCCTTGGAGACGATCGTAGAGATGCTGGATGTAGTCCTGTGGAACGGCTTGGCATGCCATTTCCACCTGGCGCCTCAGTTGGACCAGCGTTCGTGCTGGACGTGCAGACCGCGTGAGACGACGCTTCATCCAGTCCCAAACATGCTCAATGGGGGACAGCTCCGGAGATCTTGCTGGCCAGGGTAGTTGACGTACACCTTCTAGAGCACGTTGGGTGGCACGGGATACATGCGGACGTGCATTGTCCTGTTGGAACAGCAAGTTCCCTTGCCGGTCTAGGAATGGTAGAACGATGGGTTCGATGACGGTTTGGATGTACCGTGCACTATTCAGTGTCCCCTCGACGATCACCAGTGGTGTACGGCCAGTGTAGGAGATCGCTCCCCACACCATGATGCCGGGTGTTGGCCCTGTGTGCCTCGGTCGTATGCAGTCCTGATTGTGGCGCTCACCTGCACGGCGCCAAACACGCATACGACCATCATTGGCACCAAGGCAGAAGCGACTCTCATCGCTGAAGACGACACGTCTCCATTCGTCCCTCCATTTACGCCTGTCGCGACACCACTGGAGGCGGGCTGCATGATGTTGGGTCGTGAGCGGAAGACGGCCTAACAGTGTGCGGGACCGTAGCCCAGCTTCATGGAGACGGTTGCGAATGGTCCTCGCCGATACCCCAGGAGCAACAGTGTCCCTAATTTGCTGGGAAGTGGAGGTGCGGTCCCCTACGGCACTGCGTAGGATCCTACGGTCTTGGCGTGCATCCGTGCGTCGCTGCGGTCCGGTCCCAGGTCGACGGGCACGTGCACCTTCCGCCGACCACTGGCGACAACATCGATGTACTGTGGAGACCTCACGCCCCACGTGTTGAGCAATTCGGCGGTACGTCCACCCGGCCTCCCGCATGCCCACTACACGCCCTCGCTCAAAGTGCGTCAACTGCACATACGGTTCACGTCCACGCTGTCGCGGCATGCTACCAGTGTTAAAGACTGCGATGGAGCTCCGTATGCCACGACAAACTGGCTGACACTGACGGCGGCGGTGCACAAATGCTGCGCAGCTAGCGCCATTCGACGGCCAACACCGCGGTTCCTGGTGTGTCCGCTGTGCCGTGCGTGTGATCATTGCTTGTACAGCCCTCTCGCAGTGTCCGGAGCAAGTATGGTGGGTCTGACACACCGGTGTCAATGTGTTCTTTTTTCCATTTCCAGGAGTGTAGTTATGCACAGAGGTGACAAAAGTCACGGGACAGCTCCCAGTATCGCATCGGGCCTCCTTTTTCCTGGCACAGTGCAGCAACTCGACAGGGCACGGTCTCGACAAGTTCTCGGAAGTTCCCTGCAGAAATATTGAGCTGTGCTGCCTCTACAGCTGCCCATAATAGTGAAAGAGTTGGCAATACAGGATTTTGTGCACAAACTGACCTCTCAATTATGTACCACAAATTTTCTGCACGATTCGTTCCAGGTGATCTTGGCAGTTACATCATTCGCTCGAATTGTCCGGAACGTTCTTCGAACTGGGCACGAACAGTTGTGGCCAGGTGACGTGGACAGTGTCATCCGTAAAAATTCCATCTTTGTTTGGGAACGTGGAAATCTGTGAATGGCTGCAAATGACCGACGATTGGTTCATTTGAACCAGAGGAGCCAGTCCATTCCGTGTAGACACAGCCAACACCGGTACGGAGGCACCAACTACTCGTACGGTGCCTCGTTGACAGTCTGGGTCCACGGCTTCACGGGCTCTGTGTCACACTCGAACCCTACCGTCAGGTCTTACCGACTGAAATTGGGACTCGTCTGACCGGGCCACAGTTTTCTGGTCATCTAGGGTCCGACCGATACAGTCACAGTTAGCAAAAAGGGACTCGTGTCGGTCATCTGCTGCCATAGCCCGTTAACACCAAATTTTGTCGCATTGTCCTAACAGATACATTTGGCGTACGTCCCACATTTATATATGCAGTTATTTCGTGCAGTGTTGCGTGTCTATTAGCACTGACAACTCGATGCTGACGTCCCTGTTCTCGGTCATTAAGTGAAGGCCGGCCACTGCACTGTCTGTGGTGAGAGGTAGTGTTGAAAATTTGGTGTTTTCTGCGCAGTCTTGACACTGTAGATGTCCCAATGATTTCCAAATTTGAATGTGCCTGTTAATTCCCGCTCTGCAGCCATAATCACTTAGGAAACCTTTTTACACGAATCACTTGAGTATAAATGCCAGAACCACCACGAACTGCTCTTTTGTACCTCATGTACACAATACTACTGCCAGCTGTCAATGTGCATATTGCTATCCCACAGCTTTTGTCACCTCAGTGTCTAGCTCCTAACAATAGTGATGGAAATAGTCTCCTCCCTGCATAAACCACCTAATATTGCTTTACAGCTCACCAGTCCCAAATCTTTTAGACCTACTCATAACTAATGCCAATATAATATGGGCGTTAACTAGTATGATCAGAGTATGAAAGGGTGGTTGGAGGAAGTAAAGTTGTATTAATCTGTGGAGGTAAACTTCCACCTTGTTTTTCCAGCACAAGGCAGAAATGCAATTCTATCTACTGGTCTTAGCTTGTGCCTCTGAAAACATCTGCCATCCAACTGTCAACTAGTCGGTGACCCCTTACCTCGAGCACAGTGTGCTCTGATTATTTTGCCCCAATATGATCGTGAACAGTCCCACCCGAAAGAAGATTCGACTCAAGAAATGAAACTGAGTGTTGTTTTCTGAAGATAGTGATGCAGATGTAACAAAGATAAAACCACCTCACAACTATAAACTGTTTATGAAAGCATTCATAATCAGTGCACTAGTGTATCCTAAGAAACTGCACAATGACATGCTTGCTTAACATGGATTCTGAAACAAAGAAAGAGCTGGATTCAGGAGAAGTAATATTCAACAGAACACATACTTACTCATATCCAAAATATAGAAAAGACACGTGTAGACAAAAGCGAGCAGTAATCGCACTGGCCGTAGGGCACAGTAGAATACTTGTAAGTGTGCTTTCCAAAACAATGAAACAGTACTAATCTTACCCAAATAATTTTGCTATAAAAAGATAACAGAAAATTTTTTGTCTTTGATACATTGGGTATTAATAACTATTTCAACTGTATTTAGTCCTTTATTATTAGATCACTGCCGGTTTCGTGGCACTGAAAGCCACATTTTCAGGTGAATGTATGTGGTGAAAGGTGGCTACACTGAGCCACTGCGCCAGAGATTGCGCCAAAGAGTATTATTAAGCCGCCCCCACAGTGCCTGTTAAGAACTCGTAGTAGTCAGTGCCTGTTAAGAACTCGTAGAAGTCAGTGCTTGGAGAGAGCTTGTAGTAGTCAGTGCCTGTCGAGGTCTCGTGGTAGTCTGTGCTGAGATGTTGTAGCAGAGAGTGTTTGTTGAGATGTGCTATTAGGCAGTGCTTGCTGAGATGTGATATTGGAGAGTTCTGGTTGAGATATAATGTAACGATTAGAATGATTTTCATCAATATAAATGAGGTAATTAACTCCGTTTTTTTTTTTAATTTCAGTATGCTAAATAATGCGTCATTACAGGTTCAGTCAACAAAGCATCTGGCGTGTGTTCTTGTATTAGAGTGTAATTCTGCTTTCCTTACGCAATTATCGTATTTCTAATTTTCTTTTATCACGTCAGTAAAATTGGTATTTAAAAATTCTTGTCTTGTTGAAGAAGAACCGTGCCAGATGTACGTTGAGTCACACTCCCACATACAGAACAGTTATACTTGTGCTTTGGTTTAGTAGGTTTTATAGTTGCTGGGGACTTAATTAATTAACTGTGTTTATGAAAATTTTCATTTCATTCTTTGTTGCTGTTCTTTGCAGTCAGATAGCGTAATAATATTAGTCAGGGCCAACCGTTTACGAGACACAGCGTAATCGGACATACAGCTACGAAAAACTAAAAATATTTGCATTATTTTTAATTAAGCCCCCATGCACGTGGCGACCGCTGCTTTGGATCGTCCCTTGGAATCTTCTGATTGTAAAAATAGTAGACGGTAGTATTGTTGTAGTAATTTGTAGTTAGTAATTGCAGTCTATTTTGCATGTGTAGATTTGGTAATTGTCATTCTTCTAATGGTATTTTTTCTCAGAATTTGATTGGTTGTCTTGTATACGCGTTTGACAATTTAGTGCAATTATTTCAATTGTTCGATTAATCGTGTTTGAGGGAAACATTTTATGTAAATGGTATTGTTGGAGATAAAGAGTCATTGTGTGTAATTTTCGTACAGTGACGAATTTTTTTATGTTTTGTAAATGATTACGCGGTCGATGAAAAAGGCGAAAATGATGAATAGTGAGAATGACGAAATTGTTGACATGGCGAACTCGCCAACACAAGACAACAGTATGATGAATAATGGAGTTGAAAACAGTTTAATAAATCGGGAAAATAGTCCGGAACCATTTCAAAATTTTTCTCAATCAGAAAATTCACAGAATACGAGATTAACGATAGAAGATTCTGGAATAGTATCGAACACAGATAGCTTTACAGCTATGACGAAGGAAACTGGTTTTGCGGGAAATGTTAGGGGCGAAAAGAATTTAGAACAAGTTAGTATGGAGCAGTAGATGAGTGCAATATTAAATTTGGGATCACAGTTACGATCTGAATTAAAAACAGAGATGGGAACTTTGGCAACACGGTTAGACTCACAAATAGGAGCAATTAAAACAGAAATGGGAACTTTGAGATCTGAATTAAAAACAGATAGGGGAACAATGGAGCAGTTTCGATCTGAATTTAAAACAGAGATAGGAACAATTAAAACAGAGATGGGAACTTTGGAAACACGGCTAGATTCACGAATAGGGACATGTTTCAAAAATATGAAAGATGAATTAAAGAAAGAAATCAGAGAAGAAGTACAACCGATTTTGAATTCTCACAATAATAGATTAATTGCTGTAGAGATTAGACAAAGGGAACAGGATAGAGAACAGGAGGAAAGAGATCGCGTGATAGTTGAAATTTTCAGAGTTAAATTTACAACGTGCACACGATAAGAAAGAAATATTTGAGAGAATCGAGGAATCCGTACCAAATGACAGATTAAATAACCTAACACAACAATATGAACAGTTAACTACCAAATGTGTCAATACTGAAACCCGAGTCACGACACTTACGGAAGACGTAAATAAACAGAAAGAACAAATAGGTGACTTATCGGAAATAGTTGAGGAGATTTCAGATAAATTGACAAATCTTAGTTTACATGGGGACAGAGATTCGGATGATACAGCTCCATTGAGAATCAGGGAAAATTTAATGAACGCGTTAAAAGGGAAGTTGAGGCATTACGAAAGCAAGTCAAACAAATCGAAGGCGAAATTGTAGGAAAAGACAGTAGAAGAAATTTAGAATCACAGATAGCAGAAGGGTTTGAAGAAACTAATTTATTTCATTTACGAGAAGCAACAAGAGAGCGCCAGGCGCGCGAACTTGACAATAATCGACATTCGGACTGGGACAGACGCGGTAGGTCTTTGTCGCCACGAGGCGAAAATTTTGACTATAAACACTTTTTGACTGTCCGGAAATTTAAGATCTTCCGCAATTCTAAGAATGACATACATCCATGTGCATGGTTAGATCAATTTATGTACGCACTTCCGCCAAATTTGCCACTAAGTCACAAACTTGAAATTATGTGCGGCTATTAATGTCCTCAGGGGATTCACTACTCTAAGTGAATATGTGCCGTAGCGAGCATAGGGCCCCGAGCTGTAGTGGTGCTATTTCTCTTTTAGTTTTCTGCACCGCTGCCTACTCTTTCACTATTCCTTGCATCTGTCAAACCAACTCTTCGACTGTCAATCTATCTAGTGAGTAAGTAAATAATAAACTGATATGACTAATTGTACCCAAAAGTGACTTCAGAAATTACCGTTTGGACTTACTGTACCTTCAGCAGCATTCATTCCTAGTTTAAACGAAATTTTACCTGTTTATCTTCGTGACAATATTACTTCATATGTTCACGACATTCTTATTGCTAAACGTTCTTGGAGTGAGCATAACAAAATTTTGGATTCATTATTACGTATTTTTGCAAAAGTTGGCATTACAGTGAACTTAGAAAAATCAGAATTTGGTCGTTCACAGGTGAAATTTCTCGGTCACATTATTTCTACAGAAGGTATTCTCCCTGATCCAGAAAAATTAGACGCTATTCGTAATTATGCTGTTCCTACTACAAAACGTGATGTTCGTGGTTTCCTTGGTGTCTGTAATTTTCTTCGACGCTTTGTTAGATTGGACGATTTGGCCACACCTCGTTTATGTGAACTATCTGGAAAGAAATCTAATTGGTGTTGGGATGAGGAAGCTCAGTCAGAATTTGAACAGCTTCGTGATGCTTTAGTTGCTGCTCCACTTCTTTCACATCCGGATTTATCTAAAGATTTTTGTTTGGTGACGGACTCATCATACAAAGGCCTAGGTGCACATTTATTTCAAGAGATAGAAGAAAACGGCGTTGTAGTACAGAAAACTATTGCATTTGGAAGTCGTGTTCTTTCTAAATCAGAAAAGAATTATTCGATTACGGAACTTGAAGCTTTGGCTGTTGTTTGGGCTTTCACAAAATTTCGCACATTTTTATTTGGCAGACATACTAAGGTTTACACCGATCATCGAGCTCTGGAATTTCTTATGTCGACAAAATTAACTCATGGCAGATTGTCACGATGGGCGTTGTACCTACAGGAATTTGATTTTAGTATTGTTTACATATAAGGTTCTTCAAATATTGTTGCTGATGCTTTGTCACGTGCACCTATGGGTTTGAAACAAAGTGCTGAAGAGGACTGCAAGGAAAACAATTATAGTTTGATGTATATACAAGGTGTTGCGTTTGAGAACTTTATTTCGTCTTCGCTCCAGGACATCGCTAAGGAGCAAAATAAGGATCCAATCTGGAAGGACATTAAGGAGAAGTGGAGGAGAAAGGAAAGCGTAGCGATTAAACAGCATTATTTAGTCCGCAATGACATTCTTTTTAAACGAAAATCGGTCGACAACTCCGTTTGGTTAGTTTGTATTCCTGATGAGTGGGTCAATAAATTGATTTGGTATACGCATTTCAGTTATGCACACTTTGGTCCCAGAAAATGCTTTCATAAATTACGAGAAAATTGTTATTTCAGTAATATGGAAAAACGTATTCGATCTGTTCTGGCCAAATGCAAATTATGTCAAAAGGCTAAGCCGCCAACAGTTTCTCACAGAGCACCGTTGTTTCCTATCATTCCAGCGAAATTAAAGGAGATGGCTGCAGTTGATTTGTTCGGTCCAGTGGTTCGATCTACTAATGGTTTTGCGTACATTTTCGTAGCAGTGGAGTTGACATCAAAATATGTGTGTTTTACACCGTTACGCAAAGCAACAGCTCGTTCAGTATCTAACGCTTTCATTAAACATTTTCTTAAAGAAGTTGGTCATGTTGATAAGGTTATATCAGATAATAGATCACAGTTTCGTTCTAAAATTTGGCTTCGTACTCTACAGCGTCGTAAAATTAAACCAATTTTCATTTCACTTTTTCACCCTCAATCTAACGCTTCAGAGAGATGGATGAAGGAAATCAATAAATTGTGTCGTCTTTATTGTCATCAGAATCACAGAACTTGGGATCAGTATCTTCATATTTTTCAAGACATTCTGAATGAACTCTCTAATGATTCAACTTCTTTACCACCTTTATTGACATTAAAAAATAAAGCACCGACAAATCGCATATCTGAAATCGTTCCTTTTCCGCCTACACGGAAACTGCGGCATTCTGAAGTTGTGAACATGGCTCTGCAAAATATTGCATCTGCGGCTGCTAGAAGAGAGAAATCAGCTAAGCGTCCTGGTCGTTCAAAAATCTTGTCAGTTGGTCAGAAGGTGTTAATTAGGTCTCATTGTTTGTCGCACAAAGGAAAAGGCTTGTGTCGCAAATTTTTTCTGCTTTATAACGGTCCATATAGAATTCGCAAAATTATACATGATAACACTGTTGAAGTAGAAACTCTTAAATCACGATGCTCTAAAGGAATACATCATATATCTAACGTAAAAATTTTTGTGGAATAATATACTTTTAAAAAATTTTTTGTGGAATGACATACTTGTGAGAAACTAACAGCTACATGTAAACATGCGGAGAGTACAAGGATACCGCGCTGTGTTTTGGCGTCGGCACATACTCAAAGCAACAGTCAAGTCTGCGCGCCGCACAAGGCAGTCGTTGACCGCTAACAATAGCATCCTACGTCACGCGCCTACAGCTGATCGAGCGCTCAGTGCGAATGCACTGACAGCAGTAAACAAATACACAGTCTAATTTCTCCGATTAAATTCAGTATAGAGCTGTAGTGACTTGATGAATTATGTTATTAACGTTCAGTATTTTTCAGGATACGGTTGTATAAGATATTTAAGAACTTCAGGTAAATTCTGTGCGTGTCCGACGTTAAGACGACTTGCTATCGAGAAATTTTCAGGAAGAGTGTAATTTCGAAGAAGAAACTAATAAACTAAAAAAGGTAACTATTAATTGAGTTTATTTTTCAGGTAACATATTTCCACTTAGGTACGTACTTTAGACGTAATTTGCTGCTCGCGATTACGTGATTCATACTTTGTGCTAAATTTCATGTTCTATGAAATTACTTGTGAAGCGACGTGCTTGCGTACGTTAACTGATTTTGACAATGATTATTAATGAACTGGGTTGTAACTTGTGTATATTATGCATCGCTTAGCTGCACTGCTTTTTCACTGATGTCATATTTTTTAATTATGTGCCTGCTGTGCTTATTTATTTAAATTATAATTGTCACCTGATTAATTGTGCTGACTGTGATTATGTATGTAAGTTATACTTTGTGATTTATCTGCTTGCGCCTTCATGTTTACTTATTAAGATGACATATGAACACTTATTTGCTTATGCTGATATGATACTAATGACCTGTTTGCTGCTATGCGTATGGATTGCATATTTATACATTTCTGTTTGTTGTCACAACTACTCTTTAATTTGGTATATAGCAATGCTGTTGTACAGTGTACGAACATAGAGTTTAGGTTACAGTATGGTGTTAATTATAGATTGTTCGCTTGGCAGAGCCTCGTTGTAAGAATTGTGCTGCATCCACTTTTTGACATTCTGTTCTCTACTGGTATATTTACTCGCTATTGCTTGTTTTGCTTACGCTAAGTGTCTTATATTTTTAAGATAAGAAAATGAACTGCTATAATTCGACGAACGACATTAGTACAAGAAACTTCATAGAAGTCACATGAGCTGGAGGTTTTACGGAAGCTGTATAACTTTATTCTAATAGGAAGGAAGCTAACGACATGACATACCATTACTAGGTTTAGACCATTGACAGTTATTACACTGCATTTTTCGTGAGCAATTGAAATAGGAAGTGACACTTGATACAAGAAATACTCCACATGTTTGCTTCTGCCATAATTCTTGAAGCGGTGTACACACTGTGAAATATTGTGATCATTCACATTCCGTAATCGTACTTAATTACTGAGAGTTATTCGAACTAAGTCTGTTAGAGGTCATGTATGCATTTCTTTGTTTATAATTCATAATGAGCAGAAGATTTGGGTCAGATGGATTACACAGAGGTTGTGTGTTGGCAATGTGTCTTCAGATTGTATGGGATGATGAACTGAAGTTTGCATTAGGATTTTATCTGTACTTGTTCGAGGAGACTGACTAGAGGAAAGAGTTGTTATGGAAGTGAAATGAGATTGGTAATAAGGTTTATATGTATCGACGCATTGAAGAGGTATTATTGAGGTATTATTGAGATTGTGTGAAGTTGATGATTATTGGAGTTTTGGTGGATGGGAGGTAAAGTAAGTGAGGAGCATATTTTTTTTGTTGGTCTTATGGAACAAGGAGGATGAAGATAACAGACTAGAACACTAAAGTAGAAGGAAGATAGTGATTTAACAAAGTGTGTGTATAGACTAAGCGGTATACACTTTTTTTGAAGAGAGGAAGTATTTGCATATCTTGGCGCACTGACAGTTGTTCAACAACAGTACATTTGATCTGGCTTGGCAAACATTGGTCTTGACATGATGACTATGACGTTGACCTAACTATTATTGACTGTTATACATTGCTGCCACTACTACTTGATACACATGATGAACATCAGATTTTGACAGAATTACATTTACACAGGTAACACCATTCAATTACACAGTAGTACTTAATGTGGATGAAAGATGAATGAGTGTGTTTTGTGTGTTTTCCTTTCCTAATCCTACCCACCTATCTCGTAAATATTATTTTATTTGTTTGTAGTGGCTTGCACTTACACCCATAAATATTATAGGTTTACTGATATTGAGTATTTGTAATAGTTAATATGACAATTATCTGACATCATTTGTGTGTTTGTTATGATTAGTATGTTTAGTGTAAAAGCATTTGTATGTGCATTCAAACTATTGTTCATGCCTGAACTGTCTGATTAGTGAAGGTAAATATTATGAACTGTTACCTGCACTTTTTCAACATAATGTGTGACACTTAGGAATGATTAATTTCTGCTGATGAACAGTGTGATTAGTGATAGTGAATATCATGGACCGCTCTCTGGACCTGCTCATCATTGCTAGGTGCAACTGATGGACTACTTGTATGGAAATGATGTCACTTGCCGGTGTCTGCACCTGCTCAACTTTACTGGGTGCAACTGATGGACTGCTTCTACTGAAATGATCTCACTTGTCGGTGTCTGCACCTGCTCAACATTGCTGGGTGCAACTGATGGACTGCTTCTACTGAAATGATGTCACTTGTTGGTGTCTGCACCTGCTCAACATTGCTGGGCGCAACTGATGGACTGCTTCTACTGAAATGATGTCACTTGTTGGTGTCTGCACCTGCTCAACATTGCTGGGTGCAACTGATGGACTGCTTCTACTGAAATGATGTCACTTGTCGGTGTCTGCACCTGCTCAACATTGCTGGGTGCAACTGATGGACTGCTTCTACTGAAATGATGTCACTTGTTGGTGTCTGCACCTGCTCAACATTGCTGGGTGCAACTGATGGACTGCTTCTACTGAAATGATGTCACTTGTTGGTGTCTGCACCTGCTCAACATTGCTGGGTGCAACTGATGGACTGCTTCTACTGAAATGATGTCACTTGTTGGTGTCTGCACCTGCTCAACATTGCTGGGTGCAACTGATGGACTGCTTCTACTGAAATGATGTCACTTGTTGGTGTCTGCACCTGCTCAACATTGCTGGGTGCAACTGATGGACTGCTTCTACTGAAATGATGTCACTTGTTGGTGTCTGCACCTGCTCAACATTGCTGGGTGCAACTGATGGACTACTTCTACTGAAATGATGTCACTTGCCGGTGTCTGCACCTACTCAACATTGCTAGGTGCCACTGTTAGAACTGTTTCTACTGAAATGAAGTCACTTGTTGCTGTCTGCACCTACTCAACATTGCTGGGTGCCACTGATGGATTGCTTCTACTGAAGTAATGTGACTTGTTGCTTGGTGTACCTGCTAAACTTTACTGAGTGCCACTGATGGACTGCTTCTACTGAAAAGATGTCACCTGTTGGTGTCTTTTTTTGTATAAACTAATCATTGAAAGCATTTTATGTGAACATTTGTATAAACTGATTTTTGTGTATCGTGTAAACTATTATGTAAAGCCACATGTATGAAAAGAATTTGTATTGCCTACTGTATTTTATATATTAGGTTATTGAAAGGTCAGTGCAAAGCCAAAATTTTAACTAATTATGTGATATTTAGGTATTAATATTATCTTTTATTTTTGTCTGTATTTTTCTGGACGAATTTGGTGGTATTTTCACCACCAATGCTGGCAAAAATACCATCAAATTCTGGCCTGTGGAGGAGGGGCATATGAAAGGTGGCTACACTGAGCCACTGCGCCAGAGATTGCGCCAAAGAGTATTATTAAGCCGCCTCCACAGTGCCTGTTAAGAACTCGTAGTAGTCAGTGCCTGTTAAGAACTCGTAGAAGTCAGTGCTTGGAGAGAGCTTGTAGTAGTCAGTGCCTGTCGAGGTCTCGTGGTAGTCTGTGCTGAGATGTTGTAACAGAGAGTGTTTGTTGAGATGTGCTATTAGGCAGTGCTTGCTGAGATGTGATATTGGAGAGTTCTGGTTGAGATATAATGTAAGGATCAGAATGATTTTCATCAATATAAATGAGGTAATTAACTCCATTTGTTTGTTTTTAATTTCAGTATCCTAAATAATGCGTCATTACAGGTTAAGTCAACAAAGCATCTGGTGTGTGTTCTTGTATTAGAGTGTAATTCTGCTTTCCTTACGCAATTATCGTATTTCTAATTTTCTTTTATCACGTCAGTAAAATTGGTATTTAAAAATTCTTGTCTTGTTGAAGAAGAACCGTGCCAGATGTACGTTGAGTCACACTCCCACATACAGAACAGTTATACTTGTGCTTTGGTTTAGTAGGTTTTATAGTTGCTGGGGATTTAATTAATTAACTGTGTTTATGAAAATTTTCATTTCATTCTTTGTTGTTGTTCTTTGCAGTCAGATAGCGTAATAATATTAGTCAGGGCCAACCGTTTACGAGACAGCGTAATCGGACATACAGCTACGAAAACTAAAAATATTTTCAATCTTACATCTAATTAAGCCCCCATGCAGTGGTTGCCCCACCTACAAGGTTATCTGTACAAGGTTGTGTGTAGAATTTTATGTTGATTTTCAGAACAACCACAGCAGATGGAACCACAGCAGAAACATTCCACGCGAGAAAAATATATTTAAAAACAAAGATGATGTGACTTACCATACGAAAGCGCTGGCAGGTCGATAGAAACACAAACAGACACATACATACACACAAAATTCAAGCTTTCGCAACAAACTGTTGCCTCATCAGGAAAGAGGGAAGGAGAGGGAAAGACGAAAGGAAGTGGGTTTTAAGGGAGAGGGTAAGGAGTCATTCCAATCCCGGGAGCGGAAAGACTTACCTTAGGGGGAAAAAAGGATGGGTATACACTCGCACACACACACATATCCATCCACACATATACAGACACAAGCAGACATATTTAAATACTTTAAATACTTTAAATATGTCTGCTTGTGTCTGTATGTGTGTGGATGTTTATGTGTGTGTGTGCGAGGGTATACCCATCCTTTTTTCCCTCTAAGGTAAGTCTTTCCGCTCCCAGGATTGGAATGACTCCTTACCCTCTCCCTTAAAACCCATTTCCTTTCGTCTTTCCCTCTCCTTCCCTCTTTCCTGATGAGGCAACAGTTTGTTGCGAAAGCTTGAATTTTGTGTGTATGTTTGTGTT
Organism: Schistocerca serialis cubense; assembly: GCF_023864345.2. Lineage (NCBI taxonomy): Eukaryota > Metazoa > Arthropoda > Insecta > Orthoptera > Acrididae > Schistocerca > Schistocerca serialis. The sequence goes on from NC_064649.1 coordinate 166,024,840, forward strand.
TGTTTGTGTGTCTATCGACCTGCCAGCGCTTTCGTTTGGTAAGTCACATCATCTTTCATGAGAGATATAGGTTATTGTTAGTCAGGGCCATTCTTTTGTAGGGGTTTTTGAAAGTCAGATTGCGTTGCGCTAAAAATATTGTGTGTCAGTTTAGTGATGATCAGAATAAGTAAAGAGAGTAATGACAGAGTACGTTCAGTTTTGCTCAGCTGTTTGAAAATCAAATAACATAGTATTTTAGCAGCACAGTAATTCATTTATTTTTCAAAGGATATGTTTCAAGTAGTGTGGAGGTGGCACAGTGGCCGTTGTGAGGATCTATTGCCAGGACTCGGGGCCAGGACGGCAGCAGGCACAACGAGATGGAGCAGTGGCTGACGTGAGCATCTAGTGCCAGAATCTAGGCCAGGGTGGCAGCAGGTGTGAGGAGGTGTCGTGGTGGCCGATGTGAGCGTCAATCGCCGAGGTCCTGGTCCGAGGTGGCAGCAGATGTGAAGAGGTGTTGTGGTGGCCGATGAGATCATCCACTGCCAGGACCTGGGTTAGGGTGGCAGCCGGCAAAAGCAGGTGGAGCAGTGGCCAATGTGAGCGTCTACTGCCAGGACCTGGACCAGTGTGGCAGCAAGGGCAACGAGGTGGAGCAGTGGCTGATGTGAGTCTCTATTGCCAGGACCTGGGCCAGGGTATCCGAATGCACGAGGAGGTGGAGGAGTGCCAGATGTGAGTGTCTATTGCCAGGCTTAGGTAGGATTCTCTTGGAAACAAATGATGAGGTAAGATAATGGAAAATAAATTATGAGGTAAGAAATATGTGAAATATAAATACAGAAAGCATGCTTTAATAGGATTTTTTTGTGTGTGAACAAATGTTGAAATATGAGGAAAAATCTATGGAATGGAGTTTTGGTTTGGATTGGAGTACCAGATTTTACACTGAAAACTAACCCTGTCCTTTCCTTTTGTGTTATTCCACTATGTGTTTGTGTACCCTTGGGTATTTGTGTTTTTCCTGTCTTTATGTATTTAGCTAACAAGGTTTATGTTGTAGAATTTTTCTAATGCTAAGCTACATTCACAATGATGAGGAATACTGTTATCCTCAAATATAATTTGCATTAATAATATGTTATTTACTTTGTAAAGATGGTTAGACATTATTTTCGAAAGCTAATCTGATCTTTTATGTACTTACTTATGTGATAATTCCTGTAACACTGATAAGTATGTTTATTTCTATTCTTTTGTAAATCCTGTATTACTACAAATGTAATATGTATTATTATGTTTTTAATGATGTTTTCTGTACCTTTGTAATTGTATTCTCATGTTATAAACTTGTAATTGACACGAGTTCATCAAATTAAGTAAACTGTATGCATTCATTTCAGTGCACACATTTCTGTTGGTCATAGTATATGCTCAATATGTGAGAAGTTGGTACTGTTCGAGTTTGCACATATGTTAATAATTCAGCAAGGGACTGGTTAACAGCATTGTTGGTTCTAAGGACAATTCCAAAAACTTTGTTAGTACATAAGTAGTGGTTTATGGAATTGCTATATTGTCCGCAAGACTCTGTTGCGGGTGTGCAGTTTCTCAATCACCATCAAAAATGGTCTCTACAAGGACTGCAGTGGATCTGCACCTTTGATGGCCCACCAATACCATACTCTCTACCAGGACTACAGTGGGTCTGCTCTGTGATGACCTACCTACCAATATTTTTCAAAAATTCGAATGAGTCTGTTGTGGGTTTGCTCTGCTGTGGTCCATTACCTGTCTGCATGTCAAGAGTCAGCACTGTCTTTCTGTTGGAAGGACAACACCACTTCTTCCAGACTACATGGAAATCCACTACTTCCGTGTGCATTATCTTTTACTGCTCAGACTTTGAGAAAAAAAAGAAAACTGTAATTATTAATGCGATGAATGATCAGGACTGTCTTTATGAGCACAAGTTTTGCTTTTGACCAACAGTGCATCAATAAGTGTGTGCATTCCATATCCTTGTTATTGTAATTATGAAAAATGTTTTCAAATCATTATTGGCCACTGCACAAAACAAATTGTAAAATTTTTGGTGGGGAGCATGGGGGCTATGTAAGTAGGCTGTTTAGGTTTTTATGTTGGTAACACCACATAGCGCTCTGACTGACTGTGCTGTGTGCAGCCTGTGGCTGGTTACTATTGTTGGAATATTTGCAGTTGTAGTGTTGGGCAGCAGAATGTGAACAGTATGTAGTGTTGCGCAGTTGGAGGTGAGCCGCCAGCTGTGGTGAATGTGGGGATAGAGATGACATAATTTTAAGAACGGACGATCTGGACGTGTGTCCGGCAGAAAGAGTAAATTTGTAATACTTTATAACATGAACTGATCTATATATTATGACTTTTGAACATTATTAAGGTAAATACATTGATTGTTCTCTATCAAAATCTTTCATTTGCTGACTATGCCTATCAGTAGTTAGTGCCTTCAATAGCTAGAACCTTTTATTTAACTGGCAGTAGCGGCACTCACTGTATTGCAGTAGTTTGAGTAACGAAGATTTTTGTGAGGTAAGTGATTCGTGAAAGGTATAGGTTATTGATAGTCAGGGCCATTCTTTTGTAGGGATTTTTGAAAGTCAGATTGCGTTGCGCTAAAAATATTGTGTGTAGTTTAGTGTTGATCATCTTAAGTAAAGATAGCAATGACTGAGTATGTTCAGTTTTGCTCAGCTGTTTGATACTCAAATAACATAGAAGTTTATCAGCACAGTAATTCATTAATTTTTCAAAGGGTATGTTTCAAGTTGTGTGGAGGTGGGACAGTGGCCAATGTGAGGGTCTATTGCCAGGACCTGTGCCAGGGTAGCAGTAAGCGAAATGATGTGTAGCGGTTTCTGATGCGAGTGTCTATTGCGAGGACCTGGGCAGGGTGGCAGCATGCGCAATGAGGTGGCACAGTGGTCGATTTGATCGTCTATTGCCAGAACCTGTGCCCGGGTGGCAGCAGGCTCGAAGAGTTGAAGCAGTGGCCGATGTGAGCATCTTTTGTCAGGACCTGGGCCACGGAGGCAGCAGGTGTCGGGAGGTCGAGGGGTGGCTGATGTGAGTGTCTACTGCCAGGACCAGGGCCGGGGTAGCATCAGGCACGAGGAGTTAGAGTGGAGGCCGATGTGAGCATCTATTGCCAGGACCTGGGCCAGTGTGGCAGCAGGAGCGACACGGTGAAGGAGTAGCCGATGTGAGTGCTTCTTGCTAGAACCTGGGGCAGGGCAACAGCAGGTGTGGGGAGGTTGCGCGATTGAAGATGTGAGCGACAACTGCCAAGGCCTGGGCCCTGGAGACAGCTGTTGTGGGGAGTTGGCGCAGTGGCTGATGTGGTAGTCTATTGCCAGAAACTGGGCCAAGGTGGCAGCATGCGTGAGGAGGTATCTCAGTGGTTGATATGATCGTCTATAGCCAGGACCTGGGCCAGGGTGGTAACAGGCACGAATAGTTGGAGTGGAAGCCAATTTGAGCGTCTATGCCAGGACATAGGCCAGGGTGGCAGCAGGTGAGAGAAGGTGGAGCTGTGGCTGATTTAAGTGTATACTGCCAAGACCTGGGATAGGGCAACAGCATTTGTGAGGAGCTGGCGCTGTGTCCGATGTGATGATCTTTTGCCATTACCTTGGCCAGGGTCGCAGCAGTCATTATTAGCTGGAGTGGTGGCTTCTGTGAGCGTTGTCTGATGTGAGCATCCGTTTCCCAGACCTGGGATATGGAAGCATCAGGTTTGGGGAGCAGGCAAGGTGGCAGATGTGAACGTCTGTGTCCGGGGACACGGGCAGGGTGGCAGATCTGCCGATGTGAGCGTCAATTGCCAGGGCCTGGTCCAGGGTGGCAGCAGGTGTGGTAAGGTTGTAATATTATTGGGATTTCCGTAGTATGAAAGCTGTGAGTACCCTTGGAAAGGCATTCACCTATCTGTGTATTAAATGATCAACTTATGAGATGAGACCTATTCTTTGAAAGACATTTGTTTTATATAATTTACGTAACTGTAAAGATGCGCATCTAGCGCGGACGCAAATACATCGATTGCGCAGTCAAAGAAACATTTTAACAGAAGATGAACTGACGTTCCGCTTCGATCTAAATAAAAGATGACAGTAAAAAACTTTTATAGCTCTTCAGATTTTAATGTACTTCTGCTTGTAAAGTGAAAACTTAAAGAAGGTCGACTTTAAGCTAGAAAAGTGAGCGGTCTTGCCTGTGTGCAGACAACACTATTAATTAATAAAATTCAAGTAATTTATGTTCGAAACTGTAAATCGGCAAGTTATTGTTATGAAGGTGTTGAACAGTGCAAGAATTGTCTTTAACGAAGGAGAAAAGTAATGACTGCTGTCTCCTCGGTTTACGTTTTTGTCACACACAGGGCAGGCTGAAATCTGATCGCACCATACAGTTAGAAAAGTACTTACGTAAGTTATATTGTTAATAAATAAGCCCTAATTTGCTAGTGAGAATTGTTTGAATATATTTAGTATTTACCAGATTTCTTATTCTGTTCTTTTCCTTTATACATTAAATCGATTCTTTACATTCCATTTTGTACTACCGTTTATTATTGCTGCAATGGCAGCAATTCATTTATTCTTCCTCCACCAAACAGGGTCCAATAACTGTCAAACAGCCTTTACTACAGCAGAGAATACTGTGGCATCCTGGTCGTAGACACATGGCCTTGTCTTCTATACAACTCATAGCTGCCCCATTTATTAATGATTTCATTTGCAAATGCAATTTTTGTACTGTTCATTGGTTCAAATGGCTCTGAGCACTATGGGACTCAACTGCTGAGGTCATTAGTCCCCTAGAACTTAGAACTAGTTAAACCTAACTAACCTAAGGACATTACACACATCCATGCCCGAGGCAGGATTCGAACCTGCGACCGTAGCGGTCTCGCGGTTCCAGACTGCAGCGCCAGAACCGCGCGGCCACTTCGGCCGGCGTACTGTTCATTGCGAAAGGTCCCTTAACTAATTATAAAATTCATACGGATTATGTAAAGGAATCCGGGTTTTTCTTTTCCAAATAATAGAAGTCTTTGCGTAATCAAAAACTAGCCTCCTTCTGACAGCGATCAGGAGCCGACCAGAAGGCGGACGTCTTCGACCACTTTCGTGTCTCCTGTGGCGAAGCTGTGCCAAACTGGGAACACGACATTCTAGTATTAAACACAGACTTAAATTGTTGTTGTTGTTGTTGTTGTGGTCTTCAGTCCTGAGACTGGTTTGATGCAGCTCTCCATGCTACTCTATCCTGTGCAAGCTTTTTCATCTCCCAGTACCTACTGCAACCTACATCCTTCTGAATCTGCTTAGTGTATTCATCTCGTGGTCTCCCTCTACGATTTTTACCCTCCACGCTGCCCTCCAATACTAAATTGGTGATGCCTTGATGCCTCAGAACATGTCCTACCAACCGATCCCTTCTTCTGGTCAAGTTGTGCCACAAACTTCTCTTCTCCCCAATCCTATTCAATACATCCTCATTAGTTACATGATCTACCCATCTAATCTTCAGCATTCTTCTGTAGCACCACATTTCGAAAGCTTCTATTCTCTTCTTGTCTAAACTATTTATCGTCCATGTTTCACTTCCATACATGGCTACACTCCATACGAATACTTTCAGAAATGACTTCCTGACACTTAAATCAATACTGGATGTTAACAAATTTCTCTTCTTCAGAAACGCTTTCCTTGCCATTGCCAGTCTACATTTTATATCCTCTCTACTTCGACCATCATCAGTTATTTTGCTCCCCAAATAGCAAAACTCCTTTACTACTTTAAGTGCCTCATTTCCTAATCTAATTCCCTCAGCATCACCCGACTTAATTAGACTACATTCCATTATCCTTGTTTTGCTTTTGTTGATGTTCATCTTATATCCTCCTTTCAAGACACTGTCCATTCCATTCAACTGCTCTTCCAAGTCCTTTGCTGTCTCTGACAGAATTACAATGTCATCGGCGAACCTCAAAGTTTTTATTTCTTCTCCATGAATTTTAATACCTACTCCGAATTTTTCTTTTGTTTCCTTTACTGCTTGCTCAATATACAGATTGAACAACATCGGGGAGAGGCTACAACCCTGTCTTACTCCCTTCCCAACCACTGCTTCCCTTTCATGTCCCTCGACTCTTATAACTGCCATCTGGTTTCTGTACAAATTGTAAATAGCCTTTCGCTCCCTGTATTTTACCCCTGCCACCTTTAGAATTTGAAAGAGAGTATTCCAGTCAACATTGTCAAAAGCTTTCTCTAAGTCTACAAATGCTAGAAACGTAGGTTTGCCTTTCCTTAATCTTTCTTCTAAGATAAGTCGTAAGGTCAGTATTGCCTCACGTGTTCCAGTGTTTCTACGGAATCCAAACTGATCTTCCCCGAGGTTGGCTTCTACTAGTTTTTCCATTCGTCTGTAAAGAATTCGTGTTAGTATTTTGCAGCTGTGACTTATTAAGCTGATAGTTCGGTAATTTTCACATCTGTCAACACCTGCTTTCTTTGGGATTGGAATTATTATATTCTTCTTGAAGTCTGAGGGTATTTCGCCTGTTTCATACATCTTGCTCACCAGATGGTAGAGTTTTGTCAGGACTGGCTCTCCCACGGCCGTCAGTAGTTCCAATGGAATATTGTCTACTCCGGGGGCCTTGTTTCGACTCAGGTCTTTCAGTGCTCTGTCAAACTCTTCACGCAGTATCGTATCTCCCATTTCATCTTCATCTACATCCTCTTCCATTTCCATAATATTGTCCTCAAGTACATCGCCCTTGTATAGACCCTCTATATACTCCTTCCACCTTTCTGCTTTCCCTTCTTTGCTTAGCACTGGGTTTCCATCTGAGCTCTTGATATTCATACAAGTGGTTCTCTTATCTCCAAAGGTCTCTTTAATTTTCCTGTAGGCGGTATCTATCTTACCCCTAGTGAGATAGGCCTCTACATCCTTACATTTGTCCTCTAGCCATCCCTGCTTAGCCATTTTGCACTTCCTGTCGATCTCATTTTTGAGACGTTTGTATTCCTTTTTGCCTGTTTCACTTACTGCATTTTTATATTTTCTCCTTTCATCAATTAAATTCAATATTTCTTCTGTTACCCAAGGATTTCTACTAGCCCTCGTCTTTTTACCTACTTGATCCTCTGCTGCCTTCACTACTTCATCCCTCAAAGCTACCCATTCTTCCTCTACTGTATTTATTTCCCCCATTCCTGTCAATTGCTCCCTTATGCTCTCCCTGAATCTCTGTACAACCTCTGGTTCTTTTAGTTTATCCAAGTCCCATCTCCTTAAATTCCCACCTTTTTGCAGTTTCTTCAGTTTTAATCTACAGGTCATAACCAATAGATTGTGGTCAGAGTCCACATCTGCCCCTGGAAATGTCTTACAATTTAAAACCTGGTTCCTAAATCTCTGTCTTACCATTATATAATCTATCTGATACCTTTTAGTATCTCCAGGGTTCTTCCATGTATACAACCTTCTTTCATGATTCTTAAACCAGGTGTTAGTTATGATTATGTTGTGCTCTGTGCAAAATTCTACCAGGCGGCTTCCTCTTTCATTTCTGTCCCCCAATCCATATTCACCTACTATGTTTCCTTCTCTCCCTTTTCCTACACTCGAATTCCAGTCACCCATGACTATTAAATTTTCGTCTCCCTTTACTACCCGAATAATTTCTTTTATCTCATCATACATTTCATCTATTATTCATCATCTGCAGAGCTAGTTGGCATATAAACTTGTACTACTGTAGTAGGCATGGGCTTCGCGTCCTTCTTGGCCACAATAATGCGTTCACTATGCTGTTTGTAGTAGCTTACCCGCATTCCTATTTTCCTATTCATTATTAAACCTACTCCTGCATTCCCCCTATTTGATTTTGTGTTTATAACCCTGTAGTCACCTGACCAGAAGTCTTGTTCCTCCTGCCACCGAACTTCACTAATTCCCACTATATCTAACTTCAACCTATCCATTTCCCTTTTTAAATTTTCTAACCTACCTGCCCGATTAAGAGATCTGACATTCCACGCTCCGATCCGTAGAACACCAGTTTTCTTTCTCCTGATAACGACATCATCTTGAGTAGTCCCCGCCCGGAGATCCGAATGGGGGACTATTTTACCTCCGGAATATTTTACCCAAGAGGACGCCATCATCATGTAATCATACAGTAAAGCTGCATGCCCTCGGGAAAAATTACGGCTGTAGTTTCCCCTTGCTTTCAGCCGTTCTCAGTACCAGCACAGCAAGGCCGTTTTGGTTATTGTTACAAGGCCAGATCAGTCAATCATCCAGACTGTTGCCCTTGCAACTATTGAAAAGGCTGCTGCCCCTCTTCAGGAACCACACGTTTGTCTGGCCTCTCAACAGATACCCCTCCGTTGTGGTTGCACCTACGGTACGGCTATCTGTATCGCTGAGGCACGCAAGCCTCCCCACCAACGGCAAGGTCCATGGTTCATGGGGGGGGACTTAAATTGAAAGAATTGAAATATATTTCACCTAATTTTTTTATCATACTAGAAGGTGGAGCAGTGGCCAATGTCAGCGTCTATTGCCAGGATCTTGGCCAGGGCAGCAGAAGGCACGAGGAGGCGGCACGGTGGCTGTTGTGAGCATCTATTTCAAGGACTCGGTGCCAAGAAGGAAGCAGGCACAATGAGATGTAGCAGCGGCTGATATGAGCATCTAGTGCCGGGACCCGGGCCAGTGTGGCAGCAGGAGCGATGCAGTGGAGCGGTGGCCGATGTGAGTGTCTATCGGCAGGAACTGTGCCAGGGTGGCAGGAGGTGCTAGGAGGTTCCGTGGTTGGCGATGTGTGAGTCTATCGCCATGTCTTTGGCCAGGGTGGCAGCTGACGGGAGGAGGTGGTGCGGTGACCAGTGTTAGCGTCTATTAATAGTATTTGGGGCAGTGTGGCAGCAGGTACGAGGAGGTGATGTAGAGGCCGATGTAAGCCTCTATTGCCAGAACCTGGGCCAAGGTGGCAGCATACATGAGGAGATGGCACAGTGGTTGATATGATCGTCTATTGTCAGGAAAAGGATGGAAACAGGCATGAAGAGTTGGAGTGGAGGCAAATTTGAGCATCTATTACCAGGATATGGGCCAGGGTGGCAGCAGGTGATAGGAAGTGGAGTGGTGGCTGGTTGAAGTGTCTGCTGCCAAGACCTGTCACGGGTGACAGTATGTGAGAGGAGGTGGTGCTGTGTCCGATGTGAACGTCTTTTGCCATTACCTGGGCCAGGCTGGCAGCAGTGAAGATTAGGTGGTGTGGTGGGTGATGTGAGCGTCTATTGCCAGGACCTGGCCCAGGTTAGCTGCAGGCGTGATGAGGTGTAGCGGTCTGCTGATGTGAGTCTCTCTAGCCGGGTCCTAAACCAGGGTGGCAGCCGGTGTGGGGAGGTGGCACAGTAGCCGATGTGAGCGCCTATTTCAAGGACCTGGGCCAGGGTGGCAGCAGTGAAGATTAGTGTGGTGGCCAATGTTAGTGTCTATTGCCGCACCTGGACCAGGGAAGCAGAAGGCGCAAGGAGGTGGAGCAATGGCAGATGTGAGTGTCTATTGCCAGGCTTAGGTAGTATTTTGTTGGAAATAAATGATGAGGTAAGATAATGGAAAATAAATTATGAGGTAAGAAATATGTGAACATATAAATACAGAATGAATGCTTTAATAGGATATTTTTTGTGTGTGAACAAATGTTGAAATATGAGGAAAAATCTATGGAATGAAGTTTTGGTTTGGACTGCAGTACCAGATGTTACACTGAAATCAAACCCTGTCCTTTCCTTTTGTGTTATTCCGCTATGTGTTTGTGTACCCTTGGGTATTTGTGTTTTTCCTGTCTTTATGTATTTAGCTAACAAGGTTTATGTTGTAGAATTTTTCTAATGCTAAGCTACATTCACTATGATGTAGAAAACTGTTATCCTCAAATATAATTTGCATAATAATATGTTATTTACTTTGTAAAGATGGTTGAATGTTGTTTTCGAAAGCTATTCTGATCTTTTATGTATTTACTTATGTCATAACTCCTGTAACACTGATAAGTATGTTTATTTCTATTCTTTTATAAAGCCTGTATTACTACAGATGTTATATGTATTATGATATTTTTAATGATATTTTCTGTACCTTTGTAATTGTATTCTGATGTTATAAAATTGTAATTGACACCAGTTCACCAAATTAAGTAACTTGTAAGCATTCATTTCAGTGCACACATTTCTGTTGTTCATAGTATATGCACAATATGTGAGAAGTTGGTACTGTTAGTGTTTGCACGTGTGTTAATAATTCAGCAAGGGACTGGTTAACAGCATTGCTGGTTCTAAGGACAATTCCAAAAACTCTGTTAGTGCATAAGTAGTGGTTTATGGAATTGCTATATTGTCCGCAAGACTCTTCAATGGTAATTGTGCACCTGCACAGCTACAACAGACGGCTGCTGGCCATCTCTACAAGGACTGCAGTGGGTCTGCACCTTTGATGGCCCACCAATACCATACTTGATTGGTGCTCGCTTATTTCCAAGTCCGTATCAATCTTAGTGCTGAGTTTTCACTCAGACGGCGCTTCGGCATTAGGCGGTTGTTTCCGTGTGTGATCGCTGGCCGGAGCTTAGCTGGAGGTGTGTGAGGAGGAGAGAGGTGGCTGCCTTGGCGTGGAGACAGTTCTGCTCGGCAGTGGTTGTTTGTGCCAGGACGCCGAGTGGGGCCTGATGGGAAGACCGGACCGTGATTTTACGGTTAATAGTGTGGACAGCGGCGTGGTGTGCATTTTAATCTGATTCGCTAGGGGAGCAAAATCTCGCCTGTTGTAGTATGTTGAGCCTGAGTTTGAAATACATTCCGTGTGTGGCGGGATGTCATTTTGTCCTCCTGTCTCTCCATAGCTGGGATTGCTATCCTCATTTACCATCCCACGGATGTATATTGATGGGGTGCGCTGCTGCCGTACTCTACTAGCTGCTGGTGATGGAAGTGCGTCATTCGGTGGCACGTTAGTCTGGGTGCTTTATGTTTGCCACTCGAAACTATGCACTTGAAGATAAATCTTTAGAGTTTGTCTTGCGCAGTTTGATTGGAGTTTATTTGTCTTGTGGTGCTTCCGCTTTCTGTAAACGAAGGTTAAGCTCGATTCGGCACTCCGTACGACGCTTGGTACCTCTGCAGGCAGGTCGGAGCCATCTTCATGACGAAACGGAAGCCTTTGGACTGAGAGGTCTTGTGTTTTGCATATTGTTCATAAATTGTTGTTTTGATATTAAGTTGGCTGAGGTTTCTTATGGATTTCCCGGCATTTGGTCTGTTGTCTGGCCCAGGCTAGGTCTCGTTATTTTAAAAGTCAGTCCTTGTTTGGGCTTAGTACTATTTTGGCTCACTGCCTGGTGGTTCTGGTAGAACCCTTGGTCGCTATGATTGTGTTGCAGTTTGTATGGGGCTGTGTGCTTGGAGCCGTGGAGTACCATCTGTGTGAACTGCTTCACTGGGGAGTACTGATCGGGCCATTCTTGGTCCTCTGCTGTATGAAATGATTTTATTATTATTTTGAAGTAACATTATCACTTAAATGCTTAATTCCCATTGTGTTAATTGCAACTTGGGTACTGAGAAATTTAGTAGTGTAATTATGGAAGATTTAATAGTGGCACATGGCCCTTTACCTGCTTCGTAATCTGTTAATTACCGAAAGACCTTACGCTCTTTTTCTTAAATTATTGTATTTTTATGTCATGTTATTTTTTCCCCCAACCCCCATGAACCAAAGACCTTGCCGTTGGTGGGGAGGCTTGCATGCCTCAATGATACAGATGGCCGTACCATAGGTGCAACCACAACAGAAGGGTATCTGTTGTGAGGCCAGACAAACATGTGGTTCCTGAAGAGGGGCAGCATCCTTTTCAGTAGTTGCAGGGGCAACAGTCTGGGTGATTGACTGATCTGGCCTTGTAATACTATCTAAAGCAGTCTTGCTCTGCTGGTACTGTAAACAGCTGAAAGCAAGGGGAAACTACAGCCGTAATTTTTTCCGAGGGCATGCAGCTTTACTGTATGGTTAAATGATGATGGCATCCTCTTGGGTAAAATATTCCGGAGGTAATATAGTCCCCCATTTGGATCTCCAGGCAGGGACTTCTCAAGAGGACATCAGGAGAAAGAAAACTGGCGATCTACTGATTGGAGCGTGGAATGTCAGATCCCTTAATCGGTCAGGTAGGTTAGAAAATTTAAAACAGGAAATGGATAGGTTAAAGTTGTATATAGTGGGAATTAGTGAAGTTCAGTGGCAGGAGGAACAAGACTTTTGGTCAGGTGAATACAGGGTTATAAATACAAAATCAAATAGGGGTAACGCAGGAGTAGGTTTAGTAATGAATAAAAAAACAGGAGTGCGGGTAAGCTACTACAAACAGCATAGTGAACGCATTATTGTGGCCAAGAAGGACGTGAAGCCCATGCCTACTACAGTAGTACAAGTTTATATGCCAACTAGCTCTGCAGATGATGAATAATAGATGAAATGTATGATGAGATAAAAGAAATTATTCGGGTAGTAAAGGGAGACGAAAATTTAATAGTCATGGGTGACTGGAATTCGAGAGTAGGAAAAGGGAGAGAAGGAAACATAGTGGGTGAATATGGATTGGGAGAGAGAATTGAAAGAGGAAGCCATCTGGTAGAATTTTGCACAGAGCATAATTTAATCATAGCTATCACTTGGTTCAGGATTCATAATATAAGGTTGTATACATGGAAGAATCCCGGAGATACTAGAAGGTATCAGATAGATTATATAATGGTAAGATAGAGATTTAGGAATCAAGTTTTAAATTGTAAGAAATTTCCAGGGGCAGATGTGGACTCTGACCACAATCTATTGGTTATGAACTGTAGATTAAAACTGAAGAACTGCAAAAAGGTGGGAATTTAAGGAGATGGGACCTGGATAAACTGACTAAACCAGAGGTTGTACAGAGTTTCAGAGAGAGCATTAGGGAACATTTGACAGGAATGGGGAAAAGAAGTACAGTATAAGAAGAATGGGTAGCTGTGAGGGATGAAGTAGTGAAGGCAGCAGAGGATCAAGTGGGTAAAAAGACGAGGGCTAGTAGAAATCCTTGAGTAACAGAAGAAATATTGAATTTAATTGATGAAAGGTGAAAATATAAAAACGCAGTTACTGAAGCAGGCAGAAAGGAATACAAACGTCTCAAAAATGAGATTGACAGGAAGTGCAATATGGCTAAGCACGGATGGCTAGAGGACAAATGTAAGGATGTAGAGGCTTATCTCACTAGGGGTAAGATAGATACTGCCTACATAAAATTAAAGAGACCTTTGGAGAAAAGAGAACCACTTGTATGAATATCAAGAGCTCAGATGGAAACCCAGTTCTAGGCAAAGAAGGGAAAGCAGAAAGGTGGAAGGAGTATATAGAGGGTCTATACAAGGGCGATGTACGTGAGGACAATATTATGGAAATGGAAGAGGATGTAAATGAAGATGCAATGGGAGATATGATACTGCATGAAGAGTTTGACAGAGCACTGAAAGACCTGAGTCGAAACAAGGCCCCCGGAGTAGACAACATTCCATTAAAACTACTGACGGCCTTGGGAGAGCCAGTCCTGACAAAACTCTACCATCTAGTGAGCAAGATGTATGAGACAGGCACAATACCCTCAGACTTCAAGAAGAATATAATAATTCCAATCCTAAAGAAAGCAGGTGCTGACAGATGTGAAAATTATCGAACTATCAGTTTAATAAGTCACAACTTCAAAATACAGACGCGAATTCTTTACAGACGAATGGAAAAACTGGTAGAAGTCGACCTCGGGGAAGATCAGTTTGGATTCTGCAGAAATGTTGGAACACGTGAGGCAATACTGACCCTACGACTTATCTTAGAAAATAGATTAAGGAAAGGCAAACCTATGTTTCTAGCATTTGTAGACTTAGCGAAAGCTTTTGACAATGTTGACTGGAATACTCTGTTTCAAATTCTGAAGGTGGCAGGGGTAAAATACAGGGAGCGAAAGGCTATTTACAATTTGTACAGAAACCAGATGGCAGCTATAAGAGTTGAAGGGCATGAAAGGGAAGCAGCGGTCGGGAAGGGAATGAGACAGGGTTGTAGCCTCTCCCCGATGTTATTCGATATGTATATTGAGCAATCAGTAAAGGAATCAAAAGAAAAAATTTGGAGTAGGTATTAAAATCCATGCATAAGGAAGATAAACGTTGAAGTTTGCCGATGACATTGTAATTCTGTCAGAGACAGCAAAGGACTTGGAAGAACAGTTGAACGAAATGAACAGTGTTATGAAAGGAGGATATAACATGAACATCAATGAAAGCAAAACGAGGATAATGGAATGTAGTCGAATTACATCCTCTTCCATTTCCATAATATTGTCCTCACGTACATCGCCCTTGTATAGACCCTCTATATACTCCTTCCACCTTTCTGCTTTCCCTTCTTTGCATAGAACTGGGTTTTCATCTGAGCTCTTGATATTCATACAAGTGGTTCTCTTTTCTCCAAAGGTCTCTTTAATTTTTCTGTAGGCAGTATCTATCTTACTCCTAGTGAGCTAAGCCTCTACATCCTTACATTTGTCCTCTAGCCATCCGTGCTTAGCCATATTGCACTTCCTGTCAATCACATTTTTGAGACGTTTGTATTCCTTTTTGCCTGCTTCAGTAACTGCGTTTTTATATTTTCACCTTTCATCAATTAAATTCAATATTTCTTCTGTTACTCAAGGATTTCTACTAGCCCTCGTCTTTTTACCCACTTGATCCTCTGCTGCCTTCACTACTTCATCCCTCACAGCTACCCATTCTTCTTATACTGTACTTCTTTTCCCCATTCCTGTCAAATGTTCCCTAATGCTCTCTCTGAAACCCTGTACAACCTCTGATGCTGAGGGAATTAGATTAGGAAATGAGACACTTAAAGTAGTAAAGGAGTTTTGCTATTTGGGAAGCAAAATAACTGATGATGGTTGAAGTAGAGAGGATATAAAATGTAGACTGCCAATGGCAAGGAAAGTGTTTCTGAAGGAGAGAAATTTGTTAACATCGAGTATAGATTTAAGTGTCAGGAAGTCATTTCTGAAAGTATTTGTATGGAGTGTAGCCATGTATGGAAGTGAAACATGGGTGATAAATAGTTTGGAGAAGAAGAGAACAGGAGGTTTCGAAATATGGTGCTACAGAAGAATGCTGAATATTAGATGGGTAGATCACATAACTAATGAGGAAGTATTGAATAGAATTGGAGAGAAGAGGAGTTTGTGGCACAACTTAACTAGAAGAAGGGATTGGTTGGTAGGACATGTTCTGAGGCATCAAGGGATGACAAATTTGGGATTGGAGGGCAGCGTGGAGGGTAAAAACCGCAGAGGGAAACCAAGAGATGAATACACTAAGCAGATTCAGAAGGATTTAGGCTGCAGTAGGTACTGGGAGATGAAGAAGCTTGCACAGGATAGAGTAGCATGGAGGGCTGGATCAAACCAGTCTCAGGACTGAAGACAACAACAAAAACATTGTTTTCTTTTTAATTTGCTGATCACTCATGTACTGTTCCAAGTATTAAAATGTTTCAGGTAGCTATTACTTGGGTGGAACGCACGGAACCGCAAGGGAGAGAGTAGTTGCGTGCCTTACATGTCCGTTGTTTGCGCGGCCTGGTGTCCGTTGTTTGTTTTGGTGCACCTGAGTTAAGTATTGTGTTGCCTCCTCCCCTGCGGCCCCATTGTGTTCTTCTCATAAACATTTCCTTCTAGGCTTTTTAGTTAATTTTATGCTAGTATTATTTTAATTTCTTACATTGGTAACATTATGCGGCCTTCATTATGCACACTATTTGTCATAGCGGAGTTGATGTGCCATTGTAATTTCTTAAATCTATTATGACAAACAATATGTATCATGAAGGGTACACACAATGGAGTTTGAGTATGGCAATTATAATGTCCCATATATCATGATGTGCGTGGTTAAAGGGTGCTATAAGTGGATGACTGTTATTTCTGTTTTTGGCGCCCTTCATGCCTCCTTTCTTGTCCCTATTGGTACGTTATCCTTGTACTTGTGTTGGTAAGCCACATCAGTGGTAGCAGCACACCTTCCTTCCCGGACCTTGGGTGCCTAAATTTGTGTAGGTGGAGTATGAATGTGATATTTTTTTGTATTTTTATGCTCTTGCTTATTGAGAACGTTTTTTGCTTATAGTTTCCTTTGTGTGTTATACAGGAACACCGAATGATCATGGCACGATCAGTACCAGGTTTAGACTTACTTATGAAAGCCCAGCTGCAATATGAGCTTAGAATCAGAAGTCAAAGTGTTGACAGTACGGTGAATGTGTCGATTGCACGGCTCCGGGTGGCGTTGTTAGCTCCAGTAACGTTGCCTCCAGATATTTTCCCGGATCAGGGTAAGTGGATATCATCAGTTTCCACATTTATAGCTACTTGGAGTGCTACCATGTCAGTCTTTGAGCGTGCTCCTCCCACGTTAAAACAGCTTTGTCGGGCACAAGCTCAATTGGCTGTTAGATTTAAAATCAATTGGGGTCCAAGACGCGCATAGAGCTGCTTTTAATCAGGCCTTGGCAGGGATGGAGGGCCTGAATTCGCACCTCCTGACGCTTGCCTTGGGGGGCAGAGGAGAGTAATATCGATCTTGAGGATCGTCATGATGTAAGGAAGTGTGCGTCCCAGCGAGTCGAATTAGAACAGTCTAATTCCTTTGCGAAATTGCCCCACCCTTTATTGAGAGTGTTGCATGATGTCACTGACATTATTATTGAGTCGGTAGATCAAGTTATCAAGCTGTTGGAATTAATTATTCATTTATGGCGACATATGGAGGCTCTATCTCACCCACATGCTACGGTATTGACGGCGTTGTATTCAATGGCCCGCGGCAGTTTAAATTTGATAATAACCGAAACGTTGCAAGAAGGCGGTTCGCTCATGCACCTGAATATTAAGCTCACTGACCACGCGCGTAGAGCATTGGATCAGGAACAATTTTGGCGGGTGTAAGGAGATAGGGAACCACTAATGCAATTTGTGGAACGTGTTAGGCTTGCGGTAGGGGTTCTCGACATACAAATTTCAGAACGCGATTGTGTCACCCATATCCTTGTTGGTCTTTCTGCATCAGAGAAGGGAAAATTTATCTTTGTTGACAGACCACGAACGTATGCCGAGTTGTTGGCGGTTGTTGACAAATTAGATGTCCGCCAATTTCCGGAAGTTACCCAGCAGCGTTCTCATAATACTATGCCTTCGGAAGCACTGCCAACCGTTGTTCCGCGGAATGTCACTAACCGACGCGAATGTTATCATGGCGGATCCCCAGATCATTTGGTCCGGTCCTGTCCGGTTCTTCACATGCCCCGTTATCAAAAATGACGCCAGGAGAAGGGGGGAAGAAGGTGGGGGAAAAGAAAGCGAAACTGGCCGGTAAATTGTCGTGTAATTCGAGCTCGGTCGATCCCTTCTCTCCCCTTTATTTGTGTGAAATTAGGGCAGGAACCGATTTGTGCCTTATTAGACACAGGCAATGCCCGGTCTTTCATTAGTAAGCCATGGTATTTGGAATTTGGTAAAACAGTTCGTTTGTCTAGTGTGCGTTCTACTGGAAGTAGATGTCAGAATGCTAATGGTGAAATGTTGCCTATTCTGGGGAAGTGCACAGCAAGTTTGTCTATTGGCACCTTTTCATGGCCTGTTCAGTTGTTGGTTGCGGAGAATTTAAGCATGCCTTTCATTTTGGGTTGGTCTAATTGTCGATCCTTCAAGGTGTACCTTCTATTTTTAATTCCGACCAACTACTAGAATTGCCTTTTGTGAGTGTGGCAGGGGAAGAGGAAGTACTGTTTTGGCGGTAACACAGAATTATCCAGATGTATCACATGTCCCTTCCGACCAAGAAGCAAG
Source organism: Schistocerca serialis cubense (assembly GCF_023864345.2). NCBI lineage: Eukaryota > Metazoa > Arthropoda > Insecta > Orthoptera > Acrididae > Schistocerca > Schistocerca serialis. The sequence continues at coordinate 166,042,868 of NC_064649.1, forward strand.
GTTAAAGGAGCTGTTGTCTGAGTACCCGCAAGTTATTACGGACAGATTAGGAGTAACCAATCAGATCGAGTACGAAATTCTTCTTACCGATCAGATGCCGGTGCGTAAGGCTCCGTATAGGTTGTCACCTCCTAAAATGCGAGTGCTGCGGGCCAAAATTGAGCAGATGTTGAAGGATGAGGTAATTCACTATTCCACCTCGCCGTACGCTTCTCCTGTTTTCCTTTTCCCTAAGGCAGGCAAGAATGACTATCGGCTTGTAGTCAATTACCAGCTGCTTAATCTGCTGTGAGCGTGATCTGTAACAGCATTGAAACACTATGCCTCGTTGACATGTGTATCGTCAACGCCGCCACCGCATACCAGTTTACAAACACATAATTAGTCTGGAAAACAAACTTGGCACTAATAGCACCGCACAATCTGTTATTCTCAGTGGACCTATGTTTTTTTGTGGTTGTCGAGTTAATTTCTCCCTTGATGTTGCAAGTGGAGCAGCTGGCAGTGGGTGGTTTACACTCTCTATTGTTCGCTGTGAGAATGCATCGCTACCCGGACTTGAATCCTTCGACGATCGAAATGTTATCGCTTACAAGACATGGCATTGTGGGATCGAACCGAAGAATCAATCTAGACCTAGTTTTGTTTATAGTAATATGCCTTTTAGTTTGTATACCTGCTCCTGTTGGTGGCAAGAGGTGGCAGTGAGCTGACGGCTACTGTGTGGTGACATTAGTTTCCAGAAATGTCGACTGCAGTTACTTACGAGGCAGCGTGCGGCCCCGTAAGTGGGACTCGCCCACACAAAATTGGAGCCAGTGGTGCCAAAGACTGCCGAATTTCTCGTAGGGGATATCCATCTCTGCTGGTGGTACCCATCCGGCTAGTGATGACACTCGGCACTGGCACGGAAGGGTAGGCAGTTGTACTGGCCGGGTCTCGTCCCACTACCCCCAGGGCAGCAGTCTGGCGTGGGTCAGCCCACCAGTATAAGAGCACTGAGCACGAGGAGGAGGGTTCGGCACTAAGAAGGTATAGTGTTGGAACCCCAGACTCCTACGGTCACGCATTTTGTCCCGTCACTCGGTCGTCCTGCGGGGACCTCTCGTCTCCCGGGGCGCTACGGACTGCTTATCCCTGTGCTCGAATTGTGATTTTATCCTCGTGCGAGGCTCATTCGTGGTACTGACGCACTGTTTCTGGCCGTGTCCACAAATCTGTGGCTCGAGAGTGCAGTGCGAGCTGGCTCACCCTGCGAGAAGCTCGTTTACTACTGCGGTTGCAGTATTGCAGTAGCTAGCCCAGTCTGCCCCGTGCCATCTAAATGGCCCTCAATGCTGCGATCGACGTGCCTTCCGCTGCTGTGGCTGAACTGCTAGTTTTGGAGGTAAAGCCCAAAACGTGGTGGCGGCATTACAAAAAGTTTAAAGGAGTAGAATAGTTTATCGGCCTCAACCTAACAAGAAGTTACTCGCAACTATTTTTAGATGAAGGCTGCAAGAAGTAGATAGCCACTTTACACAATGGAAGATGCTACCAGTTGAAGGGAATAACTTTCGGTCTTTCAGTCTCAACAGCAGTCCGTATGAGAGCAGTGGACAAAGTTCTGCTTGAAGAATTATTGAAGCATGTAGCCCTCTTTTTTTCTAACCATACCACTTGATGGGGAGAACATTCAGAAGTACTGTACCAATTACTTGAAGACTTTAGGAGAGCTGACATAATGATCAACCTAAATGAATCAGTCTTTGCCAAATCACAGATTAAATTCCTCAGTCATATAATTTCTCCACACGGAACTGAACCCGATTCAATGAAAATGGAAGCAGTAAGGAACTTTCCCACTCCAAAGTGCCATGATCAACTCAAATCTTTTCTCAGATTTTGCTGTTTCTGTCTTTTATTTATTTCAGGATACTATCTTCTTCTGTGCTTGAGAAACTTTTAAAGAAGGGTGCATTATGGAAACGGGATAATAAACATCAGATGGTGTTTGCACTAATTAAAAAGACAACCGTGTGAAGCCCAGTACTTCATAATCCTGACTTGAATGAAATTTCTTTCTTGGTACTCTAATGGTCCCCACCTTTGCTTCTACTAAAGCCATTTAGTTCTCTTGGGGATCTGAAAGGTGTTCAGATCCAATATTGGTGCTTCTGTAGCTAAAATGGTATGTGGAGAGCCTCTGTGCATTCAGAGGACTATTTAGTGCCAGCACCACCACCCACCCTGACAGAACTCTTACATTTAGTGCAGAAGCACCAACATCCACTCCTCATTACAGTAACCTAGCAAAAGGATTTGCACAGCTGTTCCCACATAATGTTGCATACAAACTTAGTCAGACATCTACCCCAGCCAGCATACAACCAGTTCTTCCTCGGTTTTACATAGAGGGGTCACACAATGGCACGGCCCTGGAGGTGTCAACTGAATAGGTCAAACAAGTGTGGGTTTTAACATCAACTGTCCCAGACACATCACATCACAGCCAGCAGACCTCACTTCCCCAACACCGACCACTCCCACCTCATAACCTGCAGATACCCCAGTGCCACAGCCGACAGCTCTGCTGCCACCACGGCACCCGGCTCACACGAGAGACACTCGATAAATAAAGTTCAAATATCGAGACACCCCAGATGCCCCACAGTACAGGGGGCAGGAGGGGAGGGGGAGGGGGTAGGTTGTGTGGCAGTGATGCATTTTGTGTGTTGTGAAACCACCCACAAGTATACACAACCTCTCTGACACGAATTTTATCTCGGCTGTGACCTAGTAAGTCAGTTCTTTGCTAACTGTGATACTCGGTGGGAGCAGTCTTGTACGTTTTTCCTGTGCACATAAAGGTATTTTCTGTACATTTAAAGGTTGTGTGATGTCATTTTTGTGTCTAACTCATCTATCCCACAATAATAGTAATAATAATAATATGCATGATCTCAAAGTGTCAACCTTATTTCCAATTATGTGTGTAGCATTGCACATCTTTTACTGTAGCTGAAGCAGAAAGGTAATGCAGAACTCTGGCTCAGGTTACAAGTGTTTTCAGATCAACTATGCATCAATGTCGTCCCTCAGATTGAATCTGATTTGGAAGGCAACTAGCAATGATAATGTCATTCACATATTTACTGAGTGAAAGGCTCACAAAGAGCAACTGAAGAGTGTTGTAGGCAAATAGGTTATAATACACTATCTTTCATTGCAGTTTACATTTGAGTACATTGATATCAGTACAAGCACACTACTGAGCGACAGGACAGAACCCTCTGTATCACAGCAGTACTGCCATCAGACATACATCAGTGTACAAACTGGTACAGTATATAACCTTTTCTTTTGAAGTGAAGTTAAGCACATATGTATTACAATGATTCAGTTCATATGTCACGTCTTTCAGATTTCTCTCTTGGCACGTAAGCCCAACCGAGCTATTACCTGATTCCTTAGCTCTGATGGCCTTGTATTTCTGATGATTGTCTTCATCACTACTTTCCAAACTAATATTTATTGCTACTATCTCAGTCTCTTACTCCATAAAAGCATAATGGCACCGGTATTCTTTTTCGATGTATTTAGCCCTTTGCACACTCATTTGTAATTCATCCAATTGGTGTGTTATTTCTCTCAAAGCCACAGTGGAAAATTAAGACGTGGTTTATGACCCCCTCCCTCCACTTTTTTTTAAAAAAATACTGCAACAGAATTATATACAAGTCGTATCACAAAAAGTATTTCTAGTTCCCTGATGTAACAGAGGGCATGAAAGTAAACATTTTTCTTACGAAAGCACTATCCAGAAATGTGTACTTTTGAACTTATACTGGTCTGAATAAAACTGTATATTGTAATAAAAACAGAGGACAACTTCATTGCAGTGTGAAATTTAGAGCATGACCAATTATACAAGTACTGTATACTACAAATTGTTTTATTTATACAAAATTATTATAATTAAATACAATGAAAATTGCCGGTATATTTATAACTGTTATTTAAATTTGTAACAACTGCAGTCTGTTCCAATTCTGAGTGAAAATGTGTGTGGAAATCATAAATGCAAATGCAGTAAATGTCCTTGGGGGAAAAAAATCTGAAACAAAACCATTTACAATCTAACCTTCTGTGGCGACAGTCGACTGCCAGTAACTTCACCGGCGAAGCGCAGAGTAAAAGGTCTTTGGGGACTCGAGCTTCTTTGGACAGTCCCGTCTGCGTGTTGACGAGTGATACACGTGTCGTGAAATTGTGCATTGTTTTTCCTGTGTTTCTGTAAATATACGAACCGCAATAAAAGTGCATTATCGTAATAAGTTGGAATTTTTGGTGCGTGGACCCTCACTATAGCCATAAAATCCCACATTGGTGACCCCGAGTCGCGAAAATACGTTGCAGTCGCTCGCTGTGTATCACCGGTTTTGCGCCAATAGACAATGTCGCAGTCTCCAGTTTTTACGGCAGTGCACGACGCCGCGACCGCAGAATGGACATTCGACTGTGAAGTGCAACGCTTCACCCCGTGTGCCACTAATACACCGGGAATGTTCGTATCTCCCGTGTTTGCCTCGCCTGGCCGGACGACTCTAACCTCTGCCGGCATACCACACCGGGCGCTGTACACATCGTCGCAGACACCTTCTACGGCATTCTACGCTCAACAGAATGCCCCTTCAGCACAAGTCCCTGGAAACCCCGAGTTCCTACCGCACAGCATGGACCACGCGGCTGGCCAGTTTCTGGGTCCACATGCACGGCTGCCGTTTAACGTGCCCCCCTTCGCGCCGGTCGAAGGGACACTCACGCCAACCGTGCCGGACCACTTATACGCCTACCCGTCCTTCCGCCCCGCGCACACCTCGGGCGACGCACCTGCTGTGGTGCCACCCCGTCACTCGGCGCTCAATCGCGATCTCGCGCCTGCCGCGCCGTGCTTGTGGTGTGGCCGCACATATTCCGTGCCTAGATGGACTGGATACCACGTCTCGCCTACACAGCTAACGGACGTTCAACACAACACATCGCCTGCCACTGAGGCACATTTCGCACCAGAGAACACCGTGCAGAATCCCCGTGCATTTCGTGCCCCTCCTACAGCCCCGCAAACACTGGCCCCCGGCCGTTTTCCGAAGCTGCCGCCGTTACAACCGGACAACCCAGTGACGTGGTTTACCTTGGTGGACAACATGTTGGACATACACGGTATTGCGGACGACAGCACCCGTTTCGTGTGTTTAGTGAACAACCTGCACGACCACCCTGATCACATCAGTGACTTATTGCTGAACCCTCCTAAGAGCAACAAATAAGCCTCTGCTCGTGCATTACTTAGCGAACGCCTCTCTCGTCCACTGGCCGATACTATTCTCAACATAATTTATGACGAGACTTTAGGCGACAGAACACCCTCACAGCTGTGGCGACGCTTGCGTGCACAGGTCGGTACCGAGATCCTGCCGAACTTAGCGCTCTGGGCATTGTGGTTGGTGAAGCTGCCGCAAGAACTACAGTTACATTTGCTTCCACATACCGCAGCGTCACTCGAGGATAAACTACGGCTGGCGGATCAGGCATATGCCATTATTCGACACACCACAGTGTCTAACACAGCCGAGGTTGGTAACCCTGTGTGTATACTTCCACCGTCGGGCGGTAGAGGCCGGGCGCGTGCGTATCGCGGACAGCACACGGAACAGCAGCCACCTAGCGCCCAAGACCGGGAACCGCCAGCGGGTCGGCGACAGCCGCTCCCCACCCCAACCGGGCTAGTGCCTGCCCGCCCCGCCTTCCCCTCGCCTGACGCTTCGGTTGGTCGGGACGAGTATAGCCGATTCACGCATGTGCTGGTTTCACACCACTTTCAGGGACGCTGCTCGCAACTGCCGTCCGCCCTGCGCGTTCCCAAACGCCGCACGCGGGCCGCAGTAGGCGCCATGGCCCACGGATACAGGCAGGGGCGCCCACAGACATTGCATTCTGTCAGAGCCCCTACCCCACGAGGACGTCTGTACGCCTTGGATGTAGGTTCGCGCCGATATTTTCTCGTCGATACCGGAGCAGATGTTAGTGTCATACCTCCCACATTTTCTGTAAAGGACACGACACCAACAAAACTGTCCCTTCGAGCAGCAAATAAGGCGACACTTCGTGTCAAGGGTTCGGCCAAGTTACCTATTGAACTCATACCTGGTAAACAGTTCACTTGGTCCTTCTACGTGGCTGATGTCGAAGATCCAGTATTAGGCATCGACTTCCTTTTCCACTTCGGACTGTCTCCAGATCTTCAGTCAGTCGCATTATTGCACCACGCCTCGTCCACGCACATTGCATGTTCAGTCGCTTCTTCGGCCCCCCCTCCCCCTCGGCCGCCCGACGACCTGGGCACAGCTCCCATCAAGTGCTCTTCATCGGCAGACAGCCTCACGATTTCCACTGCCCACCTCCAGCCTGAACGCCCTGCAGTCGACGATCTCCGTCCTCACAACGTCGAATGGAACCGTGCCAGATCATCGGCTACGCAAGCCCTCACCGGGGCACGACGCCTCGTACAACGCCTGCCAACGTCGCCACCACCTGACACTGGAGATGCACCTCGTGGAACTTTGTCAACACCGAAGCAGACTGCTTCCCTGGCACATAAGGTTAGTGACTCTTGTGTGCTACCGATCCCCGTTCACGACGGCCCCCAAATGAGTTCGCCAGCCAAGCTGAACGCTATTACGAATGGCACGACACACAAAATTGTCACGACAGATGGGCCTCCAGTGCGCCATAAAGCGTGCCGACTGCCACCACATAAACTACGCCTTGCTAAAGCCGCAGTGGAGGAACTTCTAAGGACAGGCATTGTTCGCCCATCGGACAGTAACTGGTCCTCTCTCATACATTTAGTTCCCAAAAAGGACGGCACTGTGCGCCTGTGTGGCGACTATCGTCGCCTCAACGCGCGGACGGTATTAGACAATTACCCGATACCTCACATACAAGACTTTGCGCAAGTACTTAGCGGAGCACACATCTTCAGTGTCTTGGACTGCCGCAAGGCATATTTACAGATACCAAATGGAACAGAGTGACATACCGAAGACAGCAGTAATCACACCTTTTGGCCTGTACGAATTTTGTTACATGCAAAAATGCGGCCCAAACTTGGCAGCGTTTTATAGACTCACTTCTTTTTAACTGCACATATTGCTACGCATACCTCGATAACATACTAATTTTCTCCCCCTCTGACAGGGAACATGAACTCCACCTGGCCACGATACGGGACTTATTGACACGTAACGGAGTTGAGATCAATAATGACAAGTCACAACTCCGCTGCACTGCTGTCACTTTCCTGGGGTACACAGTCTCCTCGGATGGTATATGCCCCCCGCAGGAGCGGGTTGACTGCATTCGCAAGTTACCCCTCCCAGTGTCGTTTCGCGAATTACGCCGGTTTTTAGGAACTGTCAATTTCTACCGCCGTAACCTGCTGATGGCGGCAGCAATTCAAGCCCCTTTGACTGATGCACTGGCCGGAAAACAAACCTCAGGCAGTCGCCGAGTACTGTGGTCTGACAGCATGGTGAGAGCTTTTGAAGATCTTAAATCAGCGTTAGCACGTGGTGTCACTCTCGCCCATCCTTTGCCAGCTGCCTGCATCTCGATTACAGCGGATGCAAGTGATTTCGCAATCGGTGCAGTCTGTAACGGGTCCGTAGGCCCTTACTATAAGTTTTGCGACAGCACAGGTCGACAGGACAAACAATCGATAGTGTGTGTCAGGTTGCGAGAGCGAGAGCGAGTGTTGAGATAGTAGTGTGGTACGCGCTTTGGGCCGAGCCGGGTGGAGGTCTGTTGCTGGAATGCAAGACCGTACCAACAAAGGGAGTGGCCATCGCCGTGGTTTAACCCCTTTGTGTTAGAAATATTCGGGAAAGTGAAAAAGTATAATTACTAGTGTGATTCAGTGATATTTTTGTGCCGATATTTGTAATTACGCGTCTACCGCGCCGGCATCATTTGGATTGCAGTGTTGGATTGCAGTGTTGGATTGTAGTGTTGGATTACAATGATTGAAATTGCGTGTGACGATAATGAATAACGAAAGGACCTGTGCTGAGATTAGCCGTTATTAATTCTGTACGACGAAGGCAGTGGTTGTCTCCTTACTTTGTGTTTTTGTGAGAATATAGGTCGTTGATTAATGGAGCTGTGTTGTTGTTCTTCCTGCCACCAGACATTTCATTATTACAGCATTCGAGAAGGACAAAATGGAATGTAACAACCCCGTAGCAATCCAATCCGATTGCCATCCCCATTAGGTACACGGTCACATTAGTTATTATCTATTTGGGCTGCTATCAGATCCCGATCGAGCGGGATAAGTCAGTAAAATTAAACCGGAGTGTTACACCCTTGGTTCCTGACTGAATTACTTGGATGACCCCTACCAATCCTAACTACTACTCACTAACTTTCTTAACCTAAGGATAGAGAAAGATGGTAGAGGAGTGACACTTGAAATTAGAAATAAAGTCTCACCCAGCTGGGAGTGTACCAGTCGCCACTTGGTATACCAGCAAAAGAGTTGCTAGCTCCCTACACCTAACTTTCTTCAACTCGTACCTCTTCCTCATCTGGGTTATCCCTGTTCTGGTGTGAGTAGTACCTTTTTATGTTTTCCACATGTTCCCTACCATGCACTCTCTTTGTCCGTGCATACTCCAACTCCACAGTGTTAGGATGACCAATTTTTATAATCCTGTATGGTCCCTTATAAACGTGGTTGAATTTATTTATTTCAGAGTTTATTTTCTTTGATTTTGCATGAACCTTTACTAGTACCAAGTCTCCCACTCGGTAAGTTATCGGTTTCACTAGCTTGTCGTGTCTTTCCTGTCTCTTCCTAGCTTTCTCCTTCATACTTAACTGCATCATTGCATTGTTTCTGCATCTGTGTCACCTCGGCGATCCTTTCTCCCAACTCGGCTTTAGTTTCTTCAACATTGTCTTCTATCTTTTTTGTCAACTTTCCTTCCATCTTCTCCACGTCTCCCTGGACTTGGTCTATGCTCTTCTCTAGCTTCCTCTCTCTCTCGTCGATGTCCATCTTCAGTCGTTCTTGTAACTCCTGCATTTCCTTCTTCAGATTACATTCCATCTTCATCTGCGATGTTTTGATCTCTTGTGCTATAGTTTCTTGTAAATCTTCCCTTAATGATTTGCGGAATATTTCTTCCCTTTCTCTAGCTTCTTGTAAACTTTTCTCTAATGATTCTCGTAAATCTTCCTTTAATGATGCGTTATTTTCTTGTAAACTCTTTAGTGATTCTCTTGTTTCTTGTAAACCTTTCTCTACTGATTTGTGGAATTTTTCTTCCCTTTCTCGTAAATCTTCCTTTAGTGATGCGTTGTTTTCTTTTAGCAAGGCTGCCAACATCGACCGTATATCTGCACCCTCTGAAACTGGCTTATTTCTCATCGTTTGTCCCAGTGTCTCGGGATAACTGGCTGAATGTGCTAATGGGCTATCTAATGACACTCCATAATCACTGATCCCTGAATCATCTCTGTCTTCCTGTCCTATCCCTTTCCTTTCAACTACTGCCTCACAAACCTGCTTATCTTCAGTAGACATGTTTGTTTATTTTTAATGCACAGGTAAGTAATATAGAATAACCTCTAGTAACCCAAAACACTCCTAATTACCATGAAACTAATCAAACAGTACCTGAAATATTATTCAATTAATCCCTAAATTGATACAATATGCAAGAGCATCGAACACAACAACTCTCAAAACCTAATCACTTCAAATATCAATTTTCACATACACAGCTTAAGTAAAATGTTTTAAATAAGATAAATCATACTATTCATAAAATCTATACATATAAAATCCCCCAAAAACAATAAGCATATCTGTATAATTATCATTTGGACAGCGCAGTATGCATAAATAAGTACGCTCAATTTCAAAGTATTTTTCGCAAACTTTTCGGAAATTACTGCAATTGGGCACTTTCCTAACATGCAATTCAGTTTACAAACGTTTATTTACCGCGAAAACTGCACATTGCAATTTAATGTTATGTCAACCAGTCGTCTCCACTCACCAACCGACGTTACCACAAGTCGCGATGTTTTGACGTTTGAAGTGGGCGTGGCGCTGTACTGCCGCCGGAACCACGTGAGGTCTCGCTGTGGTGGGATGTCGTAGTTCTCAGCCGACCGCTCCGTGGCGTTGCAGGCGGGTGTAGTTTTGTAGTTTGGCTGCTAGATGTCGGGACAGCGCTCGGTGTAGTGCGTCTGTGCTTGAACCACTCTTTGCACAGGTAGTTGGGATGACGTGTGAAATCACCTCGCGCAGCTGCTACAAGGGTCTGTGTGATGTCACTGAACAATTGCATCGCCACACGAATTGTCGTCCACATAACAGTCTATGGGGCCACAAGAAGCTGTCCGATTTTCACTATTTAAAAAGCAATTCCAGTCAAAATATTATCACTAAACACTTCTTTAAGACTTTCGTGACGAATTCTTGGCTCGTTTTGGTCGTAATAATGTTCACACGTGTCTTTCTTTGGTGTTCACTTTTCACAGTTTTTCGCGCGGACTTACGCATTTGCACATTATAACACAGTTTATCGACACTATTACCCTCATCTAATATGGCAAGAAAAAACAGTAATAATATCTTACGATTGTGAATAAACTAAGTATCGTTAAAAAAAATGCACTGTTTCTTGTCGCGATTTTAAGGTTTATGCTCTGTCTCGATCCAAAATTGGAAAAATATTTTCTCGCGTTAAGCAAGATAAAACTACCTATTGTTCTTTACGATTCGTCCGAAAATTGCACTTGTCCTTTCACGGTAAGCCAAGGGTGTAAGAATCCGGTTTAATTTTACTGACTTATCCCGCTCGATCGGGATCTGATAGCAGCCCAAATAGATAATAACTAATGTGACCGTGTACCTAATGGGGATGGCAATCTGATTGGACTGCTACGGAGTCGTTACATTCCATTTTGTCCTTCTCGAATGCTGTAATAATGAAATGTCTGGTGGAAGGAAGAACAACAACACAGCTTCATTAATCAACGACCTATATTCTCACAAAAACACAAAGTAAGGAGACAGCCACTGCCTTCGTCGTACAGAATTAATAATGGCTAATCTCAGCACAGGTCCTTTCGTTATTCATTATCGTCACACGCAATTTCAATCATTGTAATCCAACACTACAATCCAACACTGCAATCCAACACTGCAATCCAAATGACGCCGGCGCGGTAGACGGGTAATTACAAATATCGGCACAAAAATATAACTGAATCCACTAGAAATTATACTTTTTCACTTTCCCGAATATTTCTAACACAAAAGGGGTTAAACCACAGCGATGGCCACTCCCTTTGTCGGTACGGTCTTGCATTCCAATAACAGACCTCCACCCGGCTCGGCCCGCAGCGCGTACCACACTACTATCTCAACACTCGCTCTCGCTCTCGCAACCCGACACACACTATCGATTGTTTGTCCTGTCGACCTGTGCTGTCGCAAAACTTATAGTAAGGGCCTACGGACCCCTTACAACAGTAAGAAGAGTCAGTCTTCAAGTACTTAAGTCGGCATTGTGCCGTTTGTATTTAATTCCAATGCAATTTCTGTGTTTCATCGTCAATAAGAAGGTCCAAGGGATACAGCAAACCCGAAGTGAAGCATCGATATCTAAAACTGGTCTCACAGGAAAGGCTCAAATCATAGAAAGTAAGAAGAGTCAATCTTCTTGTACTTAAGTCGACATTGTGCCTTTTGTGCTTAATTCCGATGCAATTTTTGTGTTTCATTGTCAATAAGAAAGTCCAAGGGATACAGTGAACCTGAAGTCAATCATCGGAATCTAAAACTGGTCTCACAGGAAGGGTTCAAACATAGAAAGTAAGAAGAGTCAGTGTTCTTGCACTTCAGTCGGCATTGTGCCTTTTGTATTTAATTCCGATACAGTTTCTGTGTTTCATCGTCAATAAGAAGGTCCAAGGGATACAGTAAACCTGAGGTGAAGCATCGGAATCTGAAACTGGTCTCACAGTAAAGGTTCAAAGCATCGACAGTAAGAAGAGTCAGTCTGCTTTTACTTAAGACGGCATTGTGACTCTTGTAATTAATTCCGATGCAATTTCTGTGTTTAATCGTCAATAAGAACGTGCAAGGGATACAGTAAACCTGAGGTGAAGCATCGGAATCTGAAACTGGTCTCACAGGAAAGGATCAAGGCATAGACAATAAGAAGAGTCAGTCTTCTTTTACTTAAGACGGCATTGTGACTCTTGTAATTAATTCCGATGCAATTTCAGTGATTCATCGTCAATAAGAAGGTCCAAGGGATACAGTAAACCTGAGGTGTAGCATCGGAATCTGAAACTGGTCTCACAGGAAAGGTTCAAAGCATAGACAGTAACAAGTGTCAGTCTTCTTGTACTTAAGACGGCATTGTGACTCTTGTAATTAATTCCGATGCGATTTCTGTGTTTCGTCGTCAATAAGAAGGTCCAAGGGATACAGTAAACCTGAGGTGAAGCATCGGAATCTGAAACTGGTCTCACAGGAAAGGTTCAAAACATAGGCAGTAAGAAGAGACAGTCTTCTTGTACTTGAGACGGCATTGTGACTCTTGTAATTAATTTCGATGCAATTTCTGTGTTTCATTGTCAACAAGAAGGTCCAAGGGATATAGTAAACCTGAGGTGAAGCATCGGAATCTAAAACTGGGTTCACAGGAAAGGTTCAAAACATAGACAGTAAGAAGAGGCAGTCTTTTGTACTTATGACGGCATTGTGACTCTTGTAATTAATTCCTATGCAATTTCTGTGTTTCATCGTCAATACGAAGGTCCAAGGGATACAGTAAAACTGAGGTGAAGCATCGGAATCTAAAACTGCTCTCACAGGAAAGGTTCAAAACATAGACAGTAAGAAGAGTCAGTTTTCTTGTACTTAAGACAGCATTGTGACTCTTGTAATTAATTCCGATGCAATTTCTGTGTTTCATCGGCAATAAGAAGGTCCAAGGGATAAGGTAAACCTGAGGTGAAGCATCGGAATCTAAAACTGGTCTTACAGGAAAGGTTCAAAACATAGACAGTAAGGAGAGTCAGTCTTCTTGTTCTTAAGACGGCATTGTGACTCTTGTAATTAATTCCGATGTAATATCTGTGTTTCATTGTCAATAAGAAGGTCCAAGGGATACAGTAAACCTGAGGTGAAGCATCGGAATCTAAAACTGGTCTCACAGGAAAGGTTCAAAACATAGATAGTAAGAAGAGTCAGTCTTCTTGTACTTAAGACGGCATTGTGACTCTTGTAATTAATTCCGATGCAATCTCAGTGTTTCATCGTCAATAAGAAGGTCCAAGGGATACAGTAAACCTGAGGTGTAGCATCGGAATCTGAAACTGGTCTCACAGTAAAGGTTCAATGCATAGACAGTAACAAGTGTCAGTCTTCTTATACTTAAGACGGCATTGTGACTCTTGTAATTAATTCCGATGCAATTTCTGTGTTTCATCGTCAATAAGAAGGTCCAAGGGATACAGTAAACCTGAGGTGAAGCACCGGAATCTAAAACTGGTCTCACAGGAAAGGTTCAAAGCATAGACAGTAAGAAGAGTCAGTCATCTTATACTTAAGACGGTATTGTGACTCTTGTAATTAATTCCGATGCAATTTCTGTGTTGCATCGTCAATAAGAAGGTCCAAGGGATACAGTAAACCTGAAGTGAAGCATCGGAATCTAAAACTGGTCTCACAGGAGAGGTTCAAAACATAGACAGTAAGAAGAGTCAGTCCTCTTGTTCTTAAGACGGCATTGTGACTCTTGTAATGCAATATCTGTGTTTCATTGTCAATAAGAAGGTCCAAAGGATACAGTAAGCCTGAGGTGAAGCACCGGAATCTAAAACTGGTCTCACAGGAAAGGTTCAAAGCATAGACAGTAACAAGTGTCAGTCTTCTTGTACTTAAGACGGCATTGTGACCCTTGTAATTAATTCCTATGCAATATCTGTGTTTCATCGTCAATAAGAAGGTCCAAGGGATACAGTAAACCTGAGGTGAAGCATCGGAATCTGAAACTGGTCTCACAGGAAAGGTTCAAAGCATAGACAGTAAGAAGAGTCAGTCTTCTTATACATAAGACGGCATTGTGACTCTTGTAATTAATTCCGATGCAATTTCTGTGTTTCATCGTCAATAAGAAGGTCCAAGGGATACAGTAAACCTGAAGTGAAGCATCGGAATCTAAAACTGGTCTCACAGGAAAGGTTCAAAACATAGAGAGTAAGAAGAGTCAGACTTCTTGTTCTTAAGACGGCATTGTGACTCTTGTAATGCAATATCTGTGTTTCATTGTCAATAAGAAGGTCCAAGGGATACAGTAAACCTGAGGTGAAGCATCGGAATCTAAAACTGGTCTCACAGGAAAGGTTCAAAACGTAGAGAGTAAGAAGAGTCAGACTTCTTGTTCTTAAGACGGCATTGTGACTCTTGTAATGCAATATCTGTGTTTCATTGTCAATAAGAAGGTCCAAAGGATACAGTAAGCCTGAGGTGAAGCATCGGAATCTAAAACTGGTCTCACAGGAAAGGTTCAAAACATATCAGTAAGAAGAGTCAGTCTTATGTACTTAAGACGGCATTGTGACTCTTGTAATTAATTCCGATGCAATTTCAGTGTTTCCTCGTCAATAAGAAAGTCCAAGGGATACAGTAAACCTGAGGTGTAGCATCGGAATCTGAAACTGGTCTCACAGTAAAGGTTCAATGCATAGACAGTAACAAGTGTCAGTCTTCTTGTACTTAAGACGGCATTGTGACTCTTGTAATTAATTCCTATGCAATTTCTGTATTTCATCGTCAATAAGAACGTCCAAGGGATACAGTAAACCTGAGGTGAAGCATCGGAATCTGAAACTGGTCTCACAGGAAAGGATCAAGGCATTGACAATAAGAAGAGTCAGTCTGCTTTTACTTAAGACGGCATTGTGACTCTTGTAATTAATTCCGATGCAATTTCAGTGCTTCATCGTCAATAAGAAGGTCCAAGGGATACAGTAAACCTGAGGTGTATCATCGGAATCTGAAACTGGTCTCACAGGAAAGGTTCAAAGCATAGACAGTAACAAGTGTCAGTCTTCTTGTACTTAAGACGGCATTGTGACTCTTGTAATTAATTCCGATGCGATTTCTGTGTTTCGTCGTCATTAAGAACGTCCAAGGGATACAATAAACCTGAGGTGAAGCATCGGAATCTAAAACTTGAAAGTCTTTTCGAGTTTGCTGCCGGATCCTAAAATCAACTTGACTCGATATTTCGGCGATCCAACTGTTCGCCATCTTCAGGGAGTGCTGCTTCTGCTGCTGGTCTCAAAGGAAAGGTTCAAAACATAGATAGTAAGAAGAGTCAGTCTTCTTGTACTTAAGACGGCATTGTGACTCTTGTAATTAATTCCTATGCAATTTCTGTGTTTCATCGTCAATAAGAAGGTCCAAGGGATAAAGTAAACCTGATGTGAAGCATCGGAATCTGAAACTGGTCTCACAGGAAAGGTTCAAAGCATAGACAGTAACAAGTGTCAGTCTTCTTGTACTTAAGACGGCATTGTGACTCTTGTATTTAATTCCGATGCAATTTCTGTGTTGCATCGTCAATAAGAAGGTCCAAGGGATACAGTAAACCTGAAGTGAAGCATCGGAATCTAAAACTGGTCTCACAGGAAAGGTTCAAAACATAGACAGTAAGAAGAGTCAGTCCTCTTGTTCTTAAGACGGCATTGTGACTCTTGTAATGCAATATCTGTGTTTCATTGTCAATAAGAAGGTCCAAAGGATACAGTAAGCCTGAGGTGAAGCACCGGAATCTAAAACTGGTCTCACAGGAAAGGTTCAAAGCATAGACAGTAACAAGTGTCAGTCTTCTTGTACTTAAGACGGCATTGTGACTCTTGTAATTAATTCCGATGCAATTTCTGTGTTTCATCGTCAATAAGAAGATCCAAGGGATACAGTAAACCTGAGGTGAAGCATCGGAATCTAAAACAGGTCTCACAGGAAAGGTTCAAAGCACAGAGAGTAAGAAGAGTCATTCTTCTTTCACTTAAGACGGCATTGTGACTCTTGTAATGAATTCCGATGCAATTTCTGTGTTTCATCGTCAATAAGAAGGTCCAAGGGATACAGTAAACCTGAGGTGAAGCATCGGAATCTAAAACTTGAAAGTCTTTTCGGGTTTGCTGCCGGATTCGAAAATCAACTTGACTCGATATTTCGGCGATCCAACTGTTCGCCATCTTCAGGGAGTGCTGCTTCTGCTGCTGGTCTCAAAGGAAAGGTTCAAAACATAGATAGTAAGAAGAGTCAGTCTTCTTGTACTTAAGACGGCATTGTGACTCTTGTAATTAATTCCTATGCAATTTCTGTGTGTCATCGTCAATAAGAAGGTCCAAGGGATAAAGTAAACCTTATGTGAAGCATCGGAATCTGAAACTGGTCTCACAGGAAAGGTTCAAAGCGTAGACAGTAAGAAAAGTCAGTCTTCTTGTACTTAAGACGGCATTGTGACTCTTGTAATTAATTCAGATGCTATTTCTGTGTTTCATTGTCAATAAGAAGGTCCAAGGGATTCAGTAAACCTAAGGTGAAGCATCGAAATCCAAAACTGGTCTCACAGTAAAGGTTCAAAGCATCGACAGTAAGAAGAGTCAGTCTGCTTTTACTTAAGACGGCATTGTGACTCTTGTAATTAATTCCGATGCGATTTCTGTGTTTCGTCGTCAATAAGAAGGTCCAAGGGATACAGTAAACCTGAGGTGAAGTATCGGAATCTGAAACTGGTCTCACAGTAAAGGTTCAAAGCATCGACAGTAAGAAGAGTCAGTCTGCTTTTACTTAAGACGACATTGTGACTCTTGTAATTAATTCCGATGCAATTTCTGTGTTTCATCGTCAATAAGAAGGTCCAAGGGATACAGTAAACCTGAGGTGAAGTATCGGAATCTGAAACTGGTCTCACAGTAAAGGTTCAAAGCATCGACAGTAAGAAGAGTCAGTCTGCTTTTACTTAAGACGACATTGTGACTCTTGTAATTAATTCCGATGCAATTTCTGTGTTTCATCGTCAATAAGAACGTCCAAGGGATACAGTAAACCTGAGGTGAAGCATCGGAATCTAAAACTGGGTTCACAGGAACGGTTCAAAACATAGACAGTAAGAAGAGTCAGTCCTCTTGTTCTTAAGACGGCATTGTGACTCTTGTAATGCAATATCTGTGTTTCATTGTCAATAAGAAGGTCCAAAGGATACAGTAAGCCTGAGGTGAAGCACCGGAATCTAAAACTGGTCTCACAGGAAAGGTTCAAAGCATAGACAGTAACAAGTGTCAGTCTTCTTGTACTTAAGACGGCATTGTGACTCTTGTAATTAATTCCGATGCAATTTCTGTGTTTCATCGTCAATAAGAAGGTCCAAGGGATACAGTAAACCTGAGGTGAAGTATCGGAATCTGAAACTGGTCTCACAGTAAAGGTTCAAAGCATCGACAGTAAGAAGAGTCAGTCTGCTTTTACTTAAGACGACATTGTGACTCTTGTAATTAATTCCGATGCAATTTCTGTGTTTCATCGTCAATAAGAACGTCCAAGGGATACAGTAAACCTGAGGTGAAGCATCGGAATCTGAAACTGGTCTCACAGGAAAGGATCAAGGCATAGACAATAAGAAGAGTCAGTCTGCTTTTACTTAAGACGGCATTGTGACTCTTGTAATTAATTCCGATGCGATTTCTGTGTTTCGTCGTCAATAAGAAGGTCCAAGGGATACAGTAAACCTGAGGTGAAGCATCGGAATCTGAAACTGGTCTCACAGGAAAGGTTCAAAACATAGACAGTAAGAAGAGACAGTCTTCTTGTACTTGAGACGGCATTGTGACTCTTGTAATTAAATCCGATGCAATTTCTGTGTTTCATCTTCAACAAGAAGGTCCAAGGGATACAGTAAACCTGAGGTGAAGAATCGGAATCTAAAACAGGTCTCACAGGAAAGGTTCAAAGCACAGAGAGTAAGAAGAGTCACTCTTCTTTCACTTAAGACGGCATTGTGACTCTTGTAATGAATTCCGATGCAATTTCTGTGTTTCATCGTCAATAAGAAGGTCCAAGGGATACAGTAAATCTGAGGTGAAGCATCGTAATCCATAGCTGGTCTCACAGGAAAGGTTCAAAGCATAGACAGTAAGAAGAGTCAGTCTTCTTGTACTTAAGACGGCATTGTGACTCTTGTAATTAATTTCGATGCAATTTCTGTGTTTCATTGTCAATGAGAAGGTCCAAGGGATACAGTAAACCTGAGGTGAAGCATCGGAATCTAAAACTGGGTTCACAGGAACGGTTCAAAACATAGACAGTAAGAAGAGTCAGTCTTTTGTACTTATGACGGCATTGTGACTCTTGTAATTAATTCCCCTGCAATTTCTGTGTTTCATCGTCAATACGAAGGTCCAAGGGATACAGTAAAACTGAGTTGAAGCATCGGAATCTAAAACTGGTCTCACAGGAAAGGTTCAAAACATAGACAGTAAGAAGAGTCGGTTTTCTTGTACTTAAGACAGCATTGTGACTCTTGTAATTAATTCCGATGCAATTTCTGTGTTTCATCGGCAATAAGAAGGTCCAAGGGATACAGTAAACCTGAGGTGTAGCTTCGGAATCTAAAACTGGTCTCACAGGAAAGGTTCAAAACATAGACAGTAAGAAGAGTCAGTCTTCCTGTACTTAAGACGGCATTGTGACTCTTGTAATTAATTCCGATGCAATATCTGTGTTTCATTGTCAATAAGAAGGTCCAAGGGATACAGTAAACCTGAGGTGAAGCATCTAAATCTAAAACTGGTCTCACAGGAAAGGTTCAAAACATAGAGAGTAAAAAGAGTCAGTCTTCTTCTACTTAAGACGGCATTGTGACTCTTGTAATTAATTCCGATGCAATTTCAGTGTTTCATCGTCAATAAGAAGGTCCAAGGGATACAGTAAACCTGAGGTGAAGCATCGGAATCTAAAACTGGTCTCACAGGAAAGGTTCAAAACATAGATAGTAAAAAGAGTCAGTCTTCTTGTACTTAAGACGGCATTGTGACTCTTGTAATTAATTCCGATGCAATTTCTGTGTTTCATTGTCAATATGAAGGTCCAAGAGATACAGTAGACCTGAGGTGAAGCATCGGAATGTAAAACTGGGTTCACAGGTTCAAAACATAGACAGTAAGAAGAGTCAGTCGTTTGTACTTAAGACGGCATTGTGACTCTTGTAATTAATTCCGATGCAATTTCTGTGTTTCATCGGCAATAAGATGGTCCTAGGGATACAGTAAGCCTGAGGTGAAGCATCGGAATCTAAAACTGGTCTCGCAGGAAAGGTTCAAAACATATACAGTAAGAAGAGTCAGTCTTCTTGTACTTAAGACGGCATTGTGACTCTTGTAATTAATTCCGATGCAATTTCTTTGTTTCATCGTCAATAAGAAAGTCCAAGGGATACAGTAAGCCTGAGGTGAAGCATCGGAATCTAAAACTCGTCTCACAGGAAAGGTTCAAAACATAGACAGTAAGAAGAGTCAGTCTTTTGTACTTAAGACGGCATTGTGACTCTTGTAATTAATTCCGATGCAATTTCAGTGTTTCATCGTCAATAAGAAGGTATAAGGGATACAGTAAACCTGAGGTGTAGCATCGGAATCTAAAATTGGTCTCACAGTAAAGGTTCAAAGCATAGACAGTAACAAGTGTCAGTCTTCTTGTACTTAAGACGGCATTGTGACTCTTGTAATTAATTCCGATGCAATTTCTGTGTTTCATCGTCAATAAGAAGGTCCAAGGGATACAGTAAACCTGAGGTGAAGCATCGGAATCTGAAACTGGTCTCACAGGAAAGGTTCAAAGCATAGACAGTAAGAAGAGTCAGTCTCCTTTTACTTAAGACGGCATTGTGACTCCTGTATTTAATTCCGATGCAATTTCTGTCTTTCATCGTCAATAAGAAGGTCCAAGGGATACAGTAAGCCTGAAGTGAAGCATCGGTATCTGAAACTGGTCTCACAGGAAAGGTTCAAAAAACATAGACAGTAAGAAGAGTCAGTCTTCATGTACTCGAGACGGCATTGAGAATCTTGTAATTACTTCCGATGCAATTTCTGTGTTTCATCGTCAATAAGAAGGTCCAAGGAATACAGTAAACCTGAGGTGAAGCATCGGAATCAAAAACTGGTCTCACAGGAAAGGTTCAAAACATAGACAGTAAGAAGAGTCAGTCTTCTTGTTCTTAAGACGGCATTGTGACTCTTTTAATGCAATATCTGTGTTTCATTGTCAATAAGAAGGTCCAAGGGATACAGTAAACCTGAGGTGAAGCATCGGAATCTGAAACTGGTCTCACAGGAAAGGTTCAAAGCATAGACAGTAAGAAGAGTCAGTCTGCTTTTACTTAAGACGGCATTGTAACTCTTGTAATTAATTCCGATGCAATTTCATTGTTTCATCGTCAATAAGAAGGTCCAAAGTATACAGTAAACCTGAGGTGAAGCATCGTAATCTAAAACTGGTGTCACAGGAATGGTTCAAAGCATAGACAGTAAGAAGAGTCAGTCTTCTTGTACTTTGGACGGCATTGTGACTCTTGTAATTAATTCCGATGCAATTTCTGTGTTTCATTGTCAATAAGAAGGTCCAAGGGATACAGTAAACATGAGGTGAAGCATCGGAATCTAAAACTGGGTTCACAGGAAAGTTTCAAAACATAGACAGTAAGAAGAGTCAGTCTTTTGTACTTAAGACGGCATTGTGACTCTTGTAATTATCTCCGATGCAATTTCTGTGTTTCATCGTCAATACGATGGCCCAAGGGATACAGTAAAACTGAAGTGAAGCATCGGAATCTAAAACTGGTCTCACAGGAAAGGTTCAGAACATAGACAGTAAGAAGAGTCAGTTTTCTTGTACTTAAGACGGCATTGTGACTCTTGTAATTAATTCCGATGCAATTTCCTTGTTTCATTGTCATTGAGAAGGTCCAAGAGATACAGTAAACCTGAGGTGAAGCATCGGAATCTAAAACTGGGTTACCAGGAAAGGTTTAAAACATAGACAGTAACAAGAGTCTGTCTTTTGTACTTAAGACGGCATTGTGACTCTTGTAATTAATTCCGATGCAATTTCTGTGTTTCATCGTCAATAAGAAGGTCCAAGGGATACAGTAAACCTGAGGTGAAGCATCGGAATCTAAAACTGGTCTCACAGGAAAGGTTCAAAACATAGACAGTAAGAAGAGTCAGTCTTTTGTACTTAAGACGGCATTGTGACTCTTGTAATTAATTCCGATGCAATTTCAGTGTTTCATCGTCAATAAGAAGGTCCAAGGGATACAGTAAACCTGAGGTGAAGCATCGGAATCTAAAACTGGTCTCACAAGAAAGGTTCAAAACATAGACAGTAAGAAGTGTCAGTCTTCTTGTACTTAAGACGGCATTGTGACTCTTGTAATTAATTCCGATGCAATTTCTGTGTTTCATTGTCAATAAGAAGGTCCAAGGGATACAGTAAACCTGAGGTGAAGCATCGAAATCTAAAACTGGTCTCACAGGAAAGGTTCAAAAGATAGACAGTAAGAAGAGTCAGTCTTCTTGTACTTAAGACCGCATTGTGACTCTTGTAATTAATTCCGAAGCAATTTCTGTGTTTCATCGTCAATAAGAAGGTGCAAGGTATACAGTAAACCTGAGGTGAAGCATCGGAATCTAAAACTGGTCACACAAGAAAGGTTCAAATTATAGACAGTAAGAAGAGTCTGTCTTCTTGTACTTAAGACGGCATTGTGACTCTTGTAATTAATTCCGATATAATTTCTGTGTTTCATTGTCAATAAGAAGGTCCAAGAGATACAGTAGACCTGAGGTGAAGCATCGGAATGTAAAACTGGGTTCACAGGTTCAAAACATAGACAGTAAGAAGAGTCAGTCTTTTGTACTTTAGACGGCATTGTGACTCTTGTAATTAATTCCGATGCAATTTCTGTGTTTCATTGTCAATTAGAAGGTCCAAGGGATACAGTAAACCTGAGGTGAAGCATCGAAATTTAAAACTGGTCTCACAGGAAAGGTTCAAAAGATAGACAGTAAGAAGAGTCAGTCTTCTTGTACTTAAGACGGCATTGTGACTCTTATAATTAATTCCGAAGCAATTTCTGTGTTTCATCGTCAATAAGAAGGTCCAAGGGATCCAGTAAACCTGAGGTGTAGCATCGGATTCTAAAACTGGTCTCACAAGAAAGGTTCAAAACATAGACAGTAAGAAGAGTCAGTCTTCTTGTACTTATGACGGCATTGTGACTCTTGTAATTAATTCCGATGCAATTTCTGTGTTTCATTGTCAATAAGAAGGTCCAAGAGATACAGTAGACCTGAGGTGAAGCATCGGAATGTAAAACTGGGTTCACAGGTTCAAAATTAGTCAGTAAGAAGAGTCAGTCTTTTGTACTTAAGACGGCATTGTGACTCTTGTAATTAATTCCGATGCAATTTCAGTGTTTCATCGTCAACAAGAAGGTCCAAGGAATATAGTAAACCTGAGGTGTAGCATCGGAATCTGAAACTGGTCTCACAGGAAAGGTTCAAAGCATAGACAGTAAGTAGAGTCAGTCTTCTTGTACTTAAGACGGCATTGTGACTCTTGTAATTAATTCCGATGCAATTTCTGTGTTTCATCGTCAATAAGAAGGTCCAAGGGATACAGTAAACCTGAGGTGAAGCATCGGAATCTGAAACTGGTCTCACAGGAAAGGTTCAAAGCATAGACAGTAAGAAGAGTCAGTCTCCTTTTACTTAAGACGGCATTGTGACTCCTGTATTTAATTCCGATGCAATTTCTGTCTTTCATCGTCAATAAGAAGGTCCAAGGGATACAGTAAGCCTGAAGTGAAGCATCGGTATCTATAACCAGTCTCACAGGAAAGGTTCAAAAAACATAGACAGTAAGAAGAGCCAGTCTTCTTGTACTCGGGTCGGCATTGTGAATCTTGTAATTACTTCCGTTGCAATTTCTGTGATTCATCGTCAATAAGAAGGTCCAAAGGATACAGTAAGCCTGAGGTGAAGCACCGGAATCTAAAACTGATCTCACAGGAAAGGTTCAAAGCATAGACAGTAACAAGTGTCAGTCTTCTTGTACTTTAGACGGCATTGTGACTCTTGTAATTAATTCCGATGCAATTTCAGTGTTTCATCGTCAATAAGAAGGTCCAAGGGATACAGTAAACCTGAGGTGAAGCATCGGAATCTGAAACTGGTCTCACAGGAAAGGTTCAAATCATAGACAGTAAGAAGAGTCAGTCTTCTTATACTTAAGACGGCATTGTGACTCTTGTAATTAATTCCGATGCAATTTCTGTGTTTCATCGTCAATAAGATGGTCCAATGGATACAGTAAACCTAAGGTGAAGCATCGTAATCTAAAACTGGTCTCACAGGAATGGTTAAAAGCATAGACAGTAAGAAGAGTCAGTCTTCTTGTACTTTGGACGGCATTGTGACTCTTGTAATTAATTCCGATGCAATTTCTGTGTTTCATTGTCAATAAGAAGGTCCAAGGGATACAGTAAACCTGAGGTGAAGCATCGGAATCTAAAACTGGGTTCACAGGAAAGTTTCAAAACATAGACAGTAAGAAGAGTCAGTCTTTTGCACTTTGGACGGCATTATGACTCTTGTAAATAATTCCGATGCAATTTCTGTGTTTCATCGGCAATAAGAAGGTCCAAGGGATACAGTAAACCTGAGGTGAAGCATCGGAATCTAAAACTGGTCTCACAGGAAAGGTTCAAAACATAGACAGTAAGAAGAGTCAGTCTTTTGTACTTAAGACGGCATTGTGACTCTTGTAATTAATTCCGATGCAATTTCTGTGTTTCATTGTCAATAAGAAGGTCCAAGAGATACAGTAGACCTGAGGTGAAGCATCGGAATGTAAAACTGGGTTCACAGGTTCAAAACATAGACAGTAAGAAGAGTCAGTCTTTTGTACTTTAGACGGCATTGTGACTCTTGTAATTAATTCCGATGCAATTTCTGTGTTTCATTGTCAATTAGAAGGTCCAAGGGATACAGTAAACCTGAGGTGAAGCATCGAAATTTAAAACTGGTCTCACAGGAAAGGTTCAAAAGATAGACAGTAAGAAGAGTCAGTCTTCTTGTACTTAAGACGGCATTGTGACTCTTATAATTAATTCCGAAGCAATTTCTGTGTTTCATCGTCAATAAGAAGGTCCAAGGGATCCAGTAAACCTGAGGTGTAGCATCGGATTCTAAAACTGGTCTCACAAGAAAGGTTCAAAATATAGACAGTAAGAAGAGTCAGTCTTCTTGTACTTAAGACGGCATTGTGACTCTTGTAATTAATTCCGATGCAATTTCAGTGTTTCATCGTCAACAAGAAGGTCCAAGGGATATAGTAAACCTGAGGTGTAGCATCGGAATCTGAAACTGGTCTCACAGGAAAGGTTCAAAGCATAGACAGTAAGTAGAGTCAGTCTTCTTGTACTTAAGACGGCATTGTGACTCTTGTAATTAATTCCGATGCAATTTCTGTGTTTCATCGTCAATAAGAAGGTCCAAGGGATACAGTAAACCTGAGGTGAAGCATCGGAATCTGAAACTGGTCTCACAGGAAAGGTTCAAAGCATAGACAGTAAGAAGAGTCAGTCTCCTTTTACTTAAGACGGCATTGTGACTCCTGTATTTAATTCCGATGCAATTTCTGTCTTTCATCGTCAATAAGAAGGTCCAAGGGATACAGTAAGCCTGAAGTGAAGCATCGGTATCTATAACTGGTCTCACAGGAAAGGTTCAAAAAACATAGACAGTAAGAAGAGCCAGTCTTCTTGTACTCGGGACGGCATTGTGAATCTTGTAATTACTTCCGTTGCAATTTCTGTGATTCATCGTCAATAAGAAGGTCCAAAGGATACAGTAAGCCTGAGGTGAAGCACCGGAATCTAAAACTGGTCTCACAGGAAAGGTTCAAAGCATAGACAGTAACAAGTGTCAGTCTTCTTGTACTTTAGACGGCATTGTGACTCTTGTAATTAATTCCGATGCAATTTCAGTGTTTCATCGTCAATATGAAGGTCCAAGGGATACAGTAAACCTGAGGTGAAGCATCGGAATCTGAAACTGGTCTCACAGGAAAGGTTCAAATCATAGACAGTAAGAAGAGTCAGTCTTCTTATACTTAAGACGGCATTGTGACTCTTGTAATTAATTCCGATGCAATTTCTGTGTTTCATCGTCAATAAGATGGTCCAATGGATACAGTAAACCTAAGGTGAAGCATCGTAATCTAAAACTGGTCTCACAGGAATGGTTAAAAGCATAGACAGTAAGTAGAGTCAGTCTTCTTGTACTTTGGACGGCATTGTGACTCTTGTAATTAATTCCGATGCAATTTCTGTGTTTCATTGTCAATAAGAAGGTCCAAGGGATACACTAAACCTGAGGTGAAGCATCGGAATCTAAAACTGGGTTCACAGGAAAGTTTCAAAACATAGACAGTAAGAAGAGTCAGTCTTTTGCACTTTGGACGGCATTATGACTCTTGTAAATAATTCCGATGCAATTTCCGTGTTTCATCGGCAATAAGAAGGTCCAAGGGATACAGTAAACCTGAGGTGAAGCATCGGAATCTAAAACTGGTCTCACAGGAAAGGTTCAAAACATAGACAGTAAGAAGAGTCAGTCTTTTGTACTTAAGACGGCATTGTGACTCTTGTAATTAATTCCGATGCAATTTCTGTGTTTCATTGTCAATAAGAAGGTCCAAGAGATACAGTAGACCTGAGGTGAAGCATCGGAATGTAAAACTGGGTTCACAGGTTCAAAACATAGACAGTAAGAAGAGTCAGTCTTTTGTACTTTAGACGGCATTGTGACTCTTGTAATTAATTCCGATGCAATTTCTGTGTTTCATTGTCAATTAGAAGGTCCAAGGGATACAGTAAACCTGAGGTGAAGCATCGAAATTTAAAACTGGTCTCACAGGAAAGGTTCAAAAGATAGACAGTAAGAAGAGTCAGTCTTCTTGTACTTAAGACGGCATTGTGACTCTTATAATTAATTCCGAAGCAATTTCTGTGTTTCATCGTCAATAAGAAGGTCCAAGGGATCCAGTAAACCTGAGGTGTAGCATCGGATTCTAAAACTGGTCTCACAAGAAAGGTTCAAAACATAGACAGTAAGAAGAGTCAGTCTTCTTGTACTTAAGACGGCATTGTGACTCTTGTAATTAATTCCGATGCAATTTCAGTGTTTCATCGTCAACAAGAAGGTCCAAGGGATATAGTAAACCTGAGGTGTAGCATCGGAATCTGAAACTGGTCTCACAGGAAAGGTTCAAAGCATAGACAGTAAGTAGAGTCAGTCTTCTTGTACTTAAGACGGCATTGTGACTCTTGTAATTAATTCCGATGCAATTTCTGTGTTTCATCGTCAATAAGAAGGTCCAAGGGATACAGTAAACCTGAGGTGAAGCATCGGAATCTGAAACTGGTCTCACAGGAAAGGTTCAAAGCATAGACAGTAAGAAGAGTCAGTCTCCTTTTACTTAAGACGGCATTGTGACTCCTGTATTTAATTCCGATGCAATTTCTGTCTTTCATCGTCAATAAGAAGGTCCAAGGGATACAGTAAGCCTGAAGTGAAGCATCGGTATCTATAACTGGTCTCACAGGAAAGGTTCAAAAAACATAGACAGTAAGAAGAGCCAGTCTTCTTGTACTCGGGACGGCATTGTGAATCTTGTAATTACTTCCGTTGCAATTTCTGTGATTCATCGTCAATAAGAAGGTCCAAAGGATACAGTAAGCCTGAGGTGAAGCACCGGAATCTAAAACTGGTCTCACAGGAAAGGTTCAAAGCATAGACAGTAACAAGTGTCAGTCTTCTTGTACTTTAGACGGCATTGTGACTCTTGTAATTAATTCCGATGCAATTTCAGTGTTTCATCGTCAATAAGAAGGTCCAAGGGATACAGTAAACCTGAGGTGAAGCATCGGAATCTGAAACTGGTCTCACAGGAAAGGTTCAAATCATAGACAGTAAGAAGAGTCAGTCTTCTTATACTTAAGACGGCATTGTGACTCTTGTAATTAATTCCGATGCAATTTCTGTGTTTCATCGTCAATAAGAAGGTCCAATGGATACAGTAAACCTAAGGTGAAGCATCGTAATCTAAAACTGGTCTCACAGGAATGGTTCAAAGCATAGACAGTGAGAAGAGTCAGTCTTCTTGTACTTTGGACGGCATTGTGACTCTTGTAATTAATTCCGATGCAATTTCTGTGTTTCATTGTCAATAAGAAGGTCCAAGGGATACAGTAAACCTGAGGTGAAGCATCGGAATCTAAAACTGGGTTCACAGGAAAGTTTCAAAACATAGACAGTAAGAAGAGTCAGTCTTTTGCACTTTGGACGGCATTATGACTCTTGTAAATAATTCCGATGCAATTTCTGTGTTTCATCGGCAATAAGAAAGTCCAAGGGATACAGTAAACCTGAGGTGAAGCATCGGAATCTAAAACTGGTCTCACAGGAAAGGTTCAAAACATAGACAGTAAGAAGAGTCAGTCTTTTGTACTTAAGACGGCATTGTGACTCTTGTAATTAATTCCGATGCAATTTCAGTGTTTCATCGTCAATAAAAATGTCCAAGGGATACAGTAAACCTGAGGTGTAGCATTGGAATCTGAAACTGGTCTCACAGTAAAGGTTCAAAGCATAGACAGTAACAAGTCTCAGTCTTCTTGTACTTAAGACGGCATTGTTACTCTTGTAATTAATTCCGATGCAATTTCTGTGTTACATCGTCAATAAGAAGGTCCAAGGGATACAGTAAACCTGATGTGAAGCATCGGAATCTAAAACTGGTCTCACAAGAAAGGTTCAAAACATAGACAGTAAGAGGAGTCAGTCTTCTTGTACTTAAGACGGCATTGTGACTCTTGTAATTAATTCCGATGCAATTTCTGTGTTTCATTGTCAATAAGAAGATCCAAGGGATACAGTAAACCTGAGGTGAAGCATCGAAATCTAAAACTGGTCTCACAGGAAAGGTTCAAAAGATAGACAGTAAGAAGAGTCAGTCTTCTTGTACTTAAGACGGCATTGTGACTCTTGTAATTAATTCCGATGCAATTTCTGTGTTTCATTGTCAATAAGAAGGTCCAAGGGATACAGTAAACCTGAGGTGAAGCATCGGAATCTAAAACTGGTCTCACAGGAAAGGTTCAAAACATAGACAGTAAGAAGAGTCAGTCTTTTGTACTTAAGACGGCATTGTGACTCTTGTAATTAATTCCGATGCAATTTCAGTGTTTCATCGTCAATAAGAAGGTCCAAGGGATACAGTAAACCTGAGGTGAAGCATCGGAATCTAAAACTGGTCTCACAAGAAAGGTTCAAAACATAGACAGTAAGAAGTGTCAGTCTTCTTGTACTTAAGACGGCATTGTGACTCTTGTAATTAATTCCGATGCAATTTCTGTGTTTCATTGTCAATAAGAAGGTCCAAGGGATACAGTAAACCTGAGGTGAAGCATCGAAATCTAAAACTGGTCTCACAGGAAAGGTTCAAAAGATAGACAATAAGAAGAGTCAGTCTTCTTGTACTTAAGACCGCATTGTGACTCTTGTAATTAATTCCGAAGCAATTTCTGTGTTTCATCGTCAATAAGAAGGTGCAAGGTATACAGTAAACCTGAGGTGAAGCATCGGAATCTAAAACTGGTCACACAAGAAAGGTTCAAATTATAGACAGTAAGAAGAGTCTGTCTTCTTGTACTTAAGACGGCATTGTGACTCTTGTAATTAATTCCGATATAATTTCTGTGTTTCATTGTCAATAAGAAGGTCCAAGAGATACAGTAGACCTGAGGTGAAGCATCGGAATGTAAAACTGGGTTCACAGGTTCAAAACATAGACAGTAAGAAGAGTCAGTCTTTTGTACTTTAGACGGCATTGTGACTCTTGTAATTAATTCCGATGCAATTTCTGTGTTTCATTGTCAATTAGAAGGTCCAAGGGATACAGTAAACCTGAGGTGAAGCATCGAAATTTAAAACTGGTCTCACAGGAAAGGTTCAAAAGATAGACAGTAAGAAGAGTCAGTCTTCTTGTACTTAAGACGGCATTGTGACTCTTATAATTAATTCCGAAGCAATTTCTGTGTTTCATCGTCAATAAGAAGGTCCAAGGGATCCAGTAAACCTGAGGTGTAGCATCGGATTCTAAAACTGGTCTCACAAGAAAGGTTCAAAACATAGACAGTAAGAAGAGTCAGTCTTCTTGTACTTATGACGGCATTGTGACTCTTGTAATTAATTCCGATGCAATTTCTGTGTTTCATTGTCAATAAGAAGGTCCAAGAGATACAGTAGACCTGAGGTGAAGCATCGGAATGTAAAACTGGGTTCACAGGTTCAAAATTAGTCAGTAAGAAGAGTCAGTCTTTTGTACTTAAGACGGCATTGTGACTCTTGTAATTAATTCCGATGCAATTTCAGTGTTTCATCGTCAACAAGAAGGTCCAAGGAATATAGTAAACCTGAGGTGTAGCATCGGAATCTGAAACTGGTCTCACAGGAAAGGTTCAAAGCATAGACAGTAAGTAGAGTCAGTCTTCTTGTACTTAAGACGGCATTGTGACTCTTGTAATTAATTCCGATGCAATTTCTGTGTTTCATCGTCAATAAGAAGGTCCAAGGGATACAGTAAACCTGAGGTGAAGCATCGGAATCTGAAACTGGTCTCACAGGAAAGGTTCAAAGCATAGACAGTAAGAAGAGTCAGTCTCCTTTTACTTAAGACGGCATTGTGACTCCTGTATTTAATTCCGATGCAATTTCTGTCTTTCATCGTCAATAAGAAGGTCCAAGGGATACAGTAAGCCTGAAGTGAAGCATCGGTATCTATAACCAGTCTCACAGGAAAGGTTCAAAAAACATAGACAGTAAGAAGAGCCAGTCTTCTTGTACTCGGGTCGGCATTGTGAATCTTGTAATTACTTCCGTTGCAATTTCTGTGATTCATCGTCAATAAGAAGGTCCAAAGGATACAGTAAGCCTGAGGTGAAGCACCGGAATCTAAAACTGATCTCACAGGAAAGGTTCAAAGCATAGACAGTAACAAGTGTCAGTCTTCTTGTACTTTAGACGGCATTGTGACTCTTGTAATTAATTCCGATGCAATTTCAGTGTTTCATCGTCAATAAGAAGGTCCAAGGGATACAGTAAACCTGAGGTGAAGCATCGGAATCTGAAACTGGTCTCACAGGAAAGGTTCAAATCATAGACAGTAAGAAGAGTCAGTCTTCTTATACTTAAGACGGCATTGTGACTCTTGTAATTAATTCCGATGCAATTTCTGTGTTTCATCGTCAATAAGATGGTCCAATGGATACAGTAAACCTAAGGTGAAGCATCGTAATCTAAAACTGGTCTCACAGGAATGGTTAAAAGCATAGACAGTAAGTAGAGTCAGTCTTCTTGTACTTTGGACGGCATTGTGACTCTTGTAATTAATTCCGATGCAATTTCTGTGTTTCATTGTCAATAAGAAGGTCCAAGGGATACACTAAACCTGAGGTGAAGCATCGGAATCTAAAACTGGGTTCACAGGAAAGTTTCAAAACATAGACAGTAAGAAGAGTCAGTCTTTTGCACTTTGGACGGCATTATGACTCTTGTAAATAATTCCGATGCAATTTCCGTGTTTCATCGGCAATAAGAAGGTCCAAGGGATACAGTAAACCTGAGGTGAAGCATCGGAATCTAAAACTGGTCTCACAGGAAAGGTTCAAAACATAGACAGTAAGAAGAGTCAGTCTTTTGTACTTAAGACGGCATTGTGACTCTTGTAATTAATTCCGATGCAATTTCTGTGTTTCATTGTCAATAAGAAGGTCCAAGAGATACAGTAGACCTGAGTTGAAGCATCGGAATGTAAAACTGGGTTCACAGGTTCAAAACATAGACAGTAAGAAGAGTCAGTCTTTTGTACTTTAGACGGCATTGTGACTCTTGTAATTAATTCCGATGCAATTTCTGTGTTTCATTGTCAATTAGAAGGTCCAAGGGATACAGTAAACCTGAGGTGAAGCATCGAAATTTAAAACTGGTCTCACAGGAAAGGTTCAAAAGATAGACAGTAAGAAGAGTCAGTCTTCTTGTACTTAAGACGGCATTGTGACTCTTATAATTAATTCCGAAGCAATTTCTGTGTTTCATCGTCAATAAGAAGGTCCAAGGGATCCAGTAAACCTGAGGTGTAGCATCGGATTCTAAAACTGGTCTCACAAGAAAGGTTCAAAACATAGACAGTAAGAAGAGTCAGTCTTCTTGTACTTAAGACGGCATTGTGACTCTTGTAATTAATTCCGATGCAATTTCAGTGTTTCATCGTCAACAAGAAGGTCCAAGGGATATAGTAAACCTGAGGTGTAGCATCGGAATCTGAAACTGGTCTCACAGGAAAGGTTCAAAGCATAGACAGTAAGTAGAGTCAGTCTTCTTGTACTTAAGACGGCATTGTGACTCTTGTAATTAATTCCGATGCAATTTCTGTGTTTCATCGTCAATAAGAAGGTCCAAGGGATACAGTAAACCTGAGGTGAAGCATCGGAATCTGAAACTGGTCTCACAGGAAAGGTTCAAAGCATAGACAGTAAGAAGAGTCAGTCTCCTTTTACTTAAGACGGCATTGTGACTCCTGTATTTAATTCCGATGCAATTTCTGTCTTTCATCGTCAATAAGAAGGTCCAAGGGATACAGTAAGCCTGAAGTGAAGCATCGGTATCTATAACTGGTCTCACAGGAAAGGTTCAAAAAACATAGACAGTAAGAAGAGCCAGTCTTCTTGTACTCGGGACGGCATTGTGAATCTTGTAATTACTTCCGTTGCAATTTCTGTGATTCATCGTCAATAAGAAGGTCCAAAGGATACAGTAAGCCTGAGGTGAAGCACCGGAATCTAAAACTGGTCTCACAGGAAAGGTTCAAAGCATAGACAGTAACAAGTGTCAGTCTTCTTGTACTTTAGACGGCATTGTGACTCTTGTAATTAATTCCGATGCAATTTCAGTGTTTCATCGTCAATAAGAAGGTCCAAGGGATACAGTAAACCTGAGGTGAAGCATCGGAATCTGAAACTGGTCTCACAGGAAAGGTTCAAATCATAGACAGTAAGAAGAGTCAGTCTTCTTATACTTAAGACGGCATTGTGACTCTTGTAATTAATTCCGATGCAATTTCTGTGTTTCATCGTCAATAAGAAGGTCCAATGGATACAGTAAACCTAAGGTGAAGCATCGTAATCTAAAACTGGTCTCACAGGAATGGTTCAAAGCATAGACAGTGAGAAGAGTCAGTCTTCTTGTACTTTGGACGGCATTGTGACTCTTGTAATTAATTCCGATGCAATTTCTGTGTTTCATTGTCAATAAGAAGGTCCAAGGGATACAGTAAACCTGAGGTGAAGCATCGGAATCTAAAACTGGGTTCACAGGAAAGTTTCAAAACATAGACAGTAAGAAGAGTCAGTCTTTTGCACTTTGGACGGCATTATGACTCTTGTAAATAATTCCGATGCAATTTCTGTGTTTCATCGGCAATAAGAAAGTCCAAGGGATACAGTAAACCTGAGGTGAAGCATCGGAATCTAAAACTGGTCTCACAGGAAAGGTTCAAAACATAGACAGTAAGAAGAGTCAGTCTTTTGTACTTAAGACGGCATTGTGACTCTTGTAATTAATTCCGATGCAATTTCAGTGTTTCATCGTCAATAAAAATGTCCAAGGGATACAGTAAACCTGAGGTGTAGCATTGGAATCTGAAACTGGTCTCACAGTAAAGGTTCAAAGCATAGACAGTAACAAGTCTCAGTGTTCTTGTACTTAAGACGGCATTGTTACTCTTGTAATTAATTCCGATGCAATTTCTGTGTTACATCGTCAATAAGAAGGTCCAAGGGATACAGTAAACCTGATGTGAAGCATCGGAATCTAAAACTGGTCTCACAAGAAAGGTTCAAAACATAGACAGTAAGAGGAGTCAGTCTTCTTGTACTTAAGACGGCATTGTGACTCTTGTAATTAATTCCGATGCAATTTCTGTGTTTCATTGTCAATAAGAAGATCCAAGGGATACAGTAAACCTGAGGTGAAGCATCGAAATCTAAAACTGGTCTCACAGGAAAGGTTCAAAAGATAGACAGTAAGAAGAGTCAGTCTTCTTGTACTTAAGACGGCATTGTGACTCTTGTAATTAATTCCGATGCAATTTCTGTGTTTCATCGTCAATAAGAGGGTGCAAGGGATACAGTAAACCTGAGGTGAAGCATCGGAATCTAAAACTGGTCTCACAAGAAAGGTTCAAAACTTAGACAGTAAGAAGAGTCAGTCTTCTTGTACTTAAGACGGCATTGTGACTCTTGTAATTAATTCCGATGCAATTTCTGTGTTTCATTGTCATAAGAAGGTCCAAGAGATACAGTAGACCTGAGGTGAAGCATCAGAATGTAAAACTGGGTTCACAGGTTCAAAACATAGACAGTAAGAAGAGTCAGTCTTTTGCACTTAAGACGGCATTGTGACTCTTGTAATTAATTCCGATGCAATTACTGTGTTTCATTGTCAATAAGAAGGTCCATGGTATACAGTAAACCTGAGGTGAAGCATCGAAATCTAAAACTGGTCTCACAGGAAAGGTTCAAAAGATAGACAGTAAGAAGAGTCAGTCTTCTTGTACTTAAGACGGCATTGTGACTCTTGTAATTAATTCCTATGCAATTTTTGTGTTTCATTGTCATTGAGAAGGTCCAAGAGATACAGTAAACCTGAGGTGAAGCATCGGAATCTAAAACTGGGTTACCACGAAAGGTTTAAAACATAGACAGTAAGAAGAGTCAGTCTTTTGTACTTAAGACGACATTGTGACTCTTGTAATTAATTCCGATGCAATTTCAGTGTTTCATCGTCAATAAGAAGGTCCAAGGGATACAGTAAACCTGAGGTGTAGCATCGGAATCTGAAACTGGTCTCACAGTAAAGGTTCAAAGCATAGACAGTAACAAGTGTCAGTCTTCTTGTACTTAAGTCGGCATTGTTACTCCTGTAATTAATTCCGATGCAATTTCTGTGTTTCATCGTCAATAAGAAGGTCCAAGAGATACAGTAAACCTGAGGTGAAGCATCGGAATCTAAAACTGGTCTCACAAGAAAGGTTCAAAGCATAGACAGTAAGAAGTGTCAGTCTTCTTGTACTTAAGACGGCATTGTGACTCTTGTAATTAATTCCGATGCAATTTCTGTGTTTCATTGTCAATAAGAAGGTCCAAGGGATACAGTAAACCTGAGGTGAAGCATCGAAATCTAAAACTGGTCTCACAGGAAAGGTTCAAAAGATAGACAGTAAGAAGAGTCAGTCTTCTTGTACTTAAGACCGCATTGTGACTCTTGTAATTAATTCCGAAGCAATTTCTGTGTTTCATCGTCAATAAGAAGGTGCAAGGGATACAGTAAACCTGAGGTGAAGCATCGGAATCTGAAACTGGTCACACAAGAAAGGTTCAAAACATAGACAGTAAGAAGAGTCTGTCTTCTTGTACTTAAGACGGCATTGTGACTCTTGTAATTAATTCCGATGCAATTTCTGTGTTTCATTGTCAATAAGAAGGTCCAAGAGATACAGTAGACCTGAGGTGAAGCATCGGAATGTAAAACTGGGTTCACAGGTTCAAAACATAGACAGTAAGAAGAGTCAGTCTTTTGTACTTTAGACGGCATTGTGACTCTTGTAATTAATTCCGATGCAATTTCTGTGTTTCATTGTCAATAAGAAGGACCAAGGGATACAGTAAACCTTAGGTGAAGCATCGAAATCTAAAACTGGTCTCACAGGAAAGGTTCAAAAGATAGACAGTAAGAAGAGTCAGTCTTCTTGTACTTAAGACGGCATTGTGACTCTTATAATTAATTCCGAAGCAATTTCTGTGTTTCATCGTCAATAAGAAGGTCCAAGGGATCCAGTAAACCTGAGGTGAAGCATCGGATTCTAAAACTGGTCTCACAAGAAAGGTTCAAAACATAGACAGTAAGAAGAGTCAGTCTTCTTGTACTTAAGACGGCATTGTGACTCTTGTAATTAATTCCGATGCAATTTCTGTGTTTCATTGTCAATAAGAAGGTCCAAGAGATACAGTAGACCTGAGGTGAAGCATCGGAATGTAAAACTGGGTTCACAGGTTCAAAATTAGACAGTAAGAAGAGTCAGTCTTTTGTACTTCAGACGGCATTGTGACTCTTGTAAATAATTCCGATGCAATTTCTGTGTTTCATCGGCAATAAGAAGGTCCAAGGGATACAGTAAACCTGAGGTGAAGCATCGGAATCTAAAACTGGTCTCACAGGAAAGGTTCAAAAAACATAGACAGTAAGAAGAGCCAGTTTTCTTGTACTCGAGACGGCATTGTGAATCTTGTAATTACTTCCGTTGCAATTTCTGTGTTTCATAGTCAATAAGAAGGTCCAAAGGATACAGTAAGCCTGAGGTGAAGCACCGGAATCTAAAACTGGTCTCACAGGAAAGGTTCAAAGCATAGACAGTAACAAGTGTCAGTCTTCTTGTACTTTAGACGGCATTGTGACTCTTGTAATTAATTCCGATGCAATTTCAGTGTTTCATCGTCAATAAGAAGGTCCAAGGGATACAGTAAACCTGAGGTGAAGCATCGGAATCTGAAACTGGTCTCACAGGAAAGGTTCAAATCATAGACAGTAAGAAGAGTCAGTCTTCTTATACTTAAGACGGCATTGTGACTCTTGTAATTAATTCCGATGCAATTTCTGTGTTTCATCGTCAATAAGAAGGTCCAATGGATACAGTAAACCTGAGGTGAAGCATCGTAATCTAAAACTGGTCTCACAGGAATGGTTCAAAGCATAGACAGTAAGAAGAGTCAGTCTTCTTGTACTTTGGACGGCATTGTGACTCTTGTAATTAATTCCGATGCAATTTCTGTGTTTCATTGTCAATAAGAAGGTCCAAGGGATACAGTAAACCTGAGGTGAAGCATCGGAATCTAAAACTGGGTTCACAGGAAAGTTTCAAAACATAGACAGTAAGAAGAGTCAGTCTTTTGTACTTTGGACGGCATTATGACTCTTGTAAATAATTCCGATGCAATTTCTGTGTTTCATCGGCAATAAGAAGGTCCAAGGGATACAGTAAACCTGAGGTGAAGCATCGGAATCTAAAACTGGTCTCACAGGAAAGGTTCAAAACATAGACAGTAAGAAGAGTCAGTCTTTTGTACTTAAGACGGCATTGTGACTCTTGTAATTAATTCCGATGCAATTTCAGTGTTTCATCGTCAATAAGAATGTCCAAGGGATACAGTAAACCTGAGGTGTAGCATTGGAATCTGAAAGTGGTCTCACAGTAAAGGTTCAAAGCATAGACAGTAACAAGTGTCAGTCTTCTTGTACTTAAGACGGCATTGTTACTCTTGTAATTAATTCCGATGCAATTTCTGTGTTTCATCGTCAATAAGAAGGTCCAAGGGATACAGTAAACCTGATGTGAAGCATCGGAATCTAAAACTGGTCTCACAAGAAAGGTTCAAAACATAGACAGTAAGAGGAGTCAGTCTTCTTGTACTTAAGACGGCATTGTGACTCTTGTAATTAATTCCGATTCAATTTCTGTGTTTCATTGTCAATAAGAAGATCCAAGGGATACAGTAAACCTGAGGTGAAGCATCGAAATCTAAAACTGGTCTCACAGGAAAGGTTCAAAAGATAGACAGTAAGAAGAGTCAGTCTTCTTGTACTTAAGACGGCATTGTGACTCTTGTAATTAATTCCGATGCAATTTCTGTGTTTCATCGTCAATAAGAGGGTGCAAGGGATACAGTAAACCTGAGGTGAAGCATCGGAATCTAAAACTGGTCTCACAAGAAAGGTTCAAAACTTAGACAGTAAGAAGAGTCAGTCTTCTTGTACTTAAGACGGCATTGTGACTCTTGTAATTAATTCCGATGCAATTTCTGTGTTTCATTGTCATAAGAAGGTCCAAGAGATACAGTAGACCTGAGGTGAAGCATCGGAATGAAAAACTGGGTTCACAGGTTCAAAACATAGACAGTAAGAAGAGTCAGTCTTTTGTACTTAAGACGGCA
Organism: Schistocerca serialis cubense; assembly: GCF_023864345.2. Classification (NCBI taxonomy): domain Eukaryota; kingdom Metazoa; phylum Arthropoda; class Insecta; order Orthoptera; family Acrididae; genus Schistocerca; species Schistocerca serialis. The sequence continues at coordinate 166,080,181 of NC_064649.1, forward strand.
TTGTGACTCTTGTAATTAATTCCGATGCAATTTCTGTGTTTCATTGTCAATAAGAAGGTCCATGGTATACAGTAAACCTGAGGTGAAGCATCGAAATCTAAAACTGGTCTCACAGGAAAGGTTCAAAAGATAGACGGTAAGAAGAGTCAGTCTTCTTGTACTTAAGACGGCATTGTGACTCTTATAATTAATTCCGAAGCAATTTCTGTGTTTCACCGTCAATAAGAAGGTCCAAGGGATACAGTAAACCTGAGGTGAAGCATCGGAATCTAAAACTGCTCTCACAAGAAAGGTTCAAAACATAGACAGTAAGAAGAGTCAGTCTTCTTGTACTTAAGACGGCATTGTGACTCTTGTTATTAATTCCGATGCAATTTCTGTGTTTCATCGCCAATAAGAAGGTCCAAGGGATACAGTAAGCCTGTGGTGAAGCATCGGAATCTAAAACTGGTCTCACAGGAAAGGTTCAAAACATAGACAGTAAGAAGAGTCAGTCTTCTTGTACTTAAGACGGCATTGTGACTCTTGTAATTATTTCCGATGCAATTTCTGTGTTTCATCGTCAATAAGAAAGTCCAAGGGATACAGTAAGCCTGAGGTGAAGCAACGGAATCTAAAACTGGTCTCACAGGAAAGGTTCAAAACATAGACAGTAAGAAGAGTCAGTCTTTTGTACTTAAGACGGCATTGTGACTCTTGTAATTAATTCCGATGCAATTTCAGTGTTTCATCGTCAATAAGAAGGGCCAAGGGATACAGTAAACCTGAGGTGTAGCATCGGAATCTGAAATTGGTCTCACAGTAAAGGTTCAAAGCATAGACAGTAACAAGTGTCAGTCTTCTTGTACTTAAGACGGCATTGTGACTCTTGTAATTAATTCCGATGCAATTTCTGTGTTTCATCGTCAATAATAAGGTCCAAGGGATACAGTAAACCTGAGGTGAAGCATCGGAATCTGAAACTGGTCTCACAGTAAAGGTTCAAAACATAGACTGTAAGAAGAGTCAGTCTTCTTATACTTAAGACGGCATTGTGACTCTTGTAATTAATTCCGATGCAACTTCTGTGTTTCTTCGTCAATAAGAAGGTCCAAGGCAGTAAACCTGCGGTGAAGCATCGGAATATGAAACTGGTCTCACAGGAAAGATTCAAAGCATAGACAGTAACAAGTGTCAGTCTTCTTGTACTTAAGACGGCATTGTGACTCTTGTAATTAATTCCGATGCAATTTCTGTGTTTCATCGTCAATAAGAAGGTCCAAGGGATACAGTAAACCTGAGGTGAAGCATCGGAATCTGAAACTGGTCTCACAGGAAAGGTTCAAAGCATAGATAGTAAGAAGAGTCAGTCTTCTTATACTTAAGACGGCATTGTGACTCTTGTAATTAATTCCGATGCAATTTCTGTGTTTCATCGTCAATAAGAAGGTCCAAGGGATACAGTAAGCCTAAGGTGAAGCATCGGAATGTTAAACTGGGTTCACAGGTTCAAAACTTAGACAGTAAGAAGAGTCAGTCTTTTGTACTTAAGACGGCATTGTGACTCTTGTAATTAATTCCGATGCAATTTCAGTGTTTCATCGTCAATAAGAAGGTCCAAGGGATACAGTAAACCTGAGGTGTTGCATCGGAAGCTGAAATTGGTCTCACAGTAAAGGTTCAAAGCATAGACAGTAACAAGTGTCAGTCTTCTTGTACTTAAGACGGCATTGTGACTCTTGTAATTAATTCCGATGCAAGTTCTGTGTTTCATCGTCAATAAGAAGGTCCAAGGGATACAGTAAACCTGAGGTGAAGCATCGGAATCTGAAACTGGTCTCACAGGAAAGGTTCAAACCATAGACAGTAAGAAGAGTCAGTCTCCTTTTACTTAAGACGGCATTGTGACACTTGTAATTAATTCCGATGCAATTTCTGTCTTTCATCGTCAATAAGAAGGTCCAAGAGATACCGTAAGCCTGAAGTGAAGCATCGGTATCTGAAACTGGTCTCACAGGAAAGGTTCAAAAAACATAGACAGTAAGAAGAGTCAGTCTTCTTGTACTCGAGATGGCATTGTGAATCTTGTAATTACTTCCATTGCAATTTCTGTGTTTCATCGTCAATAAGAAGGTCCAAAGGATACAGTAAGCCTGAGGTGAAGCACTGGAATCTAAAACTGGTCTCAGAGGATAGGTTCAAAGCTTAGACAGTAACAAGTGTCAGTCTTCTTGTACTTAAGACGGCATTGTGACTCTTGTAATTAATTCCGATGCAATTACAGTGTTTCATCGTCAATAAGAAGGTCCAAGGGATACAGTAAACCTGAGGTGAAGCATCGGAATCTGAAACTGGTCTCACAGGAAAGGTTCAAAGCATAGACAGTAAGAAGAGTCAGTCTTCTTATACTTAAGACGGCATTGTGAGTCTTGTAATTAATTCCGATGCAATTTCTGTGTTTCATCGTCAATAAGAAGGTCCAAGGGATACAGTAAACCTGAGGTGAAGCATCGGAATCTAAAACTGGTCTCACAGGAAAGGTTCAAACATAGACAGTAAGAAGAGTCAGTCTTCTTGTACTTACGACGGCATTGTGACTCTTGTAATTAATTCCGATGCAATTTCAGTGTTTCATCGTCAATAAGAAGGTCCAAGGGATACATTAAGCCTGAGGTGTAGCATCGGAAGCTGAAATTGGTGTCACAGTAAAGGTTCAAAGCATAGACAGTAAGAAGAGTCAGTCTTCTTGTACTTTGGACGGCATTGTGACTCTTGTAATTAATTCCGATGCAATTTCTGTGTTTCATTGTCAATAAGAAGGTCCAAGGGATACAGTAAACCTGAGGTGAAGCATCGGAATTAAAACTGGGTTCACAGGAAAGTTTCAAAACATAGACAGTAAGAAGAGTCAGTCTTTTGTACTTTGGACGGCATTATGACTCTTGTAAATAATTCCGATGCAATTTCTGTGTTTCATCGGCAATAAGAGGGTGCAAGGGATACAGTAAACCTGAGGTGAAGCATCGGTATCTAAAACTGGTCTCACAAGAAAGGTTCAAAACTTAGACAGTAAGAAGAGTCAGTCTTCTTGTCTTAAGACGGCATTGTGACTCTTGTAATTAATTCCGATGCAATTTCTGTGTTTCATTGTCATAAGAAGGTCCAAGAGATACAGTAGACCTGAGGTGAAGCATCGGAATGAAAAACTGGGTTCACAGGTTCAAAACATAGACAGTAAGAAGAGTCAGTCTTTTGTACTTAAGACGGCATTGTGACTCTTGTAATTAATTCCGATGCAATTTCTGTGTTTCATTGTCAATAAGAAGGTCCATGGTATACAGTAAACCTGAGGTGAAGCATCGAAATCTAAAACTGGTCTCACAGGAAAGGTTCAAAAGATAGACAGTAAGAAGAGTCAGTCTTCTTGTACTTAAGACGGCATTGTGACTCTTATAATTAATTCCGAAGCAATTTCTGTGTTTCACCGTCAATAAGAAGGTCCAAGGGATACAGTAAACCTGAGGTGAAGCATCGGAATCTAAAACTGCTCTCACAAGAAAGGTTCAAAACATAGACAGTAAGAAGAGTCAGTCTTCTTGTACTTAAGACGGCATTGTGACTCTTGTAATTAATTCCGATGCAATTTCTGTGTTTCATCGCCAATAAGAAGGTCCAAGGGATGCAGTAAGCCTGAGGTGAAGCATCGGAATCTAAAACTGGTCTCACAGGAAAGGTTCAAAACATAGACAGTAAGAAGAGTCAGTCTTCTTGTACTTAAGACGGCATTGTGACTCTTGTAATTAATTCCGATGCAATTTCTGTGTTTCATCGTCAATAAGAAAGTCCAAGGGATACAGTAAGCCTGAGGTGAAGCAACGGAATCTAAAACTGGTCTCACAGGAAAGGTTCAAAACATAGACAGTAAGAAGAGTCAGTCTTTTGTACTTAAGACGGCATTGTGACTCTTGTAATTAATTCCGATGCAATTTCAGTGTTTCATCGTCAATAAGAAGGTCCAAGGGATACAGTAAACCTGAGGTGTAGCATCGGAATCTGAAATTGGTCTCACAGTAAAGGTTCAACGCATAGACAGTAACAAGTGTCAGTCTTCTTGTACTTAAGACGGCATTGTGACTCTTGTAATTAATTCCGATGCAATTTCTGTGTTTCATCGTCAATAATAAGGTCCAAGGGATACAGTAAACCTGAGGTGAAGCATCGGAATCTGAAACTGGTCTCACAGTAAAGGTTCAAAACATAGACAGTAAGAAGAGTCAGTCTTCTTATACTTAAGACGGCATTGTGACTCTTGTAATTAATTCCGATGCAACTTCTGTGTTTCTTCGTCAATAAGAAGGTCCAAGGCAGTAAACCTGCGGTGAAGCATCGGAATATGAAACTGGTCTCACAGGAAAGATTCAAAGCATAGACAGTAACAAGTGTCAGTCTTCTTGTACTTAAGACGGCATTGTGACTCTTGTAATTAATTCCGATGCAATTTCTGTGTTTCATCGTCAATAAGAAGGTCCAAGGGATACAGTAAACCTGAGGTGAAGCATCGGAATCTGAAACTGGTCTCACAGGAAAGGTTCAAAGCATAGATAGTAAGAAGAGTCAGTCTTCTTATACTTAAGACGGCATTGTGACTCTTGTAATTAATTCCGATGCAATTTCTGTGTTTCATCGTCAATAAGAAGGTCCAAGGGATACAGTAAACCTGAGGTGAAGCATCGGAATCTGAAACTGGTCTCACAGGAAAGGTTCAAAACATAGACAGTAAGAAGAGTCAGTCTTCTTGTACTTAAGACGGCATTGTGACTCTTGTAATGAATTCCGATGCAATTTCTGTGTTTCATCGTCAATAAGAAGGTCCAAGGGATACAGTAAGCCTAAGGTGAAGCATCGGAATGTTAAACTGGGTTCACAGGTTCAAAACATAGACAGTAAGAAGAGTCAGTCTTTTGTACTTAAGACGGCATTGTGACTCTTGTAATTAATTCCGATGCAATTTCAGTGTTTCATCGTCAATAAGAAGGTCCAAGGGATACAGTAAACCTGAGGTGTTGCATCGGAAGCTGAAATTGGTCTCACAGTAAAGGTTCAAAGCATAGACAGTAACAAGTGTCAGTCTTCTTGTACTTAAGACGGCATTGTGACTCTTGTAATTAATTCCGATGCAAGTTCTGTGTTTCATCGTCAATAAGAAGGTCCAAGGGATACAGTAAACCTGAGGTGAAGCATCGGAATCTGAAACTGGTCTCACAGGAAAGGTTCAAAGCATAGACAGTAAGAAGAGTCAGTCTCCTTTTACTTAAGACGGCATTGTGACACCTGTAATTAATTCCGATGCAATTTCTGTCTTTCATCGTCAATAAGAAGGTCCAAGAGATACCGTAAGCCTGAAGTGAAGCATCGGTATCTGAAACTGGTCTCACAGGAAAGGTTCAAAAAACATAGACAGTAAGAAGAGTCAGTCTTCTTGTACTCGAGATGGCATTGTGAATCTTGTAATTACTTCCATTGCAATTTCTGTGTTTCATCGTCAATAAGAAGGTCCAAAGGATACAGTAAGCCTGAGGTGAAGCACTGGAATCTAAAACTGGTCTCAGAGGATAGGTTCAAAGCTTAGACAGTAACAAGTGTCAGTCTTCTTGTACTTAAGACGGCATTGTGACTCTTGTAATTAATTCCGATGCAATTTCAGTGTTTCATCGTCAATAAGAAGGTCCAAGGGATACAGTAAACCTGAGGTGAAGCATCGGAATCTGAAACTGGTCTCACAGGAAAGGTTCAAAGCATAGACAGTAAGAAGAGTCAGTCTTCTTATACTTAAGACGGCATTGTGAGTCTTGTAATTAATTCCGATGCAATTTCTGTGTTTCATCGTCAATAAGAAGGTCCAAGGGATACAGTAAACCTGAGGTGAAGCATCGGAATCTAAAACTGGTCTCACAGGAAAGGTTCAAACATAGACAGTAAGAAGAGTCAGTCTTCTTGTACTTACGACGGCATTGTGACTCTTGTAATTAATTCCGATGCAATTTCAGTGTTTCATCGTCAATAAGAAGGTCCAAGGGATACATTAAGCCTGAGGTGTAGCATCGGAAGCTGAAATTGGTGTCACAGTAAAGGTTCAAAGCATAGACAGTAACAAGTGTCAGTCTTCTTGTACTTAAGACGGTATTGTGACTCTTGTAATTAATTCCGATGCAATTTCTGTGTTTCATCGTCAATAAGAAAGTCCAAGGGATACAGTAAACCTGAGGTGAAGCATCGGAATCTGAAACTGGTCTCACAGGAAAGGTTCAATGCATAGACAGTAAGAAGAGTCAATCTCCTTTTACTTAAGACGGCATTGTGACTCCTGTAATTAATTCCGATGCAATTTCTGTCTTTCATCGTCAATAAGAAGGTCCAAGGGATACAGTAAGCCTGAAGTGAAGCATCGGTATCTGAAACTGGTCTCACAAGAAAGGTTCAAAACATAGACAGTAAGAGGAGTCAGTCTTCTTGTACTTAAGACGGCATTGTGACTCTTGTAATTAATTCCGATGCAATTTCTGTGTTTCATTGTCAATAAGAAAGTCCAAGGGATACAGTAAACCTGAGGTGAAGCATCGAAATCTAAAAGTGGTCTCACAGGAAAGGTTCAAAAGATAGACAGTAAGAAGAGTCAGTCTTCTTGTACTTAAGACGGCATTGTGACTCTTATAATTAATTCCGAAGCAATTTCTGTGTTTCATCGTCAATAAGAAAGTCCAAGGGATACAGTAAGCCTGAGGTGAAGCAATGGAATCTAAAACTGGTCTCACAGGAAAGGTTCAAAACATAGACAGTAAGAAGAGTCAGTCTTTTGTACTTAAGACGGCATTGTGACTCTTGTAATTAATTCCGATGCAATTTCAGTGTTTCATCGTCAATAAGAAGGTCCAAGGGATACAGTAAACCTGAGGTGTAGCATCGGAATCTGAAATTGGTCTCACAGTAAAGGTTCAAAGCATAGACAGTAACAAGTGTCAGTCTTCTTGTACTTAAGACGGCATTGTGACTCTTGTAATTAATTCCGATGAAATTTCTGTCTTTCATCGTCAATAAGAAGGACCAAGGGATACAGTAAGCCTGAAGTGAAGCATCGGTATCTGAAACTGGTCTCACAGGAAAGGTTCATAAAACATAGACAGTAAGAAGAGTCAGTCTTCTTGTACTCGAGACGGCATTGTGTCTCTTGTAATTAATTCCGATGCAATTTCTGTGTTTCATCGTCAATAAGAAGGTCCAAGGGATACAGTAAACCTGAGGTGAAGCATCGGAATCTGAAACTGGTCTCACAGGAAAGGTTCAAAGCATAGACAGTAAGAAGAGTCAGTCTTCTTATACTTAAGACGGCATTGTGAGTCTTGTAATTAATTCCGATGCAATTTCTGTGTTTCATCGTCAATAAGAAGGTCCAAGGGATACAGTAAACCTGAGGTGAAGCATCGGAATCTAAAACTGGTCTCACAGGAAAGGTTCAAACATAGACAGTAAGAAGAGTCAGTCTTCTTGTACTTACGACGGCATTGTGACTCTTGTAATTAATTCCGATGCAATTTCAGTGTTTCATCGTCAATAAGAAGGTCCAAGGGATACATTAAGCCTGAGGTGTAGCATCGGAAGCTGAAATTGGTGTCACAGTAAAGGTTCAAAGCATAGACAGTAAGAAGAGTCAGTCTTCTTGTACTTTGGACGGCATTGTGACTCTTGTAATTAATTCCGATGCAATTTCTGTGTTTCATTGTCAATAAGAAGGTCCAAGGGATACAGTAAACCTGAGGTGAAGCATCGGAATTAAAACTGGGTTCACAGGAAAGTTTCAAAACATAGACAGTAAGAAGAGTCAGTCTTTTGTACTTTGGACGGCATTATGACTCTTGTAAATAATTCCGATGCAATTTCTGTGTTTCATCGGCAATAAGAGGGTGCAAGGGATACAGTAAACCTGAGGTGAAGCATAGGAATCTAAAACTGGTCTCACAAGAAAGGTTCAAAACTTAGACAGTAAGAAGAGTCAGTCTTCTTGTCTTAAGACGGCATTGTGACTCTTGTAATTAATTCCGATGCAATTTCTGTGTTTCATTGTCATAAGAAGGTCCAAGAGATACAGTAGACCTGAGGTGAAGCATCGGAATGAAAAACTGGGTTCACAGGTTCAAAACATAGACAGTAAGAAGAGTCAGTCTTTTGTACTTAAGACGGCATTGTGACTCTTGTAATTAATTCCGATGCAATTTCTGTGTTTCATTGTCAATAAGAAGGTCCATGGTATACAGTAAACCTGAGGTGAAGCATCGAAATCTAAAACTGGTCTCACAGGAAAGGTTCAAAAGATAGACAGTAAGAAGAGTCAGTCTTCTTGTACTTATACGGCATTGTGACTCTTATAATTAATTCCGAAGCAATTTCTGTGTTTCACCGTCAATAAGAAGGTCCAAGGGATACAGTAAACCTGAGGTGAAGCATCGGAATCTAAAACTGCTCTCACAAGAAAGGTTCAAAACATAGACAGTAAGAAGAGTCAGTCTTCTTGTACTTAAGACGGCATTGTGACTCTTGTAATTAATTCCGATGCAATTTCTGTGTTTCATCGCCAATAAGAAGGTCCAAGGGATGCAGTAAGCCTGAGGTGAAGCATCGGAATCTAAAACTGGTCTCACAGGAAAGGTTCAAAGCATTGACAGTAAGAAGAGTCAGTCTTCTTATACTTAAGACGGCATTGTGAGTCTTGTAATTAATTCCGATGCAATTTCTGTGTTTCATCGTCAATAAGAAGGTCCAAGGGATACAGTAAACCTGAGGTGAAGAATCGGAATCTAAAACTGGTCTCACAGGAAAGGTTCAAACATAGACAGTAAGAAGAGTCAGTCTTCTTGTACTTACGACGGCATTGTGACTCTTGTAATTAATTCCGATGCAATTTCTGTCTTTCATCGTCAATAAGAAGGTCCAAGGGATACAGTAAGCCTGAAGTGAAGCATCGGTATCTGAAACTGGTCTCACAGGAAAGGTTCAAAAAACATAGACAGTAAGAAGAGTCAGTCTTCTTGTACTCGAGATGGCATTGTGAATCTTGTAATTACTTCCGTTGCAATTTCTGTGTTTCATCGTCAATAAGAAGGTCCAAAGGATACAGTAAGCCAGAGGTGAAGCACCGGAATCTAAAACTGGTTTCACAGGAAAGGTTCAAAGCATAGACAGTAACAAGTGTCAGTCTTCTTGTACTTAAGACGGCATTGTGACTCTTGTAATTAATTCCGATGCAATTTCTGTGTTTCATCGTCAATAAGAAGGTCCAAGGGATACAGTAAACCTGAGGTGAAGCATCGGAATCTAAAACTGGGTTCACAGGAAAGTTTCAAAACATAGAGAGTAAGAAGAGTCAGTCTTTTGTACTTAAGACGGCATTGTGACTCTTGTAATTATCTCCGATGCAATTTCTGTGTTTCATCGTCAATACGATGGCCCAAGGGATACAGTAAAACTGAAGTGAAGCATCGGAATCTAAAACTGGTCTCACAGGAAAGGTTCAAAACATAGACAGTAAGAAGAGTCAGTCTTTTGTACTTAAGACGGCATTGTGACTCTTGTAATTAATTCCGATGCAATTTCAGTGTTTCATCGTCAATAAGAAGGTCCAAGGGATACAGTAAACCTGAGGTGTAGCATCGGAAGCTGAAATTGGACTCACAGTAAAGGTTCAAAGCATAGACAGTAACAAGTGTCAGTCTTCTTGTACTTAAGACGGCATTGTGACTCTTGTAATTAAGTCCGATGCAATTTCTGTGTTTCATCGTCAATAAGAAGGTCCAAGGGATACAGTAAACCTGAGGTGAAGCATCGGAATCTGAAACTGGTCTCACAGGAAAGGTTCAAGGCATAGACAGTAAGAAGAGTCAGCCTTCTCTTACTTAAGACGGCATTGTGACTCTTGTTATTAAATCCGATGCAATTTCTGTGTTTCATCGTCAATAAGAAGGTCCAAGGGATACAGTAAGCCTGAAGTGAAGCATCGGAATCTGAAACTGGTCTCACAGGAAAGGTTCAAAACATAGACAGTAAGAAGAGTCAGTCTTTTGTACTTAAGACGGCATTGTGACTCTTGTAATTATCTCCGATGCAATTTCTGTGTTTCATCGTCAATACGATGGCCCAAGGGATACAGTAAAACTGAAGTGAAGCATCGGAATCTAAAACTGGTCTCACAGGAAAGGTTCAAAACATAGACAGTAAGAAGAGTCAGTTTTCTTGTACTTAAGACGGCATTGTGACTCTTGTAATTAATTCCGATGCATTTCTGTGTTTCATTGTCATTAAGAAGGTCCAAGAGATATAGTAAACCTGAGGTGAAGCATCGGAATCTAAAACTGGGTTACCAGGAAAGGTTCAAAACATAGACAGTAAGAAGAGTCAGTCTTTTGTACTTAAGACGGCATTTTGACTCTTGTAATTAATTCCGTTGCAATTTCTGTGTTTCATCGGCAATAAGAAGGTCCAAGGGATACAGTAAACCTGAGGTGAAGCATCGGAATCTAAAACTGGTCTCACAGGAAAGGTTCAAAACATAGACAGTAAGAAGAGTCAGTCTTTTGTACTTAAGGCGGCATTGTGACTCTTGTAATTAATTCCGATGCAGATTCAGTGTTTCATCGTCAATAAGAAGGTCCAAGGGATACAGTAAACCTGAGGTGTAGCATCGGAAGCTGAAATTGGTCTCACAGTAAAGGTTCAAAGCATAGACAGTAACAAGTGTCAGTCTTCTTGTACTTAAGACGGCATTGTGACTCTTTTAATTAAGTCCGATGCAATTTCTGTGTTTCATCGTCAATAAGAAGGTCCAAGGGATACACTAAACCTGAGGTGAAGCATCCGAATCTGAAACTGGTCTCACAGGAAAGGTTCAAAGCATAGACAGTACGAAGAGTCAGTCTTCTTGTACTCGAGACGGCATTGTGACTCTTGTAATTAATTCCGATGCAATTTCTGTGTTTCATCGTCAATAAGAAGGTCCAAAGGATACAGTAAACCTGAGGTGAAGCATCGGAATCTAAAACTGGTCTCACAGGAAAGGTTCAAAACATAGACAGTAAGAAGAGTCAGTCTTTTGTTTTTAAGACGGCATTGTGACTCTTGTAATTAATTCCGATGCAATTTCAGTGTTTCATCGTCAATAAGAAGGTCCAAGGGATACAGTAAACCTGAGGTGTAGCATCGGAAGCTGAAATTGGTCTCACAGTAAAGGTTCAAAGCATAGACAGTAACAAGTGTCAGTCTTCTTGTACTTAAGACGGCATTGTGACTCTTGTAATTAATTCCGATGCAATTTCTGTGTTTCATCGTCAATAACAAGGTACAAGGGATACAGTAAACCTGAGGTGAAGCATCGGAATCTGAAACTGGTCTCACAGGAAAGGTTCAAAGCATAGACAGTAAGAAGAGTCAGTCTCCTTTTACTTCAGACGGCATTGTGACTCCTGTATTTAATTCCGATGCAATTTCTGTCTTTCATCGTCATTAAGAATGTCCAAGGGATACAGTAAGCCTGAAGTGAAGCATCGGTATCTGAAACTGGTCTTACAGGAAAGGTTCAAAAAACATAGACAGTAAGAAGAGTCAGTCTTCTTGTACTCGAGATGGCATTGTGAATCTTGTAATTACTTCCGTTGCAATTTCTGTGTTTCATCGTCAATAAGAAGGTCCAAAGGATACAGTAAGCCTGAGGTGAAGCACCGGAATCTAAAACTGGTCTCACTGGAAAGGTTCAAAACATAGACAGTAACAAGTGTCAGTCTTCTTGTACTTAAGACGGCATTGTGACTCTTGTAATTAATTCCGATGCAATTTCAGTGTTTCATCGTCAATAAGAAGATCCAAGGGATACAGTAAACCTGAGGTGAAGCATCGGAATCTGAAACTGGTCTCACAGGAAAGGTTCAAAGCATAGACAGTAAGAAGAGTCAGTCTGCTTTTACTTAAGATGGCATTGTGACTCTTGTAATTAATTCCGATGCAATTTCTGTGTTTCATCGTCAATAAGAAGGTCCAAAGGATACAGTAAACCTGAGGTGAAGCATAATAATCTAAAACTGGTCTCGCAGTAATGGTTCAAAGCATAGACAGTAAGAAGAGTCACTCTTCTTGTACTTAGGACGGCATTGTGACTCTTGTAATTAATTCCGATGCAATTTCTGTGTTTCATTGTCAATAAGAAGGTCCAAGGGATACAGTAAACCTGAGGTGAAGCATCGGAATCTAAAACTGGGTTCACAGGAAAGTTTCAAAACATAGACAGTAAGAAGAGTCAGTCTTTTGTACTTAAGACGGCATTGTGACTCTTGTAATTATCTCCGATGCAATTTCTGTGTTTCATCGTCAATACGATGGCCCGAGGGATACAGTAAAACTGAAGTGAAGCATCGGAATCTAAAACTGGTCTCACAGGAAAGGTTCAAAACATAGACAGTGGGAAGAGTCAGTTTTCTTGTACTTAAGACGGCATTGTGACTCTTGTAATTAATTCCGATGCAATTTCTGTGTTTCATTGTCATTAAGAAGGTCCAAGAGATACAGTAAACCTGAGGTGAAGCATCGGAATCTAAAACTGGGTTACCAGGAAAGGTTCAAAACATAGACAGTAAGAAGAGTCAGTCTTTTGTACTTAAGACGGCATTGTGACTCTTGTAATTAATTCCGATGCAATTTCTGTGTTTCATCGGCAATAAGAAGGTCCAAGGGATACAGTAAACCTGAGGTGAAGCATCGGAATCTAAAACTGGTCTCACAGGAAAGGTTCAAAGCATAGACAGTAAGAAGAGTCAGTCTTTTGTACTTAAGACGGCATTGTGACTCTTGTAATTAATTCCGATGCAATTTCAGTGTTTCATCGTCAATAAGACGGTCCAAGGGATACAGTAAACCTGAGGTGTAGCATCGGAATCTGAAACTGGTCTCACAGTAAAGGTTCAAAGCATAGACAGTAACAAGAGTCGGTCTTCTTTTACTTAAGACGGCATTGTGACTCTTGTAATTAATTCCGATGCAATTTCTGTGTTTCATCGGCAATAAGAAGGTCCAAGGAATACAGTAAGCCTGAAGTGAAGCATCGGAATCTGAAACTGGTCTCACAGGAAAGGTTCAAAAAACATAGACAGTAAGAAGAATCAGTCTTCTTGTACTCGAGACGGCATTGTGACTCTTGTAATTAATTCCGATGCAATTTCTGTGTTTCATCGTCAATAAGAAGGTCCAAAGGATACAGTAAACCTGAGGTGAAGCATCGGAATCTAAAACTGGTCTCACAGGAAAGGTTCAAAGCATAGACAGTAACAAGTGTCAGTCTTCTTGTACTTAAGACGGCATTGTGAATCTTGTAATTAATTCCGATGCAATTTCAGTGTTTCATCGTCAATAAGAAGGTCCAAGGGATACAGTAAACCTGAGGTGAAGCATCGGAATCTGAAACTGGTCTCACAGGAAAGGTTCAAAGCATAGACAGTAAGAAGAGTCAGTCTTCTTGTACTTAAGACGGCATTGTGACTCTTGTAATTAATTCCGATGCAATTTCTGTGTTTCATCGTCAATAAGAAGGTCCAAGGGATACAGTAAACCTGAGGTGAAGCATCGGAATCTAAAACTGGTCTCACACGAAAGGTTCAAAACATAGACAGTAAGAGGAGTCAGTCTTCTTGTTCTTAAGACGGCATTGTGACTCTTGTAATTAATTCCGATGCAATATCTGTGTTTCATTGTCAATAAGGAGGTCCAAGGGATACAGTAAACCTGAGGTGAAGCATCGGAATCTAAAACTGGTCTCACAGGAAAGGTTCAAAACATAGATAGTAAGAAGAGTCAGCCTTCTTGTACTTAAGACGGCATTGTGACTCTTGTAATTAATTCCGATGCAATTTCTGTGTTTCATCGTCGATAAGAAGGTCCAACGGATACACTAAACCTGAAGTGAAGCATCGGAATCTAAAACTGGTCTCACAGGAAAGTTTCAAAACGTAGAGAGTAAGAACAGTCAGTCATCTTGTACTTAAGACGGCATTGTGACTCTTTTAATTAATTCCGATGCAATTTCTGTGTTTTATCGTCAATAGGAAGGTCCGAGGGATACAGTAAACCTGAGGTGAAGCATCGGAATCTATAACTGGTCTCACAGGAAAGGTTCAAAGCATAGACAGTAAGAAGAGTCAGTCTTTTGTACTTAAGACGGCATTGTGACTGTTGTAATTAATTCCTATGCAATTTCAGTGTTTCATCGTCAATAAGAAAGTCCAAGGGATACAGTATGCAACGTCCCCTTTGAACAATTTATCATACGACTGTGCTTAAGCTGTCACACATTTTGTTAGCGCAACGCAATCTGACTTTCAAAATTCCCTACAAAAGAATGGCCCTGACTAACATTAAACTATACCTTTCACAAATCACTTACCTCACAAAATCTTCGCTGCTCAAGCTACTGCAATACAGCGAGCGCCACTACTGTCAGCTAAATAAAAGATTCAAACTATGGAAGGCACTAACTACTGATAGGGATGGTTAGCAAATGAAAGATATTAATAGAGATCAAACAATGTATTTACCTTGATATCATCATATATAAATATAGCAGTTCATGACAAATTACAAAACTCCGCCATCTCTCTCCCCACATCCACCACTGCTGGCGGCTCACCTCCAACTGCGCAATGCTACGCGCTGTTCACAGCCAGCTGCCTAACACTACAATGGCGAGTTTTACAACAATGCAAAGCAGACACAGACTGCCCACAGCACAGCCAGTGATTTTCATACAGAGGTGGCGTTACCAATAAAAAACCTAAACAGCCTACTTACATAGGGAAAACATAAACAGCCTACTTACATAGAGAAAACATAAACAGCCTACTTACATAGAGAAAACATAAACAGCCTACTTACATAGAGAAAACATAAACAGCCTACTTACATAGAGAAAACGTAAACAGCCTACTTACATAGCCCCCATGCTCCCCACAAAAATTTTTACAAATGGTGTTGGGCACTGGCCAATACAGATTTGACAAAAATTTTTCACAATTACAGTAACAAAGATATAAAATGCACACACTTATTGATACATTGTTGGTCAAAAGCTAAAAATTTCTCACAGTCCATAAAGACAGTCCATATTGTTCATCACAGTGAAACTGCCGTTTCTTTTCTCAAAGTCTGAGCAGTAAAAGACAATGCACACAGAAGTAGTGGATTTCCATGCTGTCTTGAAGAAGTAGTGTTGTCCTTCCAATGGAAAGACAGTGCTGACTCTTGACATGCTGACAGGTAATGGGCCACAATGGAGCAAACCCACAGCAGAGTCAGTCGAAGTTTTGATGAATATTGGTAGGTAGGTTATCACAGAGCAGACCCACCGTAGTCCTGGTAGAGATTACGATATTGGTGGGCCACCAGAGGTGCAGACCCACTGTAGTCCTTGTAGAGATTACGGTATTGGTGGGCCATCAAAGATGCAGACCCACTGTAGTCCTTGAAGAGATGGCCAGCAGCCATCTGTTGCAAATGTGCAGGTGCACAATCACCATCGAAGAGTCTTGCAGACAATATAGCAAGTCCATAAACCACCACTTGTGCACTCACAAAGTTTTTGGAATTGTCCTTAGAACCAGCAATGCTGTTATCCAGTCCCTTGCAGAATTATTAACACACGTGCAAACACTAACTGTCCCTACTTCTCACATATTGTCCATATACTATGACCAACAGAAACGTGTGCAGTGAAATGTAACTTAATTTGAAGAACTGGTAACAATTACAATTTGGTAACATAAAAATACAATAACAAAGGTACAAAATACATCATTAAAGAACATAACAATACAGATAACATTTGTAGTACAGGCTTTACAAAAGAATCGAAATAACATATACATCAGTGTTACAGGAATTATGACATGAGTACATACATAAAAGATCACAATAACTTTTGAAACATCAACTTCACACATGAGCATTAAACAGAACGGAATTAATAATGTCTAACATCTTTACAAAGAAAATAACATGGTATTTGAAAAATTCTACAACATAAATCTTATTAGCTAAACACATAAAGACAGGAAAAAGACAAATACACAAGGGTACACAAACATATAGTGGGATAACACCAATAGGAAAGGACAGGGTTCGTTTTCAGTGTAACATTTGGTACTGCAGTCCAACCCAAAACTTCATATATCTTTCCTCTTATTTCATCCTTTGTTTCCACCAAAAAAATTCTATCTAAGCATGCTTTCTGTATTTATATGTTCACACATTTCTTACCTCAACATTTATTTCCAAGAAAATCCTACCTAAACCTGTTTTCTCAATGCATTTCTTCCAATTCATCGCAACTCATTCTCTTAGAGGCTACCCCCTCTTAAGCTAACTTAAATCTACTGAGCTCAGATGCTAAACTAAGGGACGAGGCAATGCAGCAGCACAAAATAAGTAACACAAACTGCAATGACAAAAAAATTCAAATTTGCAAAGCAAGCAGCATTAAATCTGGCTTAGCAGAGTAACACAAATTAAAATTCAGTAGCACTATGCCTGGCAAACAGCAGTAACTTATACCTAAACATGACATAGCTCAAGCAGAAAAAATATTACAGTAAAAACAACAATGCAGATAAGGGAAATGTATATTCACATCTTAATATCTATGTAATTAAAGTAGTGCACCACAACAACTGATTGTAAAAAGAAATATTACCATGTACTTGAAAAGAAAATTACGTGTTACTGTTACTAGTTCCTTCTTATTGTTCTTTTCTTTCCAAGTGCTCCTTTTTTAAAGAATGTGGATCATAAAATAATTATTTAATAGATCTGTTGACAGAAAGTGTTCACATTAGCAAATGCATTTCATTTTATAAAAGCAATGCTGCAACACAGCTGGAAACCAGATATCAAATGAAATAAGCAATTATGTACAAAGCATAAAAATATCATTCAATAGCTATGTTGCATTTCGTAAGTCAGTAGCTCTCAACTCTCGGAGAAAGACACTTGTCATAATCAGGTGTGCAGATGTACGAATATTTCCCATCAATTCATAAGCATTTCAGTAATTAGCACAAAGTGCGAGTAATCATATGTTTTCAAGTAACGAGGGTGTCGCATTAGCGATGAAAGGCACACCCTAATGGCTTGTTCTCCAGGTGTTTGACACAGCTGTGTGCCCACAACGCATTACAAAAATCATATGTTTTCAAGTTCGACCGTGTCGTTTTTGCGATGCTTTCTACAAAGGAATGTCAGAAGCGAGGTTAATGGCGTCCCTTTTTTTTTTTCTCCACCTAATGGCTTTTTCTCCGGGCGTCTGACACAGCTGGGCGCCACAACGCATTACGTGCAGGTGGTCACTTAACTTTCGTACGGAAATATTTACGACAGCAGTTTCCGCTACAGTGACAGTCTCACATAGAAATATTTCACAGGTCAAGAATTAGCGTTGCAAATCTGTAGAAACAAAACCCTATAAATATAACAGTGTCCAAAAAAATTTTCAGTGGCATTGTGATACATTCATGCATATACACACACATTTCATAACTCTTAAAGTACGATTCTTGGTTTCCAACGACCTTTTCATAAATCAGAGTCCCTAACCCCTACTCCTTATTCCTTACCTTATTATACATATACATATTCATATTCATCAACACGTCTTCAATATTTCATCATAATAGCTACATAGCATAATCAGATTCCTCATATAGCATCAGCTTATTTATCATAAACTTACCTCAACAGCATAGTACACATCGTCGTCGTAATAATAACATCATAACACTTCAGTCAAATCTTAAAATCGTCGTAACTTCCTCCAATAATTTCAAAACGTAAAAAAAATTCTCTGCTCATTTCAATAGTGTCATCTACCTCAAACGTACTTTAAAATCATGCTCCCTTACCAAATATATCATTCAAATCTCTCATAGTATCACAATGGTTCCGAAAAAATATGAACAGTTTACAAAGTACAGACAAAATACAGTGTCATAAGTGTGAAGTTATCCAACCGTGTAATTGCGTAAACATGTGTCACTGATGCAGTAAAATAAATGTTTGTCTCTCTCAGTTAAATAATCAGATAGCTGTGTAATTTGTGTGTTAGAGAAATAAGGTACCGATGTGTAAAGTTGTATAAGCAAATACCATATTAGCTAAGGTTCCTTGTGGTTGCCACACTCATGGTACACAAAGTAAGTGTGTACCCCCCTGAGGATAAATGTAATTATACCCTCAGGTGTTACAAATTACAGCAATGGAATGAAATGTATCACGGAAAACTTTCTTTGTAATTAAAAAATCTTTGAAAATAAGTGTTTTAAGTATAAGATTAATCACTCAAATGCGTGTCCTGTAGCGCTAAATGCGCGTCTTGCTGTAAGATAATTCTGTGGAACTGTCGTAGTTATCGTCCTCCGAAAGCTAAGTTCTGCTAAAGTCAATGTACTTACCTCATGATACACAAAAGTGAAATGCTTTGCGTATAGATATCTTAGTTATTACGCTTATTGCCGTGATGAGGAAAGTACTGTACAGTAACGTATTGTTATGCCACGAAAAAAGCTGTCTCATTGTTGCTATACCACAAAAGTTACTACTAAAACATGTTTTTCTTCCTAGAAGAATTCAGAAAACTGTGCAGATATAAAACAGATACACTGCAAAAGCAACATTGTAAATTGTCACTCATTAGTAGCGTCGTGATAAAAATCGTGTAGCTGTCACATAAACTAACCTCTGTGTCATCTGGTATCTCTCAGAAAGTACTTTAAATCCGGAATGTATTTTCAAGTAAACCAAAATGTTGCATTAAAATCTCATTAGCAGTACCAGTATGTGTCCTAAGTATGTAACCCTGATAGTCGTTACGTAATCGTGCAACTAACAAGCAAGAATGTACAAATACAACACTGTGTCGTCTGTTCACTATAACAATGCATTCGTAATTTCTGTTTTAAAAATGTTCCCTAGGTTCTAGACTGGATATTTAACTTCAAACATTGTTGCATGTTAACAGTTTCTTAAGTCTGACAAAGCATACTAAAAATGTGAAGTGAAAAGTTATATGACAAAGACAAAGTTAAAAGCAGATTATCTCTCAGTAAGCGGTTTTACATGTGAAGTGTGGTGCAATCCTTTACTCTTCATAGTACTCAGAGTTTGAACTTGAATGCAATTGTCATGCGGTATACGTTGGTAAAGAATACTGGAATTTTTCTCAAGGTTAGCGTCTATGTTATTTTTCTCTGAGCCACCTGGCGCACGTGGGTACCTGCGGTGCGAGTCATTGTCTGTCTCTTTGTTGCCGCGCGTCGTTACTGGGATTAGGAGGCCTAACTTCCACAAATTCGCCTTGCCGAGAGGGCCCAGCTCTGTTTAAAGCTCGCCAGTTCTGATGGAATTCAGGTCTGTCGTTTTGTCGGTAGTTTACACAGTTTCTTTCGTGTCGGTCATGTGGTGGAGAATTTCTCCCTGAATCGTAACTGCGCGCTGAACTGTTGCGTCTGAAATTATTCTGTCTCCCTTGATAATAATAGTTCTGATTACCATATTGTCTGTTTCTATGGTTATCTCTGTCATATTCATTACTACGGAAATGCGATCTTTCTCTGTAACTATTACTCTGCCAGTGGTTGTCATACGGGTGGTGTCTGTTTTGGTCACGATTTACGTTGTGAGAATAGCCTTGTCGCGCCCAGTTATTATTTCTGTCGTCACGGAATTGTGACGGATGTGACCTGTAATTGTTGTGTCCTTGTTTTCGCGTTCCGCGATTATCAGTGTCAATTTCTAGTTCTTGTAACAGTCCCTGAAAAGCTTCAATGTCGTCTTTGCAACGTCCTGCTAAAATAATATGTCGTAAATGTTTAGGCAGTTTGATTAAGCAAATGCGGATGAGTTCTGAGGGGCTGTATGGGTTTGACAGGTGTTGATTCTTGTGCAACATGTCTTCAAAATATTTCACAAGACTGGAAAATTCAGATTGTTCGAAGTGTTTCATCATTATGATGTTATGTTTTACACGGTCTTGTGTAGCTTGAGACCAATACGCTGAGAGGAAGGCATGATAAAAATCTCCTTCACTGTGACAATCGTGAATGACCGATCGCATTCTTACACCTGGTTCATTCTCTAAGTAGCCACACATAAATTCTAACCTGTGCTCCAATGACCAGTTGGGAGGGAAACAATGAGAGAATTGATGGAGCCACGCTTGTGGATGAATGTCGTTGGCAGAATTCTTAAACGTTTTGAATTTACGTGTAGTAATGAACAGCTTATAGTCAAAATCATCATGTCGGCGAGTCGCGTATCGGTCATTGTTAGGTCGTGTCGGCCGTTCCATCTCGAAATTCGGTGCACAATGCCAGTTTCTTTCATAACTTCCGAAATGTCCTGTGTTATTATTTTGCGTCTTTTCCGTATTTTTAAGTCCCTCTTCCCGTGTTGGGGCGCGAGTGTCCTCTGAAATACGTAATTCTTGTATTATCTGTGTCAGCTGATCTTGTACTTCCCGGATTTCTCTTTGGTGTTGCGTATTAATTTGATTCTGATTTTGTTTGAATTTCCTAATTTGTTCATACTCTTCTGTGTCAGTGAAGGCTACAGGTGTTGTGTCATTCAGATCATCATTTACCTTTGTAGATAAGTTAGTGAACTGATCTGAAAGTTCGGCTACTTTATCCGATAGTGTACTTATTTCCTCAGTGTGTTTTTCTGAACCAAGTTTCAGAGTATCTACTGTGTCCTTTAAGTTTTCCTGAGTTTTTGCAAGTTGCGTAACCGAATCGGTAGATGCAACTGAGTCAAATTTAGCATGCAAGGTCTCATGATTTTCATGAACAATAGTTTGCAGTTCTTTTATGGCTGCTTCGTGATTCCGTAATGCATTTTCATGCCGCGAAAAAATAGGTTGAAAATGCTCACAAATTTGAGTTTTTACGTCATTACAGACCTTTTGACATTTCGATTCGATGTTATGTAACTCAGTGGTTAATTCTTCACGTGTTTGTTCAAGTGTAGTGTCTAACTTTTGAAGATTTTGTCCCATTGCGTCTAACTGTTGCTGTGTTTGTCTCTGGTGTTGTTCCATTGTGTCTAACTTTTGAAGATTTTGTTCCATTGTGTCTAACTTTTCAAGCTTTTGTCCCATTTGTTGCATTAATTGTAATAACAATGCACTGGTGTCTGAAACATGTTCCTCAGTGCTTTTCGGCAGTGAATTTGCACCGGAAACATTCACATTTTGACAAGCAGAAAATGTGTCTTGACTTATTTGAGAAAACTGTGAGGATCCAAAACCTGAATCTACAGTATTTGCGAGATCGTGTCGTGTCATTTCGGCTTCCTGAGGCGAGCTATTGCCGACCGATCGATCGATAATGCTTCCCTCTTCACTAATTGTTTCACTGTCCACGCCATTGTTTGACGCCCGCTCCATTTCCCTGTGCACAGTTACCAAATTACTACTTTGAACATTAGTAAATTCATTACTCGGCGGCGCTGATAAGCTACGCTCGTCGTCACTATTATTTCTCAGTTTAGTTTGGAGCCTAGTGTTACGTTTTTCACACGCCATAATTGTCACAATATTTCACACGACAACACAGAAAAACACAATTTGAAGATCAAAAATAAGAGAACACATTAACATAGCACTGAAAATAATATCTAGTTAATTGCAGCTGCGAAATACTTGGTGCAAATCTACATGCATGCCACAACTGTTTTACTGTAGAACAATGAAAGGCTACAACTACAAAGGAGATTCTCTCTACAATTACGCGCTAGCAATAAACAAAAGCTACACTAAATACACAAACTACAAGAAAAAATCAGAAGATTCCAGTGAGGTATCCTGGCAGGGTCGCCATATGCAACGTCCCCCTTGAACAATTTATCATACGACTGTGCTTAACCTGACACACATTTTGTTAGCGCAACGCAATCTGACTTTCAAAATTCCCTACAAAAGAATGGCCCTGACTAACATTAAACTATACCTTTCACAAATCACTTACCTCACAAAAATCTTCGCTGCTTAAGCTACTGCAATACAGCGAGCGCCACTACTGCCAGCTAAATAAAAGATTCAAACTATGGAAGGCACTAACTACTGATAGGGATAGTTAGCAAATGAAAGATATTAATAGAGAACAAACAATGTATTTACCTTGATATCATCATATATCAATATAGCAGTTCATGACAAATTACAAAACTCCGCCATCTCTCTCCCCACATCCACCACTGCTGGCGGCTCACCTCCAACTGCGCAATGCTACGCGCTGTTCACAGCCAGCTGCCTAACACTACAATGGCGAGTATTACAACAATGCAAAGCAGACACAGACTGCCCACAGCACAGCCAGTGATTTTCATACAGAGGTGGCGTTACCAATAAAAAACCTAAACAGCCTACTTACATAGAGAAAACATAAACAGCCTACTTACATAGAGAAAACATAAACAGCCTACTTACATAGAGAAAACATAAACAGCCTACTTACATAGAGAAAACATAAACAGCCTACTTACATAGAGAAAACATAAACAGCCTACTTACAAGTAAACCTGAGGTGTAGCATCGGAATCTGAAACTGGTCTCACAGTAAAGGTTCAAAGCATAGACAGTAACAAGTGTCAGTCTTCTTGTACTTAAGACGGCATTGTGACTCTTGTAATTAATTCCGATGCAATTTCTGTGTTTCACCGTCAATAAGAAGGTCCAAGGGATACAGTAAACCTGAGGTGAAGCATCGGAATCTAAAACTGGTCTCACAGGAAAGGTTCAAAGCATAGACAGTAAGAAGAGTCAGTTTTCTTGTACTTAAGACGGCATTGTGACTCTTGTAATTAATTCCGATGCAATTTCTGTTTTTCATCGTCAATAAGAAGGTCCAAGGGATACAGTAAACCTGAGGTGAAGCAACGGAATCTATAACTGGTCTCACAGGAAAGGTTCAAAGCATAGACAGTAAGAAGAGTCAGTCTATTGTACTTAAGACGGCATTGTGACTCTTGTAAATAATTCCGATGCAATTTCAGTGTTTCATCGTCAATAAGAAGGTCCAAGGGATACAGTAAACCTGAGGTGTAGCATCGGAATCTGAAACTGGTCTCACGGTAAAGGTTCAAAGTATAGACAATAACAAGTGTCAGTCTTCTTGAACTTAAGACGGCATTATGACTCTTGTAATTAATTCCTATGCAATTTCTGTGTTTCATCGTGAATAAGAAGGTCCAAGGGATACAGTAAACTTGAGGTGAAGCATCGGAATCTGAAACTGGTCTCACAGGAAAGGTTCAAAGCATAGAAGTTGCATCGGAATTAATTACAAGAGTCACAATGCCGTCTTAAGTACAAGAAGACTGACTCTTCTTACTGTCTGTGTTTCATCGACAATAAGAAGGTCCAAGGGATACAGTAAGACTGAAGTGAAGCATCGGAATCTGAAACTGGCCTCACAGGAAAGGTTCAAAAAACATAGACAGTAAGAAGAGTCAGTCTTCTTGTACTTGAGACGGCATTGTGTCTCTTGTAATTAATTCCGATGCAATTTCTGTGTTTCATCGTCAATAAGAAGTTCCAAAGGATACAATAAACCTGAGGTGAAGCATCGGAATCTAAAACTGGTCTCACAGGAAAGGTATAAAGCATAGACAGTAACAAGTGTCAGTCTTCTTGTACTTAATACGGCATTGTGACTCTTGTAATTAATTCCGATGCAATTTCAGTGTTTCATCGTCAATAAGAAAGTCCAAGGGATACAGTAAACCTGAGGTGAAGCATCGGAATCTAAAATTGGTCTCAAAGGAAAGGTTCAAAACATAGACAGTAAGAAGAGTCATTCTTTTGTACTTAAGACGGCATTGTGAATCCTGTAATTAATTCCGATGCAATTTCTGTGTTACATCGTCAATAAGAAGGTCCAAGGGATACAGTAAACCTGAGGTGAAGCATCGGAATCTGAAACAGGTCTCACAGGAATGGTTCAAAACATAGACAGTAAGAAGAGTCAGTCTTCTTGTACTTAAGACGGCATAGTGACTCTTGTAATGAATTCCGATGCAATTTCTGTGTTTCATCGTCAATTTAAAGGTCCAAGGGATACAGTAAACCTGAGGTGAAGCATCGGAATCTAAAACAGGTCTCACAGGAAAGGTTCAAAACATAGACAGTAAGAAGAGTCAGTCTTCTTGTACTTAAGACGGCAATGTGACTCTTGTAATTAATTCCGATGCAATTTCTGTGTTTCATAGTCAATAGGAAGGTCCAAGGGATACAGTAAACCTGAGGTGAAGCATCGGAATCTAAAACTGGTCTCACAGGAAAGGTTCAAAACATAGACAGTAACAAGTGTCAGTCTTCTTGCACTTAAGACGGCCTTGTGACTCTTGTAATTAATTCCGATGCAATTTCTGTGTTTCATCGTCGATATGAAGGTCCAAGGGATACAGTAAACCTGAGGTGAAGCATCGGAATCTAAAACTGGTCTCACAGGAAAGGTTCAAAACATAGACAGTAAGAAGAGTCTGTCTTCTTGTACTTAAGACGGCATTGTGACTCTTGTAATTAATTCCCATGCAATTTCTGTGTCTCATCGTCAATAAGAAGGTCCAAGGGATACAGTAAACCTGAGGTGAAGCATCGGAATCTGAAACTGGTCTCACAGGAAAGGTTCAAAACATAGACAGTAACAAGTGTCAGTCTTCTTGTACTTTAGACGGCATTGTGACTCTTGAAATTAATTCCGATGCAATTTCTGTGGTTCATCGTCAATAAGAAGGTCCAAGGGATACACTAAACCTGAGGTGAAGCATCGGAATCTAAAACTGCTCTCACAGGAAAGGTTCAAAGCATAGACAGTAAGAAGAGTCAGTCTTCTTGTGCTTAAGACGGCATTGTGACTCTTGTAATTAATTCCGATGCAATTTCTGTGTTTCATCGTCAATAAGAGGGTCCAAGGGATACAGTAAACCTGAGGTGATGCATCGGAATCTAACACTGGTCTCACAGGAAAGGATCAA
Organism: Schistocerca serialis cubense; assembly: GCF_023864345.2. NCBI lineage: Eukaryota > Metazoa > Arthropoda > Insecta > Orthoptera > Acrididae > Schistocerca > Schistocerca serialis. The sequence continues at coordinate 166,105,264 of NC_064649.1, forward strand.
AACATAGACAGTAAGAAGAGTCAAGTCTTCTTGTACTTAAGACGGCATTGTGACTCTTGTAATTAATACTGATGCAATTTCTCTGTTTCATTGTCAATAAGAAGGTCCAAGGGATACGGTAAACCTGAGGTGAAGCATCGGAATCTAAAATTGGCCTCACAGAAAAGGTTCAAAACATAGACAGTGACAAGTGTCAGTCTTCTTGTACTTAAGACAGCATTGTGACTCTTGTAATTAATTCCGATGCAATTTCTGTGTTTCATCGTCAATAAGAAGGTCCAAAGGATACAGTAAACCTGAGGTAAAGCATCGGAATCTGAAACTGGTCTCACAGGAAAGGTTCAAAGCATAGACAGTACGAAGAGTCAGTCTTCTTGTACTCGAGACGGCATTGTGACTCTTGTAATTAATTCCGATGCAATTTCTGTGTTTCATCGTCAATAAGAAGGTCCAAGGGATACAGTAAACATGAAGTGAAGCATCGCAATCTGAAACGGGTCTCACAGGAAAGGTTCAAAACATAGACAGTAACAAGTGTCAATCTTTTTGTACTTAAGACGGTATTGTGACTCTTGTAATGAATTCCGATGCAATATCTGTGTTTCATCGTCAATAAGAAGGTCCAAGGGAAACAGTAAACCTGAGGTGAAGCATCGGAATCTAAAACTGGTCTCACAGGAAAGGTTCAAAGCATAGACAGTAAGAAGAGTCAGTCTAATTGTACTTAAGACGGCAATGTGACTCTTGTAATTAATTCCGATGCAATTTCTGTGTTTCATAGTCAATAGGAAGGTCCAAGGGATACAGTAAACCTGAGGTGAAGCATCGGAATCTAAAACTGGTCTCACAGGAAAGGCTCAAAGCATAGACAGTAAGAAGAGTCAGTCTCCTTGTACTTAAGACGCCATTGTGACTCTTGTAATTAATTCCGATGCAATATCTATGTTTCATCGTCAATAAGAAGGTCCAAGGTATACAGTAAACTTGAGGTGAAGCATCGGAATCTGAAACTGGTCTCACAGGAAAGGTTCAAAACATAGACAGTAACAAGTGTCAATCTTTTTGTACTTAAGACGGTATTGTGACTCTTGTAATGAATTCCGATGCAATATCTGTGTTTCATCGTCAATAAGAAGGTCCAAGGGAAACAGTAAACCTGAGGTGAAGCATCGGAATCTAAAACTGCTCTCACAGGAAAGGTTCAAAGCATAGACAGTAAGAAGAGTCAGTCTTCTTGTACTTAAGACGGCATTGTGACACTTGTAATGAATTCCGATGCAATTTCTGTGTTTCATCGTCAATAAGAGGGTCCAAGGGATACAGTAAACCTGAGGTGATGCATCGGAATCTAACACTGGTCTCACAGGAAAGGTTCAAAACATAGACAGTAAGAAGAGTCAAGTCTTCTTGTACTTAAGACGGCATTGTGACTCTTGTAATTAATACTGATGCAATTTCTCTGTTTCATTGTCAGTAAGAAGGTCCAAGGGATACGGTAAACCTGAGGTGAAGCATCGGAATCTAAAATTGGCCTCACAGAAAAGGTTCAAAACATAGACAGTGACAAGTGTCAGTCTTCTTGTACTTAAGACGGCATTGTGACTCTTGTAATTAATTCGGATGCAATTTCTGTGTTTTATCGTCAATAAGAAGGTCCAAGGGATACAGTAAACCTGAGGTAAAGCATCGGAATCTGAAACTGGTCTCACAGGTAAGGTTCAAAACATAGACAGTAACAAGTGTCAGTCTTCTTGTACTTAAGACGGCATTGTTACTCTTGTAATGAATTCCGATGCAATATCTGTGTTTCATCGTCAATAAGAAGGTCCAAGGGATACAGAAAACATGAGGTGAAGCATCGCAATCTGAAACGGGTCTCACAGGAAAGGTTCAAAACATAGACAGTAACAAGTGTCAATCTTTTTGTACTTAAGACGGTATTGTGACTCTTGTAATGAATTCCGATGCAATATCTGTGTTTCATCGTCAATAAGAAGGTCCAAGGGAAACAGTAAACCTGAGGTGAAGCATCGGAATCTAAAACTGGTCTCACAGGAAAGGTTCAAAGCATAGACAGTAAGAAGAGCCAGTCTACTTGTACTTAAGACGGCATTGTGACTTGTAATTAAATCCGATGTAATATCTATGTTTCATCGTCAATAAGAAGGTCCAAGGGATCCAGTAAACTTGAGGTGAAGCATCGGAATCTGAAACTGGTCTCACAGGAAAGGTTCAAAAGATAGACAGTAACAAGTGTCAATCTTTTTGTACTTAAGACGGTATTGTGACTCTTGTAATGAATTCCGATGCAATATCTGTGTTTCATCGTCAATAAGAAGGTCCAAGGGATACAGTAAACCTGAGGTGAAGCATCGGAATCTGAAACTGGTCTCACAGGAAAGGTTCAAAGCATAGACAGTAAGAAGAGTCAGTCTCCTTTTACTTAAGACGGCATTGTGACTCCTGTATTTAATTCCGATGCAATTTCTGTCTTTCATCGTCAATAAGAAGGTCCAAGGGATACAGTAAGCCTGAAGTGAAGCATCGGTATCTATAACTGGTCTCACAGGAAAGGTTCAAAAAACATAGACAGTAAGAAGAGCCAGTCTTCTTGTACTCGGGACGGCATTGTGAATCTTGTAATTACTTCCGTTGCAATTTCTGTGATTCATCGTCAATAAGAAGGTCCAAAGGATACAGTAAGCCTGAGGTGAAGCACCGGAATCTAAAACTGGTCTCACAGGAAAGGTTCAAAGCATAGACAGAAACAAGTGTCAGTCTTCTTGTACTTTAGACGGCATTGTGACTCTTGTAATTAATTCCGATGCAATTTCAGTGTTTCATCGTCAATAAGAAGGTCCAAGGGATACAGTAAACCTGAGGTGAAGCATCGGAATCTGAAACTGGTCTCACAGGAAAGGTTCAAATCATAGACAGTAAGAAGAGTCAGTCTTCTTATACTTAAGACGGCATTGTGACTCTTGTAATTAATTCCGATGCAATTTCTGTGTTTCATCGTCAATAAGAAGGTCCAATGGATACAGTAAACCTAAGGTGAAGCATCGTAATCTAAAACTGGTCTCACAGGAATGGTTCAAAGCATAGACAGTAAGAAGAGTCAGTCTTCTTGTACTTTGGACGGCATTGTGACTCTTGTAATTAATTCCGATGCAATTTCTGTGTTTCATTGTCAATAAGAAGGTCCAAGGGATACAGTAAACCTGAGGTGAAGCATCGGAATCTAAAACTGGGTTCACAGGAAAGTTTCAAAACATAGACAGTAAGAAGAGTCAGTCTTTTGCACTTTGGACGGCATTATGACTCTTGTAAATAATTCCGATGCAATTTCTGTGTTTCATCGGCAATAAGAAAGTCCAAGGGATACAGTAAACCTGAGGTGAAGCATCGGAATCTAAAACTGGTCTCACAGGAAAGGTTCAAAACATAGACAGTAAGAAGAGTCAGTCTTTTGTACTTAAGACGGCATTGTGACTCTTGTAATTAATTCCGATGCAATTTCAGTGTTTCATCGTCAATAAGAATGTCCAAGGGATACAGTAAACCTGAGGTGTAGCATTGGAATCTGAAACTGGTCTCACAGTAAAGGTTCAAAGCATAGACAGTAACAAGTCTCAGTCTTCTTGTACTTAAGACGGCATTGTTACTCTTGTAATTAATTCCGATGCAATTTCTGTGTTACATCGTCAATAAGAAGGTCCAAGGGATACAGTAAACCTGATGTGAAGCATCGGAATCTAAAACTGGTCTCACAAGAAAGGTTCAAAACATAGACAGTAAGAGGAGTCAGTCTTCTTGTACTTAAGACGGCATTGTGACTCTTGTAATTAATTCCGATGCAATTTCTGTGTTTCATTGTCAATAAGAAGATCCAAGGGGTACAGTAAACCTGAGGTGAAGCATCGAAATCTAAAACTGGTCTCACAGGAAAGGTTCAAAAGATAGACAGTAAGAAGAGTCAGTCTTCTTGTACTTAAGACGGCATTGTGACTCTTGTAATTAATTCCGATGCAATTTCTGTGTTTCATCGTCAATAAGAGGGTGCAAGGGATACAGTAAACCTGAGGTGAAGCATCGGAATCTAAAACTGGTCTCACAAGAAAGGTTCAAAACTTAGACAGTAAGAAGAGTCAGTCTTCTTGTACTTAAGACGGCATTGTGACTGTTGTAATTAATTCCGATGCAATTTCTGTGTTTCATTGTCATAAGAAGGTCCAAGAGATACAGTAGACCTGAGGTGAAGCATCAGAATGTAAAACTGGGTTCACAGGTTCAAAACATAGACAGTAAGAAGAGTCAGTCTTTTGCACTTAAGACGGCATTGTGACTCTTGTAATTAATTCCGATGCAATTACTGTGTTTCATTGTCAATAAGAAGGTCCATGGTATACAGTAAACCTGAGGTGAAGCATCGAAATCTAAAACTGGTCTCACAGGAAAGGTTCAAAAGATAGACAGTAAGAAGAGTCAGTCTTCTTGTACTTAAGACGGCATTGTGACTCTTGTAATTAATTCCTATGCAATTTTTGTGTTTCATTGTCATTGAGAAGGTCCAAGAGATACAGTAAACCTGAGGTGAAGCATCGGAATCTAAAACTGGGTTACCACGAAAGGTTTAAAACATAGACAGTAAGAAGAGTCAGTCTTTTGTACTTAAGACGACATTGTGACTCTTGTAATTAATTCCGATGCAATTTCAGTGTTTCATCGTCAATAAGAAGGTCCAAGGGATACAGTAAACCTGAGGTGTAGCATCGGAATCTGAAACTGGTCTCACAGTAAAGGTTCAAAGCATAGACAGTAACAAGTGTCAGTCTTCTTGTACTTAAGTCGGCATTGTTACTCCTGTAATTAATTCCGATGCAATTTCTGTGTTTCATCGTCAATAAGAAGGTCCAAGGGATACAGTAAACCTGAGGTGAAGCATCGGAATCTAAAACTGGTCTCACAAGAAAGGTTCAAAACATAGACAGTAAGAAGTGTCAGTCTTCTTGTACTTAAGACGGCATTGTGACTCTTGTAATTAATTCCGATGCAATTTCTGTGTTTCATTGTCAATAAGAAGGTCCAAGGGATACAGTAAACCTGAGGTGAAGCATCGAAATCTAAAACTGGTCTCACAGGAAAGGTTCAAAAGATAGACAGTAAGAAGAGTCAGTCTTCTTGTACTTAAGACCGCATTGTGACTCTTGTAATTAATTCCGAAGCAATTTCTGTGTTTCATCGTCAATAAGAAGGTGCAAGGGATACAGTAAACCTGAGGTGAAGCATCGGAATCTAAAACTGGTCACACAAGAAAGGTTCAAAACATAGACAGTAAGAAGAGTCTGTCTTCTTGTACTTAAGACGGCATTGTGACTCTTGTAATTAATTCCGATGCAATTTCTGTGTTTCATTGTCAATAAGAAGGTCCAAGAGATACAGTAGACCTGAGGTGAAGCATCGGAATGTAAAACTGGGTTCACAGGTTCAAAACATAGACAGTAAGAAGAGTCAGTCTTTTGTACTTTAGACGGCATTGTGACTCTTGTAATTAATTCCGATGCAATTTCTGTGTTTCATTGTCAATAAGAAGGACCAAGGGATACAGTAAACCTGAAGTGAAGCATCGGTATCTATAACTGGTCTCACAGGAAAGGTTCAAAAAACATAGACAGTAAGAAGAGCCAGTCTTCTTGTACTCGGGACGGCATTGTGAATCTTGTAATTACTTCCGTTGCAATTTCTGTGATTCATCGTCAATAAGAAGGTCCAAAGGATACAGTAAGCCTGAGGTGAAGCACCGGAATCTAAAACTGGTCTCACAGGAAAGGTTCAAAGCATAGACAGAAACAAGTGTCAGTCTTCTTGTACTTTAGACGGCATTGTGACTCTTGTAATTAATTCCGATGCAATTTCAGTGTTTCATCGTCAATAAGAAGGTCCAAGGGATACAGTAAACCTGAGGTGAAGCATCGGAATCTGAAACTGGTCTCACAGGAAAGGTTCAAATCATAGACAGTAAGAAGAGTCAGTCTTCTTATACTTAAGACGGCATTGTGACTCTTGTAATTAATTCCGATGCAATTTCTGTGTTTCATCGTCAATAAGAAGGTCCAATGGATACAGTAAACCTAAGGTGAAGCATCGTAATCTAAAACTGGTCTCACAGGAATGGTTCAAAGCATAGACAGTAAGAAGAGTCAGTCTTCTTGTACTTTGGACGGCATTGTGACTCTTGTAATTAATTCCGATGCAATTTCTGTGTTTCATTGTCAATAAGAAGGTCCAAGGGATACAGTAAACCTGAGGTGAAGCATCGGAATCTAAAACTGGGTTCACAGGAAAGTTTCAAAACATAGACAGTAAGAAGAGTCAGTCTTTTGCACTTTGGACGGCATTATGACTCTTGTAAATAATTCCGATGCAATTTCTGTGTTTCATCGGCAATAAGAAAGTCCAAGGGATACAGTAAACCTGAGGTGAAGCATCGGAATCTAAAACTGGTCTCACAGGAAAGGTTCAAAACATAGACAGTAAGAAGAGTCAGTCTTTTGTACTTAAGACGGCATTGTGACTCTTGTAATTAATTCCGATGCAATTTCAGTGTTTCATCGTCAATAAGAATGTCCAAGGGATACAGTAAACCTGAGGTGTAGCATTGGAATCTGAAACTGGTCTCACAGTAAAGGTTCAAAGCATAGACAGTAACAAGTCTCAGTCTTCTTGTACTTAAGACGGCATTGTTACTCTTGTAATTAATTCCGATGCAATTTCTGTGTTACATCGTCAATAAGAAGGTCCAAGGGATACAGTAAACCTGATGTGAAGCATCGGAATCTAAAACTGGTCTCACAAGAAAGGTTCAAAACATAGACAGTAAGAGGAGTCAGTCTTCTTGTACTTAAGACGGCATTGTGACTCTTGTAATTAATTCCGATGCAATTTCTGTGTTTCATTGTCAATAAGAAGATCCAAGGGGTACAGTAAACCTGAGGTGAAGCATCGAAATCTAAAACTGGTCTCACAGGAAAGGTTCAAAAGATAGACAGTAAGAAGAGTCAGTCTTCTTGTACTTAAGACGGCATTGTGACTCTTGTAATTAATTCCGATGCAATTTCTGTGTTTCATCGTCAATAAGAGGGTGCAAGGGATACAGTAAACCTGAGGTGAAGCATCGGAATCTAAAACTGGTCTCACAAGAAAGGTTCAAAACTTAGACAGTAAGAAGAGTCAGTCTTCTTGTACTTAAGACGGCATTGTGACTCTTGTAATTAATTCCGATGCAATTTCTGTGTTTCATTGTCATAAGAAGGTCCAAGAGATACAGTAGACCTGAGGTGAAGCATCAGAATGTAAAACTGGGTTCACAGGTTCAAAACATAGACAGTAAGAAGAGTCAGTCTTTTGCACTTAAGACGGCATTGTGACTCTTGTAATTAATTCCGATGCAATTACTGTGTTTCATTGTCAATAAGAAGGTCCATGGTATACAGTAAACCTGAGGTGAAGCATCGAAATCTAAAACTGGTCTCACAGGAAAGGTTCAAAAGATAGACAGTAAGAAGAGTCAGTCTTCTTATACTTAAGACGGCATTGTGACTCTTGTAATTAATTCCTATGCAATTTTTGTGTTTCATTGTCATTGAGAAGGTCCAAGAGATACAGTAAACCTGAGGTGAAGCATCGGAATCTAAAACTGGGTTACCACGAAAGGTTTAAAACATAGACAGTAAGAAGAGTCAGTCTTTTGTACTTAAGACGACATTGTGACTCTTGTAATTAATTCCGATGCAATTTCAGTGTTTCATCGTCAATAAGAAGGTCCAAGGGATACAGTAAACCTGAGGTGTAGCATCGGAATCTGAAACTGGTCTCACAGTAAAGGTTCAAAGCATAAACAGTAACAAGTGTCAGTCTTCTTGTACTTAAGTCGGCATTGTTACTCCTGTAATTAATTCCGATGCAATTTCTGTGTTTCATCGTCAATAAGAAGGTCCAAGGGATACAGTAAACCTGAGGTGAAGCATCGGAATCTAAAACTGGTCTCACAAGAAAGGTTCAAAACATAGACAGTAAGAAGTGTCAGTCTTCTTGTACTTAAGACGGCATTGTGACTCTTGTAATTAATTCCGATGCAATTTCTGTGTTTCATTGTCAATAAGAAGGTCCAAGGGATACAGTAAACCTGAGGTGAAGCATCGAAATCTAAAACTGGTCTCACAGGAAAGGTTCAAAAGATAGACAGTAAGAAGAGTCAGTCTTCTTGTACTTAAGACCGCATTGTGACTCTTGTAATTAATTCCGAAGCAATTTCTGTGTTTCATCGTCAATAAGAAGGTGCAAGGGATACAGTAAACCTGAGGTGAAGCATCGGAATCTAAAACTGGTCACACAAGAAAGGTTCAAAACATAGACAGTAAGAAGAGTCTGTCTTCTTGTACTTAAGACGGCATTGTGACTCTTGTAATTAATTCCGATGCAATTTCTGTGTTTCATTGTCAATAAGAAGGTCCAAGAGATACAGTAGACCTGAGGTGAAGCATCGGAATGTAAAACTGGGTTCACAGTTTCAAAACATAGACAGTAAGAAGAGTCAGTCTTTTGTACTTTAGACGGCATTGTGACTCTTGTAATTAATTCCGATGCAATTTCTGTGTTTCATTGTCAATAAGAAGGACCAAGGGATACAGTAAACCTTAGGTGAAGCATCGAAATCTAAAACTGGTCTCACAGGAAAGGTTCAAAAGATAGACAGTAAGAAGAGTCAGTCTTCTTGTACTTAAGACGGCATTGTGACTCTTATAATTAATTCCGAAGCAATTTCTGTGTTTCATCGTCAATAAGAAGGTCCAAGGGATCCAGTAAACCTGAGGTGAAGCATCGGATTCTAAAACTGGTCTCACAAGAAAGGTTCAAAACATAGACAGTAAGAAGAGTCAGTCTTCTTGTACTTAAGACGGCATTGTGACTCTTGTAATTAATTCCGATGCAATTTCTGTGTTTCATTGTCAATAAGAAGGTCCAAGAGATACAGTAGACCTGAGGTGAAGCATCGGAATGTAAAACTGGGTTCACAGGTTCAAAATTAGACAGTAAGAAGAGTCAGTCTTTTGTACTTCAGACGGCATTGTGACTCTTGTAATTAATTCCGATGCAATTTCAGTGTTTCATCGTCAACAAGAAGGTCCAAGGGATACAGTAAGCCTGAAGTGAAGCATCGGTATCTATAACTGGTCTCACAGGAAAGGTTCAAAAAACATAGACAGTAAGAAGAGCCAGTTTTCTTGTACTCGAGACGGCATTGTGAATCTTGTAATTACTTCCGTTGCAATTTCTGTGTTTCATAGTCAATAAGAAGGTCCAAAGGATACAGTAAGCCTGAGGTGAAGCACCGGAATCTAAAACTGGTCTCACAGGAAAGGTTCAAAGCATAGACAGTAACAAGTGTCAGTCTTCTTGTACTTTAGACGGCATTGTGACTCTTGTAATTAATTCCGATGCAATTTCAGTGTTTCATCGTCAATAAGAAGGTCCAAGGGATACAGTAAACCTGAGGTGAAGCATCGGAATCTGAAACTGGTCTCACAGGAAAGGTTCAAATCATAGACAGTAAGAAGAGTCAGTCTTCTTATACTTAAGACGGCATTGTGACTCTTGTAATTAATTCCGATGCAATTTCTGTGTTTCATCGTCAATAAGAAGGTCCAATGGATACAGTAAACCAGAGGTGAAGCATCGTAATCTAAAACTGGTCTCACAGGAATGGTTCAAAGCATAGACAGTAAGAAGAGTCAGTCTTCTTGTACTTTGGACGGCATTGTGACTCTTGTAATTAATTCCGATGCAATTTCTGTGTTTCATTGTCAATAAGAAGGTCCAAGGGATACAGTAAACCTGAGGTGAAGCATCGGAATCTAAAACTGGGTTCACAGGAAAGTTTCAAAACATAGACAGTAAGAAGAGTCAGTCTTTTGTACTTTGGACGGCATTATGACTCTTGTAAATAATCCGATGCAATTTCTGTGTTTCATCGGCAATAAGAAGGTCCAAGGGATACAGTAAACCTGAGGTGAAGCATCGGAATCTAAAACTGGTCTCACAGGAAAGGTTCAAAACATAGACAGTAAGAAGAGTCAGTCTTTTGTACTTAAGACGGCATTGTGACTCTTGTAATTAATTCCGATGCAATTTCAGTGTTTCATCGTCAATAAGAATGTCCAAGGGATACAGTAAACCTGAGGTGTAGCATTGGAATCTGAAACTGGTCTCACAGTAAAGGTTCAAAGCATAGACAGTAACAAGTGTCAGTCTTCTTGTACTTAAGACGGCATTGTTACTCTTGTAATTAATTCCGATGCAATTTCTGTGTTTCATCGTCAATAAGAAGGTCCAAGGGATACAGTAAACCTGATGTGAAGCATCGGAATCTAAAACTGGTCTCACAAGAAAGGTTCAAAACATAGACAGTAAGAGGAGTCAGTCTTCTTGTACTTAAGACGGCATTGTGACTCTTGTAATTAATTCCGATGCAATTTCTGTGTTTCATTGTCAATAAGAAGATCCAAGGGATACAGTAAACCTGAGGTGAAGCATCGAAATCTAAAACTGGTCTCACAGGAAAGGTTCAAAAGATAGACAGTAAGAAGAGTCAGTCTTCTTGTACTTAAGACGGCATTGTGACTCTTGTAATTAATTCCGATGCAATTTCTGTGTTTCATCGTCAATAAGAGGGTGCAAGGGATACAGTAAACCTGAGGTGAAGCATCGGAATCTAAAACTGGTCTCACAAGAAAGGTTCAAAACTTAGACAGTAAGAAGAGTCAGTCTTCTTGTACTTAAGACGGCATTGTGACTCTTGTAATTAATTCCGATGCAATTTCTGTGTTTCATTGTCATAAGAAGGTCCAAGAGATACAGTAGGCCTGAGGTGAAGCATCGGAATGAAAAACTGGGTTCACAGGTTCAAAACATAGACAGTAAGAAGAGTCAGTCTTTTGTACTTAAGACGGCATTGTGACTCTTGTAATTAATTCCGATGCAATTTCTGTGTTTCATTGTCAATAAGAAGGTCCATGGTATACAGTAAACCTGAGGTGAAGCATCGAAATCTAAAACTGGTCTCACAGGAAAGGTTCAAAAGATAGACAGTAAGAAGAGTCAGTCTTCTTGTACTTAAGACGGCATTGTGACTCTTATAATTAATTCCGAAGCAATTTCTGTGTTTCACCGTCAATAAGAAGGTCCAAGGGATACAGTAAACCTGAGGTGAAGCATCGGAATCTAAAACTGCTCTCACAAGAAAGGTTCAAAACATAGACAGTAAGAAGAGTCAGTCTTCTTGTACTTAAGACGGCATTGTGACTCTTGTAATTAATTCCGATGCAATTTCTGTGTTTCATCGCCAATAAGAAGGTCCAAGGGATACAGTAAGCCTGTGGTGAAGCATCGGAATCTAAAACTGGTCTCACAGGAAAGGTTCAAAACATAGACAGTAAGAAGAGTCAGTCTTCTTGTACTTAAGACGGCATTGTGACTCTTGTAATTATTTCCGATGCAATTTCTGTGTTTCATCGTCAATAAGAAAGTCCAAGGGATACAGTAAGCCTGAGGTGAAGCAACGGAATCTAAAACTGGTCTCACAGGAAAGGTTCAAAACATAGACAGTAAGAAGAGTCAGTCTTTTGTACTTAAGACGGCATTGTGACTCTTGTAATTAATTCCGATGCAATTTCAGTGTTTCATCGTCAATAAGAAGGGCCAAGGGATACAGTAAACCTGAGGTGTAGCATCGGAATCTGAAATTGGTCTCACAGTAAAGGTTCAAAGCATAGACAGTAACAAGTGTCAGTCTTCTTGTACTTAAGACGGCATTGTGACTCTTGTAATTAATTCCGATGCAATTTCTGTGTTTCATCGTCAATAATAAGGTCCAAGGGATACAGTAAACCTGAGGTGAAGCATCGGAATCTGAAACTGGTCTCACAGTAAAGGTTCAAAACATAGACAGTAAGAAGAGTCAGTCTTCTTATACTTAAGACGGCATTGTGACTCTTGTAATTAATTCCGATGCAACTTCTGTGTTTCTTCGTCAATAAGAAGGTCCAAGGCAGTAAACCTGCGGTGAAGCATCGGAATATGAAACTGGTCTCACAGGAAAGATTCAAAGCATAGACAGTAACAAGTGTCAGTCTTCTTGTACTTAAGACGGCATTGTGACTGTTGTAATTAATTCCGATGCAATTTCTGTGTTTCATCGTCAATAAGAAGGTCCAAGGGATACAGTAAACCTGAGGTGAAGCATCGGAATCTGAAACTGGTCTCACAGGAAAGGTTCAAAGCATAGATAGTAAGAAGAGTCAGTCTTCTTATACTTAAGACGGCATTGTGACTCTTGTAATTAATTCCGATGCAATTTCTGTGTTTCATCGTCAATAAGAAGGTCCAAGGGATACAGTAAGCCTAAGGTGAAGCATCGGAATGTTAAACTGGGTTCACAGGTTCAAAACTTAGACAGTAAGAAGAGTCAGTCTTTTGTACTTAAGACGGCATTGTGACTCTTGTAATTAATTCCGATGCAATTTCAGTGTTTCATCGTCAATAAGAAGGTCCAAGGGATACAGTAAACCTGAGGTGTTGCATCGGAAGCTGAAATTGGTCTCACAGTAAAGGTTCGAAGCATAGACAGTAACAAGTGTCAGTCTTCTTGTACTTAAGACGGCATTGTGCCTCTTGTAATTAATTCCGATGCAAGTTCTGTGTTTCATCGTCAATAAGAAGGTCCAAGGGATACAGTAAACCTGAGGTGAAGCATCGGAATCTGAAACTGGTCTCACAGGAAAGGTTCAAAGCATAGACAGTAAGAAGAGTCAGTCTCCTTTTACTTAAGACGGCATTGTGACACTTGTAATTAATTCCGATGCAATTTCTGTCTTTCATCGTCAATAAGAAGGTCCAAGAGATACCGTAAGCCTGAAGTGAAGCATCGGTATCTGAAACTGGTCTCACAGGAAAGGTTCAAAAAACATAGACAGTAAGAAGAGTCAGTCTTCTTGTACTCGAGATGGCATTGTGAATCTTGTAATTACTTCCATTGCAATTTCTGTGTTTCATCGTCAATAAGAAGGTCCAAAGGATACAGTAAGCCTGAGGTGAAGCACTGGAATCTAAAACTGGTCTCAGAGGATAGGTTCAAAGCTTAGACAGTAACAAGTGTCAGTCTTCTTGTACTTAAGACGGCATTGTGACTCTTGTAATTAATTCCGATGCAATTACAGTGTTTCATCGTCAATAAGAAGGTCCAAGGGATACAGTAAACCTGAGGTGAAGCATCGGAATCTGAAACTGGTCTCACAGGAAAGGTTCAAAGCATAGACAGTAAGAAGAGTCAGTCTTCTTATACTTAAGACGGCATTGTGAGTCTTGTAATTAATTCCGATGCAATTTCTGTGTTTCATCGTCAATTAGAAGGTCCAAGGGATACAGTAAACCTGAGGTGAAGCATCGGAATCTAAAACTGGTCTCACAGGAAAGGTTCAAACATAGACAGTAAGAAGAGTCAGTCTTCTTGTACTTACGACGGCATTGTGACTCTTGTAATTAATTCCGATGCAATTTCAGTGTTTCATCGTCAATAAGAAGGTCCAAGGGATACATTAAGCCTGAGGTGTAGCATCGGAAGCTGAAATCGGTGTCACAGTAAAGGTTCAAAGCATAGACAGTAAGAAGAGTCAGTCTTCTTGTACTTTGGACGGCATTGTGACTCTTGTAATTAATTCCGATGCAATTTCTGTGTTTCATTGTCAATAAGAAGGTCCAAGGGATACAGTAAACCTGAGGTGAAGCATCGGAATTAAAACTGGGTTCACAGGAAAGTTTCAAAACATAGACAGTAAGAAGAGTCAGTCTTTTGTACTTTGGACGGCATTATGACTCTTGTAAATAATTCCGATGCAATTTCTGTGTTTCATCGGCAATAAGAGGGTGCAAGGGATACAGTAAACCTGAGGTGAAGCATCGGAATCTAAAACTGGTCTCACAAGAAAGGTTCAAAACTTAGACAGTAAGAAGAGTCAGTCTTCTTGTACTTAAGACGGCATTGTGACTCTTGTAATTAATTCCGATGCAATTTCTGTGTTTCATTGTCATAAGAAGGTCCAAGAGATACAGTAGACCTGAGGTGAAGCATCGGAATGAAAAACTGGGTTCACAGGTTCAAAACATAGACAGTAAGAAGAGTCAGTCTTTTGTACTTAAGACGGCATTGTGACTCTTGTAATTAATTCCGATGCAATTTCTGTGTTTCATTGTCAATAAGAAGGTCCATGGTATACAGTAAACCTGAGGTGAAGCATCGAAATCTAAAACTGGTCTCACAGGAAAGGTTCAAAAGATAGACAGTAACAAGAGTCAGTCTTCTTGTACTTAAGACGGCATTGTGACTCTTATAATTAATTCCGAAGCAATTTCTGTGTTTCACCGTCAATAAGAAGGTCCAAGGGATACAGTAAACCTGAGGTGAAGCATCGGAATCTAAAACTGCTCTCACAAGAAAGGTTCAAAACATAGACAGTAAGAAGAGTCAGTCTTCTTGTACTTAAGACGGCATTGTGACTCTTGTAATTAATTCCGTTGCAATTTCTGTGTTTCATCGCCAATAAGAAGGTCCAAGGGATGCAGTAAGCCTGAGGTGAAGCATCGGAATCTAAAACTGGTCTCACAGGAAAGGTTCAAAACATAGACAGTAAGAAGAGTCAGTCTTCTTGTACTTAAGACGGCATTGTGACTCTTGTAATTAATTCCGATGCAATTTCTGTGTTTCATCGTCAATAAGAAAGTCCAAGGGATACAGTAAGCCTGAGGTGAAGCAACGGAATCTAAAACTGGTCTCACAGGAAAGGTTCAAAACATAGACAGTAAGAAGAGTCAGTCTTTTGTACTTAAGACGGCATTGTGACTCTTGTAATTAATTCCGATGCAATTTCAGTGTTTCATCGTCAATAAGAAGGTCCAAGGGATACAGTAAACCTGAGGTGTAGCATCGGAATCTGAAATTGGTCTCACAGTAAAGGTTCAACGCATAGACAGTAACAAGTGTCAGTCTTCTTGTACTTAAGACGGCATTGTGACTCTTGTAATTAATTCCGATGCAATTTCTGTGTTTCATCGTCAATAATAAGGTCCAAGGGATACAGTAAACCTGAGGTGAAGCATCGGAATCTGAAACTGGTCTCACAGTAAAGGTTCAAAACATAGAGAGTAAGAAGAGTCAGTCTTCTTATACTTAAGACGGCATTGTGACTCTTGTAATTAATTCCGATGCAACTTCTGTGTTTCTTCGTCAATAAGAAGGTCCAAGGCAGTAAACCTGCGGTGAAGCATCGGAATATGAAACTGGTCTCACAGGAAAGATTCAAAGCATAGACAGTAACAAGTGTCAGTCTTCTTGTACTTAAGACGGCATTGTGACTCTTGTAATTAATTCCGATGCAATTTCTGTGTTTCATCGTCAATAAGAAGGTCCAAGGGATACAGTAAACCTGAGGTGAAGCATCGGAATCTGAAACTGGTCTCACAGGAAAGGTTCAAAGCATAGATAGTAAGAAGAGTCAGTCTTCTTATACTTAAGACGGCATTGTGACTCTTGTAATTAATTCCGATGCAATTTCTGTGTTTCATCGTCAATAAGAAGGTCCAAGGGATACAGTAAACCTGAGGTGAAGCATCGGAATCTGAAACTGGTCTCACAGGAAAGGTTCAAAACATAGACAGTAAGAAGAGTCAGTCTTCTTGTACTTAAGACGGCATTGTGACTCTTGTAATGAATTCCGATGCAATTTCTGTGTTTCATCGTCAATAAGAAGGTCCAAGGGATACAGTAAGCCTAAGGTGAAGCATCGGAATGTTAAACTGGGTTCACAGGTTCAAAACATAGACAGTAAGAAGAGTCAGTCTTTTGTACTTAAGACGGCATTGTGACTCTTGTAATTAATTCCGATGCAATTTCAGTGTTTCATCGTCAATAAGAAGGTCCAAGGGATACAGTAAACCTGAGGTGTTGCATCGGAAGCTGAAATTGGTCTCACAGTAAAGGTTCAAAGCATAGACAGTAACAAGTGTCAGTCTTCTTGTACTTAAGACGGCATTGTGACTCTTGTAATTAATTCCGATGCAAGTTCTGTGTTTCATCGTCAATAAGAAGGTCCAAGGGATACAGTAAACCTGAGGTGAAGCATCGGAATCTGAAACTGGTCTCACAGGAAAGGTTCAAAGCATAGACAGTAAGAAGAGTCAGTCTCCTTTTACTTAAGACGGCATTGTGACACTTGTAATTAATTCCGATGCAATTTCTGTCTTTCATCGTCAATAAGAAGGTCCAAGAGATACCGTAAGCCTGAAGTGAAGCATCGGTATCTGAAACTGGTCTCACAGGAAAGGTTCAAAAAACATAGACAGTAAGAAGAGTCAGTCTTCTTGTACTCGAGATGGCATTGTGAATCTTGTAATTACTTCCATTGCAATTTCTGTGTTTCATCGTCAATAAGAAGGTCCAAAGGATACAGTAAGCCTGAGGTGAAGCACTGGAATCTAAAACTGGTCTCAGAGGATAGGTTCAAAGCTTAGACAGTAACAAGTGTCAGTCTTCTTGTACTTAAGACGGCATTGTGACTCTTGTAATTAATTCCGATGCAATTTCAGTGTTTCATCGTCAATAAGAAGGTCCAAGGGATACAGTAAACCTGAGGTGAAGCATCGGAATCTGAAACTGGTCTCACAGGAAAGGTTCAAAGCATAGACAGTAAGAAGAGTCAGTCTTCTTATACTTAAGACGGCATTGTGAGTCTTGTAATTAATTCCGATGCAATTTCTGTGTTTCATCGTCAATAAGAAGGTCCAAGGGATACAGTAAACCTGAGGTGAAGCATCGGAATCTAAAACTGGTCTCACAGGAAAGGTTCAAACATAGACAGTAAGAAGAGTCAGTCTTCTTGTACTTACGACGGCATTGTGACTCTTGTAATTAATTCCGATGCAATTTCAGTGTTTCATCGTCAATAAGAAGGTCCAAGGGATACATTAAGCCTGAGGTGTAGCATCGGAAGCTGAAATTGGTGTCACAGTAAAGGTTCAAAGCATAGACAGTAACAAGTGTCAGTCTTCTTGTACTTAAGACGGTATTGTGACTCTTGTAATTAATTCCGATGCAATTTCTGTGTTTCATCGTCAATAAGAAAGTCCAAGGGATACAGTAAACCTGAGGTGAAGCATCGGAATCTGAAACTGGTCTCACAGGCAAGGTTCAATGCATAGACAGTAAGAAGAGTCAATCTCCTTTTACTTAAGACGGCATTGTGACTCCTGTAATTAATTCCGATGCAATTTCTTTCTTTCATCGTCAATAAGAAGGTCCAAGGGATACAGTAAGCCTGAAGTGAAGCATCGGTATCTGAAACTGGTCTCACAAGAAAGGTTCAAAACATAGACAGTAAGAGGAGTCAGTCTTCTTGTACTTAAGACGGCATTGTGACTCTTGTAATTAATTCCGATGCAATTTCTGTGTTTCATTGTCAATAAGAAGGTCCAAGGGATACAGTAAACCTGAGGTGAAGCATCGAAATCTAAAACTGGTCTCACAGGAAAGGTTCAAAAGATAGACAGTAAGAAGAGTCAGTCTTCTTGTACTTAAGACGGCATTGTGACTCTTATAATTAATTCCGAAGCAATTTCTGTGTTTCATCGTCAATAAGAAAGTCCAAGGGATACAGTAAGCCTGAGGTGAAGCAATGGAATCTAAAACTGGTCTCACAGGAAAGGTTCAAAACATAGACAGTAAGAAGAGTCAGTCTTTTGTACTTAAGACGGCATTGTGACTCTTGTAATTAATTCCGATGCAATTTCAGTGTTTCATCGTCAATAAGAAGGTCCAAGGGATACAGTAAACCTGAGGTGTAGCATCGGAATCTGAAATTGGTCTCACAGTAAAGGTTCAAAGCATAGACAGTAACAAGTGTCAGTCTTCTTGTACTTAAGACGGCATTGTGACTCTTGTAATTAATTCCGATGAAATTTCTGTCTTTCATCGTCAATAAGAAGGACCAAGGGATACAGTAAGCCTGAAGTGAAGCATCGGTATCTGAAACTGGTCTCACAGGAAAGGTTCAAAAAACATAGACAGTAAGAAGAGTCAGTCTTCTTGTACTCGAGACGGCATTGTGTCTCTTGTAATTAATTCCGATGCAATTTCTGTGTTTCATCGTCAATAAGAAGGTCCAAGGGATACAGTAAACCTGAGGTGAAGCATCGGAATCTGAAACTGGTCTCACAGGAAAGGTTCAAAACATAGACAGTAAGAAGAGTCAGTCTTTTGTACTTAAGACGGCATTGCGACTCTAGTAATCAATTCCGATGCAATTTCTGTGTTTCATCGTCAATAAGAATTTCCAAGGGATACAGTAAACCTGAGGTGTAGCATCGTAAGCTGAAATTGGTCTCACAGTAAAGGTTCAAAGCATAGACAATAACAAGTGTCAGTCTTCTTGTACTTAAGACGGCATTGTGACTCTTGTAATTAATTCCGATGCAAGTTCTGTGTTTCATCGTCAATAAGAAGGTCCAAGGGATACAGTAAACCTGAGGTGAAGCATCGGAATCTGAAACTGGTCTCACAGGAAAGGTTCAAAGCATAGACAGTAAGAAGAGTCAGTCTCCTTTTACTTAAGACGGCATTGTGACTCTTGTAATTAATTCCGATGCAATTTCTGTCTTTCATCGTCAATAAGAAGGTCCAAGGGATACAGTAAGCCTGAAGTGAAGCATCGGTATCTGAAACTGGTCTCACAGGAATGGTTCAAAAAACATAGACAGTAAGAAGAGTCAGTCTTCTTGTACTCGAGTTGCCATTGTGAATCTTGTAATTACTTCCATTGCAATTTCTGTATTTCATCGTCAATAAGAAGGTCCAAAGGATACAGTAAGCCTGAGGTGAAGCACCGGAATCTAAAACTGGTCTCAGAGGAAAGGTTCAAAGCATAGACAGTAACAAGTGTCAGTCTTCTTGTACTTAAGACGGCATTGTGACTCTTGTAATTAATTCCGATGCAATTTCAGTGTTTCATCGTCTATAAGAAGGTCCAAGGGATACAGTAAACCTGAGGTGAAGCATCGGAATCTGAAACTGGTCTCACAGGAAAGGTTCAAGGCATAGACAGTAAGAAGAGTCAGCCTTCTCTTACTTAAGACGGCATTGTGACTCTTGTTATTAATTCCGATGCAATTTCTGTGTTTCATCGTCAATACGATGGCCCAAGGGATACAGTAAAACTGAAGTGAAGCATCGGAATCTAAAACTGGTCTCACAGGAAAGGTTCAAAACATAGACAGTAAGAAGAGTCAGTCTTTTGTACTTAAGACGGCATTGTGACTCTTGTAATTAATTCCGATGCAATTTCAGTGTTTCATCGTCAATAAGAAGGTCCAAGGGATACAGTAAACCTGAGGTGTAGCATCGGAAGCTGAAATTGGACTCACAGTAAAGGTTCAAAGCATAGACAGTAACAAGTGTCAGTCTTCTTGTACTTAAGACGGCATTGTGACTCTTGTAATTAAGTCCGATGCAATTTCTGTGTTTCATCGTCAATAAGAAGGTCCAAGGGATACAGTAAACCTGAGGTGAAGCATCGGAATCTGAAACTGGTCTCACAGGAAAGGTTCAAGGCATAGACAGTAAGAAGAGTCAGCCTTCTCTTACTTAAGACGGCATTGTGACTCTTGTTATTAATTCCGATGCAATTTCTGTGTTTCATCGTCAATAAGAAGGTCCAAGGGATACAGTAAGCCTGAAGTGAAGCATCGGAATCTGAAACTGGTCTCACAGGAAAGGTTCAAAACATAGACAGTAAGAAGAGTCAGTTTTCTTGTACTTAAGACGGCATTGTGACTCTTGTAATTAATTCCGATGCATTTCTGTGTTTCATTGTCATTAAGAAGGTCCAAGAGATATAGTAAACCTGAGGTGAAGCATCGGAATCTAAAACTGGGTTACCAGGAAAGGTTCAAAACATAGACAGTAAGAAGAGTCAGTCTTTTGTACTTAAGACGGCATTTTGACTCTTGTAATTAATTCCGATGCAATTTCTGTGTTTCATCGGCAATAAGAAGGTCCAAGGGATACAGTAAACCTGAGGTGAAGCATCGGAATCTAAAACTGGTCTCACAGGAAAGGTTCAAACATAGACAGTAAGAAGAGTCAGTCTTTTGTACTTAAGGCGGCATTGTGACTCTTGTAATTAATTCCGATGCAGATTCAGTGTTTCATCGTCAATAAGAAGGTCCAAGGGATACAGTAAACCTGAGGTGTAGCATCGGAAGCTGAAATTGGTCTCACAGTAAAGGTTCAAAGCATAGACAGTAACAAGTGTCAGTCTTCTTGTACTTAAGACGGCATTGTGACTCTTTTAATTAAGTCCGATGCAATTTCTGTGTTTCATCGTCAATAAGAAGGTCCAAGGGATACACTAAACCTGAGGTGAAGCATCCGAATCTGAAACTGGTCTCACAGGAAAGGTTCAAAGCATAGACAGTACGAAGAGTCAGTCTTCTTGTACTCGAGACGGCATTGTGACTCTTGTAATTAATTCCGATGCAATTTCTGTGTTTCATCGTCAATAAGAAGGTCCAAAGGATACAGTAAACCTGAGGTGAAGCATCGGAATCTAAAACTGGTCTCACAGGAAAGGTTCAAAACATAGACAGTAAGAAGAGTCAGTCTTTTGTACTTAAGACGGCATTGTGACTCTTGTAATTAATTCCGATGCAATTTCAGTGTTTCATCGTCAATAAGAAGGTCCAAGGGATACAGTAAACCTGAGGTGTAGCATCGGAAGCTGAAATTGGTCTCACAGTAAAGGTTCAAAGCATAGACAGTAACAAGTGTCAGTCTTCTTGTACTTAAGACGGCATTGTGACTCTTGTAATTAATTCCGATGCAATTTCTGTGTTTCATCGTCAATAACAAGGTACAAGGGATACAGTAAACCTGAGGTGAAGCATCGGAATCTGAAACTGGTCTCACAGGAAAGGTTCAAAGCATAGACAGTAAGAAGAGTCAGTCTCCTTTTACTTCAGACGGCATTGTGACTCCTGTATTTAATTCCGATGCAATTTCTGTCTTTCATCGTCAATAAGAATGTCCAAGGGATACAGTAAGCCTGAAGTGAAGCATCGGTATCTGAAACTGGTCTTACAGGAAAGGTTCAAAAAACATAGACAGTAAGAAGAGTCAGTCTTCTTGTACTCGAGATGGCATTGTGAATCTTGTAATTACTTCCGTTGCAATTTCTGTGTTTCATCGTCAATAAGAAGGTCCAAAGGATACAGTAAGCCTGAGGTGAAGCACCGGAATCTAAAACTGGTCTCACTGGAAAGGTTCAAAACATAGACAGTAACAAGTGTCAGTCTTCTTGTACTTAAGACGGCATTGTGACTCTTGTAATTAATTCCGATGCAATTTCAGTGTTTCATCGTCAATAAGAAGATCCAAGGGATACAGTAAACCTGAGGTGAAGCATCGGAATCTGAAACTGGTCTCACAGGAAAGGTTCAAAGCATAGACAGTAAGAAGAGTCAGTCTGCTTTTACTTAAGATGGCATTGTGACTCTTGTAATTAATTCCGATGCAATTTCTGTGTTTCATCGTCAATAAGAAGGTCCAAAGGATACAGTAAACCTGAGGTGAAGCATAATAATCTAAAACTGGTCTCGCAGTAATGGTTCAAAGCATAGACAGTAAGAAGAGTCACTCTTCTTGTACTTAGGACGGCATTGTGACTCTTGTAATTAATTCCGATGCAATTTCTGTGTTTCATTGTCAATAAGAAGGTCCAAGGGATACAGTAAACCTGAGGTGAAGCATCGGAATCTAAAACTGGGTTCACAGGAAAGTTTCAAAACATAGACAGTAAGAAGAGTCAGTCTTTTGTACTTAAGACGGCATTGTGACTCTTGTAATTATCTCCGATGCAATTTCTGTGTTTCATCGTCAATACGATGGCCCGAGGGATACAGTAAAACTGAAGTGAAGCATCGGAATCTAAAACTGGTCTCACAGGAAAGGTTCAAAACATAGACAGTGGGAAGAGTCAGTTTTCTTGTACTTAAGACGGCATTGTGACTCTTGTAATTAATTCCGATGCAATTTCTGTGTTTCATTGTCATTAAGAAGGTCCAAGAGATACAGTAAACCTGAGGTGAAGCATCGGAATCTAAAACTGGGTTACCAGGAAAGGTTCAAAACATAGACAGTAAGAAGAGTCAGTCTTTTGTACTTAAGACGGCATTGTGACTCTTGTAATTAATTCCGATGCAATTTCTGTGTTTCATCGGCAATAAGAAGGTCCAAGGGATACAGTAAACCTGAGGTGAAGCATCGGAATCTAAAACTGGTCTCACAGGAAAGGTTCAAAGCATAGACAGTAAGAAGAGTCAGTCTTTTGTACTTAAGACGGCATTGTGACTCTTGTAATTAATTCCGATGCAATTTCAGTGTTTCATCGTCAATAAGACGGTCCAAGGGATACAGTAAACCTGAGGTGTAGCATCGGAATCTGAAACTGGTCTCACAGTAAAGGTTCAAAGCATAGACAGTAACAAGAGTCGGTCTTCTTTTACTTAAGACGGCATTGTGACTCTTGTAATTAATTCCGATGCAATTTCTGTGTTTCATCGGCAATAAGAAGGTCCAAGGAATACAGTAAGCCTGAAGTGAAGCATCGGAATCTGAAACTGGTCTCACAGGAAAGGTTCAAAAAACATAGACAGTAAGAAGAATCAGTCTTCTTGTACTCGAGACGGCATTGTGACTCTTGTAATTAATTCCGATGCAATTTCTGTGTTTCATCGTCAATAAGAAGGTCCAAAGGATACAGTAAACCTGAGGTGAAGCATCGGAATCTAAAACTGGTCTCACAGGAAAGGTTCAAAGCATAGACAGTAACAAGTGTCAGTCTTCTTGTACTTAAGACGGCATTGTGAATCTTGTAATTAATTCCGATGCAATTTCAGTGTTTCATCGTCAATAAGAAGGTCCAAGGGATACAGTAAACCTGAGGTGAAGCATCGGAATCTGAAACTGGTCTCACAGGAAAGGTTCAAAGCATAGACAGTAAGAAGAGTCAGTCTTCTTGTACTTAAGACGGCATTGTGAC
Source organism: Schistocerca serialis cubense (assembly GCF_023864345.2). NCBI lineage: Eukaryota > Metazoa > Arthropoda > Insecta > Orthoptera > Acrididae > Schistocerca > Schistocerca serialis. The sequence continues at coordinate 166,128,462 of NC_064649.1, forward strand.
TCTTGTAATTAATTCCGATGCAATTTCTGTGTTTCATCGTCAATAAGAAGGTCCAAGGGATACAGTAAACCTGAGGTGAAGCATCGGAATCTAAAACTGGTCTCACACGAAAGGTTCAAAACATAGACAGTAAGAGGAGTCAGTCTTCTTGTTCTTAAGACGGCATTGTGACTCTTGTAATTAATTCCGATGCAATATCTGTGTTTCATTGTCAATAAGGAGGTCCAAGGGATACAGTAAACCTGAGGTGAAGCATCGGAATCTAAAACTGGTCTCACAGGAAAGGTTCAAAACATAGATAGTAAGAAGAGTCAGCCTTCTTGTACTTAAGACGGCATTGTGACTCTTGTAATTAATTCCGATGCAATTTCTGTGTTTCATCGTCGATAAGAAGGTCCAACGGATACACTAAACCTGAAGTGAAGCATCGGAATCTAAAACTGGTCTCACAGGAAAGTTTCAAAACGTAGAGAGTAAGAACAGTCAGTCATCTTGTACTTAAGACGGCATTGTGACTCTTTTAATTAATTCCGATGCAATTTCTGTGTTTTATCGTCAATAGGAAGGTCCGAGGGATACAGTAAACCTGAGGTGAAGCATCGGAATCTATAACTGGTCTCACAGGAAAGGTTCAAAGCATAGACAGTAAGAAGAGTCAGTCTTTTGTACTTAAGACGGCATTGTGACTGTTGTAATTAATTCCTATGCAATTTCAGTGTTTCATCGTCAATAAGAAAGTCCAAGGGATACAGTATGCAACGTCCCCTTTGAACAATTTATCATACGACTGTGCTTAAGCTGTCACACATTTTGTTAGCGCAACGCAATCTGACTTTCAAAATTCCCTACAAAAGAATGGCCCTGACTAACATTAAACTATACCTTTCACAAATCACTTACCTCACAAAATCTTCGCTGCTCAAGCTACTGCAATACAGCGAGCGCCACTACTGTCAGCTAAATAAAAGATTCAAACTATGGAAGGCACTAACTACTGATAGGGATGGTTAGCAAATGAAAGATATTAATAGAGATCAAACAATGTATTTACCTTGATATCATCATATATAAATATAGCAGTTCATGACAAATTACAAAACTCCGCCATCTCTCTCCCCACATCCACCACTGCTGGCGGCTCACCTCCAACTGCGCAATGCTACGCGCTGTTCACAGCCAGCTGCCTAACACTACAATGGCGAGTTTTACAACAATGCAAAGCAGACACAGACTGCCCACAGCACAGCCAGTGATTTTCATACAGAGGTGGCGTTACCAATAAAAAACCTAAACAGCCTACTTACATAGGGAAAACATAAACAGCCTACTTACATAGAGAAAACATAAACAGCCTACTTACATAGAGAAAACATAAACAGCCTACTTACATAGAGAAAACATAAACAGCCTACTTACATAGAGAAAACGTAAACAGCCTACTTACATAGCCCCCATGCTCCCCACAAAAATTTTTACAAATGGTGTTGGGCACTGGCCAATACAGATTTGACAAAAATTTTTCACAATTACAGTAACAAAGATATAAAATGCACACACTTATTGATACATTGTTGGTCAAAAGCTAAAAATTTCTCACAGTCCATAAAGACAGTCCATATTGTTCATCACAGTGAAACTGCCGTTTCTTTTCTCAAAGTCTGAGCAGTAAAAGACAATGCACACAGAAGTAGTGGATTTCCATGCTGTCTTGAAGAAGTAGTGTTGTCCTTCCAATGGAAAGACAGTGCTGACTCTTGACATGCTGACAGGTAATGGGCCACAATGGAGCAAACCCACAGCAGAGTCAGTCGAAGTTTTGATGAATATTGGTAGGTAGGTTATCACAGAGCAGACCCACCGTAGTCCTGGTAGAGATTACGATATTGGTGGGCCACCAGAGGTGCAGACCCACTGTAGTCCTTGTAGAGATTACGGTATTGGTGGGCCATCAAAGATGCAGACCCACTGTAGTCCTTGAAGAGATGGCCAGCAGCCATCTGTTGCAAATGTGCAGGTGCACAATCACCATCGAAGAGTCTTGCAGACAATATAGCAAGTCCATAAACCACCACTTGTGCACTCACAAAGTTTTTGGAATTGTCCTTAGAACCAGCAATGCTGTTATCCAGTCCCTTGCAGAATTATTAACACACGTGCAAACACTAACTGTCCCTACTTCTCACATATTGTCCATATACTATGACCAACAGAAACGTGTGCAGTGAAATGTAACTTAATTTGAAGAACTGGTAACAATTACAATTTGGTAACATAAAAATACAATAACAAAGGTACAAAATACATCATTAAAGAACATAACAATACAGATAACATTTGTAGTACAGGCTTTACAAAAGAATCGAAATAACATATACATCAGTGTTACAGGAATTATGACATGAGTACATACATAAAAGATCACAATAACTTTTGAAACATCAACTTCACACATGAGCATTAAACAGAACGGAATTAATAATGTCTAACATCTTTACAAAGAAAATAACATGGTATTTGAAAAATTCTACAACATAAATCTTATTAGCTAAACACATAAAGACAGGAAAAAGACAAATACACAAGGGTACACAAACATATAGTGGGATAACACCAATAGGAAAGGACAGGGTTCGTTTTCAGTGTAACATTTGGTACTGCAGTCCAACCCAAAACTTCATATATCTTTCCTCTTATTTCATCCTTTGTTTCCACCAAAAAAATTCTATCTAAGCATGCTTTCTGTATTTATATGTTCACACATTTCTTACCTCAACATTTATTTCCAAGAAAATCCTACCTAAACCTGTTTTCTCAATGCATTTCTTCCAATTCATCGCAACTCATTCTCTTAGAGGCTACCCCCTCTTAAGCTAACTTAAATCTACTGAGCTCAGATGCTAAACTAAGGGACGAGGCAATGCAGCAGCACAAAATAAGTAACACAAACTGCAATGACAAAAAAATTCAAATTTGCAAAGCAAGCAGCATTAAATCTGGCTTAGCAGAGTAACACAAATTAAAATTCAGTAGCACTATGCCTGGCAAACAGCAGTAACTTATACCTAAACATGACATAGCTCAAGCAGAAAAAATATTACAGTAAAAACAACAATGCAGATAAGGGAAATGTATATTCACATCTTAATATCTATGTAATTAAAGTAGTGCACCACAACAACTGATTGTAAAAAGAAATATTACCATGTACTTGAAAAGAAAATTACGTGTTACTGTTACTAGTTCCTTCTTATTGTTCTTTCCTTTCCAAGTGCTCCTTTTTTAAAGAATGTGGATCATAAAATAATTATTTAATAGATCTGTTGACAGAAAGTGTTCACATTAGCAAATGCATTTCATTTTATAAAAGCAATGCTGCAACACAGCTGGAAACCAGATATCAAATGAAATAAGCAATTATGTACAAAGCATAAAAATATCATTCAATAGCTATGTTGCATTTCGTAAGTCAGTAGCTCTCAACTCTCGGAGAAAGACACTTGTCATAATCAGGTGTGCAGATGTACGAATATTTCCCATCAATTCATAAGCATTTCAGTAATTAGCACAAAGTGCGAGTAATCATATGTTTTCAAGTAACGAGGGTGTCGCATTAGCGATGAAAGGCACACCCTAATGGCTTGTTCTCCAGGTGTTTGACACAGCTGTGTGCCCACAACGCATTACAAAAATCATATGTTTTCAAGTTCGACCGTGTCGTTTTTGCGATGCTTTCTACAAAGGAATGTCAGAAGCGAGGTTAATGGCGTCCCTTTTTTTTTCTCCACCTAATGGCTTTTTCTCCGGGCGTCTGACACAGCTGGGCGCCACAACGCATTACGTGCAGGTGGTCACTTAACTTTCGTACGGAAATATTTACGACAGCAGTTTCCGCTACAGTGACAGTCTCACATAGAAATATTTCACAGGTCAAGAATTAGCGTTGCAAATCTGTAGAAACAAAACCCTATAAATATAACAGTGTCCAAAAAAATTTTCAGTGGCATTGTGATACATTCATGCATATACACACACATTTCATAACTCTTAAAGTACGATTCTTGGTTTCCAACGACCTTTTCATAAATCAGAGTCCCTAACCCCTACTCCTTATTCCTTACCTTATTATACATATACATATTCATATTCATCAACACGTCTTCAATATTTCATCATAATAGCTACATAGCATAATCAGATTCCTCATATAGCATCAGCTTATTTATCATAAACTTACCTCAACAGCATAGTACACATCGTCGTCGTAATAATAACATCATAACACTTCAGTCAAATCTTAAAATCGTCGTAACTTCCTCCAATAATTTCAAAACGTAAAAAAAATTCTCTGCTCATTTCAATAGTGTCATCTACCTCAAACGTACTTTAAAATCATGCTCCCTTACCAAATATATCATTCAAATCTCTCATAGTATCACAATGGTTCCGAAAAAATATGAACAGTTTACAAAGTACAGACAAAATACAGTGTCATAAGTGTGAAGTTATCCAACCGTGTAATTGCGTAAACATGTGTCACTGATGCAGTAAAATAAATGTTTGTCTCTCTCAGTTAAATAATCAGATAGCTGTGTAATTTGTGTGTTAGAGAAATAAGGTACCGATGTGTAAAGTTGTATAAGCAAATACCATATTAGCTAAGGTTCCTTGTGGTTGCCACACTCATGGTACACAAAGTAAGTGTGTACCCCCCTGAGGATAAATGTAATTATACCCTCAGGTGTTACAAATTACAGCAATGGAATGAAATGTATCACGGAAAACTTTCTTTGTAATTAAAAAATCTTTGAAAATAAGTGTTTTAAGTATAAGATTAATCACTCAAATGCGTGTCCTGTAGCGCTAAATGCGCGTCTTGCTGTAAGATAATTCTGTGGAACTGTCGTAGTTATCGTCCTCCGAAAGCTAAGTTCTGCTAAAGTCAATGTACTTACCTCATGATACACAAAAGTGAAATGCTTTGCGTATAGATATCTTAGTTATTACGCTTATTGCCGTGATGAGGAAAGTACTGTACAGTAACGTATTGTTATGCCACGAAAAAAGCTGTCTCATTGTTGCTATACCACAAAAGTTACTACTAAAACATGTTTTTCTTCCTAGAAGAATTCAGAAAACTGTGCAGATATAAAACAGATACACTGCAAAAGCAACATTGTAAATTGTCACTCATTAGTAGCGTCGTGATAAAAATCGTGTAGCTGTCACATAAACTAACCTCTGTGTCATCTGGTATCTCTCAGAAAGTACTTTAAATCCGGAATGTATTTTCAAGTAAACCAAAATGTTGCATTAAAATCTCATTAGCAGTACCAGTATGTGTCCTAAGTATGTAACCCTGATAGTCGTTACGTAATCGTGCAACTAACAAGCAAGAATGTACAAATACAACACTGTGTCGTCTGTTCACTATAACAATGCATTCGTAATTTCTGTTTTAAAAATGTTCCCTAGGTTCTAGACTGGATATTTAACTTCAAACATTGTTGCATGTTAACAGTTTCTTAAGTCTGACAAAGCATACTAAAAATGTGAAGTGAAAAGTTATATGACAAAGACAAAGTTAAAAGCAGATTATCTCTCAGTAAGCGGTTTTACATGTGAAGTGTGGTGCAATCCTTTACTCTTCATAGTACTCAGAGTTTGAACTTGAATGCAATTGTCATGCGGTATACGTTGGTAAAGAATACTGGAATTTTTCTCAAGGTTAGCGTCTATGTTATTTTTCTCTGAGCCACCTGGCGCACGTGGGTACCTGCGGTGCGAGTCATTGTCTGTCTCTTTGTTGCCGCGCGTCGTTACTGGGATTAGGAGGCCTAACTTCCACAAATTCGCCTTGCCGAGAGGGCCCAGCTCTGTTTAAAGCTCGCCAGTTCTGATGGAATTCAGGTCTGTCGTTTTGTCGGTAGTTTACACAGTTTCTTTCGTGTCGGTCATGTGGTGGAGAATTTCTCCCTGAATCGTAACTGCGCGCTGAACTGTTGCGTCTGAAATTATTCTGTCTCCCTTGATAATAATAGTTCTGATTACCATATTGTCTGTTTCTATGGTTATCTCTGTCATATTCATTACTACGGAAATGCGATCTTTCTCTGTAACTATTACTCTGCCAGTGGTTGTCATACGGGTGGTGTCTGTTTTGGTCACGATTTACGTTGTGAGAATAGCCTTGTCGCGCCCAGTTATTATTTCTGTCGTCACGGAATTGTGACGGATGTGACCTGTAATTGTTGTGTCCTTGTTTTCGCGTTCCGCGATTATCAGTGTCAATTTCTAGTTCTTGTAACAGTCCCTGAAAAGCTTCAATGTCGTCTTTGCAACGTCCTGCTAAAATAATATGTCGTAAATGTTTAGGCAGTTTGATTAAGCAAATGCGGATGAGTTCTGAGGGGCTGTATGGGTTTGACAGGTGTTGATTCTTGTGCAACATGTCTTCAAAATATTTCACAAGACTGGAAAATTCAGATTGTTCGAAGTGTTTCATCATTATGATGTTATGTTTTACACGGTCTTGTGTAGCTTGAGACCAATACGCTGAGAGGAAGGCATGATAAAAATCTCCTTCACTGTGACAATCGTGAATGACCGATCGCATTCTTACACCTGGTTCATTCTCTAAGTAGCCACACATAAATTCTAACCTGTGCTCCAATGACCAGTTGGGAGGGAAACAATGAGAGAATTGATGGAGCCACGCTTGTGGATGAATGTCGTTGGCAGAATTCTTAAACGTTTTGAATTTACGTGTAGTAATGAACAGCTTATAGTCAAAATCATCATGTCGGCGAGTCGCGTATCGGTCATTGTTAGGTCGTGTCGGCCGTTCCATCTCGAAATTCGGTGCACAATGCCAGTTTCTTTCATAACTTCCGAAATGTCCTGTGTTATTATTTTGCGTCTTTTCCGTATTTTTAAGTCCCTCTTCCCGTGTTGGGGCGCGAGTGTCCTCTGAAATACGTAATTCTTGTATTATCTGTGTCAGCTGATCTTGTACTTCCCGGATTTCTCTTTGGTGTTGCGTATTAATTTGATTCTGATTTTGTTTGAATTTCCTAATTTGTTCATACTCTTCTGTGTCAGTGAAGGCTACAGGTGTTGTGTCATTCAGATCATCATTTACCTTTGTAGATAAGTTAGTGAACTGATCTGAAAGTTCGGCTACTTTATCCGATAGTGTACTTATTTCCTCAGTGTGTTTTTCTGAACCAAGTTTCAGAGTATCTACTGTGTCCTTTAAGTTTTCCTGAGTTTTTGCAAGTTGCGTAACCGAATCGGTAGATGCAACTGAGTCAAATTTAGCATGCAAGGTCTCATGATTTTCATGAACAATAGTTTGCAGTTCTTTTATGGCTGCTTCGTGATTCCGTAATGCATTTTCATGCCGCGAAAAAATAGGTTGAAAATGCTCACAAATTTGAGTTTTTACGTCATTACAGACCTTTTGACATTTCGATTCGATGTTATGTAACTCAGTGGTTAATTCTTCACGTGTTTGTTCAAGTGTAGTGTCTAACTTTTGAAGATTTTGTCCCATTGCGTCTAACTGTTGCTGTGTTTGTCTCTGGTGTTGTTCCATTGTGTCTAACTTTTGAAGATTTTGTTCCATTGTGTCTAACTTTTCAAGCTTTTGTCCCATTTGTTGCATTAATTGTAATAACAATGCACTGGTGTCTGAAACATGTTCCTCAGTGCTTTTCGGCAGTGAATTTGCACCGGAAACATTCACATTTTGACAAGCAGAAAATGTGTCTTGACTTATTTGAGAAAACTGTGAGGATCCAAAACCTGAATCTACAGTATTTGCGAGATCGTGTCGTGTCATTTCGGCTTCCTGAGGCGAGCTATTGCCGACCGATCGATCGATAATGCTTCCCTCTTCACTAATTGTTTCACTGTCCACGCCATTGTTTGACGCCCACTCCATTTCCCTGTGCACAGTTACCAAATTACTACTTTGAACATTAGTAAATTCATTACTCGGCGGCGCTGATAAGCTACGCTCGTCGTCACTATTATTTCTCAGTTTAGTTTGGAGCCTAGTGTTACGTTTTTCACACGCCATAATTGTCACAATATTTCACACGACAACACAGAAAAACACAATTTGAAGATCAAAAATAAGAGAACACATTAACATAGCACTGAAAATAATATCTAGTTAATTGCAGCTGCGAAATACTTGGTGCAAATCTACATGCATGCCACAACTGTTTTACTGTAGAACAATGAAAGGCTACAACTACAAAGGAGATTCTCTCTACAATTACGCGCTAGCAATAAACAAAAGCTACACTAAATACACAAACTACAAGAAAAAATCAGAAGATTCCAGTGAGGTATCCTGGCAGGGTCGCCATATGCAACGTCCCCCTTGAACAATTTATCATACGACTGTGCTTAACCTGACACACATTTTGTTAGCGCAACGCAATCTGACTTTCAAAATTCCCTACAAAAGAATGGCCCTGACTAACATTAAACTATACCTTTCACAAATCACTTACCTCACAAAAATCTTCGCTGCTTAAGCTACTGCAATACAGCGAGCGCCACTACTGCCAGCTAAATAAAAGATTCAAACTATGGAAGGCACTAACTACTGATAGGGATAGTTAGCAAATGAAAGATATTAATAGAGAACAAACAATGTATTTACCTTGATATCATCATATATCAATATAGCAGTTCATGACAAATTACAAAACTCCGCCATCTCTCTCCCCACATCCACCACTGCTGGCGGCTCACCTCCAACTGCGCAAAGCTACGCGCTGTTCACAGCCAGCTGCCTAACACTACAATGGCGAGTATTACAACAATGCAAAGCAGACACAGACTGCCCACAGCACAGCCAGTGATTTTCATACAGAGGTGGCGTTACCAATAAAAAACCTAAACAGCCTACTTACATAGAGAAAACATAAACAGCCTACTTACATAGAGAAAACATAAACAGCCTACTTACATAGAGAAAACATAAACAGCCTACTTACATAGAGAAAACATAAACAGCCTACTTACATAGAGAAAACATAAACAGCCTACTTACAAGTAAACCTGAGGTGTAGCATCGGAATCTGAAACTGGTCTCACAGTAAAGGTTCAAAGCATAGACAGTAACAAGTGTCAGTCTTCTTGTACTTAAGACGGCATTGTGACTCTTGTAATTAATTCCGATGCAATTTCTGTGTTTCACCGTCAATAAGAAGGTCCAAGGGATACAGTAAACCTGAGGTGAAGCATCGGAATCTAAAACTGGTCTCACAGGAAAGGTTCAAAGCATAGACAGTAAGAAGAGTCAGTTTTCTTGTACTTAAGACGGCATTGTGACTCTTGTAATTAATTCCGATGCAATTTCTGTTTTTCATCGTCAATAAGAAGGTCCAAGGGATACAGTAAACCTGAGGTGAAGCAACGGAATCTATAACTGGTCTCACAGGAAAGGTTCAAAGCATAGACAGTAAGAAGAGTCAGTCTATTGTACTTAAGACGGCATTGTGACTCTTGTAAATAATTCCGATGCAATTTCAGTGTTTCATCGTCAATAAGAAGGTCCAAGGGATACAGTAAACCTGAGGTGTAGCATCGGAATCTGAAACTGGTCTCACAGTAAAGGTTCAAAGTATAGACAATAACAAGTGTCAGTCTTCTTGAACTTAAGACGGCATTATGACTCTTGTAATTAATTCCTATGCAATTTCTGTGTTTCATCGTGAATAAGAAGGTCCAAGGGATACAGTAAACTTGAGGTGAAGCATCGGAATCTGAAACTGGTCTCACAGGAAAGGTTCAAAGCATAGAAGTTGCATCGGAATTAATTACAAGAGTCACAATGCCGTCTTAAGTACAAGAAGACTGACTCTTCTTACTGTCTGTGTTTCATCGACAATAAGAAGGTCCAAGGGATACAGTAAGACTGAAGTGAAGCATCGGAATCTGAAACTGGCCTCACAGGAAAGGTTCAAAAAACATAGACAGTAAGAAGAGTCAGTCTTCTTGTACTTGAGACGGCATTGTGTCTCTTGTAATTAATTCCGATGCAATTTCTGTGTTTCATCGTCAATAAGAAGTTCCAAAGGATACAATAAACCTGAGGTGAAGCATCGGAATCTAAAACTGGTCTCACAGGAAAGGTATAAAGCATAGACAGTAACAAGTGTCAGTCTTCTTGTACTTAATACGGCATTGTGACTCTTGTAATTAATTCCGATGCAATTTCAGTGTTTCATCGTCAATAAGAAAGTCCAAGGGATACAGTAAACCTGAGGTGAAGCATCGGAATCTAAAATTGGTCTCAAAGGAAAGGTTCAAAACATAGACAGTAAGAAGAGTCATTCTTTTGTACTTAAGACGGCATTGTGAATCCTGTAATTAATTCCGATGCAATTTCTGTGTTACATCGTCAATAAGAAGGTCCAAGGGATACAGTAAACCTGAGGTGAAGCATCGGAATCTGAAACAGGTCTCACAGGAATGGTTCAAAACATAGACAGTAAGAAGAGTCAGTCTTCTTGTACTTAAGACGGCATAGTGACTCTTGTAATGAATTCCGATGCAATTTCTGTGTTTCATCGTCAATTTAAAGGTCCAAGGGATACAGTAAACCTGAGGTGAAGCATCGGAATCTAAAACAGGTCTCACAGGAAAGGTTCAAAACATAGACAGTAAGAAGAGTCAGTCTTCTTGTACTTAAGACGGCAATGTGACTCTTGTAATTAATTCCGATGCAATTTCTGTGTTTCATAGTCAATAGGAAGGTCCAAGGGATACAGTAAACCTGAGGTGAAGCATCGGAATCTAAAACTGGTCTCACAGGAAAGGTTCAAAACATAGACAGTAACAAGTGTCAGTCTTCTTGCACTTAAGACGGCCTTGTGACTCTTGTAATTAATTCCGATGCAATTTCTGTGTTTCATCGTCGATATGAAGGTCCAAGGGATACAGTAAACCTGAGGTGAAGCATCGGAATCTAAAACTGGTCTCACAGGAAAGGTTCAAAACATAGACAGTAAGAAGAGTCTGTCTTCTTGTACTTAAGACGGCATTGTGACTCTTGTAATTAATTCCCATGCAATTTCTGTGTCTCATCGTCAATAAGAAGGTCCAAGGGATACAGTAAACCTGAGGTGAAGCATCGGAATCTGAAACTGGTCTCACAGGAAAGGTTCAAAACATAGACAGTAACAAGTGTCAGTCTTCTTGTACTTATGACGGCATTGTGACTCTTGTAATTAATTCCGATGCAATTTCTGTGGTTCATCGTCAATAAGAAGGTCCAAGGGATACACTAAACCTGAGGTGAAGCATCGGAATCTAAAACTGCTCTCACAGGAAAGGTTCAAAGCATAGACAGTAAGAAGAGTCAGTCTTCTTGTGCTTAAGACGGCATTGTGACTCTTGTAATTAATTCCGATGCAATTTCTGTGTTTCATCGTCAATAAGAGGGTCCAAGGGATACAGTAAACCTGAGGTGATGCATCGGAATCTAACACTGGTCTCACAGGAAAGGATCAAAACATAGACAGTAAGAAGAGTCAAGTCTTCTTGTACTTAAGACGGCATTCTGACTCTTGTAATTAATACTGATGCAATTTCTCTGTTTCATTGTCAATAAGAAGGTCCAAGGGATACGGTAAACCTGAGGTGAAGCATCGGAATCTAAAATTGGCCTCACAGAAAAGGTTCAAAACATAGACAGTGACAAGTGTCAGTCTTCTTGTACTTAAGACAGCATTGTGACTCTTGTAATTAATTCCGATGCAATTTCTGTGTTTCATCGTCAATAAGAAGGTCCAAAGGATACAGTAAACCTGAGGTAAAGCATCGGAATCTGAAACTGGTCTCACAGGAAAGGTTCAAAGCATAGACAGTACGAAGAGTCAGTCTTCTTGTACTCGAGACGGCATTGTGACTCTTGTAATTAATTCCGATGCAATTTCTGTGTTTCATCGTCAATAAGAAGGTCCAAGGGATACAGTAAACATGAAGTGAAGCATCGCAATCTGAAACGGGTCTCACAGGAAAGGTTCAAAACATAGACAGTAACAAGTGTCAATCTTTTTGTACTTAAGACGGTATTGTGACTCTTGTAATGAATTCCGATGCAATATCTGTGTTTCATCGTCAATAAGAAGGTCCAAGGGAAACAGTAAACCTGAGGTGAAGCATCGGAATCTAAAACTGGTCTCACAGGAAAGGTTCAAAGCATAGACAGTAAGAAGAGTCAGTCTCCTTGTACTTAAGACGGCAATGTGACTCTTGTAATTAATTCCGATGCAATTTCTGTGTTTCATAGTCAATAGGAAGGTCCAAGGGATACAGTAAACCTGAGGTGAAGCATCGGAATCTAAAACTGGTCTCACAGGAAAGGCTCAAAGCATAGACAGTAAGAAGAGTCAGTCTCCTTGTACTTAAGACGCCATTGTGACTCTTGTAATTAATTCCGATGCAATATCTATGTTTCATCGTCAATAAGAAGGTCCAAGGTATACAGTAAACTTGAGGTGAAGCATCGGAATCTGAAACTGGTCTCACAGGAAAGGTTCAAAACATAGACAGTAAGAAGAGTCTGTCTTCTTGTACTTAAGACGGCATTGTGACTCTTGTAATTAATTCCCATGCAATTTCTGTGTCTCATCGTCAATAAGAAGGTCCAAGGGATACAGTAAACCTGAGGTGAAGCATCGGAATCTGAAAGTGGTCTCACAGGAAAGGTTCAAAGCATAGACAGTAACAAGTGTCAGTCTTCTTGTACTTATGACGGCATTGTGACTCTTGTAGTTAATTCCGATGCAATTTCTGTGGTTCATCGTCAATAAGAAGGTCCAAGGGATACACTAAACCTGAGGTGAAGCATCGGAATCTAAAACTGCTCTCACAGGAAAGGTTCAAAGCATAGACAGTAAGAAGAGTCAGTCTTCTTGTACTTAAGACGGCATTGTGACTCTTGTAATGAATTCCGATGCAATTTCTGTGTTTCATCGTCAATAAGAGGGTCCAAGGGATACAGTAAACCTGAGGTGATGCATCGGAATCTAACACTGGTCTCACAGGAAAGGTTCAAAACATAGACAGTAAGAAGAGTCAAGTCTTCTTGTACTTAAGACGGCATTGTGACTCTTGTAATTAATACTGATGCAATTTCTCTGTTTCATTGTCAGTAAGAAGGTCCAAGGGATACGGTAAACCTGAGGTGAAGCATCGGAATCTAAAATTGGCCTCACAGAAAAGGTTCAAAACATAGACAGTGACAAGTGTCAGTCTTCTTGTACTTAAGACGGCATTGTGACTCTTGTAATTAATTCGGATGCAATTTCTGTGTTTTATCGTCAATAAGAAGGTCCAAGGGATACAGAAAACATGAGGTGAAGCATCGCAATCTGAAACGGGTCTCACAGGAAAGGTTCAAAACATAGACAGTAACAAGTGTCAATCTTTTTGTACTTAAGACGGTATTGTGACTCTTGTAATTAATTCCGATGCAATATCTGTGTTTCATCGTCAATAAGAAGGTCCAAGGGAAACAGTAAACCTGACGTGAAGCATCGGAATCTAAAACTGGTCTCACAGGAAAGGTTCAAAGCATAGACAGTAAGAAGAGTCAGTCTACTTGTACTTAAGACGGCATTGTGACTTGTAATTAAATCCGATGTAATATCTATGTTTCATCGTCAATAAGAAGGTCCAAGGGATCCAGTAAACTTGAGGTGAAGCATCGGAATCTGAAACTGGTCTCACAGGAAAGGTTCAAAACATAGACAGTAACAAGTGTCAGTCTTCTTGTACTTAAGGCGGCATTGTGACTCATGTAATTAATTCCGATGCAATTTCTGTGTTTCATCGTCAATATGAAGGTGCAAGGGATACAGTAAGCCTGAGGTGAAGCATCGGAATCTAAAACTGATCTCACAGGAAAGGTTCAAAACATAGACAGTAAGAAGAGTCAGTCTTCTTGTACTTAAGACGGCATTGTGACTCTTGTAATTAATTCCGATGCAATTTCTGTGTTTCATCGTCAATAAGAAGGTCCAAGGGATACAGTAAACCTGAGGTGAAGCATCGGAATCTAAAACTGGTCTGACAGGAAAGGTTCAAAGCATAGACTGTAAGAAGAGTCAGTCTCCTTGTACTTAAGACGCCATTGTGACTCTTGTAATTAATTCCGATGCAATATCTATGTTGCATCGTCAATAAGAAGGTCCAAGGGATACAGTAAACCTGAGGTGAAGCATCGGAATCTGAAACTGATCTCACAGGAAAGGTTCAAAACATAGACAGTAACAAGTGTCAGTCTTCTTGTACTTAAGACGGCATTGTGACTCTTGTAATTAATTCCGATCCAATTTCTGTGTTTCATCGTCAATAAGAAGGTCCAAGGGATACAGTAAACCTGAGGTGAAGCATCGGAATCTAAAACTGGTCTCACAGGAAAGGTTCAAAAGATTGACAGTAAGAATCGTCAGTCTTCTTGTACTTAAGACGGCATTGTGACTCTTGTAATGAATTCCGATGCAATTTCTGTGTTTCATCGTCAATACGAAGGTGCCAGGGATACAGTAAACCTGAGGTAAAGCATCGGAATCTGAAACTGGTCTCACAGGAAAGGTTCAAAACATAGACAGTAACAAGTGTCAATCTTTTTGTAGTTAAGACGGTATTGTGACTCTTGTAATGAATTCCGATGCAATATCTGTGTTTCATCGTCAATAAGAAGGTCCAAGGGATACAGTAAACATGAGGTGAAGCATCGGAATCTGAAACTGGTCTCACAGGAAAGGTTCAAAACATAGACAGTAAGAAGGGTCAGTCTTCTTGTACTTAGGACGGCATTGTGATTCTTGTAATTAATTCCGATGCAATATCTGTGTTTCATCATCAATATGAAGGTCCAAGGGATGCAGTAAACCTGAGGAGAAGCATCGGAATCTAAAACTGGTCTCACAGGTAAGGTTCAAAACATAGACAGTAAGAAGAGTTAGTCCTCTTGTACTTAAGACGGCATTGTGACTCTTGTAATTAATTTTGATGCAATTTCTGTGTTTCATCGTCAATAAGAAGGTCCAAGGGATATAGTAAACCTGATGTGAAGCATCGGAATCTAAAACTGGTCTCACAGGAAAGGTTCAAAGCACAGACAGTAGGAAGTGTCAGTCTCCTTGTACTTAAGACGCATTGTGACTCTTGTAGTTAAATCCATTGCAATATCTATGTTTCATCGTCAATAAGAAGGTCCAAGGGATACAGTAAACCTGAGGTGAAGCATCGGAATCTGAAACTGGTCTCACAGGAAAGGTTCATATCATAGACAGTAACAAGTGTCAGTCTTCTTGTACTTAAGACGGCATTGTGACTCTTGTAATTAATTCCGAAGCAATTTCTGTGTTTCATCGTCAATAAGAAGGTCCAAGGGATACAGTTAACCTGAGGTGAAGCATCGGAATCTAAAACTGGTTTCACAGGAAAGGTTCAAAACATAGACAGTGAGAAGAGTCAGTCTTCTTGTACTTAAGACGGCATTGTGACTCTTGTAATTAATTCCGATGCAATTTCTGTGTTTCATCGTCAATAAAAAGGTCCAAGGGATACAGTAAACCTGAGGTGAAGCATCGGAATCTGAAACTGGTCTCACAGGAAAGGTTCAAATCATAGACAGTAAGAAGAGTCGGTCTTCTTGTACTTAAGACGGCATTGTGACTCTTGTAATTAATTCGGATGCAATTTCTGTGTTTTATCGTCAATAAGTAGGTCCAAGGGATACAGTAAACCTGAGGTGAAGCATCGAAATCTGAAACTGGTCTCACAGGAAAGGTTCAAATCATAGACAGTAAGAAGAGTCAAGTCTTCTTGTACTTAAGACGGCATTGTGACTCTTGTAACTAATACTGATGCAATTTCTCTGTTTCATTGTCAATAAAAAGGTCCAAGGGATACGGTAAACCTGACGTGAACCATCGGAATCTAAAATTGGCCTCACAGAAAAGGTTCAAAACATAGACAGTGACAAGTGTCAGTCTTCTTGTACTTAAGACGGCATTGTGACTCTTGTAATTAATTCCGATGCAATTTCTGTGTTTCATCGTCAATAAGAAGGTCCAAGGGATACAGTAAACCTGAGGTAAAGCATCGGAATCTGAAACTGGTCTCACAGGAAAGGTTCAAAACATAGACAGTAACAAGTGTCAGTCTTCTTGTACTTAAGGCGGCATTGTGACTCATGTAATTAATTCCGATGCAATTTCTGTGTTTCATCGTCAATATGAAGGTGCAAGGGATACAGTAAGCCTGAGGTGAAGCATCGGAATCTAAAACTGATCTCACAGGAAAGGTTCAAAACATAGACAGTAAGAAGAGTCAGTCTCCTTGTACTTAAGACGGCATTGTGACTTGTAATTAAATCTGATGTAATATCTATGTTGCATCGTCAATAAGAAGGTCCAAGGGATCCAGTAAACTTGAGGTGAAGCATCGGAATCTGAAACGGGTCTCACAGGAAAGGTTCAAAACATAGACAGTAACAAGTGTCAGTCTTCTTGTACTTAAGGCGGCATTGTGACTCATGTAATTAATTCCGATGCAATTTCTGTGTTTCATCGTCAATATGAAGGTGCAAGGGATACAGTAAGCCTGAGGTGAAGCATCGGAATCTAAAACTGATCTCACAGGAAAGGTTCAAAACATAGACAGTAAGAAGAGTCAGTCTTCTTGTACTTAAGACGGCATTGTGACTCTTGTAATTAATTCCGATGCAATTTCTGTGTTTCATCGTCAATAAGAAGGTCCAAGGGATACAGTAAACCTGAGGTGAAGCATCGGAATCTAAAACTGGTCTGACAGGAAAGGTTCAAAGCATAGACTGTAAGAAGAGTCAGTCTCCTTGTACTTAAGACGGCATTGTGACTCTTGTAATTAATTCCGATGCAATATCTATGTTGCATCGTCAATAAGAAGGTCCAAGGGATACAGTAAACCTGAGGTGAAGCATCGGAATCTGAAACTGATCTCACAGGAAAGGTTCAAAACATAGACAGTAACAAGTGTCAGTCTTCTTGTACTTAAGACGGCATTGTGACTCTTGTAATTAATTCCGATGCAATTTCTGTGTTTCATCGTCAATAAGAAGGTCCGAGGGATACAGTAAACCTGAGGTGAAGCATCGGAATCTAAAACTGGTCTCACAGGAAAGGTTCAAAAGATTGACAGTAAGAATCGTCAGTCTTCTTGTACTTAAGACGGCATTGTGACTCTTGTAATGAATTCCGATGCAATATCTGTGTTTCATCGTCAATAAGAAGGTCCAAGGGATACAGTAAACCTGAGGTGAAGCATCGGAATCTGAAACTGGTCTCACAGGAAAGGTTCAAAACATAGACAGTAAGAAGGGTCAGTCTTCTTGTACTTAAGACGGCATTGTGATTCTTGTAATTAATTCCGATGCAATATCTGTGTTTCATCGTCAATATGAAGGTCCAAGGGATGCAGTAAACCTGAGGTGAAGCATCGGAATCTAAAACTGGTCTCACAGGTAAGGTTCAAAACATAGACAGTAAGAAGAGTTAGTCCTCTTGTACTTAAGACGGCATTGTGACTCTTGTAATTAATTTCGATGCAATTTCTGTGTTTCATCATCAATAAGAAGGTCCAAGGGATATAGTAAACCTGATGTGAAGCATCGGAATCTAAAACTGGTCTCACAGGAAAGGTTCAAAGCACAGACAGTAGGAAGTGTCAGTCTCCTTGTACTTAAGACGCATTGTGACTCTTGTAATTAAATCCAATGCAATATCTATGTTTCATCGTCAATAAGAAGGTCCAAGGGATACAGTTAACCTGAGGTGAAGCATCGGAATCTGAAACTGGTCTCACAGGAAAGGTTCAAATCATAGACAGTAACAAGTGTCAGTCTTCTTGTACTTAAGACGGCATTGTGACTCTTGTAATTAATTCCGATGCAATTTCTGTGTTTCATCGTCAATAAGAAGGTCCAAGGGATACAGTAAACCTGAGGAGAAGCATCGGAATCTGAAACTGTACTCACAGGAAAGGTTCAAAACACAGACAGTAAGAAGAGTCAGTCTTCGTGTACTGAAGACGGCATTGTGACTCTTGTAATTAATTCCGATGCAATTTCTGTGTTTCATCGTCAATAAGAAGGTCCAAGGGATACAGTAAACCTGAGGTGAAGCATCGGAATCTGAAACTGGTCTCACAGGAAAGGTTCAAAGCATAGACAGGAACAAGTGTCAGTCTTCTTGTACTTAAGACGGCATTGTGACTCTTGTAATTAATTCCGATGCAATTTCTGTGTTTCATCGTCAATGAGAAGGTCCAAGGGATACAGTAAACCTGAGGTGAAGCATCTGAATCTGAAACTGGTCTCACAGGAAGGGTTCAAAACATAGGCAGTTAGAAGTGTGAGTCTTCTTGTACTTAAGACGGCATTGTGACTCTTGTAATTAATTCCGATGCAATTTCTGTGTTTCATCGTCAATAAGAAGGTCCAAGGGATACAGTAAACCTGAGGTGAAGCATCGGAATCTAAAACTGGTCTCACAGGAATGGTTCAAAACATGAACAGTAAGAAGAGTCAGTCTTTTGTACTTAAGACGGCATTGTGACTCCTGTAATTAATTCCGATGCAATTTCTGTGTTTCATCGTCAATAGGAAGGTCCAAGGGATACAGTAAACCTGAGGTGAAGCATCGGAATCTGAAACAGGTCTCACAGGAAAGGTTCAAAACATAGACAGTAAGAAGAGTCAGTCTTCTTGTACTTAAGACGGCACTGTGACTCTTGTAATGAATTCCGATGCAATTTCTGTGTTTCATCGTCAATAACAAAGTCCAAGGGATACAGTAATCCTGATGTGTAGCATCGGAATCTGAAACTCGTCTCACAGTAAAGGTTCAAAGCATAGACAGTAACAAGTGTCAGTCTTCTTGTACTTAAGACGGCATTGTGACTCTTGTAATTAATTCCGATGCAATTTCTGTGTTTCATCGTCAATAAGAAGGTCCAAGGGAAACTGTAAACCTGAGGTGAAGCATCGGAATCTGAAACTGGTCTCACAGGAAAGGTTCAAATCATAGACAGTAAGAAGAGTCAGTCTTCTTTTACTTAAGACGGCATTGTGACTCTTGTAATTAATTCCGATGCAATTTCTGTGTTTCATCGTCAATAAGAAGGTCCAAAGGATAGAGTAAACCTGAGGTGCAGCATCGGAATCTAAAACTGGTCTCACAGGAATTGTTCAAAACATAGACAGTAAGAAGAGTCAGTCTTCTAGTACTTAAGACGGCATTGTGACTCTTGTAATTAATTCCGATGCAATTTCTGTGTTTCATCGTCAATAAGAAGGTCCAAGGGATACAGTAAACCTGAAGTGAAGCATCGGAATCTGAAACTGGTCTCACAGGAAAGGTTCAAAGCATAGACAGTAACAAGTGTCAGTCTTCTTGTACTTAAGACGGCATTGTGACTCTTGTAATTAATTCCGATGCAATTTCTGTGTTTCATCGTCAATAAGAAGGTCCAAGGGATACAGTAAACCTGAGGTGAAGCGTCGGAAGCTGAAACTGGTCTCACAGGAAAGGTTCAAATCATAGACAGTAAGAAGAGTCAGTCTTCTTGTACTTAAGACGGCATTGTGACTCTTGTAATTAATTCCGATGCAATTTCTGTGTTTCATCGTCAATAAGAAGGTCCAAGAGATACAGTAAACCTGAGGTGAAGCATCGGAATCTGAAACTGGTCTCACAGGAAGGGTTCAAAACATAGGCAGTTAGAAGTGTGAGTCTTCTTGTACTTAAGACGGCATTGTGACTCTTGTAATTAATTCCGAAGCAATTTCTGTGTTTCACCGTCAATAAGAAGGTCCAAGGGATACAGTAAACCTGAGGTGAAGCATCGGAATCTAAAACTGGTCTCACAGGAATGGTTCAAAACATAAACAGTAAGAAGAGTCAGTCTTTTGTACTTAAGACGGCATTGTGACTCCTGTAATTAATTCCGATGCAATGTCTGTGTTTCATCGTCAATAGGAAGGTCCAAGGGATACAGTAAACCTGAGGTGAAGCATCGGAATCTGAAACTGGACTCACAGGAAAGGTTCAAAACATAGACAGTAAGAAGAGTCAGTCTTCTTGTACTTAAGACGGCATTGTGACTCTTGTAATTAATTCCGATGCAATTTCTGTGTTTCATCGTCAATAAGAAGGTCCAAGGAATACAGTAAACCTGAAGTGAAGCATCGGAATCTGAAACTGGTCTCACAGGAAAGGTTCAAAGCATAGACAGTAACAAGTGTCAGTCTTCTTGTACTTAAGACGGCATTGTGACTCTTGTAATTAATTCCGATGCAATTTCTGTGTTTCATCGTAATAAGAAGGTCCAAGGGATACAGAAAACCTGAGGTGAAGCATCGAAATCTGAAACTGGTCTTACAGGAAAGGTTCAAAACATAGACAGTAAGAAGATACAGTCTTCTTGTACTTTAGACACTATTGTGACTCTTGTAATTAATCCGATGCAATTTCTGTGTTTCATCGTCAATAAGAAGGTCCAAGGAATACAGTAAACCTGAGGTGAAGCGTCGGAAGCTGAAACTGGTCTCACAGGAAAGGTTCAAATCATAGACAGTAAGAAGAGTCAGTCTTCTTGTACTTAAGACGGCATTGTGACTCTTGTAATTAATTCCGATGCAATTTCTGTGTTTCATCGTCAATAAGAAGGTCCAAGGGATACAGTAAACCTGAGGTGAAGCATCGGAATCTGAAACTGGTCTCACAGGAAGGGTTCAAAACATAGGCAGTTAGAAGTGTGAGTCTTCTTGTACTTCAGACGGCATTGTGACTCTTGTAATTAATTACGATGCAATTTCTGTGTTTCAGCGTCAATAAGAAGGTCCAAGGGATACAGTAAACCTGAGGAAAAGCATCGGAATCTAAAACTGGTCTCACAGGAATGGTTCAAAACATAAACAGTAAGAAGAGTCAGTCTTTTGTACTTAAGACGGCATTGTGACTCCTGTAATTAATTCCGATGCAATGTCTGTGTTTCATCGTCAATTGGAAGGTCCAAGGGATACAGAAAACCTGACGTGAAGCATCGGAATCTGAAACAGGTCTCACAGGAAAGGTTCAAAACATAGACAGTAAGAAGAGTCAGTCTTCTTGTACTTAAGACGGCATTGTGACTCTTGTAATGAATTCCGATGCAATTTCTGTGTTTCATCGTCAATACGAAGGTCCAAGGGATACAGTAAAACTGAGGTGCAGCATCGGAATCTAAAACTGGTCTCACAGGAAATGTTCAAAACATAGACAGTAAGAAGAGTCAGTCTTCTTGTACTTAAGACGGCATTGTGACTCTTGTAGTTAATTCCGATGCAATTTCTGTGTTTCATCGTAATAAGAAGGTCCAAGGGATACAGTAATCCTGAGGTGTAGCATCGGAATCTAAAACTGGTCTCACAGTAAAGGTTCAAAGAATAGACAGTAACAAGTGTCAGTCTTCTTGTACTTAAGACGGCATTGTGACTCTTGTAATTAATTCCGATGCAATTTCTGTGTTTCACCGTCAATAAGAAGGTTCAAGGGATACAGTAAACCTGAGGTGAAGCATCGGAATCTGAAACTGGTCTCACAGGAAAGGTTCAAATCATAGACAGTAAGAAGAGTCAGTCTCCTTTTACTTAAGACGGCATTGTGACTCTTGTAATTAATTCCGATGCAATTTCTGTGTTTCATCGTCAATAAGAAGGTCCAAAGGATACAGTAAACCTGAGGTGAAGCATCGGAACCTAAAACTGGTCTCACAGGAAAGGTT
Source organism: Schistocerca serialis cubense (assembly GCF_023864345.2). NCBI lineage: Eukaryota > Metazoa > Arthropoda > Insecta > Orthoptera > Acrididae > Schistocerca > Schistocerca serialis. The sequence goes on from NC_064649.1 coordinate 166,150,302, forward strand.
CAAAGCATAGACAGTAACAAGTGTCAGTCTTCTTGTACTTAAGACGGCATTATGACTCTTGTAATTAATTCCGATGCAATTTCTCCGTTTCATCGTCATTGAGAAGGTCCAAGGGATACAGTAAACCTGAGGTGAAGCATCGGAATCTGAAACTGGTCTGACAGGAAAGGTTCAAAACATAGACAGTATGAAGAGACAGTCTTCTTGTACTTGAGACGGCATTGTGACTCTTGTAATTAATTCCGATGAAGTTTCTGTGTTTCATCGTCAATAAGAAGGTCCAAGGAATACAGTAAACCTGAGGTGAAGCATCGGAATCTGAAACTGGTCTCACAGGACAGGTTCAAAGCATAGACAGTAAGAAGAGTCAGTCTTTTGTACTTAAGACGGCATTGTGACACTTGTAATTAATTCCGATGCAATTTCTGCGTTTCATCGCCAATAAGAAGGTCCAAGGGATACAGTAAACCTGAGGTGAAGCATCGGAATCTGAAACTGGTCTCACAGGAAAGGTTCAAAATATAGACAGTAAGAAGAGTCAGTCTTCTTGTACTTAAGACGGCATTGTGACTCTTGTAATGAATTCCGATGCAATTTTTGTGTTTTATCGTCATTAAGAAGGTTCAAGGGATACAGTAATCCTGAGGTGAAGCATCGGAATCTAAATCTGGTCTCACAGGAAAGGTTCAAAACATAGACAGTAAGTAGAGTCAGTCTTCTTGTACTTAAGACGGCATTGTGCCTCTTGTAATGAATTCCGATCCAATTTCTCTGTTTCATCGTCAATAAGAAGGTGCCAGGGATACAGTAAACCTGAGGTGAAGCATTGGAATCTGAAACTGGTCTTACAGGAAAGGTTCAAAGCATAGACAGTAACAAGTGTTAGTGTTCTTGTACTTCAGACGGCATTGTGACTCTTGTAATTAATTCCGATGCAATTTCTGTGTTTCATCGTCAATAAGAAGGTCCAAGGGATACAGTAAACCCTAGGTGAAGCATCGGAATCTGAAACTGGTCTCACAGGAAGGGTTCAAAACATAGGCAGTTAGAAGTGTGAGTCTTCTTGTACTTAAGACGGCATTGTGACTCTTGTAATTATTTCCGATGCAATTTCTGTGTTTCATCGTCAATAAGAAGGTCCAAGGGATACAGTAAGCCTGAGGTGAAGCATCGGAATCTAAAACTGGTCTCACAGGAATGGTTCAAAACATAAACAGTAAGAAGAGTCAGTCTTTTGTACTTAAGACGGCATTGTGGCTCCTGTAATTAATTCCGATGCAATTTCTGTGTTTCATCGTCAATAGGAAGGTCCAAGGGATACAGTAAACCTGAGGTGAAGCATCGGAATCTGAAACAGGTCTCACAGGAAAGGTTCAAAACATAGACAGTAAGAAGAGTCAGTCTTCTTGTACTTAAGACGGCATTGTGTCTCTTGTAATGAATTCCGATGCAATTTCTGTGTTTCATCGTCAATAAGAAAGTCCAAGGGATACAGCAAACCTGAGGTGAAGCATCGGAATCTAAAACTGGGTTCACAGGACAGGTTCAAAACATAGGCAGTAAGAAGAGTCTGTCTTTTGTACTTAAGGCGGCATTGTGACTATTGTAATAAATTCCGATGCAATTTCTGTGTTTCATCGCCAATACGAAGGTCCAAGGGATACAGTAAAACTGAGGTGCAGCATCGGAATCTAAAACTGGTCTCACAGGAATTGTTCAAAACATAGACAGTAAGAAGAGTCAGTCTTCTAGTACTTAAGACGGCATTGTGACTCTTGTAATTAATTCCGATGCAATTTCTGTGTTTCATCGTCAATAAGAAGGTCCAAGGGATACAGTAAACCTGAAGTGAAGCATCGGAATCTGAAACTGGTCTCACAGGAAAGGTTCAAAGCATAGACAGTAACAAGTGTCAGTCTTCTTGTACTTAAGACGGCATTGTGACTCTTGTAATTAATTCCGATGCAATTTCTGTGTTTCATCGTCAATAAGAAGGTCCAAGGGATACAGTAAACCTGAGGTGAAGCGTCGGAAGCTGAAACTGGTCTCACAGGAAAGGTTCAAATCATAGACAGTAAGAAGAGTCAGTCTTCTTGTACTTAAGACGGCATTGTGACTCTTGTAATTAATTCCGATGCAATTTCTGTGTTTCATCGTCAATAAGAAGGTCCAAGAGATACAGTAAACCTGAGGTGAAGCATCGGAATCTGAAACTGGTCTCACAGGAAGGGTTCAAAGCATAGGCAGTTAGAAGTGTGAGTCTTCTTGTACTTAAGACGGCATTGTGACTCTTGTAATTAATTCCGAAGCAATTTCTGTGTTTCACCGTCAATAAGAAGGTCCAAGGGATACAGTAAACCTGAGGTGAAGCATCGGAATCTAAAACTGGTCTCACAGGAATGGTTCAAAACATAAACAGTAAGAAGAGTCAGTCTTTTGTACTTAAGACGGCATTGTGACTCCTGTAATTAATTCCGATGCAATGTCTGTGTTTCATCGTCAATAGGAAGGTCCAAGGGATACAGTAAACCTGAGGTGAAGTATCGGAATCTGAAACTGGTCTCACAGGAAGGGTTCAAAACATAGGCAGTTAGAAGTGTGAGTCTTCTTGTACTTAAGACGGCATTGTGACTCTTGTAATTAATTCCGATGCAATTTCTGTGTTTCACCGTCAATAAGAAGGTCCAAGGGATACAGTAAACCTGAGGTGAAGCATCGGAATCTAAAACTGGTCTCACAGGAATGGTTCAAAACATAAACAGTAAGAAGAGTCAGTCCTTTGTACTTAAGACGGCATTGTGACTCCTGTAATTAATTCCGATGCAATGTCTGTGTTTCATCGTCAATAGGAAGGTCCAAGGGATACAGTAAACCTGAGGTGAAGCATCGGAATCTGAAACAGGTCTCACAGGAAAGGTTCAAAACATAGACAGTAAGAAGAGTCAGTCTCCTTTTACTTAAGACGGCATTGTGACTCTTGTAATTAATTCCGATGCAATTTCTGTGTTTCATCGTCAATAAGAAGGTCCAAAGGATACAGTAAACCTGAGGTGAAGCATCGGAACCTAAAACTGGTCTCACAGGAAAGGTTCAAAGCATAGACAGTAACAAGTGTCAGTCTTCTTGTACTTAAGACGGCATTATGACTCTTGTAATTAATTCCGATGCAATTTCTCCGTTTCATCGTCATTGAGAAGGTCCAAGGGATACAGTAAACCTGAGGTGAAGCATCGGAATCTGAAACTGGTCTGACAGGAAAGGTTCAAAACATAGACAGTAAGAAGAGACAGTCTTCTTGTACTTGAGACGGCATTGTGACTCTTGTAATTAATTCCGATGAAATATCTGTGTTTCATCGTCAATAAGAAGGTCCAAGGAATACAGTAAACCTGAGGTGAAGCATCGGAATCTGAAACTGGTCTCACAGGAAAGGTTCAAAGCATAGACAGTAAGAAGAGTCAGTCTTTTGTACTTAAGACGGCATTGTTACACTTGTAATTAATTCCGATGCAATTTCTGTGTTTCATCGCCAATAAGAATGTCCAAGGGATACAGTAAACCTGAGGTGAAGCATCGGAATCTGAAACTGGTCTCACAGGAAAGGTTCAAAATATAGACAGTAAGAAGAGTCAGTCTTCTTGTACTTAAGACGGCATTGTGACTCTTGTAATGAATTCCGATGCAATTTCTGTGTTTTATCGTCATTAAGAAGGTTCAAGGGATACAGTAATCCTGAGGTGAAGCATCGGAATCTAAATCTGGTCTCACAGGAAAGGTTCAAAGCATAGACAGTAAGTAGAGTCAGTCTTCTTGTACTTAAGACGGCATTGTGACTCTTGTAATGAATTCCGATCCAATTTCTCTGTTTCATCGTCAATAAGAAGGTCCCAGGGATACAGTAAACCTGAGGTGAAGCATTGGAATCTGAAACTGGTCTTACAGGAAAGGTTCAAAGCATAGACAGTAACAAGTGTTAGTGTTCTTGTACTTCAGACTGCATTGTGACTCTTGTAATTAATTCCGATGCAATTTCTGTGTTTCATCGTCAATAAGAAGGTCCAAGGGATACAGTAAACCCTAGGTGAAGCATCGGAATCTGAAACTGGTCTCACAGGAAGGGTTCAAAACATAGGCAGTTAGAAGTGTGAGTCTTCTTGTACTTAAGACGGCATTGTGGCTCCTGTAATTAATTCCGATGCAATTTCTGTGTTTGATCGTCAATAGGAAGGTCCAAGGGATACAGTAAACCTGAGGTGAAACATCGGAATCTGAAACAGGTCTCACAGGAAAGGTTCAAAACATAGACAGTAAGAAGAGTCAGTCTTCTTGTACTTAAGACGGCATTGTGTCTCTTGTAATGAATTCCGATGCAATTTCTGTGTTTCATCGTCAATAAGAAAGTCCAAGGGATACAGCAAACCTGAGGTGAAGCATCGGAATCTAAAACTGGGTTCACAGGACAGGTTCAAAACATAGGCAGTAAGAAGAGTCAGTCTTTTGTACTTAAGGCGGCATTGTGACTATTGTAATAAATTCCGATGTAATTTCTGTGTTTCATCGCCAATACGAAGGTCCAAGGGATACAGTAAAACTGAGGTGCAGCATCGGAATCTAAAACTGGTCTCACAGGAAATGTTCAAAACATAGACAGTAAGAAGAGTCAGTCTTCTAGTACTTAAGACGGCATTGTGACTCTTGTAATTAATTCCGATGCAATTTCTGTGTTTCATCGGCAATAAGAAGGTCCAAGGGAAACAGTAATCCTGAGGTGAAGCATCGGAATCTGAAACTGGTCTCACAGGAAAGGTTCAAATCATAGACAGTAAGAAGAGTCAGTCTTCTTTTACTTAAGACGGCATTGTGACTCATGTAATTAATTCCGATGCAATTTCTGTGTTTCATCGTCAATAAGAAGGTCCAAAGGATACAGTAAACCTGTGGTGAAGCATTGGAATCTAAAACTGGTCTCACAGGAAAGGTTCAAAGCATAGACAGTAACAAGTGTCAGTCTTCTTGTACTTAAGACGGCATTGTGACTCTTGTAATTAATTCCGATGCAATTTCTGCGTTTCATCGTCAATGAGAAGGTCCAAGGGATACAGTAAACCTGAGGTGAAGCATCGGAATCTGAAACTGCTCTGACAGGAAAGGTTCAAAACATAGACAGTAAGAAGAGACAGTCTTCTTGTACTTGAGACGGCATTGTGATTCTTGTAATTAATTCCGATGAAATTTCTGTTTTTCATCGTCAATAAGAAGGTCCAAGGGATACAGTAAACCTGAGGTGAAGCATGGGAATCTGAAACTGGTCTCACAGGAAAGGTTCAAAGCATAGACAGTAAGAAGAGTCAGTCTTTTGAACTTAAGACGGCATTGTGACTCTTGTATTTAATTCCGATGCAATTTCTGTGTTTCATCGTCAATTATAACGTCCGAGGGATACAGTAAACCTGAGGTGAAGCATCGGAATCTGAAACTGGTCTCACAGGAAATGTTCAAAGCATAGACAGTATGAAGAGTCAGTCTGCTTTTACATAAGACGGCATTGTGACTCTTGTAATTAATTCCGATGCCATTTCAGTGTTTCACCGTCAATAAGAAGGTCCAAGGGATACAGTAAACCTGAGGTGTAGCATCGGAATCTAAAACTGGTCTCACAGGAAAGGTTCAAAGCATAGACAGTAACAAGTGTCAGTCCTCTTGTACCTAAGACGGCATTGTGACTCTTGTAATTAATTCCGATGCAATTTCTGTGTTTCGTCGACAATAAGATAGTCCAATTGATACAGTAAACCTGAGGTGAAGCATCGGAATCTGAAACTGGTCTCACTGGAAAGGTTCAAGCATAGACTGTGAGAAGAGACAGTCTTCTTGTACTTGAGACGGCATTGTGACTCTTGTTATTAAATCCGATGCAATTTCTGTGTTTCATCGTCAACAAGAAGATCCAAGGGATACAGTAAACCTGAGATGAAGCATCGGAAGTAAAACAGGTCTCACAGGAAAGGTTCAAAGCACAGAGAGTAAGAAGAGTCACTCTTCTTTCACTTAAGACGGTATTGTGACTCTTGTAATTGATTCCGATGCAATTTCTGTGTTTCATCGTCAATGAGAAGGTCCAAGGGATACAGTAAACCTGAGGTGAAGCATCGGAATCTGAAACTGGTCTCACAGGAACGGTTCTAAGCATAGACAGTAAGAAGAGTCAGTCTTCTTGTACTTAAGACGGCATTGTGACTCTTGTAATGAATTCCGATGCAATATCTGTGTTTCACCGTCAATAAGAAGGTCCATGGGATACAGTAAACCTGAGGTGAAGCATCGGAATCTGAAACTGGTCTCACAGGAAAGGTTCAAAACATAGACAGTAACAAGTGTCAGTCTTCTTGTACTTAAGACGGCATTGTGACTCTTGTAATTAATTTCCAAGCAATTTCTGTGTTTCATCGTCAATAAGAGGGCCCAAGGGATACAGTAAACCTGAGGTGAAGCATCGGAATCTAAAACTGGGCTCACAGGAAAGGTTCAAAGCATAGACAGTAACAAGTGTCAGTCTTCTTGTACTTAAGACGGCATTATGACTCTTGTAATTAATTCCGATGCAATTTCTGCGTTTCATCGTCAATAAGAAGGTCCAAGGGATACAGTAAACCTGAGGTGAAGCATCGGAATCTGAAACTGGTCTGAGAGGAAAGGTTCAAAACATAGATAGTAAGAAGAGACAGTCTTCTTGTACTTGAGACGGCATTGTGACTCTTGTAATTAATTCCGATGAAATTTCTGTGTTTCATCGTCGATAAGAAGGTCCAAGGGATACAGTAAACCTGAGGTGAAGCATCGGAATCTGAAACTGGTCTCACAGGAAAGGTTCAAAGCATAGACAGTATGAAGAGTCAGTCTGCTTTTACTTAAGACGGCATTGTGACTCTTGTAATTAATTCCGACGCAATTTCAGTGTTTCATCGTCAATAAGAAGGTCCAAGGGATACAGTAAACCTGAGGTGTAGCATCGGAATCTGAATATGGTCTCACAGGAAAGGTTCAAAGCATAGACAGTAACAAGTGTCAGTCTTCTTGTACTTAAGACGGCATTGTGACTCTTGTAATTAATTCCAATGCAATTTCTGTGTTTCGTCGTCAATAAGAAGGTCCAATTGATACAGTAAACCTGAGGTGAAGCATCGGAATCTAAAACTGGTCTGACAGGAAAGGCTCAAAACATAGACAGTAAGAAGAGACAGTCTTCTTGTACTTGAGACGGCATTGTGACTCTTGTAATTAAATCCGATGCAATTTCTGTGTTTCATCGTCAACAAGAAGGTCCAAGGGATAAAGTAAACCTGAGTTGAAGCATCGGAAGTAATACAGGTCTCACAGGAAAGGTTCAAAGCACAGAGAGTAAGAAGAGTCACTCTTCTTTCACTTAAGACGGCATTGTGACTCTTGTAATTAATTCCGCTGCAATTTCTGTGTTTCATCGTCAATAAGAAGGTCCAAGGGATACAGTAAACCTGAGATGAAGCATCGGAATCTAAAACTGGTCTGACAGGGAAGTTTCAAAACATAGACAGTATGAAGAGTCAAGGCTTCTTGTACTTAAGACGGCATTGTGACCCTTGTAAATAATACTGATGTAGTTTCTTTGTTTCATTGTCAATAAGAATGTCCAAGGGATACAGTAAACCTCAGGTGAAGCATCGGAATCTAGAACTAGTCTCACAGGAAAGGTTCAAAGCATAGACAGTAAGAAGAGTCAGTCTTCTTGTACTTATGACGGCAATGTGACTCTTGTAATTAATTCCGATGCAATTTCAGTGTTTCATCGTCAATAAGAAGGTCCAAGGGATACAGTAAACCTGAGGTGAAGCATCGGAATCTAAAACTGGTCTCACAGGAACGGTTCAAAGCATAGACAGTAAGAAGAGTCAGTCTTTTGTACTTAAGACGGCATTGTGACTCTTGTAATTAATACCGATGCAATTTCTGTGTTTCATCGTCAATAAGAAGGCCCAAGGGATACAGTAAACCTGAGGTGAAGCATCGGAATCTGAAACTGGTCTCACAGGAAAAGAACAAAGCATAGACAGTAAGAAGAGTCAGTCTTCTTATACTTAAGAGGGCATTGTGAATCTTGTAATTAATTCCGATGCAATTTCTGTGTTTCATCGTCAATAAGAAGGTCTAAAGGATACAGTAAACCTGAGGTGAAGCATCGGAATCTAAAACTGGTCTCACAGGAAAGGTACAAAGCATAGACAGTAAGAAGAGTCAGTCTTCTTATATATAAGAGGGCATTGTGACTCTTGTAATTAATTCCGATGCAATTTCTGTGTTTCATCGTCAATAAGAAAGTCCAAGGGATACAGTTAGCCTGAAGTGAAGCATCGGAATCTGAAACTGGTCTCACAGGAAAGGTTAAAAAAACATAGACAGTAAGAAGAGTCAGTCTTCTTGTACTTGGGACGGCATTGTGACTCTTGTAATTATTTCCGATGCAATTTCTGTGTTTCATCGTTAATAAGAAGGTCGAAGGGATACAGTAACTCTGAGGTGAAGCATCGGAATCTAAATCTGGACTCGCAGGAAAAGTTCAAAGCATAGACAGTAACAGGAGTCAGTCTTCTTGTACTTAAGACGGCTTTGTGACTCTTGTAATTAATTCCGAAGCATTATCTGTGTTTCATCGTCAATAAGAAGGTCCAAGGGATACAGTAAACCTGAGGTGAAGCATCGGAATCTAAAACTGGTCTCACAAGAAAGGTTCAAAACATAAATAGTAAGAAGAGTCAGTCTTCTTGTACTTAAGATGGCATTGTGACTCTTGTAATTAATTCCGATGCAATTTTTGTCTTTCATTGTCAATAAGAAAGTCCAAGGGATACAGTAAACCTGAGGTGAAGCATCGGAATCTAAAACTGGGTTCACAGGAAAGGTTCAAAACATAGGCAGTAAGAAGAGTCTGTCTTTTGTACTTAAGACGGCATTGTCACTCTTGTAATTAATTCCGATGCAATTTCTGTGTTTCATCGTCAATACGAAGGTCCAAGGGATACACTAAAACTGAGGTGAAGCATCGGAATCAAAAGCTGGTCTCACAGGAAAGGTTCAAAACATAGACTGTAAGAAGGGTCAGTCTTCTTGTACTTAAGACGGCATTGTGACTCTTGTAATTAATTACGATGCAATTTCTGTGTTTCACCGGCAATAAGAAGGTCCAAGGGATACAGTAAACCTGAGGTGTAGCATTGGAATCTGAAACTGGTCTCACAGTAAAGGTTCAAAGCATAGACAGTAACAAGTGTCAGTCTTCTTTTACTTAAGACGGCATTGTGACTCTTGTAATTAATTCCGATGCAATTTCTGTGTTTCATCGTCAATAAGAAGGTCCAAGGGATACAGTAAACCTGAGGTGAAGCATCGGAATCTGAAACTGGTCTCACAGGAAAGGTTCAAAGCATTGACAGTAAGAAGAGTCAGTCTTCTTTTACTTACGACGGCATTGTGACTCTTGTAATTAATTCCGATGCGATTTCTGTGTTTCATCGTCAATAAGAAGTTCCAAAGGATACAGTAAACCTGAGGTGAAGCATCGGAATCTAAAACTGGTCTCACAGGAAAGGTTCAAAGCATAGACAGTAACAAGAGTCAGTCTTCTTGTACATAAGACGGCATTATGACTCTTGTAATTAATTCCGATGAAATTTCTGTGTTTCGTCGTCAATAAGATAGTCCAATTGATACAGTAAACCCGAGGTGAAGCATCGGAATCTGAAACTGCTCTCACAGGAAAGGTTCTAAACATAGACAGTAAGAAGAGACAGTCTTCTTGTACTTGGGACGGCATTGTGACTCTTGTTATTAAATCCGATGCAATTTCTGTGTTTCATCGTCAACAAGAAGGTCCAAGGGATACAGTAAACCTGAGATGAAGCATCGGAAGTAAAACAGGCCTCACAGGAAAGTTTCAAAGCACAGAAAGTAAGAAGAGTCGCTTTTCTTTCACTTAAGACGGCATTGTGACTCTTGTAATTAATTTCCAAGCAATTTCTGTGTTTCATCGTCAATAAGAAGGCCCAAGGGATACAGTAAACCTGAGGTGAAGCATCGGAATCTGAAACTGGTCTCACAGGAAAGGTTCAAAGCACAGACAGTAAGAAGAGTCAGTCTTCTTGTACTTAAGACGGCATTGTGACTCTTGTAATTAATTCCGATGCAATTTCTGTGTTTCATCGTCAATAAGAAAGTCCAAGGGATACAGTAAGCCTGAAGTGAAGCATCGGAATCTGAAACTGGTATCACAGGAAAGGTTAAAAAAACATAGACAGTAAGAAGAGTCAGTCTTCTTGTACTTGAGACGGCATTGTGACTCTTGTAATTATTTCCGATGCAAGTTCTGTGTTTCATCGTTAATAAGAAGGTCGAAGGGATACAGTAAATCTGAGGTGAAGCATCGGAATCTAAATCTGGTCTCGCAGGAAAAGTTCAAAGCATAGACAGTAACAGGAGTCAGTCTTCTTGTACTTAAGACGTCATTGTGACTCTTGTAATTAATTCCGATGCAATTTCTGTGTTTCATCGTCAATAAGAAGGTCCAAGCGATACAGAAAATCTGAGGTGAAGCATCGGAATCTGAAACTGCTCTCACAGGAACGGTCCAAAGCATAGACAGTAAGAAGAGTCAGTCTTCGTGTACTTAAGACGGCATTGTGACTCTTGTAGTTAATTCCGATGCAATATCTGTGTTTCATCGTCAATAAGAAGGTCCAAGATATACAGTAAACCTGAGGTGAAGCATCGGAATCTGAAACTGGTCTCACAGGATAGGATCAAAACATAGACAGCAACAAGTGTCAGTCTTCTTGTACTTAAGACGGCTTTGTGACTCTTGTAATTAATTCCGAAGCAATTTCTGTGTTTCATCGTCAATAAGAAGGTCCAAGGGATACAGTAAACCTGAGGGGAAGCATCGGAATCTAAAACTGGTCTCACAAGAAAGGTTCAAAACATAGATAGTAAGAAGAGTCAGTCTTCTTGTACTTAAGATGGCATTGTGACTCTTGTAATTAATTCCGATGCAATTTTTGTCTTTCATTGTCAATAAGAAAGTCCAAGGGATACAGTAAACCTGAGGTGAAGCATCGGATTCTAAAACTGGGTTCACAGGAAACGTTCAAAACATAGGCAGTAAGAAGAGTCTGTCTTTTGTACTTAAGACGGCATTGTCACTCTTGTAATTAATTCCGATGCAATTTCTGTGTTTCATCGTCAATACGAAGGTCCAAGGGATACACTAAAACTGAGGTGAAGCATCGGAATCTAAAGCTGGTCTCACAGGAAAGGTTCAAAACATAGACAGTAAGAAGGGGCAGTCTCCTTTTACTTAAGACGGCATTGTGACTCTTGTAATTAATTCCGATGCAATTTCTGTGTTTCGCCGGCAATAAGAAGGTCCAAGGGATACAGTAAACCTGAGGTGTAGCATTGGAATCTGAAACTGGTCTCACAGTAAAGGTTCAAAGCATAGACAGTAACAAGTGTCAGTCTTCTTTTACTTAAGACGGCATTGTGTCTCTTGTAATTAATTCCGGTGCAATTTCTGTGTTTCATCGTCAATAAGAAGGTCCAAGGGATACAGTAAACCTGAGGTGAAGCATCGGAATCTGAAACTGGTCTCACAGGAAAGGTTCAAAGCATTGACAGTAAGAAGAGTCAGTCTTCTTTTACTTAAGACGGCATTGTGACTTTTGTTATTAATCCGATGCAATTTCTGTGTTTCATCGTCAATAAGAAGTTCCAAAGGATACAGTAATCCTGAGGTGAAGCATCGGAATCTAAAACTGGTCTCACAGGAAAGGTTCAAAGCATAGACAGTAACAAGTGTCAGTCTTCTTGTACATAAGACGGCATTATGACTCTTGTAATTAATTCCGGTGCAATTTCTGCGTTTCATCGTCAATAAGAAGGTCCAAGGGATACAGTAAACCTGAGGTGAAGCATCGGAATCTGAAACTGGTCTGAGAGGAAAGGTTCAAAACATAGATAGTAAGAAGAGACAGTGTTCTTGTACTTGAGACGGCATTGTGACTCTTGTAATTAATTCCGATGAAATTTCTGTGTTTCATCGTCAATAAGAAGGTCCAAGGGATACAGTAAACCTGAGGTGAAGCATCGGAATCTGAAACTGGTCTCACAGGAAAGGTTCAAAGCATAGACAGTATGAAGAGTCAGTCTGCTTTTACTTAAGACGGCATTGTGACTCTTGTAATTAATTCCGACGCAATTTCAGTGTTTCATCGTCAATAAGAAGGTCCAAGGGATACAGTAAACCTGAGGTGTAGCATCGGAATCTGAATATGGTCTCACAGGAAAGGTTCAAAGCATAGACAGTAACAAGTGTCAGTCTTCTTGTACTTAAGACGGCATTGTGACTCTTGTAATTAATTCCGATGCAATTTCTGTGTTTCGTCGTCAATAAGAAGGTCCAATTGATACAGTAGACCTGAGGTGAAGCATCGGAATCTAAAACTGGTCTGACAGGAAAGGCTCAAATCATAGACAGTAAGAAGAGACAGTCTTCTTGTACTTGAGACGGCATTGTGACTCTTGTAATTAAATCCGATGCAATTTCTGTGTTTCATCGTCAACAAGAAGGTCCAAGGGATAAAGTAAACCTGAGTTGAAGCATCGGAAGTAATACAGGTCTCACAGGAAAGGTTCAAAGCACAGAGAGTAAGAAGAGTCACTCTTCTTTCACTTAAGACGGCATTGTGACTCTTGTAATTAATTCCGCAGCAATTTCTGTGTTTCATCGTCAATAAGAAGGTCCAAGGGATACAGTAAACCTGAGATGAAGCATCGGAATCTAAAACTGGTCTGACAGGGAAGTTTCAAAACATAGACAGTATGAAGAGTCAAGTCTTCTTGTACTTAAGACGGCATTGTGACTCTTGTAAATAATACTGATGTAGTTTCTATGTTTCATTGTCAATAAGAATGTCCAAGGGATACAGTAAACCTCAGGTGAAGCATCGGAATCTAGAACTAGTCTCACAGGAAAGGTTCAAAGCATAGACAGTAAGAAGAGTCAGTCTTCTTGTACTTATGACGGCAATGTGACTCTTGTAATTAATTCCGATGCAATTTCAGTGTTTCATCGTCAATAAGAAGGTCCAAGGGATACAGTAAACCTGAGGTGAAGCATCGGAATCTAAAACTGGTCTCACAGGAACGGTTCAAAGCATAGACAGTAAGAAGAGTCAGTCTTTTGTACTTAAGACGGCATTGTGACTCTTGTAATTAATACCGATGCAATTTCTGTGTTTCATCGTCAATAAGAACGTCCGAGGGATACAGTAAACTTGAGGTGAAGCATCGGAATCTGAAACTGGTCTCACAGGAAAGGTTCAAAGCATAGACAGTATGAAGAGTCAGTCTGCTTTTACTTAAGACGGCGTTGTGACTCTTGTAATTAATTCCGATGCAATTTCAGTGTTTCACCGTCAATAAGAAGGTCCAAGGGGTACAGTAAACCTGAGGTGTAGCATCGGAATCTAAAACTGGTCTCACAGGAAAGGTTCAAAGCATAGACAGTAACAAGTGTCAGTCCTCTTGTACTTAAGACGGCATTGTGAATCTTGTAATTAATTCCGATGCAATTTCTGTGTTTCGTCGTCAATAAGATAGTCCAATTGATACAGTAAACCTGAGGTGAAGCATCGGAATCTGAAACTGGTCTCACAGGAAAGGTTCAAAACATAGACAGTAAGAAGAGACAGTCTTCTTGTACTTGAGACGGCATTGTGACTCTTGTTATAAAATCCGATGCAATTTCTGTGTTTCATCGTCAACAAGAAGGTCCAAGGGATACAGTAAACCTGAGATGAAGCATCGGAAGTAAAACAGATCTCACAGGAAAGGTTCAAAGCACAGAGAGTAAGAAGAGTCACTCTTCTTTCACTTTAGACGGCATTTTGACTCTTGTAATTGATTCCGATGCAATTTCTGTGTTTCATCGTCAATGAGAAGGTCCAAGGGATACAGTAAACCTGAGGTGAAGCATCGGAATCTAAAACTGGTCTGATAGGAAGTGTTCAAAACATAGACAGTAAGAAGAGTCAAGTCTTCTTGTACTTAAGACGACATTGTGACTCTTGTAATTAATTCCGATGCAATTTCAGTGTTTCATCGTCAATAAGAAGGTCCAAGGGATACAGTAAACCTGAGGTGAAGCATCGGAATCTAAAACTGGTCTCACAGGAAAGGTTAAAAAAACATAGACAGTAAGAAGAGTCAGTCTTCTTGTACTTGAGACGGCATTGTGACTCTTGTAATTAATTCCGATGCAATTTCTGTGTTTCATCCTTAATAAGAAGGTCGAAGGGATACAGTAAATCTGAGGTGAAGCATCGGAATCTAAATCTGGTCTCACAGGAAAGGTTCAAAGCATAGACAGTAAGAAGAGTCAGTCTTCTTGTACTTAAGACGGCATTGTGACTCTTGTAATTAATTCCGATGCAATTTTTGTGTTTCATCGTCAATAAGAAAGTCCTAGGGATACAGTAAGCCTGAAGTGAAGCATCGGAATCTGAAACTGGTCTCACAGGAAAGGTTAAAAAAACATAGACAGTAAGAAGAGTCAGTCTTCTTGTACTTGAGACGGCATTGTGACTCTTGTAATTAATTCCGATGCAATTTCTGTGTTTCATCCTTAATAAGAAGGTCGAAGGGTTACAGTAAATCTGAGGTGAAGCATCGGAATCTAAATCTGGTCTCACAGGAAAGGTTCAAAGCATAGACAATAAGAAGAGTCAATCTTCTTGTACTTAAGACGGCATTGTGACTCTTGTAATTAATTCCGATGCAATTTCTGTGTTTCATCGTCAATAAGAAGGTCCAAGGGATACAGTAAATCTGAGGTGAAGCATCGGAATCTAAAACTGCTCTCACAGGAACGGTTCAAAGCATAGACAGTAAGGAGAGTCAGTCTTCGTGTACTTAAGACGGCATTGTGACTCTTGTAATTAATTCCGATGCAATATCAGTGTTTCATCGTCAATAAGAAGGTCCAAGAGATACAGTAAACCTGAGGTGAAGCATCGGAATCTGAAACTGGTCTCACAGGAAAGGATCAAAACATAGACAGTAACAAGTGTCAGTCTTCTTGTACTTAAGACGGCTTTGTGACTCTTGTAATTAATTCCGAAGCAATTTCTGTGTTTCATCGTCAATAAGAAGGTCCAAGGGATACAGTAAACCTGAGGTGAAGCATCGGAATCTAAAACTGGGTTCACAGGAAAGGTTCAAAACATAGGCAGTAAGAAGAGTCTGTCTTTTGTACTTAAGACGGCATTGTGACTCTTGTAATTAATTCCGATGCAATTTCTGTGTTTCATCGTCAATACGAAGGTCCAAGGGATACAGTAAAACTGAGGTGAAGCATCGGAATCTAAAGCTGGTCTCACAGGAAAGGTTCAAAACATAGACAGTAAGAAGGGTCAGTCTTCTTGTACTTAAGACGGCATTGTGACTCTTGTAATTAATTCCGATGCAATTTCTGTGTTTCACCGGCAATAAGAAGGTCCAAGGGATACAGTAAACCTGAGGTGTAGCATTGGAATCTGAAACTGGTCTCACAGTAAAGGCTCAAAGCATAGACAGTAACAAGCTTCAGTCTTCTTTTACTTAAGACGGCATTGTGACTCTTGTAATTAATTCCGATGCAATTTCTGTGTTTCATCGTCAATAAGAAGGTCCAAGGGATACAGTAAACCTGAGGTGAAGCATCGGAATCTGAAACTGGTCTCACAGGAAAGGATCAAAACATAGACAGTAACAAGTGTCAGTCTTCTTGTACTTAAGACGGCATTGTGACTCTTGTAATTAATTCCGAAGCAATTTCTGTGTTTCATCGTCAATAAGAAGGTCCAAGGGATACAGTAAACCTGAGGTGAAGCATCGGAATCTAAAACTGGTCTCACAATAAAGGTTCAAAACATAGATAGTAAGAAGAGTCAGTCTTCTTGTACTTAAGACGGCATTGTGACTCTTGTAATTAATTCCGATGCAATTTCTGTGTTTCATCGTCAATACGAAGGTCCAAGGGATACAGTAAAACTGAGGTGAAGCATTGCAATCTAAAACTGGTCTCACAGGAAAGGTTCAAAACATAGACAGTAAGAAGAGTCAGTGTTCTTGTACTTAAGACGGCATTGTGACTCTTGTAACTATTTCCGATGCAATTTCTGTGTCTCATCGTCAATAAGAAGGTCCAAGGCATACAGTAAACCTGAGGTTAAGCATCGGAATCTGAAACTGGTCTCACAGGAAAGTTTCAAAACATAGACAGTAATAAGAGTCAGTCTTTTTGCACTTAAGACGGCATTGTGACTCTTGTAATTAATTCCGATACAATTTCTGTGTTTCATCATCAATAAGAAGGTCCAAGGGATACAGTAAACCTGAGGTGAAGCATCGGAATCTGAAACTGGTCTCACAGGAAAGGTTCAAAATATAGTCAGTAAGAAGAGTCAGTCTTCTTGCACTTAAGACGGCACTGTGACTCTTGTAATTAATTCCGATACAATTTCTGTGTTTCACCGTCAATAAGAAGTCCAAGGGATACAGTAAACCTGAGGTGAAGCATCGGAATCAAAAACAGGTCTTACAGGAAAGGTTCAATACATAGACAGTAAGAAGAGTCTGTCTTCTTGTGCTTAAGACGGCATTGTGACTCTTGTAATTAATTCCGATGCAATTTCTGTGATTCATCGTAAATGAGAAGGTCCAACGGATACAATAAACCTGAGGTGAAGCATCGGAATCTAAAACTGGTCTCACAGCAAAGGTTCAAAACATAGACAGTAAGAAGAGTCAGTCTTCTTGTACTTAAGACGGCATTGTGACTCTTGTAATTAATTCCGATGGAATTTCATTGTTTCATCGTCAATACGAAGGTCCAAGGGATACAGTAAATCTGAGGTGAAGCATCGGAATCTGAAACTGGTCTCACAGGAAAGGTTCAAAGCATAGACTGTAACAAGTGTCAGCCTTCTTGTACTTAAGACGGCATTGTGACTCTTGTAACTAATTCCGATACAATTTCTGTGTTTCATCATCAATAACAAGGTCCAAGGGATACAGTAAACCTGAGGTGAAGCATCGGAATCTGAAACTGGTCTCACAGGAAAGGTTCAAAATATAGACAGTAAGAAGTGTCAGTCTTCTTGTACTTAAGACGGCATTGTGACTCTTGTAATTAATTCCGATGCAATTTCTGTGTTTCATCGTCAATAAGAAGGTCCAAGGGATCCAGTAAACCTGAGGTGAAGCATCGGAATCTGAAACTGGTCTCACAGGAAACGTTCAAAACATAGACAGTAAGAAGAGTCAGTCTTCTTGCACTTAAGACGGCATTGTGACTCTTGTAATTAATTCCGATACAATTTCTGTGTTTCATCGTCAATAAGAAGGTCCAAGGGATACAGTAAACCTGAGGTGAAGCATCGGAATCTGAAACTGGTCTCACAGGAAAGGTTCAAAACACAGACAGTAAGAAGAGTCAGTCTTCTTGCACTTAAGACGGCATTGTGACTCTTGTAATTAATTCCGATGCAATTTCTGTGTTTCATCGTCAATAAGAAGGTCCAAGGGATACAGTAAACCTGAGGTGAAGCATCGGAATCTGAAACTGGTCTCACAGGAAAGGTTCAAAGCATAGACAGTAACAAGTGTCAGTCTTCTTGTACTTAAGACGGCATTGTGACTCTTGTAATTAATTCCGATGAAATTTCTGTGTTTCATCGTCAATAAGAAGGTCCAAGGGATACAGTAAACCTGAGGTGAAGCATCGGAATCTGAAACTGGTCTCACAGGAAAGGTTCAGAACATAGACAGTAACAAGTGTCAGTCTTCTTGTACTTAAGACGGCATTGTGACTCTTGTAATTAATTCCGATGCAATTTCTGTGTTTCATCGTCAATACGAATGTCCAAGGGATACAGTAAAACTGAGGTGAAGCATTGGAATCTAAAACTGGTCTCACAGGAAAGGTTCAAAACATAGACAGTAAGAAGAGTCAGTGTTCTTGTACTTAAGACGGCATTGTGACTCTTGTAACAATTTCCGATGCAATTTCTGTGTCTCATCGTCAATAAGAAGGTCCAAGGGATACAGTAAATCTGAGGTGAAGCATCGGAATCTGAAACTGGTCTCACAGTAAAGTTTCAAAACATAGACAGTAAGAATTGTCAGTCATCTTGTACTTAAGACGGCATTGTGACTCTTGTAATTAATTCCGATGCAATTTCTGTGTTTCATAGTCAATAAGAAGGTCCATGGGTTACAGTAAACGTGAGGTGAAGCATCGGAATCTAAAACTGGTCTCACAGCAAAGGTTCAAAACATAGACAGTAAGAAGAGTCAGTCTTCTTGTACTTAAGACGGCATTGTGACTCTTGTAATTAATTCCGATGCAATTTCTGTGTTTCATCGTCAATACGAAGGTCCAAGGGATACAGTAAATCTGAGGTGAAGCATCGGAATCTGAAACTGGTCTCACAGGAAAGGTTCAAAGCATAGACTGTAACAAGTGCCAGTCTTCTTGTCCTTAAGACGGCATTGTGACTCTTGTAATTAATTCAGATGCAATATCTGTGTTTCATGGTCAATAAGAAGGTCCAAGGGATACAGTAAACCCGAGGTGAAGCATCGGAATCTAAAACTGGTCTCAAAGGAAAGGTTCAAAACATAGGCAGTTAGAAGAGTCAGTCTTCTTGTACTTAAGACGGCATTGTGACTCTTGTAATTAATTCCGATGCAATTTCTGTGTTTCATCGTCAATAAGAAAGTCCAAGGGATCCAGTAAACCTGAGGTGAAGCATCGGAATCTGAAACTGGTCTTACAGGAAAGGTTCAATACATAGACAATAAGAAGAGTCTGTCTTCTTGTGCTTAAGACGGCATTGTGACTCTTGTAATTAATTCCGATGCAATTTCTGTGTTTCATCGTAAATGAGAAGGTCCAAATGATACAATAAACCTGAGGTGAAGCATCGGAATCTTAAACTGGTCTCACAGCAAAGGTTCAAAGCATAGACTGTAACAAGTGTCAGCCTTCTTGTACTTAAGACGGCATTGTGACTCTTGTAACTAATTCCGATACAATTTCTGTGTTTCATCATCAATAACAAGGTCCAAGGGATACAGTAAACCTGAGGTGAAGCATCGGAATCTGAAACTGGTCTCACAGGAAAGGTTCAAAACATAGACAGTAAGAAGAGTCAGTCTTCTTGTACTTAAGACGGCATTGTGACTCTTGTAATTAATTCCGATGCAATTTCTGTGTTTCATCGTCAATACGAAGGTCCAAGGGATACAGTAAATCTGAGGTGAAGCATCGGAATCTGAAACTGGTCTCACAGGAAAGGTTCAAAGCATAGACTGTAACAAGTGTCAGCCTTCTTGTACTTAAGACGGCATTGTGACTCTTGTAACTAATTCCGATACAATTTCTGTGTTTCATCATCAATAACAAGGTCCAAGGGATACAGTAAACCTGAGGTGAAGCATCGGAATATGAAACTGGTCTCACAGGAAAGGTTCAAAATATAGACAGTAAGAAGAGTCAGTCTTCTTGTACTTAAGACGGCATTGTGACTCTTGTAATTAATTCCGATGTAATTTCTGTGTTTCATCGTCAATAAGAAGGTCCAAGGGATCCAGTAATCCTGAGGTGAAGCATCGGAATCTGAAACTGGTCTCACAGGAAAGGTTCAAAACATAGACAGTAAGAAGAGTCAGTCTTCTTGCACTTAAGACGGCATTGTGACTCTTGTAATTAATTCCGATACAATTTCTGTGCTTCATCGTCAATAAGAAGGTCCAAGGGATACAGTAAACCTGAGGTGAAGCATCGGAATCTGAAACTGGTCTCACAGGAAAGGTTCAAAACACAGACAGTAACAAGTGTCAGTCTTCTTGTACTTAAGACGGCATTGTGACTCTTGTAATTAATTCCGATGCAATTTCTGTGTTTCATCGTCAATAAGAAGGTCCAAGGGATACAGTAAACCTGAGGTGAAGCATCGGAATCTGAAACTGGTCTCACAGGAAAGGTTCAAAGCATAGACAGTAACAAGTGTCAGTCTTCTTGTACTTAAGACGGCATTGTGACTCTTGTAATTAATTCCGATGCAATTTCTGTGTTTCATCGTCAATAAGAAGGTCCATGGGATACAGTAAACCTGAGGTGAAGCATCGGAATCTGAAACTGGTCTCACAGAAAGGTTCAAAGCATTGAAAGTAACAAGTGTCAGTCTTCTTGTACTTAAGACGGCATTGTGACTCTTGTAATTAATTCCGATGCAATTTCTGTGTTTCATCTTCAATCAGAAGGTCCAAGGGATACTGTAAACCTGAGGTGAAGCATCGGAATCTAAAACTAATCTGACAGGGAAGGTTCAAAACATAGACAGTAAGAAGATTCAGTCTTCTTGTACTTACTACTGCATTGTGACTCTTGTAATTTATCCGATGCAATTTCTGTGTTTCATCATCAATAAGAAGGTCCAAGGGATACAGTAAACCTGAGGTGAAGCATCGGGATCTGAAACTGGTCTCGCAGGAATGCTTCAAAACATAGACAGTAACAAGTGTCAATCTTCTTGTACTTAAGACGGCATTGTGACTCTTGTAATTAATTCCGATGCAATTTCTGTGTTTCATCGTCAATAAGAAGGTGAAAGGGATACAGTAAACCTGAGGTGAAGCATCGAGATCTTAAACTGGTCTGACAGGGAAGGTTCAAAGCATAGACAGTAACAAGTGTCAGTCTTCTTGTACTTAAGACGGCATTGTGACTCTTGTAATTAATTCCGATGCAATTTCTGTGTTTCATCGTCAAAAAGAAGGTCCAAGGGATACAGTAAACCTGAGGTGAAGCATCGGAATCTGAAACTGGTCTCACAGGAAAGTTTCAAAGCATAGACAGTAACAAGTGTCAGTCTTCTTGTACTTAAGACGGCATTGTGACTCTTGTAATTAATTCCGATGCAATTTCTGTCTTTCATTGTCAATAAGAAAGTCCAAGGGATACAGTAAACCTGAGGTGAAGCATCGGAATCTGAAACTGGTGTCACAGGAAAGTTTCAAAACATAGACAGTAAGAATTGTACTTAAGAAGGCATTGTGACTCTTGTAATTAATTCCGATGCAATTTCTGTGTTTCATAGTCAATAAGAAGGTCCATGGGTTACAGTAAACGTGAGGTGAAGCATCGGAATCTAAAACTGGTCTCACAGCAAAGGTTCAAAACATAGACAGTAAGAAGAGTCAGTCTTCTTGTACTTAAGACGGCATTGTGACTCTTGTAATTAATTCCGATGCAATTTCTGTGTTTCATCGTCAATACGAAGGTCCAAGGGATACAGTAAATCTGAGGTGAAGCATCGGAATCTGAAACTGGTCTCACAGGAAAGGTTCAAAGCATAGACTGTAACAAGTGCCAGTCTTCTTGTACTTAAGACAGCATTGTGACTCTTGTAATTAATTCAGAAGCAATATCTGTGTTTCATGGTCAATAAGAAGCTCCAAGGGATACAGTAAACCCGAGGTGAAGCAATGGAATCTAAAACTGGTCTCACAGGAAAGGTTCAAAACATAGGCAGTTAGAAGAGTCAGTCTTCTTGTACTTAAGACGGCATTGTGACTCTTGTAATTAATTCCGATGCAATTTCTGTGTTTCATCGTCAATAAGAAAGTCCAAGGGATCCAGTAAACCTGAGGTGAAGCATCGGAATCTGAAACTGGTCTTACATGAAAGGTTCAATACATAGACAGTAAGAAGAGTCTGTCTTCTTGTGCTTAAGACGGCATTGTGACTCTTGTAATTAATTCCGATGCAATTTCTATGTTTCATCGTAAATGAGAAGGTCCAAGGCATACAATAAACCTGAGGTGAAGCATCGGAATCTAAAACTGGTCTCACAGCAAAGGTTCAAAGCATAGACTGTAACAAGTGTCAGCCTTCATGTACTTAAGACGGCATTGTGACTCTTGTAACTAATTCCGATACAATTTCTGTGTTTCATCATCAATAACAAGGTCCAAGGGATACAGTAAACCTGAGGTGAAGCATCGGAATCTGAAACTGGTCTCACAGGAAAGGTTCAAAACATAGACAGTAAGAAGAGTCAGTCTTCTTGTACTTAAGACGGCATTGTGACTCTTGTAATTAATTCCGATGCAATTTCTGTGTTTCATCGTCAATACGAAGGTCCAAGGGATACAGTAAATCTGAGGTGAAGCATCGGAATCTGAAACTGGTCTCACAGGAAAGGTTCAAAGCATAGACTGTAACAAGCGTGAGCCTTCTTGTACTTAAGACGGCATTGTGACTCTTGTAACTAATTCCGATACAATTTCTGTGTTTCATCATCATTAACAAGGTCCAAGGGATACAGTAAACCTGAGGTGAAGCATCGGAATCTGAAACTGGTCTCACAGGAAAGGTTCAAAATATAGACAGTAAGAAGAGTCAGTCTTCTTGTACTTAAGACGGCATTGTGACTCTTGTAATTAATTCCGATGCAATTTCTGTGTTTCATCGTCAATAAGAAGGTCCAAGGGATCCGGTAAACCTGAGGTGAAGCATCGGAATCTGAAACTGGTCTCACAGGAAAGGTTCAAAACATAGACAGTAAGAAGAGTCAGTCTTCTAGCACTTAAGACGGCATTGTGACTCTTGTAATTAATTCCGATACAATTTCTGTGCTTCATCGTCAATAAGAAGGTCCAAGGGATACAGTAAACCTGAGGTGAAGCATCGGAATCTGAAACTGGTCTCACAGGAAAGGTTCAAAACACAGACAGTAACAAGTGTCAGTCTTCTTGTACTTAAGGCGGCATTGTGACTCTTGTAATTAATTCCGATGAAATTTCTGTGTTTCATCGTCAATAAGAAGGTCCAAGGGATACAGTAAACCTGAGGTGAAGCATCGGAATCTGAAACTGGTCTCACAGGAAAGGTTCAAAGCATAGACAGTAACAAGTGTCAGTCTTCTTGTACTTAAGACGGCATTGTGACTCTTGTAATTAATTCCGATGCAATTTCTGTGTTTCATCGTCAATAAGAAGGTCCATGGGATACAGTAAACCTGAGGTGAAGCATCGGAATCTGAAACTGGTCTCACAGAAAGGTTCAAAGCATTGAAAGTAACAAGTGTCAGTCTTCTTGTACTTAAGACGGCATTGTGACTCTTGTAATTAATTCCGATGCAATTTCTGTGTTTCATCGTCAATAAGAAGGTCCAAGGGATACAGTAAACCTCAGGTGAAGCATCGGAATCTAAAACTGATCTGACAGGGAAGGTTCAAAACATAGACAGTAAGAAGATTCAGTCTTCTTGTACTTACTACTGCATTGTGACTCTTGTAATTAATCCGATGCAATTTCTGTGTTTCATCATCAATAAGAAGATCCAAGGGATACAGTAAACCTGAGGTGAAGCATCGGGATCTGAAACTGGTCTCGCAGGAATGCTTCAAAACATAGACAGTAACAAGTGTCAATCTTCTTGTACTTAAGACGGCATTGTGACTATTGTAATTAATTCCGATGCAATTTCTGTGTTTCATCGTCAATAAGAAGGTGAAAGGGATACAGTAAACCTGAGGTGAAGCATCGAGATCTTAAACTGGTCTGACAGGAAAGATTCAAAGCATTGAAAGTAACAAGTGTCAGTCTTCTTGTACTTAAGACGGCATTGTGACTCTTGTAATTAATTCCGATGCAATTTCTGTGTTTCATCGTCAATAAGAAAGTCCAAGGGATCCAGTAAACCTGAGGTGAAGCATCGGAATCTGAAACTGGTCTTACAGGAAAGGTTCAATACATAGACAGTAAGAAGAGTCTGTCTTCTTGTGCTTAAGACGGCATTGTGACTCTTGTAATTAATTCCGATGCAATTTCTGTGTTTCATCGTCAATAAGAAAGTCCAAGGGATCCAGTAAACCTGAGGTGAAGCATCGGAATCTGAAACTGGTCTTACAGGAAAGGTTCAATACATAGACAATAAGAAGAGTCTGTCTTCTTGTGCTTAAGACGGCATTGTGACTCTTGTAATTAATTACGATGCAATTTCTGTGTTTCATCGTAAATGAGAAGGTCCAAGGGATACAATAAACCTGAGGTGAAGCATCGGAATCTTAAACTGGTCTCACAGCAAAGGTTCAAAACATAGACTGTAACAAGTGTCAGCCTTCTTGTACTTAAGACGGCATTGTGACTCTTGTAACTAATTCCGATACAATTTCTGTGTTTCATCATCAATAACAAGGTCCAAGGGATACAGTAAACCTGAGGTGAAGCATCGGAATCTGAAACTGGTCTCACAGGAAAGGTTCAAAACATAGACAGTAAGAAGAGTCAGTCTTCTTGTACTTAAGACGGCATTGTGACTCTTGTAATTAATTCCGATGCAATTTCTGTGTTTCATCGTCAATACGAAGGTCCAAGGGATACAGTAAATTTGAGGTGAAGCATCGGAATCTGAAACTGGTCTCACAGGAAAGGTTCAAAGCATAGACTGTAACAAGTGTCAGCCTTCTTGTACTTAAGACGGCATTGTGACTCTTGTAACTAATTCCGATACAATTTCTGTGTTTCATCATCAATAACAAGGTCCAAGGGATACAGTAAACCTGAGGTGAAGCATCGGAATATGAAACTGGTCTCACAGGAAAGGTTCAAAATATAGACAGTAAGAAGAGTCAGTCTTCTTGTACTTAAGACGGCATTGTGACTCTTGTAATTAATTCCGATGCAATTTCTGTGTTTCATCGTCAATAAGAAGGTCCATGGGATACAGTAAACCTGAGGTGAAGCATCGGAATCTGAAACTGGTCTCACAGAAAGGTTCAATGCATTGAAAGTAACAAGTGTCAGTGTTCTTGTACTTAAGACGGCATTGTGACTCTTGTAATTAATTCCGATGCAATTTCTGTGTTTCATCGTCAATAAGAAGGTCCAAGGGATTCAGTAAACCTGAGGTGAAGCATCGGAATCTAAAACTGATCTGACAGGGAAGGTTCAAAACATAGACAGTAAGAAGATTCAGTCTTCTTGTACTTACTACTGCATTGTGACTCTTGTAATTAATCCGATGCAATTTCTGTGTTTCATCATCAATAGGAAGATCCAAGGGATACAGTAAACCTGAGGTGAAGCATCGGGATCTGAAACTGGTCTCGCAGGAATGCTTCAAAACATAGACAGTAACAAGTGTCAATCTTCTTGTACTTAAGACGGCATTGTGACTCTTGTAATTAATTCCGATGCAATTTCTGTGTTTCATCGTCAAAATGAAGGTCCAAGGGATACAGTAAACCTGAGGTGAAGCATCGGAATCTGAAACTGGTCTCACAGGAAAGGTTCAAAGCATAGACAGTAACAAGTGTCAGTCTTCTTGTACTTAAGACGGCATTGTGACTCTTGTAATTAATTCCGATGCAATTTCTGTCTTTCATTGTCAATAAGAAAGTCCAAGGGATACAGTAAACCTGAGGTGAAGCATCGGAATCTAAAACTGGGTTCACAGGAAAGGTTCAAAACATAGGCAGTAAGAAAAGTCTGTCTTTTGTACTTAAGACGGCATTGTGACTCTTGTAACTATTTCCGATGCAATTTCTGTGTCTCATCGTCAATAAGAAGGTCCAAGGGATACAGTAAACCTGAGGTGAAGCATCGGAATCTGAAACTGGTCTCACAGGAAAGTTTCAAAACATAGACAGTAAGAATTGTCAGTCTTCTTGTACTTAAGAAGGCATTGTGACTCTTGTAATTAATTCCGATGCAATTTCTGTGTTACATAGTCAATAAGAAGGTCCATGGGTTACAGTAAACGTGAGGTGAAGCATCGGAATCTAAAACTGGTCTCACAGCAAAGGTTCAAAACATAGACAGTAAGAAGAGTCAGTCTTCTTGTACTTAAGACGGCATTGTGACTCTTGTAATTAATTCCGATGCAATTTCTGTGTTTCATCGTCAATACGAAGGTCCAAGGGATACAGTATATCTGAGGTGAAGCATCGGAATCTGAAACTGGTCTCACAGGAAAGGTTCAAAGCATAGACTGTAACATGTGCCAGTCTTCTTGTACTTAAGACGGCATTGTGACTCTTGTAATTAATTCAGATGCAATATCTGTGTTTCATGGTCAATAAGAAGGTCCAAGGGATACAGTAAACCCGAGATGAAGCAACGGAATCTAAAACTGGTCTCACAGGAAAGGTTCAAAACATAGGCAGTTAGAAGAGTCAGTCTTCTTGTACTTAAGACGGCATTGTGACTCTTGTAATTAATTCCGATGCAATTTCTGTGTTTCATCGTCAATAAGAAAGTCCAAGGGATCCAGTAAACCTGAGGTGAAGCATCGGAATCTGAAACTGGTCTTACAGGAAAGGTTCAATACATAGACAGTAAGAAGAGTCTGTCTTCTTGTGCTTAAGACGGCATTGTGACTCTTGTAATTAATTCCGATGCAATTTCTGTGTTTCATCGTAAATGAGAAGGTCCAAGGGATACAATAAACATGAGGTGAAGCATCGGAATCTAAAACTGGTCTCACAGCAAAGGTTCAAAGCATAGACTGTAACAAGTGTCAGCCTTCTTGTACTCAAGACGGCATTGTGACTCTTGTAACTAATTCCGATACAATTTCTGTGTTTCATCATCAATAACAAGGTCCAAGGGATACAGTAAACCTGAGGTGAAGCATCGGAATCTGAAACTGGTCTCACAGGAAAGGTTCAAAACATAGACAGTAAGAAGAGTCAGTCTTCTTGTGCTTAACACGGCACTGTGACTCTTGTAATTAATTCCGATGCAATTTCTTTGTTTCATCGTCAATACGAGGGTCCAAGGGATACAGTAAATCTGAGGTGAAGCATCGGAATCTGAAACTGGTCTCACAGGAAAGGTTCAAAGCATAGACTGTAACAAGTGTCAGCCTTCTTGTACTTAAGACGGCATTGTGACTCTTGTAACTAATTCCGATACAATTTCTGTGTTTCATCATCAATAACAAGGTCCAAGGGATACAGTAAACCTGAGGTGAAGCATCGGAATCTGAAACTGGTCTCACAGGAAAGGTTCAAAATATAGACAGTAAGAAGAGTCAGTCTTCTTGTACTTAAGACGGCATTGTGACTCTTGTAATTAATTCCGATGCAATTTCTGTGTTTCATCGTCAATAAGACAGTCCAAGGGATACAGTAAACCTGAGGTGAAGCATCGGAATCTGAAACTGGTCTCACAGGAAAGGTTCAAAGCATAGACAGTAACAAGTGTCAGTCTTCTTGTACTTAAGACGGCATTGTGACTCTTGTAATTAATTCCGATGCAATTTCTGTGTTTCATCGTCAATAAGAAGGTCCAAGGGATACAGTAAACCTTAGGTGAAGCATCGGAACCTAAAACTGGTCTGACAGGAAAGGTTCAAATCATAGACAGTAAGATGATTCAGTTTTCCTGATCTTACTACTGCATTGTGACTCTTGTAATTAATTACGATGCAATTTCTGTGTTTCATCGTCAATAAGAAGGTCCAAGGGATACAGTAAAAATGAGGTGAAGCATCGGAACCTAAAACTGATCTGACAGGAAAGGTTCAAAACATAGACAGTAAGAAGTGTCAGTCTTCTTGTACTTAAGACGTCATTGTTACTCTTGTAATTAATTCCGATGCAATTTCTGTGTTTCATCGTCAATAAGAAGGTCCAAATAATACAGTAAACCTGAGGAGAAGCATGGAAATCTAAATCTGGTCTCACAGGAAAGGTTCAAAAGATAGACAGTAAGAAGATACAGTCTTCTTGTACTTAATACAGCATTGTGACTCTTGTAATTAATCCAATTCAATTTCTGTGATTCATCATCAATAAGAAGGTCCAAGGGATACAGTAAACCTGAGGTGAAGCATCGGGATCTGAAACTGGTCTCACAGGAATGGTTCAACGCATAGACAGTAACAAGTGTCACTCTTCTTGTACTTAAGACCGCATTATACTCTTGTAATTAATTCCCATACAATTTCTGTGTTTCATCGTCAATAAGAAGGTCCAAGGGATACAGTAAACCTGAGGTGAAGCATCGGAATCTAAAACTGGTCTCACAGGAAAGGTTCAAAGCATAGACAGTAACAAGTGTCAGTCTTCTTGTACTTAAGACGGCATTGTGACTCTTGTAATTAATTCCGATACAATTTCTGTGTTTCATCGTCAAAAAGAAGGTCCAAGGGATACAGTAAACCTGAGGTGAAGCATCGGAATCTGAAACTGGTCTCACAGGAAAGGTTCGAAACATAGACAGTAAGAAGTGTCAGTCTTCTTGTACTTAAGACGGCATTGTGACACTTGTAATTAATTCCGATGCAATTTCTGTGTTTCATCGTCAATAAGAAGGTCCAAGGGATACAGTAAACCGTAGGTGAAGCATCGGAATCTGAAACTGGTCTCACAGGAAAGGTTCAAATCATAGGCAGTAAGAGGAGTCAGTCTTCTTGTACTTAGGACGGCATTGTGACTCTTGTAATTAATTCCGATGCAATATCTGTGTTTCGTCGTCAATAAGAAGGTCCAAGGGATACAGTAAACCTGATGTGAAGCATCGGAATCTGAAACTGGTCTCACAGGAAAGGTTCAATACATAGGCAGTAAGGAGAGTCAGTCTTCTTGTACTTAAGACGGCATTGTGACTCTTGTAATTAATTCCGATGCAATTCCTGTGTTTCATCGTCAATAAGAGGGTCCAAGGGATACAGTAAACCTGAGGTGAAGCATCGGAATCTGAAACTGGTCTCACAGGAAAGGTTCAAATCATAGAGAGTAAGAAGAGTCAGTGTTCTTGTACTTAAGACGGCATTGTGACTCTTGTAATTAATTCCGATGCAATTTCTGTGTTTCATCGTCAATAAGAAGGTCCAAGGGATACAGTAAACCTGAGGTGAAGCATCGGAATCTGAAACTGGTCTCACACGAATGGTTCAAAGAATAGATAGTAACAAGTGTCAGTCTTCTTGTACTTAAGACGGCATTGTGACTCTTGTAATTAATTCCGATGCAATTTCTGTGTTTCATCGTCAATAAGGCAGTCCAAGGGATACAGTAAACCTGAGGTGAAGCATCGGAATCTGAAACTGGTCTCACAGGAAAGGTTCAAATCATAGACAGTAAGAAGAGTCAGTCTTCTAGTACTTAAGACGGCATTGTGACTCTTGTAATTAATTCCGATGCAATTTCTGTGTTTCATCGTCAATAAGAAGGTCCAAGGGATACAGTAAACCTGAGGTGAAGCATCGGAATCTGAAACTGGTCTCACAGGAAAGGTTCAAATCATAGACAGTAAGAAGAGTCAGTCTTCTTGTACTTAAGACGGCATTGTGACTCTTGTAATTAATTCCGATGCAATTTCTGTGTTTCATCGTCAATAAGAAGGTCCAAGGGATACAGTAAAACTGAGGTGAAGCATCTAAATCTAAATCTGGTCTGACAGGAATGGTTCAAAACATAGACAGTAAGTATAGTCAGTCATCATGTACTTAGACGGCATTGTGACTCTTGTAATTAATTCCGATGCAATATCTGTGTTTCATCGTCAATAAGAAGGCCCAAGGGATACAGTAAACCTGAGGTGAAGCATCGGAATCTGAAACTGGTCTCACAGGAAAGGTTCAAATCACAGACAGTAAGAAGAGTCAGTCTTCTTGTACTTAAGACGGTATTGTGACTCTTGTAATTAATTCCGATGCAATTTCTGTGTTTCATCGTCAATAAGAAGGTCCAAGGAATACAGTAAACCTGAGGTGAAACATCGAAATCTAAATCTGGTCTCACAGGAAAGGTTCAAAACATAGACAGTAAGATGATACAGTCTTCTTGTACTTAAGACAGCATTGTGACTCTTGTAATGAATCCGATGAAATTTCTGTGTTTCATCGTCAATAAGAAGGTCCAAGGGATACAGTAAACCTGAGGTGAGGCATCGGAATCTGAAACTGGTCCCACAGGAAAGGTTCAAAGCATAGTCAGTCACAAGTGTCAGTCTTCTTGTACTTAAGACGGCAATGTGACTCTTGTTATTAATTCCGATGCAATTTCTGTGTTTCATCGTCAATAAGAAGGTCCAAGGGATACAGTAAACCTGAGGTGAAGCATCGGAATCTGAAACTGGCCTCACAGGATAGGTTCAAAACATAGACAGTAAGAAGAGTCAGTCTTCTTGTACTTAGGACGGCATTGTGACTCTTGTAATTAATTCCGGTGCAATTTCTGTGTTTCATCGTCAATAAAAAGATCCAAGGGATACAGTATACCTGAGGTGAAGCATCGGAATCTAAATCTGGTCTCACAGGAAATTTCAAAACATAGACATTAAGAAGTGTCAGTCTTCTTGTACTTAAGACGGTATCGTCACTCTTGTAATTTATACGATGCAATTTCTGTATTTCATCGTCAATAAGAAGCTCCAAGGGATACAGTAAACCTGAGGTGAAGCATCGGAATCTGAAACTGGTCTCACAGGAAAGGTTCAGATCATTGACAGTAAGAAGAGTCAGTCTTCTTGTACTTAAGACGGCATTGTGACTCTTGTAATTAACTCGGATGCAATTTCTGTGTTTCATCGTCAATAAGAAGGTCCAGGGGATACAGTAAACCGGAGGTGAAGCATCGGAATCTGAAACTGGTCTCACAGGAAAGGTTCAAAGCATAGACAGTAACATGTGTCAGTCTTCTTGTACTTAAGACGGCATTGTGACGCTTGTAATTAATTCCGATACAATTTATGTGTTTCATAGTCAATAAGAAGGTCCAAGGGATACAGTAAACCTGAGGTGAAGCATCGGAATCTGAAACTGGTCTCACAGGAAAGGATGAAAGCATAGACAGTAACAAGTGTCAGTCTTCTTGTACTTAAGACAGCATTGTGACTCTTGTAATTAATCCGATGCAATTTCTGTGTTTCATCGTTGATATGAAGGTCCAAGGGATACAGTAAACCTGAGGTGAAGCATCGGAATCTGAAACTGGTCTCACAGGAAAGGTTCAAAACATAGACAGTAACAAGTGTCAGTCTTCTTGTACTTAAGACGGCATTGTGACTCTTGTAATTAATTCCGATGCAATTTCTGTGTTTCATCGTCAATAAGAAGGTCCAAGGGATACAGTAAACCTCAGGTGAAGCATCGGAATCTGAAACTGGTCTCACAGGAAAGGTTCAAAACATAGACAGTAAGAAGAGTCAGTCTTCTTGTACTTAAGACGGCATTGTGACTCTTGTAATTAATTCCGATGCAATTTCTGTGTTTCATCGTCAATAAGAAGGTCCAAGGGATACAGTAAACCTGAGGTGAAGCATCGGAATCTGAAACTGGTCTCACAGGAAAGGTTCAAAACATAGACAGTAACAAGTGTCAGTCTTCTTGTACTTAAGACGGCATTGTGACTCTTGTAATTAATTCCGATGCAATTTCTGTGTTTCATCGTCAATAAGAAGGTCCAAGGGATACAGTAAACCTAAGGTGAAGCATCGGAATCTGAAACTGGTCTCACAGGAAAGGTCCAAAGAATAGACAGTAAGAAGAGACAGTCTTCTTGTACTTAAGACGGCATTGTGACTCTTGTAATTAATTCCGATGCAATTTCTGTGCTTCATTGTCAATAAGAAGGTCCAAGAGATACAGTAAACCTGAGGTGAAGCATCGGAATCTTAAACTGGTCTCACAGGAAAGGTTCAAAGCATGGACACTAACAAGTGTCAGTCTTCTTGTACTTAAGACGGCATTGTGACTCTTGTTATTAATTCCCATGCAATTTCTGTGTTTCATCGTCAATAAGAAGGTCCAAGGGATACAGTATACCTGAGGTGAAGCATCGGAATCTGAAACTGGTCTCACAGGAATGGTTCAAATAATAGACAGTAAGAAGCGTCAGTCTTCTTGTACTTACTACTGCATTGTGACTATTGTAATTTATCCGATGCCATTTCTGTGTTTCATCATCAATAAGAAGGTCCAAGGGATACAGTAAACCTGAGGTGAAGCATCGGGATCTGAAACTGGTCTCACAGCAAAGGTTCAAAGCATAGACTGTAACAAGTGTCAGCCTTCTTGTACTTAAGACGGCATTGTGACTCTTGTAACTAATTCCGATACAATTTCTGTGTTTCATCATCAATAACAAGGTCCAAGGGATACAGTAAACCTGAGGTGAAGCATCAGAATCTGAAACTGGTCTCACAGGAAAGGTTCAAAACATAGACAGTAAGAAGAGTCAGTCTTCTTGTACTTAAGACGGCATTGTGACTCTTGTAATTAATTCTGATGCAATTTCTGTGTTTCATCGTCAATAAGAAGGTCCAAGGGATCCAGTAAACCTGAGGTGAAGCATCGGAATCTGAAACTGGTCTCACAGGAAAGGTTCCAAACATAGACAGTAAGAAGAGTCAGTCTTCTAGCACTTAAGACGGCATTGTGACTCTTGTAATTAATTCCGATACATTTTCTGTGCTTCATCGTCAATAAGAAGGTCCAAGGGATACAGTAAACCTGAGGTGAAGCATCGGAATCTGAAACTGGTCTCACAGGAAAGGTTCAAACCACAGACAGTAAGAAGAGTCAGTCTTTTTGTACTTAAGACGGCATTGTGACTCTTGTAATTAATTCCGATGCAATTTCTGTGTTTCATCGTCAATAAGAAGGTCCAAGGGATACAGTAAACCTGAGGTGAAGCATCGGAATCTGAAACTGGTCTCACAGGAAAGGTTCAAAGCATAGACAGTAACAAGTGTCAGTCTTCTTGTACTTAAGACGGCATTGTGACTCTTGTAATTAATTCCGATGCAATTTCTGTGTTTCATCGTCAATAAGACAGTCCAAGGGATACAGTAAACCTGAGGTGAAGCATCGGAATCTGAAACTGGTCTCACAGGAAAGGTTCAAAGCATAGACAGTAACAAGTGTCAGTCTTCTTGTACTTAAAACGGCATTGTGACTCTTGTAATTAATTCCGATGCAATTTCTGTGTTTCATCGTCAATAAGAAGGTCCAAGGGATACAGTAAACCTGAGGTGAAGCATCGGAACCTAAAACTGGTCTGACAGGAAAGGTTCAAAACATAGACAGTAAGATGATTCAGTCTTCCTGATCTTACTACTGCATTGTGACTCTTGTAATTAATTACGATGCAATTTCTGTGTTTCATCGTCAATAAGAAGGTCCAAGGGATACAGTAAAAATGAGGTGAAGCATCGGAACCTAAAACTGATCTGACAGGAAAGGTTCAAACATAGACAGTAAGAAGTGTCAGTCTTCTTGTACTTAAGACGTCATTGTTACTCTTGTAATTAATTCCGATGCAATTTCTGTGTTTCATCGTCAATAAGAAGGTCCAAGGGATACAGTAAACCTGAGGTGAAGCATCGCAATCTAAATCTGGTCTCACAGGAAAGGTTCAAAAGATAGACAGTAAGAAGATACAGTCTTCTTGTACTTAATACAGCATTGTGACTCTTGTAATTAATCCAATGCAATTTCTGTGATTCATCATCAATAAGAAGGTCCAAGGGATACAGTAAACCTGAGGTGAAGCATCGGGATCTGAAACTGGTCTCACAGGAATGGTTCAAAGCATAGACAGTAACAAGTGTCACTCTTCTTGTACTTAAGACGGCATTATGACTCTTGTAATTAATTCCGATACAATTTCTGTGTTTCATCGTCAATAAGAAGGTCCAAGGGATACAGTAAACCTGAGGTGAAGCATCGGAATCTAAAACTGGTCTCACAGGAAAGGTTCAAAGCATAGACAGTAACAAGTGTCAGTCTTCTTGTACTTAAGACGGCATTGTGACTCTTGTAATTAATTCCGATACAATTTCTGTGTTTCATCGTCAAAAAGAAGGTCCAAGGGATACAGTAAACCTGAGGTGAAGCATCGGAATCTGAAACTGGTCTCACAGGAAAGGTTCGAAACATAGACAGTAAGAAGTGTCAGTCTTCTTGTACTTAAGACGGCATTGTGACACTTGTAATTAATTCCGATGCAATTTCTGTGTTTCATCGTCAATAAGAAGGTCCAAGGGATACAGTAAACCGTAGGTGAAGCATCGGAATCTGAAACTGGTCTCACAGGAAAGGTTCAAATCATAGGCAGTAAGAAGAGTCAGTCTTCTTGTACTTAGGACGGCATTGTGACTCTTGTAATTAATTCCGATGCAATATCTGTGTTTCATCGTAAATAAGAACGTCCAAGGGATACAGTAAACCTGAGGTGAAGCATCGGAATCTGAAACTGGTCTCACAGGAAAGGTTCAATACATAGGCAGTAAGGAGAGTCAGTCTTCTTGTACTTAAGACGGCATTGTGACTCTTGTAATTAATTCCGATGCAATTCCTGTGTTTCATCGTCAATAAGAGGGTCCAAGGGATACAGTAAACCTGAGGTGAAGCATCGGAATCTGAAACTGGTCTCACAGGAAAGGTTCAAATCATAGACAGTAAGAAGAGTCAGTGTTCTTGTACTTAAGACGGCATTGTGACTCTTGTAATTAATTCCGATGCAATTTCTGTGTTTCATCGTCAATAAGAAGGTCCAAGGGATACAGTAAACCTGAGGTGAAGCATCGGAATCTGAAACTGGTCTCACACGAATGGTTCAAAGAATAGACAGTAACAAGTGTCAGTCTTCTTGTACTTAAGACGGCATTGTGACTCTTGTAATTAATTCCTATGCAATTTCTGTGTTTCATCGTCAATAAGAAGGTCCAAGGGATACAGTAAACCTGAGGTGAAGCATCGGAATCTGAAACTGGTCTCACAGGAAAGGTTCAAATCATAGACAGTAAGAAGAGTCAGTCTTCTTGTACTTAAGACGGCATTGTGACTCTTGTAATTAATTCCGATGCAATTTCTGTGTTTCATCGTCAATAAGAAGGTCCAAGGGATACAGTAAACCTGAGGTGAAGCATCGGAATCTGAAACTGGTCCAACAGGAAAGGTTCAAATCATAGACAGTAAGAAGAGTCAGTCTTCTTGTACTTAAGACGGCATTGTGACTCTTGTAATTAATTCCGATGCAATTTCTGTGTTTCATCGTCAATAAGAAGGTCCAAGGGATCCAGTAAACCTGAGGTGAAGCATCGGAATCTGAAACTGGCCTCACAGGAAAGGTTCAAAACATAGACAGTTAGAAGAGTCAGTCTTCTTGTACTTAAGACGGCATTGTGACTCTTGTAAATAATTCTGGTGATATTTCTGTGTGTCATCGTCAATAAAAAGATCCAAGGGATACAGTATACCTGAGGTGAAGCATCGGAATCTAAATCTGGTCTCACAGGAAAGGTTCAAAACATAGACAGTAAGAAGTGTCAGTCTTCTTGTACTTAAGACGGTATCGTCACTCTTGTAATTAATACGATGCAATTTCTGTATTTCATCGTCAATAAGAAGGCCCAAGGGATACAGTAAACCTGAGGTGAAGCATCGGGATCTGAAACTGGTCTCACAGGAAAGGTTCAAAGCATAGACAGTAACTAGTGTCAGTCTTCTTGTACTTAAGACGGTATTGTGACTCTTGTAATTAATTCCGATGCAATTTCTGTGTTTCATCGTCAATAAGAAGCTCCAAGGGATACAGTAAACCTGCGGTGAGGCATCGGAATCTGAAACTGGTCTCACAGGAAAGGTTCAGATCATTGACAGTAAGAAGAGTCAGTCTCCTTGTACTTAAGACGGCATTGTGACTCTTGTAATGAACTCGGATGCAATTTCTGTGTTTCATCGTCAATAAGAAGGTCCAGGGGATACAGTAAACCTGAGGTGAAGCATCGGAATCTGAAACTGGTCTCACAGGAAAGGTTCAAAGCATAGACAGTAACATGTGTCAGTCTTCTTGTACTTAAGACGGCATTGTGACGCTTGTAATTAATTCCGATACAATTTATGTGTTTCATAGTCAATAAGAAGGTCCAAGGGATACAGTAAACCTGAGGTGAAGCATCGGAATCTGAAACTGGTCTCACAGGAAAGGTTCAAAGCATAGACAGTAACAAGTGTCAGTCTTCTTGTACTTAAGACAGCATTGTGACTCTTGTAATTAATCCGATGCAATTTCTGTGTTTCATCGTTAATATGAAGGTCCAAGGGATACAGTAAACCTGAGGTGAAGCATCGGAATCTGAAACTGGTCTCACAGGAAAGGTTCAAAACATAGACAGTAACAAGTGTCAGTCTTCTTGTATTTAAGACGGCATTGTGACTCTTGTAATTAATTCCGATGCAATTTCTGTGTTTCATCGTCAATAAGAAGGTCCAAGGGATACAGTAAACCTGAGGTGAAGCATCGAAATCTGAAACTGGTCTCACAGGAAAGGTTCAAAACATAGAGAGTAAGAAGATACAGTCTTCTTGTACTTAAGACACTATTGTGACTCTTGTAATTAATCCGATGCAATTTCTGTGTTTCATCATCAATAAGAAGGTCCAAGGGATACAGTAAACCTGAGGTGAAGGATCGGGATCTGAAACTGGTCTCACAGGAATGCTTCAAAGCGTAGACAGTAACAAGTGTCAGTCTTCTTGTACTTAAGACGGCATTGTGACTCTTGTAATTAATCCGATGCAATTTCTGTGTTTCATCATCAATAAGAAGGTCCAAGGGATACAGTAAACCTGAGGTGAAGCATCGGGATCTGAAACTGGTCTCACAGGAATGCTTCAAAGCATAGACAGTAACAAGTGTCAGTCTTCTTATATTTAAGACGGCATTGTGACTTTTGTAATTAATTCCGATGCAATTTCTGTGTTTCATCGTCAATAAGAAGGTCAAAGGGATCAGTAAACCTGAGGTGAAGCATCGGAATCTTAAACTGGTCTCACAGGAAAGGTTCAAAGCATAGACAGTAACAAGTGTCAGTCTCCTTGTACTTAAGACGGCATTGTGACTCTTGTTATTAATTCCGATGCAATTTCTGTGTTTCATCATCAATAAGAAGGTCCAAGGGATACAGTAAACCTGAGGTGAAGCATCGCAATCCGAAACTGGTCTCACAGGAAAGGTTCAAAGCATAGACAGTAACAAGTGTCAGTCTTCTTGTATGTAAGACGGCATTGTGACTCTTGTAATTAATTCCGATGCAATTTCTGTGTTTCATCGTCAATAAGAAAGTCCAAGGGATACAGTAAACCTGAGGTGAAGCATCGGAATCTGAAACTGGTCTCACAGGAAAGTTTCAAAGCATAGACAGTAACAAGTGTCAGTCT
This sequence comes from Schistocerca serialis cubense, assembly GCF_023864345.2. Lineage (NCBI taxonomy): Eukaryota > Metazoa > Arthropoda > Insecta > Orthoptera > Acrididae > Schistocerca > Schistocerca serialis. The sequence goes on from NC_064649.1 coordinate 166,187,612, forward strand.
TCTTGTACTTAAGACGGCATTGTGACTCTTGTAATTAATTCCGATGCAATTTCTGTGTTTCATCGTCAATAAGAAGGTCCAAGGGATACAGTAAACCTGAGGTGAAGCATCGGAATCTGAAACTGGTCTCACAGGAAAGATTCAAAGCATAGACAGTAACAAGTGTCAGTCTTCTTGTACCTAAGACGGCATTGTGACTCTTGTAATTAATTCCGATGCAATTTCTGTGTTTCATCGTCAATAAGAAGGTCCAAGGGATACAGTAAACCTGAGGTGAAGCATCGGGATCTGAAACTGGTCTCACAGGAATGCTTCAAAGCATAGACAGTAAGAAGAGGCAGTCTTCTTGTACTTAAGACGGCATTGTAACTCTTGTAATTAATTCCGATGCAATTTCTGTGTTTTATCGTCAATAAGAAGGTCCATGGGATACAGTAAACCTGAGGTGAAGCATCGGAATCTGAAACTGGTCTCACAGGAAAGGTTCACAGCATAGACAGTAACAAGTGTCAGTCTTCTTGTACTTAAGCCGGCCTTGTGACTCTTGTAATTAATTCCGATGCAATTTCTGTGTTTCATCGTCAATAAGAAGGTCCAAGGGATACAGTAAACCTGAGGTGAAGCATCGGAATCTGAAACTGGTCTCACAGGAAAGGTTCAAAGCATAGACAGTAACAAGTGTCAGTCTTCTTGTACTTAAGACGGCATTGTGACTCTTGTAATTAATTCCGATGCAATTTCTGTGTTTCATCGTCAATAAGAAGGTCCAAGGGATACAGTAAACCTGAGGTGAAGCATCGGAATCCGAAACTGGTCTCACAGGAAAGGTTCAAATCATAGACAGTAAGAAGAGTCAGTCTTCTTGTACTTAAGACAGCATTGTGACTGTTCTAGTTAATTCCGATGCAATTTCTGTGTTTCATCGTCAATAAGAAGGTCCAAGGGATACAGTAAACCTGAGGTGAAGCATCGAAATCTAGATCTGGTCTCACAGGAAAGGTTCAAAACATAGACAGTAAGAAGATACAGTCTTCTTGTACTTAAGACAGCATTGTGACTCTTGTAATTAATCCGATGCAATTTCTGTGTTTCATCATCAATAAGAAGGTCCAAGGGATACAGTAAACCTGAGGTGAAGCATCGGGATCTAAAACTGGTCTCACAGGAAAGGTTCAAAGCATAGACAGTAACAAGTGTCAGTCTTCTTATATTTAAGACGGCATTGTGACTCTTGTAATTAATTCCGATGCAATTTCTGTGTTTCATCGTCAATAAGAAGGTCAAAGGGATCAGTAAACCTGAGGTGAAGCACCGGAAACTTAATCTGGTCTCACAGGAAAGGTTCAAAGCATAGACAGTAACAAGTGTCAGTCTTATTGTACTTAAGCCGGCATTGTGATTCTTGTTATTAATTCCGATGCAATTTCTGTGTTTCATCGTCAATAAGAAGGTCCAAAGGATACAGTAAACCTGAGGTGAAGCATCGGAATCTGAAACTGGTCTCACAGGAAAGGTTCAAATCATAGACAGTAAGAAGAGTCAGTCTTCTTGTACTTAAGACGGCATTGTGACTCTTGTAATTAATTCCGATGCAATTTCTGTGTTTCATCGTCAATAAGAAGGTCCAAGGGATACAGTAAATCTGAAGTGAAGCATCGGAATCTGAAACTGGTCTCACAGGAAAGGTTCATAGCATAGACAGTAACAAGTGTCAGTCTTCTTGTATGTAAGACGGCATTGTGACTCTTGTAATTAATTCCGATGCAATTTCTGTGTTTCATCGTCAATTAGAAGGTCCAAGGGATCCAGTAAACCTGAGGTGAAGCATCGGAATCTGAAACTGGTCGCACAGGAAAGTTTCAAAGCATAGACAGTAACAAGTGTCAGTCTTCTTGTACTTAAGACGGCATTGTGACTCTTGTAATTAGTTTCGATGCAATTTCTGTGTTCATCGTCAATAAGAAGGTCCAAGGGATACAGTAAACCTGAGGTGAAGCATCGGAATCTGAAACTGGTCTCACAGGAAAGGTCCAAATCATAGACAGTAAGAAGAGTCAGTCTTCTTGTACTTAAGACGGCATTGTGACTCTTGTAATTAATTCCGATGCAATTTCTGCGTTTCATCTTCAATAAGAAGGTCCAAGGGATACAGTAAACCTGAGGTGAAGCATCGGAATCTGAAACTGGTCTCACAGGAAAGGTTCAAAGCATAGACAGTAACAAGTGTCAGTCTTCTTGTACTTAAGACGGCATTGTGACTCTTGTAATTAATTCCGATGCAATTTCTGTGTTTCATCGTCAATAAGAAGGTCCAAGGGATACAGTAAACCTGAGGTGAAGCATCGGAACCTGAAACTGGTCTCACAGGAAAGGTTCAAATCATAGACAGTAAGAAGAGTCAGTCTTCTTGTACTAAAGACGGCATTGTGACTCTTGTAATTAATTCCGATGCAATTTCTGTGTTTCATCGTCCATAAGAAGGTCCAAGGGATACAGTAAACCTGAGGTGAAGCATCGAAATCTAAATCTGGTCTCACAGGAAAGGTTCAAAACATAGACAGTAAGAAGATACAGTCTTCTTGTACTTAAGACAGCATTGTGACTCTTGTAATTAATCCGATGCAATTTCTGTGTTTCATCATCAATAAGAAGGTCCAAGGGATACAGTAAACCTGAGGTGAAGCATCGGGATCTGAACTGGTCTCACTGGAATGCTTCAAAGCATAGACAGTAACAAGTGTCAGTCTTCTTTTACTTAAGACGGCATTGTGACTCTTGTAATTAATTCCGATGCAATTTAAGTGTTTCATCGTCAATAAGAAGATCCAAGGGATACAGTAAAACTGAGATGAAGCATAGGAATCTGAAACTGATCTGACAGGAAAAGTTCAAAACATAGACAGTAAGAAGATTCAGTTTTCTTGTACTTACTACTGCATTGTGACTCTTGTAATTAATTCCGATGCAATTTCTGTGTTTCATCGTGAATAAGAAGGTCCAAGGGATACAGTAAATCTGAGGTGAAGCATCGGAATCTGAAACTGGTCTCACAGGAAAGGTTCAAAGCATAGACAGTAACAAGTGTCAGTCTTCTTTTACTTAAGACAGCATTGTGACTCTTGTAATTAATCCGATGCAATTTCTGTGTTTCATCGTCAATAAGAAGGTCCAAGGGATACAGTAAACCTGAGGTGAAGCGTCGGAATCTGAAACTGGTCTCACAGGAAAGGTTCAAATCATAGACAGTAAGAAGAGTCAGTCTTCTTTTACTTAAGACGGCATTGTGACTCTTGTAATTAATTCCGATGCAATTTCTGTGTTTCATCTGAAATAAGAATGTCCAAGGGATACAGTAAACCTGAGGTGAAGCATCGGAATCTTAAACTGGTCTCACAGGAATGGTTCAAAGCAAAGACAGTAACAAGTGTCAGGCTTCTTGTACTTAAGACGGCATTTTTACTCTTGTAATTAGTTCCGATGCAATTTCTGTGTTTCATCGTCAGTAAGAAGGTCCAAGGGATACAGTAAACCTGAGGTGAAGCATCGGAATCTGAAACTGGTCTCACAGGAAAGGTTCAAAGCATAGACAGTAACAAGTGTCAGTCTTCTTGTACTTAAGACGGCATTGTGACGCTTGTAATTAATTCCGATACAATTTCTGTTTTTCATCGTCAATAAGAAGGTCCAAGGGATACAGTAAACCTGAGGTGAAGCATCGGAATCTGAAACTGGTCTCACAGGAAAGGTTCAAAGCATAGACAGTAACAAGTGTCAGTCTTCTTGTACCTAAGACAGCATTGTGACTCTTGTAATTAATCCGATGCAATTTCTGTGTTTCATCGTCAATAACAAGGTCCAAGGGATACAGTAAACCTGAGGTGAAGCATCGGAATCTGAAACTGGTCTCACAGGAAAGGTCCAAAGCATAGACACTAAGAAGAGTCAGTCTTCTTGTACTTAAGACGGCATTGTAACTCTTGTAATTAATTCCGATCCAATTTCTGTGTTTCATTGTCAATAAGAAGGTGCAAGGGATACAGTAAACCTGATGTGAAGCATCGGAATCTTAAACTGGTCTCACAGGAAAGGTTCAAAGCATAGACAGTAACAAGTGTCAGTCTTCTTGTACTTAAGACGGCATTGTGACTCTTGTAATTAATTCCGATGCAATTTCTGTGTTTCATCGTCAATAAGAAGGTCCAAAGGGATACAGTAAACCTGAGGTGAAGCATCGGAATCTGAAACTGGTCTCACAGGAAAGGTTCAAATCATAGACAGTAAGAAGAGTCAGTCTTCTTGTACTTAAGACGGCATTGTGACTATTGTAATTAATTCCGATGTAATATCTGTGTTTCCTCGTCAATAAGAAGGTCCATGGGATACAGTAAACCTGAAGTGAAGCATCGGAATCTGAAACTGGTCTCACAGGAAAGGTTCAAATCATAGACAGTAAGAAGAGTCAGTCTTCTTGTACTTAAGACGGCATTGTGACTCTTGTAATTAATTCCGATGCAATTTCTGTGTTTCATCGTCAATAAGAAGGTCCAAGGGATACAGTAAACCTGAGGTGAAGCATCGGACTCTGAAACTGGTCTCACAGGAAAGGTTCAAAGCATAGACAGTAACAAGTGTCAGTCTTCTTGTACTTAAGACGGCATTGTGACGCTTGTAATTAATTCCGATACAATTTCTTTGTTTCATCGTCAATAAGAAGGTCCAAGGAATACAGTAAACCTGAGGTGAAGCATCGGAATCTGAAACTGGTCTCACAGGAAAGGTTCAAAGCATGGACAGTAACAAGTGTCAGTCTTCTTGTACTTAAGACAGCATTGTGACTCTTGTAATTAATCCGATGCAATTTCTGTGTTTCATCGTCAATAAGAAGGTCCAAGGGATACAGTAAACCTGAGGTGAAGCATCGGAATCTGAAACTGGTCTCACAGGAAAGGTTCAAAACATAGACAGTAAGAAGTGTCAGTGTTCTTTTACTTAAGACGGCATTGTGACTCTTGTAATTAATTCCGATGCAATTTCTGTGTTTCATCGTCAATAACAAGGTCCAAGGGATACAGTAAACCTGAGGTGAAGCATCGGAATCTGAAACTGGTCTCACAGGAAAGGTCCAAAGCATAGACACTAAGAAGAGTCAGTCTTCTTGTACTTAAGACGGCATTGTAACTCTTGTAAGTAATTCCGATGCAATTTCTGTGTTTCATTGTCAATAAGAAGGTCCAAGGGATACAGTAAACCTGATGTGAAGCATCGGAAACTTAAACTGGTCTCACAGGAAAGGTTCAAAGCATAGACAGTAACAAGTGTCAGTCTTCTTGTACTTAAGACGGCATTGTGACTCTTGTAATTAATTCCGATGCAATTTCTGTGTTTCATCGTCAATAAGAAGGTCCAAAGGGATACAGTAAACCTGAGGTGAAGCATCGGAATCTTAAACTGGTCTCACAGGAATGGTTCAAAGCAAAGACAGTAACAAGTGTCAGGCTTCTTGTACTTAAGACGGCATTGTGACTCTTGTAATTAATTCCGATGCAATTTCTGTGTTTCATCGTCAGTAAGAAGGTCCAAGGGATACAGTAAACCTGAGGTGAAGCATCGGAATCTGAAACTGGTCTCACAGGAAAGGTTCAAAGCATAGACAGTAACAAGTGTCAGTCTTCTTGTACTTAAGACGGCATTGTGACGCTTGTAATTAATTCCGATACAATTTCTGTTTTTCATCGTCAATAAGAAGGTCCAAGGGATACAGTAAACCTGAGGTGAAGCATCGGAATCTGAAACTGGTCTCACAGGAAAGGTTCAAAGCATAGACAGTAACAAGTGTCAGTCTTCTTGTACCTAAGACAGCATTGTGACTCTTGTAATTAATCCGATGAAATTTCTGTGTTTCATCGTCAATAAGAAGGTCCAAGGGATACAGTAAACCTGAGGTGAAGCATCGGAATCTGAAACTGGTCTCACAGGAAAGGTTCAAAACATAGACAGTAAGAAGTGTCAGTCTTCTTGTACTTAAGACGGCATTGTGACTCTTGTAATTAATTCCGATGTAATTTCTGTGTTTCATCGTCAATAAGAAGGTCCAAGGGATACAGTAAACCTGAGGTGAAGCATCGGAATCTGAAACTGGTCTCACAGGAAAGGTTCAAAACATAGACAGTAAGAAGAGTTAGTCTTCTTGTACTTAAGACGGCATTGTGACTCTAGTAATTAATTCCGATGCAATTTCTGTGTTTCATCGCCAATAACAAGGTCCAAGGGATACAGTAAACCTGAGGTGAAGCATCGGAATCTGAAACTGGTCTCACAGGAAAGGTCCAAAGCATAGACACTAAGAAGAGTCAGTCTTCTTGTACTTAAGACGGCATTGTAACTCTTATAATTAATTCCGATCCAATTTCTGTGTTTCATTGTCAATAAGAAGGTGCAAGGGATACAGTAAATCTGATGTGAAGCATCGGAAACTTAAACTGGTCTCACAGGAAAGGTTCAAAGCATAGACAGTAACAAGTGTCAGTCTTCTTGTACTTAAGACGGCATTGTGACGCTTGTAATTAATTCCGATACAATTTCTGTTTTTCATCGTCAATAAGAAGGTCCAAGGGATACAGTAAACCTGAGGTGAAGCATCGGAATCTGAAACTGGTCTCACAGGAAAGGTTCAAAGCATAGACAGTAACAAGTGTCAGTCTTCTTGTACCTAAGACAGCATTGTGACTCTTGTAATTAATCCGATGCAATTTCTGTGTTTCATCGTCAATAACAAGGTCCAAGGGATACAGTAAACATGAGGTGAAGCATCGGAATCTGAAACTGGTCTCACAGGAAAGGTCCAAAGCATAGACACTAAGAAGAGTCAGTCTTCTTGTACTTAAGACGGCATTGTAACTCTTGTAATTTATTCCGATCCAATTTCTGTGTTTCATTGTCAATAAGAAGGTGCATGGGATACAGTAAACCTGATGTGAAGCATCGGAATCTGAAACTGGTCTCACAGGAAAGGTTCAAAGCATAGACAGTAACAAGTGTCAGTCTTCTTGTACTTAAGACGGCATTGTGACTCTTGTAATTAATTCCGATGCAATTTCTGTGTTTCATCGTCAATAACAAGGTCCAAAGGGATACAGTAAACCTGAGGTGAAGCATCGGAATCTGAAACTGGTCTCACAGGAAAGGTTCAAATCATAGACAGTAAGAAGAGTCAGTCTTCTTGTACTTAAGACGGCATTGTGACTCTTGTAATTAATTCCGATGTAATATCTGTGTTTCATCGTCAATAAGAAGGTCCAAGGGATACAGTAAACCTGAAGTGAAGCATCGGAATCTGAAACTGGTCTCACAGGAAAGGTTCAAATCATAGACAGTAAGAAGAGTCAGTCTTCGTGTACTTAAGACGGCATTGTGACTCTTGTAATTAATTCCGATGCAATTTCTGTGTTTCATCGTCAATAAGAAGGTCCAAGGGATACAGTAAACCTGAGGTGAAGCATCGGACTCTGAAACTGGTCTCACAGGAAAGGTTCAAAGCATAGACAGTAACAAGTGTCAGTCTTCTTGTACTTAAGACGGCATTGTGACGCTTGTAATTAATTCCGATACAATTTCTTTGTTTCATCGTCAATAAGAAGGTCCAAGGAATACAGTAAACCTGAGGTGAAGCATCGGAATCTGAAACTGGTCTCACAGGAAAGGTTCAAAGCATAGACAGTAACAAGTGTCAGTCTTCTTGTACTTAAGACAGCATTGTGACTCTTGTAATTAATCCGATGCAATTTCTGTGTTTCATCGTCAATAAGAAGGTCCAAGGGATACAGTAAACCTGAGGTGAAGCATCGGAATCTGAAACTGGTCTCACAGGAAAGGTTCAAAACATAGACAGTAAGAAGTGTCAGTGTTCTTTTACTTAAGACGGCATTGTGACTCTTGTAATTAATTCCGATGCAATTTCTGTGTTTCATCGTCAATAACAAGGTCCAAGGGATACAGTAAACCTGAGGTGAAGCATCGGAATCTGAAACTGGTCTCACAGGAAAGGTCCAAAGCATAGACACTAAGAAGAGTCAGTCTTCTTGTACTTAAGACGGCATTGTAACTCTTGTAAGTAATTCCGATGCAATTTCTGTGTTTCATTGTCAATAAGAAGGTCCAAGGGATACAGTAAACCTGATGTGAAGCATCGGAAACTTAAACTGGTCTCACAGGAAAGGTTCAAAGCATAGACAGTAACAAGTGTCAGTCTTCTTGTACTTAAGACGGCATTGTGACTCTTGTAATTAATTCCGATGCAATTTCTGTGTTTCATCGTCAATAAGAAGGTCCAAAGGGATACAGTAAACCTGAGGTGAAGCATCGGATTCTGAAACTGGTCTCACAGGAATGGTTCAAAGCAAAGACAGTAACAAGTGTCAGGCTTCTTGTACTTAAGACGGCATTGTGACTCTTGTAATTAATTCCGATGCAATTTCTGTGTTTCATCGTCAGTAAGAAGGTCCAAGGGATACAGTAAACCTGAGGTGAAGCATCGGAATCTGAAACTGGTCTCACAGGAAATGTTCAAAGCATAGACAGTAACAAGTGTCAGTCTTCTTGTACTTAAGACGGCATTGTGACGCTTGTAATTAATTCCGATACAATTTCTGTTTTTCATCGTCAATAGGAAGGTCCAAGGGATACTGTAAACCTGAGGTGAAGCATCGGAATCTGAAACTGGTCTCACAGGAAAGGTTCAAGTGACAAGTGACAAGTGTCAGTCTTCTTGTACCTAAGACAGCATTGTGACTCTTGTAATTAATCCGATGCAATTTCTGTGTTTCATCGTCAATAAGAAGGTCCAAGGGATACAGTAAACCTGAGGTGAAGCATCGGAATCTGAAACTGGTCTCACAGGAAAGGTTCAAAACATAGACAGTAAGAAGTGTCAGTCTTCTTGTACTTAAGACGGCATTGTGACTCTTGTAATTAATTCCGATGTAATTTCTGTGTTTCATCGTCAATAAGAAGGTCCAAGGGATACAGTAAACCTGAGGTGAAGCATCGGAATCTGAAACTGGTCTCACAGGAAAGGTTCAAAACATAGACAGTAAGAAGAGTTAGTCTTCTTGTACTTAAGACGGCATTGTGACTCTAGTAATTAATTCCGATGCAATTTCTGTGTTTCATCGCCAATAACAAGGTCCAAGGGATACAGTAAACCTGAGGTGAAGCATCGGAATCTGAAACTGGTCTCACAGGAAAGGTCCAAAGCATAGACACTAAGAAGAGTCAGTCTTCTTGTACTTAAGACGGCATTGTAACTCTTGTAATTAATTCCGATCCAATTTCTGTGTTTCATTGTCAATAAGAAGGTGCAAGGGATACAGTAAATCTGATGTGAAGCATCGGAATCTTAAACTGATCTCACAGGAAAGGTTCAAAGCATAGACAGTAACAAGTGTCAGTCTTCTTGTACTTAAGACGGCATTGTGACTCTTGTAATTAATTCCGATGCAATTTCTGTGTTTCATCGTCAATAAGAAGGTCCAAAGGGATACAGTAAACCTGAGGTGAAGCATCGGAATCTGAAACTGGTCTCACAGGAAAGGTTCAAATCATAGACAGTAAGAAGAGTCAGTCTTCTTGTACTTAAGACGGCATTGTGACTCTTGTACTTAATTCCGATGTAATTTCTGTGTTTCATCGTCAATAAGAAGGTCCAAGGGATACAGTAAACCTGAGGTGAAGCATCGGAATCTGAAACTGGTCTCAAAGGAAAGGTTCAAAGCATAGACAGTAACAAGTGTCAGTCTTCTTGTACTTAAGACAGCATTGTGACTCTTGTAATTAATCCGATGCAATTTCTGTGTTTCATCGTCAATAAGAAGGTCCAAGGAATACAGTAAACCTGAGGTGAAGCATCGGAATCTGAAACTGGTCTCACAGGAAAGGTTCAAAACATAGACAGTAAGAAGTGTCAGTGTTCTTTTACTTAAGACGGCATTGTGACTCTTGTAATTAATTCCGATGCAATTTCTGTGTTTCATCGTCAATAACAAGGTCCAAGGGATACAGTAAACCTGAGGTGCAGCATCGGAATCTGAAACTGGTCTCACAGGAAAGGTCCAAAGCATAGACACTAAGAAGAGTCAGTCTTCTTGTACTTAAGACGGCATTGTAACTCTTGTAAGTAATTCCGATGCAATTTCTGTGTTTCATTGTCAATAAGAAGGTCCAAGGGATACAGTAAACCTGATGTGAAGCATCGGAAACTTAAACTGGTCTCACAGGAAAGGTTCAAAGCATAGACAGTAACAAGTGTCAGTCTTCTTGTACTTAAGACGGCATTGTGACTCTTGTAATTAATTCCGATGCAATTTCTGTGTTTCATCGTCAATAAGAAGGTCCAAAGGGATGCAGTAAACCTGAGGTGAAGCATCCGAATCTGAAACTGGTCTCACAAGAAAGGTTCAAAGCATAGACAGTAACAAGTGTCAGTCTTCTTGTACTTAAGACGGCATTGTGACTCTTGTAATTAATTCCGATGCAATTTCTGTGTTTCATCGTCAATAAGAGGGTCCAAGGGATACAGTAAACCTGAGGTGAAGCATCGGAATCTGAAACTGGTCTCACAGGAAAGGTTCAAAGCATAGACAGTAACAAGTGTCAGTCCTCTTGTACTTAAGACGGCATTGTGACTCTTGTAATTAATTCCGATGCAATTTCTGTGTTTCATCGTCAATAAGAAGGTCCAAGGGATACAGTAAGCCTGAGGTGAAGCATCGGAATCTGAAACTGTTCTCACAGTTAAGGTTCAAATCACAGACAGTAAGAACAGTCAGTCTTCTTGTACTTAAGACGGCTTTGTGACTCTTGTAATTAATTCCGATGCAATTTTTGTGTTTCATCGTCAATAAGAAGGTCCAAGGGATACAGTAAACCTGAGGTGAAGCATCGGAATCCGAAACTGGTCTCACAGGAAAGGTCCAAAGCATAGACAGTAAGAAGAGTCAGTCTTCTTGTACTTAAGACGGCATTGTAACTCTTGTAATTAATTCCGATGTAATTTCTGTGTTTCATCATCAATAAGAAGGTCCAAGGGATACAGTAAACCTGAGGTGAAGCATCGGAATCTGAAACTGGTCTCACAGGAAACGTTCAAAGCATAGACAGTAACAAGTGTCAGGCTTCTTGTACTTAAGACGGCATTGTGACTCTTGTAATTAATTCCGATGCAATTTCTGTGTTTCATCGTCAATAAGAAGGTCCAAAGGGATACAGTAAACCTGAGGTGAAGCATCGGAATCTGAAACTGGTCTCACAGGAAAGGTTCAAAACATAGACAGTAACAAGTGTCAGTCTTCTTGTACTTAAGACGGCATTGTGACGCTTGTAATTAATTCCGATACAATTTCCGTGTTTCATCGTCAATAAGAAGGTCCAAGGGATACAGTAAACCTGAGGTGAAGCATCGGAATCTGAAACTGGTCTCACAGGAAAGGTTCAAAGCATAGACAGTAACAAGTGTCAGTCTTCTTGTACTTAAGACAGCATTGTGACTCTTGTAATTAATCCGATGCAATTTCTGTGTTTCATCGTCAATAACAAGGTCCAAGGGATACAGTAAACCTGAGGTGAAGCATCGGAATCTGAAACTGGTCTCACAGGAAAGGTCCAAAGCATAGACACTAAGAAGAGTCAGTCTTCTTGTACTTAAGACGGCATTGTAACTCTTGTAATTAATTCCGATGCAATTTCTGTGTTTCATCGTCAATAAGAAGGTCCAAGGGATACAGTAAACCTGAGGTGAAGCATCGAAATCTAAATCTGGTCTCACAGGAAAGGTTCAAAACATAGACAGTAAGAAGATAGAGTCTTCTTGTACTTAAGACAGCATTGTGACACTTGTAAATAATCCGATGCAATTTCTGTGTTTCATCATCAATAAGAAGGTCCAAGGGATACAGTAAACCTGAGGTGAAGCATCGGGATCTGAAACTGGTCTCAAAGGAATGCTTCAAAGCATAGACAGTAACAAGTGTCACACTTATTGTACTTAAGACGGCATTGTGACTCTTGTAATTAATTCCGATGCAATTTCTGTGTTTCATCGTCAATAAGAAGTTCCAAGGGATACAGTAAACCTGAGGTGAAGCATCGGAATCTGAAACTGGTCTGACAGGAAAGGTTCAAAGCATAGACAGTAACAAGTATCAGTCTTCTTGTACCTTAGACGGCATTGTGACTCGTGTAATTAGTTCCGATGCAATTTCTGTGTTTCATCGTCAATAAGAAGGTCCAAGGGATACAGTAAACCTGAGGTGAAGCATCGGAATCTGAAACTGGTCTCACAGGAAAGGTTCAAATCATAGACAGAAAGAAGAGTCACTCTTCTTGTACTTAAGACGGCATTGTGACTCTTGTAATTAATCCGATGCAATTTCTGTGTTTCATCGTCAATAAGAAGGTCCAAGGGATACAGTAAACCTGAGGTGAAGCATCGGAATCTGAAACTGGTCTCACAGGAAACGTTCAAAGCATAGACAGTAACAAGTGTCAGGCTTCTTGTACTTAAGACGGCATTGTGACTCTTGTAATTAATTCCGATGCAATTTCTGTGTTTCATCGTCAATAAGAAGGTCCAAAGGGATACAGTAAACCTGAGGTGAAGCATCGGAATCTGAAACTGGTCTCACAGGAAAGGTTCAAAGCATAGACAGTAACAAGTGTCAGTCTTCTTGTACTTAAGACGGCATTGTGACGCTTGTAATTAATTCCGATACAATTTCCGTGTTTCATCGTCAATAAGAAGGTCCAAGGGATACAGTAAACCTGAGGTGAAGCATCGGAATCTGAAACTGGTCTCACAGGAAAGGTTCAAAGCATAGACAGTACCAAGTGTCAGTCTTCTTGTACTTAAGACAGCATTGTGACTCTTGTAATTAATCCGATGCAATTTCTGTGTTTCATCGTCAATAAGAAGGTCCAAGGGATACAGTAAACCTGAGGTGAAGCATCGGAATCTGAAACTGGTCTCACAGGAAAGGTTCAAAACATAGACAGTAAGAAGTGTCAGTGTTCTTGTACTTAAGACGGCATTGTGACTCTTGTAATTAATTCCGATGCAATTTCTGTGTTTCATCGTCAATAAGAAGGTCCAAGGGATACAGTAAACCTGAGGTGAAGCATCGGAATCTGAAACTGGTCTCACAGGAAAGGTCCAAAGCATAGACACTAAGAAGAGTCAGTCTTCTTGTACTTAAGACGGCATTGTAACTCTTGTAATTAATTCCGATGCAATTTCTGTGTTTCATTGTCAATAAGAAGGTCCAAGGGATACAGTAAACCTGATGTGAAGCATCGGAATCTTAAACTGGTCTCACAGGAAAGGTTCAAAGCATAGACAGTAACAAGTGTCAGTCTTCTTGTACTTAAGACGGCATTGTGACTCTTGTAATTAATTCCGATGCAATTTCTGTGTTTCATCGTCAATAAGAAGGTCCAAGGGATACAGTAAACCTGAGGTGAAGCATCGAAATCTAAATCTGGTCTCACAGGAATGGTTCAAAACATAGACAGTAAGAAGATACAGTCTTCTTGTACTTAAGACAGCATTGTGACTCTTGTAATTAATCCGATGCAATTTCTGTGTTTCATCATCAATAGGAAGGTCCAAGGGATACAGTAAACCTGAGGTGAAGCATCGGGATCTAAAACTGGTCTCACAGGAATGCTTCAAAACATAGACAGTAACACATGTCAGTCTTCTTGTACTTAAGCCGGTATTGTGACTCTTGTAATTAATTCCGATGCAATTTCTGTGTTTCATCGTCAATAAGAAGGTCCAAGGGATACAGTAAACCTGAGGTGAAGCATCGGAATCTTAAACTGGTGTCACAGGAAAGGTTCAAAGCATAGACAGTAACAAGTGTCAGTCATCTTGTACTTAAGACGGCATTGTGACTCTTGTAATTAATTCCGATTCAATTTCTGTGTTTCATCGTCAATAAGAAGGTCCAAGGGATACAGTAAACCTGAGGTGAAGCATCGGAATCTGAAACTGGTCTCACAGGAAAGGTTCAAATCATAGACAGTAACAAGTGTCAGTTATCTTGTACTTAAGACGGGATTGTGAGTCTTGTAATTAATTCCGATGCAATTTCTGTGTTTCATCGTCAATAAGAAGGTCCAGGGTATACAGTAAACCTGAGGTGAAGCATCGGAATCTGAAACTGGTCTCAGAGGAAAGGGTCAAAGCATAGACAGTAACACCTGTCAGTTATCTTGTACTTAAGACGGCATTGTGCCTCATGTAATTAATTCCGATGCAATCTCTGTGTTTCATCGTCAATAAGAAGGTCCAAGGGATACAGAAAACCTGAGGTGAAGCATCGGAATCTGAAACTGGTCTGACAGGAAAGGTTCAAATCATAGACAGTAACAAGTGTCAGTCTTCTTGTATGTAAGACGGCATTGTGACGCTTGTAATTAATTCCGATTAATTTCTGCGTTTCATCGTCAATAAGAAGGTCCAAGGGATACAGTAAACCTGAGGTGAAGCATCGGAATCTGAAACTGGTCTCACAGGAAAGGTTCAAACATAGACAGTAACAAGTGTCAGTCTTCTTGTACTTAAGACGGCATTGTGACTCTTGTAATTAATTTCGATGCAATTTCTGTGTTTCATCGTCAATAAGAAGGTCCAAGGGATACAGTAAACCTGAGGTGAAGCATCGGAATCTGAAACTGGTCTGACAGGAAAGGTTCAAATCATAGACAGTAAGAAGAGTCAGTCTTCTTGTACTTAAGACGGCATTGAGACTCTTGTAATTAATTCCGATGCAATTTCTGTGTTTCATCGTCAATAAGAACGTCCAAGGGATACAGTAAACCTGAGGTGAAGCATCGGAATCTGAAACTGGTCTCACAGGAAAGGCTCAAAGCATAGAGAGTAACAAGTGTCAGTCTTCTTGTACTTAAGACGGCATTGTGACTCTTGTAATTAATTCCGATGCAATTTCTGTGATTCATCGTCAATAAGAAGGTCCAAGGGATACAGTAAACCTGAGGTGAAGCATCGGAATCTGAAACTGGTCTCACAGGAAAGGTTGAAATCATAGACAGTAAGAAGAGTTAGTCTTCTTGTACTAAAGACGGAATTGTGACTCTTGTAATTAATTCCGATGCAATTTCTGTGTTTTTTCGTCAATAAGAAGGTCCAACGGTTACAGTAAACCTGAGGTGAAGCATTGGAATCTGAAACTGGTCTCACAGGAAAGGTTCAAATCATAGACAGTAAGAAGAGTCAGTCTTCTTGTACTTAAGACGGCATTGTGACTCTTGTAATTAATTCCGATGCAATTTCTGTGTTTCATCGTCAATAAGAAGGTCCAAGGGATACAGTAAACCTGAGGTGAAGCATCGGAATCTGAAACTGGTCTCACAGGAAAGGTTCAAATCATAGGCAGTAAGAAGAGTCAGTCTTCTTGTACTTAAGACGGCATTGTGACTCTTGTAATTAATTCCGATGCAATTTCTGTGTTTCATCGTCAATAAGAAGGTCCAAGGGATACAGTAAACCTGAGGTGAAGCATCGGAATCTGAAACTGGTCTCACAGGAAAGGTTCAAATCATAGACAGTAAAAAGAGTCAGTCTTCTTGTACTTAAGACGGCATTGTGACTCTTGTAATTAATTCCGATGCAATATCTGTGTTTCATCGTCAATAAGAAGGTCCAAGGGATACAGTAAACCTGAGGTGAAGCATCGAAATCTAAAACTGGTCTCACAGGAAAGGTTCAAAGCATAGACAGTAAGAAGATACAGTCTTCTTGTACTTAAGACAGCATTGTGACACTTGTAAATAATCCGATGCAATTTCTGTGTTTCATCATCAATAAGAAGGTCCAAGGGATACAGTAAACCTGAGGTGAAGTATCGGGATCTGAAACTGGTCTCACAGGAATGCTTCAAAGCATAGACAGTAACAAGTGTCAGTCTTCTTGTACTTAAGACGGCATTGTGACTCTTGTAATTAATTCCGATGCAATTTCTGTGTTTCATCGTCAATAAGAAGGTCCAAGGGATACAGTAAACCTGAGGTGAAGCATCGGAATCTCGAAACTGGTCTCACAGGAAAGGTTCAAAGCATAGACAGTAACAAGTATCAGTCTTCTTGTACTTAAGACGGCATTGTGACTCGTGTAATTATTACCGAAGCAATTTCTGTGTTTCATCGTCAATAAGAAGGTCCAAGGGATAAAGTAAACCTGAGGTGAAGCATCGGAATCTGACACTGGTCTCACAGGAAAGGTTCAAATCATAGACAGAAAGAAGAGTCACTCTTCTTGTACTTAAGACGTCATTGTGACTCTTGTAATTAATCCGATGCAATTACTGTGTTTCATCGTCAATAAGAAGGTCCAAGGGATACAGTAAACCTGAGGTGAAGCATCGGAATTTGAAACTGGTCTCACAGGAAAGGTTCAAATCATAGACAGTAACAAGTGTCAGTCTTCTTGTACTTAAGACGGCATTGTGACTCTTGTAATTAATTCCGATGCAATTTCTGTGTTTCATCGTCAATAAGAATGTCCAAGGGATACAGTAAACCTGAGGTGAAGCATCGAAATCTAAATCTGGTCTCACAGGAAAGGTTCGAAACATAGACAGTAAGAAGATACAGTCTTCTTGTACTTAAGACAGCATTGTGACACTTGTAAATAATCCGATGCAATTTCTGTGTTTCATCATCAATAAGAAGGTCCAAGGGATACAGTAAACCTGAGGTGAAGCATCGGGATCTGAAACTGGTCTCACAGGAATGCTTCAAAGCATAGACAGTAACATGTGTCAGTCTTCTTGTACTTAAGACGGCATTGTTACTCTTGTAATTAATTCCGATGCAATTTCTGTGTTTCATCGTCAATAAGAAGGTCCAAGGGATACAGTAAACCTGAGGTGAAGCATCGGAATCTGAAACTGGTCTCACAGGAAAGGTTCAAAGCATAGACAGTAACAAGTATCAGTCTTCTTGTACTTAAGACGGCATTGTGACTCGTGTAATTAGTTCGGATGCAATTTCTGTGTTTCATCGTCAATAAGAAGGTCCAAGGGATACAGTAAACCTGAGGTGTAGCATCGGAATCTGAAACTGGTCTCACAGGAAAGGTTCAAATCATAGACAGTAAGAAGAGTCACTCTTCTTGTACTTAAGACGGCATTGTGACTCTTGTAATTAATCCGATGCAATTTCTGTGTTTCATCGTCAATAAGAAGGTCCAAGGGATACAGTAAACCTGAGGTGAAGCATCGGAATCTGAAACTGGTCTCACAGGAAAGTTTAGAAGCATAGACAGTAACAAGTGTCAGTCTTCTTGTACTTAAGACGGCATTGTGACTCTTGTAATTAATTCCGATGCAATTTCTGTGTTTCATCGTCAATAAGAAGGTCCAAGGGATACAGTAAACCTGAGGTGAAGCATCGGAATCTGAAACTGGTCTCACAGGAAAGGTTCAAAACATAGACAGTAACAAGTGTCAGTCTTCTTGTACTTAAGACGGCATTGTGACTCTTGTAATTAATTCCGATGCAATTTCTGTGTTTCATCGTCAATAGGAAAATCGACGGGATACAGTAAACCTGAGGTGAAGCATCGGGACCTGAATCTGGTCTCACAGGAAAGGTTCAAAACATACACAGTAAGAAGAGTCAGTCTTCTTGTACTTTAGACGGCATTGTGACTCTTGTAGTTAATTCCGATGCAATTTCTGTGTTTCAATGTCAATAAGAAGGTCCAAGGGATACAGTAAACCTGAGGTGAAGCATCGCAATCTGAAACTGGTCTCACAGGAAAGGTTCAAAGCATAGACAGTAACTAGTGTCAGTCTTCTTGTACTTAAGACGGCATTGTGACTCTTGTAATTAATTCCGGTGAAATTTCTGTGTTTCATCGTCAATAAGAAGGTCCAAGGGATACAGTAAACCTGAGGTGAAGCATCGGAATCTGAGACTGGTCTCACAGGAAAGGTTCAAAACATAGACAGTAAGAAGATATAGTCTTCTTGTACTTAAGACAGCAATGTGACTCTTGTAATTAATCCGATGCAATTTCTGTGTTTCATCATCAATAAGAAGGTCCAAGGGATACAGTAAACCTGAGGTGAAGCATCGGGATCTGAAACTGGTCTCACAGGAATGCTTTAATGCATAGACAGTAAGAAGAGTCAGTCTTCTTGTACTTAAGACGGCATTGTGACTCTTGTAATTAATTCCGATGCAATTTCTGTGTTTCATCGTCTATAAGAAGGTTCAAGGGATACAGTAAACCTGAGGTGAAACATCGGAATCTTTAACTGATCTGACAGGAAAGGTTCAAAACATAGACAGTAAGAAGATTCAGTCTTCTTGTACTTACTACTGCATTGTGACTCTTGTAATTAATTCCGATGCAATTTCTGTGTTTCATCGTCAATGAGAAGGTCCAAGGGATACAGTAAACCTGAGGTGAAGCATCGGAATCTGAAACTGGTCTCACAGGAAAGGTTCAAAGCATAGACAGTAACAAGTGTCAGTCTTCTTGTACTTAAGACAGCATTGGGACTCTTGTAATTAATCCGATGCAGTTTCTGTATATCATCGTCAAAAAGAAGGTCCAAGGGATACAGTAAACCTGAGGTGAAGCATCGGAATCTGAAACTGGTTTCACAGGAATGGTTCAAAACATAGACAGTAAGAAGAGTCAGTCATCATGTACTTAGACGGCATTGTGACTCTTGTAATTAATTCCGATGCAATTTCTGTGTTTCATCGTCAATAAGAAGGTCCAAGGGTACAGTAAACCTGAGGTGAATCATCGGAATCTGAAACTGGTCTCACAGGAAAGGTTCAAAGCATAGACAGTAACAAGTGTCAGTCTTCTTGTACTTAAGACGGCATTGTGACTCTTGTAATTAGTTCCGATGCAATTTCTGTGTTTCATCGTTAATAAGAAGGTCCAAGGGATACAGTAAACCTGAGGTGAAGCATCGGAATCTGAAACTGGTCTCACAGGAAAGGTTCAAAGCACAGACAGTAACAAGTGTCAGTCTTCTTGTACTTAAGACGGCATTGTGACTCTTGTTACTAATTCCGATGCAATTTCTGTGTTTCATCGTCAATAAGAAGGTCCAAGGGATACAGTAAACCTGAGGTGAAGCATCGGAATCTGAAACTGGTCTCACAGGAAAGGTTCAAATCATAGACAGTAAGAAGAGTCAGTCTTCTTGTACTTAAGACGGCATTGTGACTCTTATAATTAATTCCGATGCAATTTCTGTGTTTCATCGTCAATACGAAGGTCCAAGGGATACAGTAAACCTGAGGTGATGCATCGGAATCTGAAACTGGTCTCACAGGAAAGGTTCAAATCATAGACAGTAAGAAGAGTCAGTCTTCTTGTACTTAAGACGGCATTGTGACTCTTGTAATTAATTCCGATGCAATTTCTGTGTTTCATCGTCAATAAGAAGGTCCAAGGGATACAGTAAACCTGAGGTGAAGCATCGAAATCTAAATCTGGTCTCACAGGAAAGGTTCGAAACATAGACAGTAAGAAGATACAGTCTTCTTGTACTTAAGACAGCATTGTGACACTTGTAAATAATCCGATGCAATTTCTGTGTTTCATCATCAATAAGAAGGTCCAAGGGATACAGTAAACCTGAGGTGAAGCATCGGGATCTGAAACTGGTCTCACAGGAATGCTTCAAAGCATAGACAGTAACATGTGTCAGTGTTCTTGTACTTAAGACGGCATTGTGACTCTTGTAATTAATTCCGATGCAATTTCTGTGTTTCATCGTCAATAAGAAGGTCCAAGGGATACAGTAAACCTGAGGAGAAGCATCGGAATCTGAAACTGGTCTCACAGGAAAGGTTCAAAGCATAGACAGTAACAAGTATCAGTCTTCTTGTACTTAAGACGGCATTGTGACTCGTGTAATTAGTTCGGATGCAATTTCTGTGTTTCATCGTCAATAAGAAGGTCCAAGGGATACAGTAAACCTGAGGTGAAGCATCGGAATCTGAAACTGGTCTCACAGGAAAGGTTCAAATCATAGACAGTAAGAAGAGTCACTCTTCTTGTACTTAAGACGGCATTGTGACTCTTGTAATTAATCCGATGCAATTTCTGTGTTTCATCGTCAATAAGAAGGTCCAAGGGATACAGTAAACCTGAGGTGAAGCATCGGAATCTGAAACTGGTCTCACAGGAAAGTTTAGAAGCATAGACAGTAACAAGTGTCAGTCTTCTTGTACTTAAGACGGCATTGTGACTCTTGTAATTAATTCCGATGCAATTTCTGTGTTTCATCGTCAATAAGAAGGTCCAAGGGATACAGTAAACCTGAGGTGAAGCATCGGAATCTGAAACTGGTCTCACAGGAGAGGTTCAAAACATAGACAGTAACAAGTGTCAGTCTTCTTGTACTTAAGACGGCATTGTGACTCTTGTAATTAATTCCGATGCAATTTCTGTGTTTCATCGTCAATAGGAAAATCGACGGGATACAGTAAACCTGAGGTGAAGCATCGGGACCTGAATCTGGTCTCACAGGAAAGGTTCAAAACATACACAGTAAGAAGAGTCAGTCTTCTTGTACTTTAGACGGCATTGTGACTCTTGTAGTTAATTCCGATGCAATTTCTGTGTTTCAATGTCAATAAGAAGGTCCAAGGGATACAGTAAACCTGAGGTGAAGCATCGGAATCTGAAACTGGTCTCACAGGAAAGGTTCAAAGCATAGACAGTAACTAGTGTCAGTCTTCTTGTACTTAAGACGGCATTGTGACTCTTGTAATTAATTCCGGTGAAATTTCTGTGTTTCATCGTCAATAAGAAGGTCCAAGGGATACAGTAAACCTGAGGTGAAGCATCGGAATCTGAGACTGGTCTCACAGGAAAGGTTCAAATCATAGACAGTGAGAAGATATAGTCTTCTTGTACTTAAGACAGCAATGTGACTCTTGTAATTAATCCGATGCAATTTCTGTGTTTCATCATCAATAAGAAGGTCCAAGGGATACAGTAAACCTGAGGTGAAGCATCGGGATCTGAAACTGGTCTCACAGGAATGCTTTAATGCATAGACAGTAAGAAGAGTCAGTCTTCTTGTACTTAAGACGGCATTGTGACTCTTGTAATTAATTCCGATGCAATTTCTGTGTTTCATCGTCTATAAGAAGGTTCAAGGGATACAGTAAACCTGAGGTGAAACATCGGAATCTTTAACTGATCTGACAGGAAAGGTTCAAAACATAGACAGTAAGAAGATTCAGTCTTCTTGTACTTACTACTGCATTGTGACTCTTGTAATTAATTCCGATGCAATTTCTGTGTTTCATCGTCAATGAGAAGGTCCAAGGGATACAGTAAACCTGAGGTGAAGCATCGGAATCTGAAACTGGTCTCACAGGAAAGGTTCAAAGCATAGACAGTAACAAGTGTCAGTCTTCTTGTACTTAAGACAGCATTGGGACTCTTGTAATTAATCCGATGCAGTTTCTGTATATCATCGTCAAAAAGAAGGTCCAAGGGATACAGTAAACCTGAGGTGAAGCATCGGAATCTGAAACTGGTTTCACAGGAATGGTTCAAAACATAGACAGTAAGAAGAGTCAGTCATCATGTACTTAGACGGCATTGTGACTCTTGTAATTAATTCCGATGCAATTTCTGTGTTTCATCGTCAATAAGAAGGTCCAAGGGTACAGTAAACCTGAGGTGAAGCATCGGAATCTGAAACTGGTCTCACAGGAAAGGTTCAAAGCATAGACAGTAACAAGTGTCAGTCTTCTTGTACTTAAGACGGCATTGTGACTCTTGTAATTAGTTCCGATGCAATTTCTGTGTTTCATCGTTAATAAGAAGGTCCAAGGGATACAGTAAACCTGAGGTGAAGCATCGGAATCTGAAACTGGTCTCACAGGAAAGGTTCAAAGCACAGACAGTAACAAGTGTCAGTCTTCTTGTACTTAAGACGGCATTGTGACTCTTGTTATTAATTCCGATGCAATTTCTGTGTTTCATCGTCAATAAGAAGGTCCAAGGGATACAGTAAACCTGAGGTGAAGCATCGGAATCTGAAACTGGTCTCACAGGTAAGGTTCAAATCATAGACAGTAAGAAGAGTCAGTCTTCTTGTACTTAAGACGGCATTGTGACTCTTATAATTAATTCCGATGCAATTTCTGTGTTTCATCGTCAATACGAAGGTCCAAGGGATACAGTAAACCTGAGGTGATGCATCGGAATCTGAAACTGGTCTCACAGGAAAGGTTCAAATCATAGACAGTAAGAAGAGTCAGTCTTCTTGTACTTAAGACGGCATTGTGACTCTTGTAATTAATTCCGATGCAATTTCTGTGTTTCATCGTCAATAAGAAGGTCCAAGGGATACAGTAAACCTGAGGTGAAACATCGGAATCTGAAACTGGTCTCACAGGAAAGGTTCAAATCATAGACAGCAAGAAGAGTCACTCTTCTTGTACTTAAGACGGCATTGTGACTGTTGTAATTAATTCCGATGCGATTTCTGTGTTTCATCGTCAATAAGAAGGTCCAAGGGATACAGTAAACCTGAAGTGAAGCATCGGAATCTGAAACTGGTCTCACAGGAAAGGTTCAAATCATAGAAAGTAAGAAGAGTCAGTCTTCTTGTACTTATGACGGCATTGTGACTCTTGTAATTAATTCCGATGCAATTTCTGTGTTTCATCGTCAATAAGAAGGTCCTAGGGATACAGTAAACATGAGGTGAGGCATCGAAATCTAAATCTGGTCTCACAGGAAAGGTTCGAAACATAGACAGTAAGAAGATACAGTCTTCTTGTACTTAAGACAGCATTGTGACACTTGTAAATAATCCGATGCAATTTCTGTGTTTCATCATCAATAAGAAGGTCCAACGGATACAGTAAACCTGAGGTGAAGCATCGGGATCTGAAACTGGTCTCACAGGAATGCTTCAAAGCATAGACAGTAACAAGTGTCAGTCTTCTTGTACTTAAGACGGCATTGTTACTCTTGTAATTAATTCCGATGGAATTTCTGTGTTTCATCGTCAATAAGAAGGTCCAAGGGATACAGTAAACCTGAGGTGAAGCATCGGAATCTGAAACTGGTCTCACAGGAAATGTTCAAAGCATAGACAGTAACAAGTATCAGTCTTCTTGTACTTAAGACGGCATTGTGACTCGTGTAATTAGTTCCGATGCAATTTCTGTGTTTCATCGTCAATAAGAAGGTCCAAGGGATACAGTAAACCTGAGGTGAAGCATCGGAATCTGAAACTGGTCTCACAGGAAAGGTTCAAATCATAGACAGTAAGATAAGTCACTCTTCTTGTACTTAAGACGGCATTGTGACTCTTGTAATTAATCCGATGCAATTTCTGTGTTTCATCGTCAATAAGAAGGTCCAAGGGATACAGTAAACCTGAGGTGAAGCATCGGAATCTGAAACTGGACTCACAGGAAAGTTTCAAAGCATAGACAGTAACAAGTGTCAGTCTTCTTGTACTTAAGACGGCATTGTGACTCTTGTAATTAATTCCGATGCAATTTCTGTGTTTCATCGTCAATAGGAAAATCGACGGGATACAGTAAACCTGAGGTGAAGCATATCACCTGAAACTGGTCTCACAGGAAAGGTTCAAAACATACACAGTAAGAAGAGTCAGTCTTCTTGTACTTAAGACGGCATTGTGACTCTTGTAATTAATTCCGATGCAATTTCTGTGTTTCATCGTCAATAAGAAGGTCCTAGGGATACAGTAAACATGAGGTGAAGCATCGGAATCTGAAACTGGTCTCACAGGAAAGGTTCAAATCATAGACAGTAAAAAGAGTCAGTCTTCTTGTACTTAAGACTGAATTCTGACTCTTGTAATTAATTCCGATGCAATTTCTGTGTTTCATCGTCAATAAGAAGGTCCGAGGGATACAGTAAACCTGAGGTGAAGCATCGAAATCTAAATCTGGTCTCACAGGAAAGGTTCAAAACATAGACAGTAAGAAGATAGAGTCTTCTTGTACTTAAGACAGCATTGTGACACTTGTAAATAATCCGATGCAATTTCTGTGTTTCATCATCAATAAGAAGGTCCAAGGGATACAGTAAACCTGAGGTGAAGCATCGGGATCTGAAACTGGTCTCACAGGAATGCTTCAAAGCATAGACAGTAACAAGTGTCAGTCTTCTTGTACTTAAGACGGCATTGTGACTCTAGTAATTAATTCCGATGCAATTTCTGTGTTTCATCGTCAATAAGAAGGTCCAAGGGATACAGTAAACCTGAGGTGAAGCATCGGAATCTGAAACTGGTCTCACAGGAAAGGTTCAAAGCATAGACAGTAACAAGTGTCAGTCTTCTTGTACTTAAGACGGCATTGTGACTGTTATAATTAATTCCGATGCAATTTCTGTGTTTCATCGTCAATAAGAAGGTCCAAGGGATACAGTAAACCTGAGGTGAAGCATCAGAATCTGAAACTGGTCTCACAGGAAAGGTTCAAACCATAGACAGTAACAAGTGTCAGTCTTCTTGTACTTATGACGGCATTGTGACTCTTGTAATTAATTCCGATGCAATTTCTGTGTTTCATCGTCAATAAGAAGGTCCAGGGGATACAGTAAACCTGAGGTGAAGCATCGGAATCTGAAACTGGTCTCACAGGACAGGTTCAATTCATAGACAGTAAAAACAGTCAGCCTTCTTGTACTTAAGACGGCATTGTGACTCGTGTAATTAGTTCCGATGCAATTTCTGTGTTTCATCGTCAATAAGAAGGTCCAAGGGATACAGTAAACCTGAGGTGAAGCATCGGGATCTGAAACTGGTCTCACAGGATTGCTTCAAAGCATAGACAGTAAGAAGAGTGGCTCTTCTTCTACTTAAGACGGCATTGTGACTCTTGTAATTAATCCAATGCATTTTCTGTGTTTCATCGTCAATAAGAAGGTCCAAGGGATACAGTAAACCTGAGGTGAAGCATCGGAATCTGAAACCGGTATCACAGGAAAGGTTCAAAGCATAGACAGTAACAAGTGTCAGTCTTCTTGTACTTAAGACGGCATTGTGACTCTTGTAAGTAATTCCGATGCAATTTCTGTGTTTCATCGTCAATAAGAAGGTCCAAGGGATACAGTAAAACTGAGGTGAAGCATCGGAATCTGAAACAGGTCTCACAGGAAAGGTTCAAAGCATAGACAGTAACAAGTGTCAGACCTCTTGTACTTAAGACGGCATTGTGACTCTTGTAATTAATTCCGATGCAATTTCTGTGTTTCATCGTCAATAAGAAGGTCCAAGGGATACAGTAAACCTGAGGTGAAGCATCGGGACCTGAAACTGGTCTCACAGGAAAGGTTCAAAACATAGACAGTAAGAAGGGTCAGTCTTCTTGTACATAAGACGGCATTGTGACTCTTGTAATTAATTCCGATGCAATTTCTGTGTTACAATGTCAATAAGAAGGTCCAAGGGATACAGTAAACCTGAGGTGAAGCATCGGAATCTGAAACTGGTCTCACAGGAAAGGTTCAAAGCATAGACAGTAACAAGTGTCAGTCTTCTTGTACTTAAGACGGCATTGTGACTCTTGTAATTAATTCCGGTGCAATTTCTGTGTTTCATCGTCAATAAGAAGGTCCAAGGGATAGAGTAAACCTGAGGTGATGCATCGGAATCAGAGACTGGTCTCACAGGAAAGGTTGAAATCATAGACAGTAAGAAGAGTCAGTCTTCTTGTACTTAAGACGACACTGTGACTCTTGTAATTAATTCCGATGCAATTTCTGTGTTTCATCGTAAAATAAGAAGGTCCAAGGGATACAGTAAACCTGAGGTGAAGCATCGGAATCTGAAACTGGTCTCACAGGAAAGGTTCAAATCATAGACAGTAAGAAGAGTCAGTCTTCTTGTACTTAAGACGGCATTGTGACTCTTGTAATTAATTCCGTTGCAATTTCTGTGTTTCATCGTCAATAAGAAGTTCCAAAGGATACAGTAAACCCGAGGTGAAGCATCGAAATCTGAAACTGGTCTCACAGGAAAGGTTCATAACATAGACAGTAAGAAGATACAGTCTTCTTGTACTTAAGACAGCATTGTGACTCTTGTAATTAATCCGATGCAATTTATGTGTTTCATCATCAATAAGAAGGTCCAAGGGATACAGTAAACCTGAGGTGGAGCATCGGGATCTGAAACTGGTCTCACAGGAATGCTTCAATGCATAGACAGTAACAAGAGTCAGTCTTCTTGTAGTTAAGACGGCATTGTGACTCTTGTAATTAATTCCGATGCAATTTCTGTGTTTCATCGTCTATAAGAAGGTCCAAGGGATACAGTAAACCTGAGGTGAAACATCGGAATCTAAAACTGATCTGACAGGAAAAGTTCAAAACATAGACAGTAAGAAGATTCTGTCTTCTTGTACTTACTACTGCATTGTGACTCTTGTAATTAATTCCGATGCAATTTCTGTGTTTCATCGTCAATGAGAAGGTCCATGGGATACAGTAAACCTGAGGTGAAGCATCGGAATCTGAAACTGGTCTCACAGGAAAGGTTCAAAGCATAGACAGTAACAAGTGTCAGTGTTCTTGTACTTAAGACAGACTTGTGACTCTTGTAATTAATCCGATGCAATTTCTGTGTTTCATCGTCAATAAGAAGGTCCAAGGGATACAGTAAACCTGAGGTGAAGCATCGGAATGTGGAACTGGTCTCACAGGAAAGGTTCAAAACATGGACAGTAAGAAGAGTCAGTCTTCCTGTACTTAAGACGGCATTGTAACTCTTGTAGTTAATCCGATGCAATTTCTGTATTTCATCGTCAAAAAGAAGGTCCAAGGGATACAGTAAACCTGAGGTGAAGCATCGGAATCTGAAACTGGTTTCACAGGAATGGTTCAAAACATAGACAGTAAGAAGAGTCAGTCATCATGTACTTAGACGGCATTGCGACTCTTGTAATTAATTCCGATGCAATTTCTGTGTTTCATCGTCAATAAGAAGGTCCAAGGGATACAGTAAACCTGAGGTGAATCATCGGAATCTGAAACTGGTCTCACAGGAAAGGTTCAAAGCATAGACAGTAACAAGTGTCAGTCTTCTTGTACTTAAGACGGCATTGTGACTCTTGTAATTAGTTCCGATGCAATTTCTGTGTTTCATCGTCAATAAGAAGGTCCAAGGGATACAGTAAACCTGAGGTGAAGCATCGGAATCTGAAACTGGTCTCACAGGAAAGGTTCAAAGCACAGACAGTAACAAGTGTCAGTCTTCTTGTACTTAAGACGGCATTGTGACTCCTGTAATTAATTCTGATGCGATATCTGTGTTTCATCGTCAATAAGAAGGTCCAAGGGATACAGTAAACCTGAGGTGAAGCATCGGAATCTGAAACTGGTCTCACAGGAAAGGTTCAAATCATAGACAGTAAGAAGAGTCAGTCTTCTTGTACTTAAGACGGCATTGTGACTCTTGTAATTAATTCCGATGCAATTTCTGTGTTTCATCGTCAATAAAAAGGTCCAAGGGAAACAGTAAACCTGAGGTGAAGCATCGGAATCTGAAACTGGTCTCACAGGAAAGGTTCAAAGCATAGACAGTAACAAGTGTCAGTCTTCTTGTACTTAAGACAGCATTGTGACTCTTGTAATTAATTCCGGTGCAATTTCTGTGTTTCATCGTCAATAAGAAGGTCCAAGGGATAGAGTAAACCTGAGGTGATGCATCGGAATCAGAGACTGGTCTCACAGGAAAGGTTGAAATCATAGACAGTAAGAAGAGTCAGTCTTCTTGTACTTAAGACGACACTGTGACTCTTGTAATTAATTCCGATGCAATTTCTGTGTTTCATCGTAAAATAAGAAGGTCCAAGGGATACAGTAAACCTGAGGTGAAGCATCGGAATCTGAAACTGGTCTCACAGGAAAGGTTCAAATCATAGACAGTAAGAAGAGTCAGTCTTCTTGTACTTAAGACGGCATTGTGACTCTTGTAATTAATTCCGTTGCAATTTCTGTGTTTCATCGTCAATAAGAAGTTCCAAAGGATACAGTAAACCCGAGGTGAAGCATCGAAATCTGAAACTGGTCTCACAGGAAAGGTTCATAACATAGACAGTAAGAAGATACAGTCTTCTTGTACTTAAGACAGCATTGTGACTCTTGTAATTAATCCGATGCAATTTATGTGTTTCATCATCAATAAGAAGGTCCAAGGGATACAGTAAACCTGAGGTGGAGCATCGGGATCTGAAACTGGTCTCACAGGAATGCTTCAATGCATAGACAGTAACAAGAGTCAGTCTTCTTGTACTTAAGACGGCATTGTGACTCTTGTAATTAATTCCGATGCAATTTCTGTGTTTCATCGTCTATAAGAAGGTCCAAGGGATACAGTAAACCTGAGGTGAAACATCGGAATCTAAAACTGATCTGACAGGAAAAGTTCAAAACATAGACAGTAAGAAGATTCTGTCTTCTTGTACTTACTACTGCATTGTGACTCTTGTAATTAATTCCGATGCAATTTCTGTGTTTCATCGACAATGAGAAGGTCCATGGGATACAGTAAACCTGAGGTGAAGCATCGGAATCTGAAACTGGTCTCACAGGAAAGGTTCAAAGCATAGACAGTAACAAGTGTCAGTCTTCTTGTACTTAAGACAGACTTGTGACTCTTGTAATTAATCCGATGCAATTTCTGTGTTTCATCGTCAATAAGTAGGTCCAAGGGATACAGTAAACCTGAGGTGAAGCATCGGAATGTGGAACTGGTCTCACAGGAAAGGTTCAAAACATGGACAGTAAGAAGAGTCAGTCTACCTGTACTTAAGACGGCATTGTAACTCTTGTAGTTAATCCGATGCAATTTCTGTATTTCATCGTCAAAAAGAAGGTCCAAGGGATACAGTAAACCTGAGGTGAAGCATCGGAATCTGAAACTGGTTTCACAGGAATGGTTCAAAACATAGACAGTAAGAAGAGTCAGTCATCATGTACTTAGACGGCATTGCGACTCTTGTAATTAATTCCGATGCAATTTCTGTGTTTCATCGTCAATAAGAAGGTCCAAGGGATACAGTAAACCTGAGGTGAATCATCGGAATCTGAAACTGGTCTCACAGGAAAGGTTCAAAGCATAGACAGTAACAAGTGTCAGTCTTCTTGTACTTAAGACGGCATTGTGACTCTTGTAATTAGTTCCGATGCAATTTCTGTGTTTCATCGTCAATAAGAAGGTCCAAGGGATACAGTAAACCTGAGGTGAAGCATCGGAATCTGAAACTGGTCTCACAGGAAAGGTTCAAAGCACAGACAGTAACAAGTGTCAGTCTTCTTGTACTTAAGACGGCATTGTGACTCCTGTAATTAATTCTGATGCGATTTCTGTGTTTCATCGTCAATAAGAAGGTCCAAGGGATACAGTAAACCTGAGGTGAAGCATCGGAATCTGAAACTGGTCTCACAGGAAAGGTTCAAATCATAGACAGTAAGAAGAGTCAGTCTTCTTGTACTTAAGACGGCATTGTGACTCTTGTAATTAATTCCGATGCAATTTCTGTGTTTCATCGTCAATAAAAAGGTCCAAGGGAAACAGTACACCTGAGGTGAAGCATCGGAATCTGAAACTGGTCTCACAGGAAAGGTTCAAAGCATAGACAGTAACAAGTGTCAGTCTTCTTGTACTTAAGACGGCATTGTGACTCTTGTAATTAATTCCGATGCAATTTCTGTGTTTCATCGTCAATAAGAAGGTCCAAGGGATACAGTAAACCTGAGGTGAAGCATCGGAATCTGAAACTGGTCTCACAGGTAAGGCTCAAAGCATAGACAGTAACAAGTGTCAGTCGTCTTGTACTTAAGACGGCATTGTGACTCTTGTAATTAATTCCGATGCAATTTCTGTGATTCATCGTCAATAAGAAGGTCCAAGGGATACAGTAAACCTGAGGTGAAGCATCGGAATTCGAAACTGGTCTCACAGGAAAGGTTGAAATCATAGACAGTAAGAAGAGTTAGTCTTCTTGTACTAAAGACGGAATTGTGACTCTTGTAATTAATTCCGATGCAATTTCTGTGTTTTATCGTCAATAAGATGGTCCAAGGGATACAGTAAACCTGAGGTGAAGCATCGGAATCTGAAACTGGTCTCACAGGAATGGTTCAAATCATAGACAGTAAGAAGAGTCAGTCTTCTTGTACTTAAGACGGCATTGTGACTCTTGTAATTAATTCCGATGCAATTTCTGTGTTTCATCGTCAATAAGAAGGTCCAAGGGATACAGTAAACCTGAGGTGAAGCATCGATATCTAAATATGGTCCCACAGGAAAGGTTCAAAACATAGACAGTAAGAAGATACAGTCTTCTTGTACTTAAGACAGCATTGTGACTCTTGTAATTAATCCGATG
This sequence comes from Schistocerca serialis cubense, assembly GCF_023864345.2. Taxonomy (NCBI): domain Eukaryota; kingdom Metazoa; phylum Arthropoda; class Insecta; order Orthoptera; family Acrididae; genus Schistocerca; species Schistocerca serialis. The sequence goes on from NC_064649.1 coordinate 166,218,062, forward strand.
CAATTTCTGTGTTTCATCATCAATAAGAAGGTCCAAGGGATACAGTAAACCTGAGGTGAAGCAGCGGGATCTGAAACTGGTCTCACAGGAATGCTTCAAAGTATAGAGAGTAACAAGTGTCAGTCTTCTTGTACTTAAGACGGCATTCCGACTCTTTTAATTAATTCCGATGCAATTTCTGTGTTTCATCGTCAATAAGAAGGTCCAAGGGATACAGTAAACCTGAGGTGAAGCATCGGAATTTTAAACTGGTCTCACAGGAAAGGTTCAAATCATAGACAGTAAGAAGAGTCAGTCTTCTTGTACTTAAGACGGCATTGTGACTCTTGTAATTAATTCCGAAGCAATTTCTGTGTTTCATCGTCAATAAGAAGGTCCAAGGGATACTGTAAACCTGAGGTGAAACATCGGAATCTGAAACTGGTCTCACAGGAAAGGTTCAAATCATAGACAGTAAGAAGAGTCAGTCTTCTTTTACTTATGACGGCATTGTGACTCTTGTAATTCATTCCGATGCAATTTCTGTGTTTCATCGTCTATAAGAAGGTCCTAGGGATACAGTAAACATGAGTTGAAGCATCGGAATCTGAAACTGGTCTCACAGGAAAGGTTCAAATCATAGACAGTAAAAAGAGTCAGTCTTCTTGTACTTAAGACGGCATTGTGACTCTTGTAATTAATTACGATGCAAGTTCTGTGTTTCATCGTCAATAAGAAGGTCCAAGGGATACAGTAAACCTGAGGTGAAGCATCGAAATCTAAATCTGGTCTCACAGGAAAGGTTCAGAACATAGACAGTAGGAAGAAACAGTCTTCTTGTACTTAAGACAGCATTGTGACTCTTGTAAATAATCCGATGCAATTTCTGTGTTTCATCGTCAATATGAAGGTCCAAGGGATACAGTAAACCTGAGGTGAAGCATCGGGATCTGAAACTGGTCTCACAGGAATGCTTCAAAGCATAGACAGTAACAAGTGTCAGTCTTCTTGTACTTAAGACGGCATTGTGACTCTTGGAATTAATTCCGATGCAATTTCTGTGTTTCATCGTCAATAAGAAGGTCCGAGGGATACAGTAAACCTAAGGTGAAGCATCGGAATCTGTAACTGGTCTCACAGGAAAGGTTCAAATCATAGACAGTAAGAAGAGTCAGTCTTCTTGTACTTAAGACAGCATTGTGACTCTTGTAATTAATTCCGATGCAATTTCTGTGTTTCATCGTCAATAAGAAGGTCCAAGGGATACAGTAAACCTGAGGTGAAGCATCGGAATCTGAAACTGGTCTCACAGGAAAGGTTCAAAGCATAGACAGTAACAAGTGTCAGTCTTCTTGTACTTAAGACGGCATTGTGACTCTTGTAATTAATTCCGATGCAATTTCTGTGTTTCATCGTCAATAAGAAGGTCCAAGGGATACAGTAAACCTGAGGTGAAGCATCGGAATCTGAAACTGGTCTCACAGGAAAGGTTCAAAGCATAGACAGTAACAAGTGTCAGTCTTCTTGTACTTAAGACGGCATTGTGACTCTTGTAATTAATTCCGATGCAATTTCTGTGTTTCATCGTCAATAAGAAGGTCCAAGGGATACAGTAAACCTGAGGTGAAGCATCGGAATCTGAAACTGGTCTCACAGGAAATGTTCAAAGCATTGACAGTAACAAGTGTCAGTCTTCTTGTACTTAAGACGGCATTGTGACTCTTGTAATTAATTCCGATGCAATTTCTGTGTTACATCGTCAATAAGAAGGTCCAAGGGATACAGTAAACCTGAGGTGAAGCATCGGAATCTGAAACTGGTCTCACAGGAAAGGTTCAAATCATAGACAGTAAGAAGAGTCAGTCTTCTTGTACTTAAGACGGCATTGTGACTCTTGTAATTAATTCCGATGCAATTTCTGTGTTTCATCGTAAATAAGAAGGTCCAAGGGATACAGTAAACCTGAGGTGAAGCATCGAAATCTAAATATGGTCTCACAGGAAAGGTTCAAAACATAGACAGTAAGAAGATACAGTCTTCTTGTACTTAAGACAGCATTGTGACTCTTGTAATTAATCCGATGCAATTTCTGCGTTTCATCATCAATAAGAAGGTCCAAGGGATACAGTAAACCTGAGGTGAAGCAGCGGGATCTGAAACTGGTCTCACAGAAATGCTTCAAAGCATAGACAGTAACAAGTGTCAGTCTTCTTGTACTTAAGACGGCATTCTGACTCTTGTAATTAATTCCGATGCAATTTCTGTGTTTCATCGTCAATAAGAAGGTCCAAGGGATACAGTAAACCTGAGGTGAAGCATCGGAATCTGAAACTGGTCTCACAGGAAAGGTTCAAAGCATAGACAGTAACAAGTGTCAGTCTTCTTGTACTTAAGACGGCATTGTGACTCTTGTAATTAATTACGATGCAATTTCTGTGTTTCATCGTAAATAAGAAGGTCCAAGGGATACAGTAAACCTGAGGTGAAGCATCGAAATCTAAATATGGTCTCACAGGAAAGGTTCAAAACATAGACAGTAAGAAGATACAGTCTTCTTGTACTTAAGACAGCATTGTGACTCTTGTAATTAATCCGATGCAATTTCTGCGTTTCATCATCAATAAGAAGGTCCAAGGGATACAGTAAACCTGAGGTGAAGCAGCGGGATCTGAAACTGGTCTCACAGAAATGCTTCAAAGCATAGACAGTAACAAGTGTCAGTCTTCTTGTACTTAAGACGGCATTCTGACTCTTGTAATTAATTCCGATGCAATTTCTGTGTTTCATCGTCAATAAGAAGGTCCAAGGGATACAGTAAACCTGAGGTGAAGCATCGGAATCTGAAACTGGTCTCACAGGAAAGGTTCAAAGCATAGACAGTAACAAGTGTCAGTCTTCTTGTACTTAAGACGGCATTGTGACTCTTGTAATTAATTACGATGCAATTTCTGTGTTTCATCGTAAATAAGAAGGTCCAAGGGATACAGTAAACCTGAGGTGAAGCATCGAAATCTAAATATGGTCTCACAGGAAAGGTTCAAAACATAGACAGTAAGAAGATACAGTCTTCTTGTACTTAAGACGGCATTCTGACTCTTGTAATTAATCCGATGCAATTTCTGCGTTTCATCATCAATAAGAAGGTCCAAGGGATACAGTAAACCTGAGGTGAAGCAGCGGGATCTGAAACTGGTCTCACAGAAATGCTTCAAAGCATAGACAGTAACAAGTGTCAGTCTTCTTGTACTTAAGACGGCATTGTGACTCTTGTAATTAATTCCGATGCAATTTCTGTGTTTCATCGTCAATAAGAAGGTCCAAGGGATACAGTAAACCTGAGGTGAAGCATCGGAATCTGAAACTGGTCTCACAGGAAAGGTTCAAAGCATAGACAGTAACAAGTGTCAGTCTTCTTGTACTTAAGACGGCATTGTGACTCTTGTAATTAATTACGATGCAATTTCTGTGTTTCATCGTAAATAAGAAGGTCCAAGGGATACAGTAAACCTGAGGTGAAGCATCGAAATCTAAATATGGTCTCACAGGAAAGGTTCAAAACATAGACAGTAAGAAGATACAGTCTTCTTGTACTTAAGACGGCATTCTGACTCTTGTAATTAATTCCGATGCAATTTCTGTGTTTCATCGTCAATAAGAAGGTCCAAGGGATACAGTAAACCTGAGGTGAAGCATCGGAATCTGAAACTGGTCTCACAGGAAAGGTTCAAATCATAGACAGTAAGAAGAGTCAGTCTTCTTGTACTTAAGACGGCATTGTGACTCTTGTAATTAATTCCGATGCAATTTCTGTGTTTCATCGTAAATAAGAAGGTCCAAGGGATACAGTAAACCTGAGGTGAAGCATCGAAATCTAAATATGGTCTCACAGGAAAGGTTCAAAACATAGACAGTAAGAAGATACAGTCTTCTTGTACTTAAGACAGCATTGTGACTCTTGTAATTAATCCGATGCAATTTCTGCGTTTCATCATCAATAAGAAGGTCCAAGGGATACAGTAAACCTGAGGTGAAGCAGCGGGATCTGAAACTGGTCTCACAGAAATGCTTCAAAGCATAGACAGTAACAAGTGTCAGTCTTCTTGTACTTAAGACGGCATTCTGACTCTTGTAATTAATTCCGATGCAATTTCTGTGTTTCATCGTCAATAAGAAGGTCCAAGGGATACAGTAAACCTGAGGTGAAGCATCGGAATCTGAAACTGGTCTCACAGGAAAGGTTCAAATCATAGACAGTAAGAAGAGTCAGTCTTCTTGTACTTAAGACGGCATTGTGACTCTTGTAATTAATTCCGATGCAATTTCTGTGTTTCATCGTAAATAAGAAGGTCCAAGGGATACAGTAAACCTGAGGTGAAGCATCGAAATCTAAATATGGTCTCACAGGAAAGGTTCAAAACATAGACAGTAAGAAGATACAGTCTTCTTGTACTTAAGACAGCATTGTGACTCTTGTAATTAATCCGAT